>NC_142167.1:53293131-54513771 GCF_029865625.1 Vigna umbellata | reverse complement strand
AAAGGTAAGAATTTGTAGAGAGAAGGAGAAGAAGTTTAGAGAGAAGGAGGAGAAAACTGAAACTCAGAAACTTTTGGAGAAGAAGGTGCATGCAGGAAATGGCTCGAGATTTTTTGAAAAAGCTAATTATATCCTACCATCAAAATCCACTGGGTCCAATCCGATGCACCCATATGGATCCCACTTTGCTGCTGAATTTAAGGGTCTTGACAGGTTGGCTCATTGGCTCATTTAATTATAATTTTTTCTTAAAATAAAAAAAATTATATTTTTTTTAATTCAAATTTAAATATTCACACTAAAATAATATTAAACTCCAAAAACAAATCAAAAAATATATATCATACAATCAAAACGTAATCTAAACACATGTACAAAAAAACAAAGAAATAAGTTTTTAATATTGATAATTTTTGTATCACTTGTCCATTTATAATATTCTTGAATAGATAAATCTATAATATTATTCTCTCTTGAAACATCTTTTTTCTTATCACCATCTACAATATAATAGAAAAATGCTAACTAATAATATTGAAAACAAAAAAAGTAAATAATTTAATTAAATTAGGTGGGTTGGTGAGCTAATTGGATTCACCACGAGTTCAACTCGGTTGAGCCGAGTTTTAAGTGAACCGAATTGAAAAATAACTATTACAAAAAAATTAGGTTTAATACGTATTTTGGTCCCTCTTTTCGTAGGGTCTGTTTAAAGTAGTCCTCATTTTTTTCAAAAGTTCACTAACATCCTACTTTTCGCAAAAATGATGCAAGTTAATCCTTTTTGGTTATGGCGTTAAAAAGACTAACGGCACAGCTGCCCAGCTGGCACAAAACTGATGAGTTGTACAGTTATGGTTGAGGTGGCACTGTGAATTGCTGATTCATCTTGAAATACAATAATTTAAAATGATTTAAAATAATTTAAAATGATTTAAAATATTTTAAAATGATTTAAATTAATTTAAAAGATAGGGTTAAAAATAATTTTAGGGTTACAAATAATTTTAGGATTAATTACATTTGGGGTAAAATCTCCTGGCGATTTAGGGTTCAACAATCACCTTTCGAAGGAGATTTTACACTGCAAATGGAAAAGGGGACCATTCATTAACTTAAATTAACCTAATTCAAATAATCTTAATCATTTAGAGAAAAAAATGTATCAAATAAACTAATTCAAATAAAATTGAATTTTAAATTTTAGTTTTAGTTTGAATATTATCGAAATTAATAGTTCAAATGAACATGAATGAAACATAATTTAATCTAAATTAAAAATTATTTTTAAAATAATTTTTTTAAACTCTATAACAAATTTTGTATTAATATAGAAATATGTTATTAATAAAGGCTGTTTTGAGAAGTCATCTCACATGGGAAAAACAAGACAAAGAAAAGAATTTTATATATTTATATAAAAGTTGTGGTTGTGGTATATTTGGGAGCAGCTTTCAAGATGGTTATGGGTTCAGAAAATATCAAGTGAATGAAAGTAAGTGAGTGGCTTGATTGGTACCGAAGGGAGGCCCATACGCTCATCAATTAATTCTCCTCTGCCTTATTGTTCAAGTACAATTATACTCAACACACTTATTTAGGTGAGACCATTAAATTATTGCACAAATAAAAAACATTCAATTTAAGTTATTATGTTCAATTTAACTATTAAAAATAAAAATATATTGCCATGATTTTCTAACAGTTGTATAACTTTTTAAATTTTATTTTAGTTTTAGTACTTTAGTTCTTTAATTTTTTTTAATATACACTTTTCTTCAAATGTGTTATTGAAAAATATTTTTGGTTACTTAGATTTTTTTTTTAGTTCATCTATATGGATAGACTTTTTAGAATATATTAAATTTGAAGAAAAAATATTCAATTCTTTATTTAAGTTTTTATTTAATCTTTTATATTTTATTTTCTTGAAACGGGACAAAGTATTTTATTAACCAACTAGTTTGTTTTCAGATATCAGAATGCATTAATCTCATAACTTATTTTGATTTCCAAGAAAAATAAAATAGTGTTATTTGATCACTCTATTAATTGTATAGATTTCTTTTCTATTTCATAAAGTTAATAATAAATGTTTTGTACAACTGTTGAACTTTAGTAGCTTAATATTTAAATATGATTATAAAAAATAAAAAATGTGTTTATCGTATTTTTGTGAGAACTATAAAATAGAGTTTGTAAGAGTTAATAGAGTTTGTAAGAGTTGATAAGTGTTTTAAATATTAAGGTCATGTTATTTTAATATTAAAAATAAAAGATATAAATAGAAAATCTTTTAAAGAGTCTTGTTACTTAAAACACTTATTATCTCTCTAGAACTCGTTTATCGAGTATTTTCTTCTTTTTTTTTTCAAGTTCTAATTTTCGAGTTATCTTTTTTATTATCAGGAAGTGCCTTTGTGATCACGATAAGAATGTCTTCCTTTACCTTTAATCAATTTTGTTAAAAGAGTAAGTTAATTTTTACTCTTTTCTTGAGTTGTACACTTCCTTTCATGCATGTAAGCATTCTTGTCGCATGTGCCTTCTCAGTTTTTTAGTATGCTCCATGTTGATCTATGGTTCTAATCACGTACCCTAATCATGTCTCTGTGGTATTTAGGTGCAGATTAGAGTTCTCTGAATTGAAGGAGTAATTTTGGTCTAGTAGAGCAGTTAGAATTTCCAATAGGTAAAGGAAGTTATATGTTTGTTTATAAAACTTTTACGAAGTTCAAATCTGAATTGGTGTGTGTTTAGTTGAGACGATTGATTGAGTTATGAAAATAATATATATATATATATATATATATAACTTGCTGAAGAATTTCATAATAGGATAGCTTGATTACTTTAATTGGATGTGAATACGTGTGTTATTTGAAATTAGTAAGATATGGTGGTGAATGACTCTTGATTGTTAAGTGTTTTGATCATTTGAGTGGATATGTTTGAATGCATATTTTGTTAGAAGTTATTGTAAATTTGGGGAGAAGAAAATAGGGAGGTCTTCTGGTTGTACCGTGCACCTCCATGTACTTTGGTTAATTCTTTTCTTTTTAACATTCCTTTTACTTTTAGTTGTCTTTAAGTTCTTTGTTTAGCATATAAGTTCCATGTATCTTGTTTTTGGAACACTCTTTTGAAGGATGTTTGATGAGATATGATGTGTGTATTATATTTGCATTGTAGTGAAGGTAAAATGGATATTTGATGTATGAGTTATGTTTCAAATTGAATATGGAATGACTTGTGTATGTGTAATACATAAACGATGTTATAAGAATTTCAAGGATAAATTCTTAAGATGGTTGCATATAAGTGTATGTATTGATATAGGATGTTAGTAATTAGGGGTTATTCTGACAGTCTCAATAACTTCTAGTCTCAAGACGAGAAGGATAGTTATGTGGTGCAAAGTAGCAGGAGGTCCTTAGTCTGATAGTCAATTATTTTCGGTCATAGATGCTTGAAGGATTAACCTCAGAGTGTGGTAGTTAATGTGTAAAAGTTTTGTTGCACCACCTCTTGGGCATAGCTCTTATAGTTCAATATCAAGTATTGGATGGTCAGTCTAGAGTTAAATGGTGAGATGTGTATGAACCTTATTAGTTGTTGAAAATTAAATTATAAGTTGATGTTTGTAAATGATTATATTTTATAACATTATCTTATCCTTTTATTTGTGTTTGTGTTTGTTTGTTCTCTTGTTTGTAATGATTATTTATATATATGTAAGTATATGAGAATCCTCTTTAGATCAATTGTTAGGTAGTCGAGATAGAACACAGTAAATTAAGATTTCTTTTCTTTTTTTTTTGTTAGTTTTATTATATATATATATATATATATACATATATATATACATACATACATATATATATATATATACATATATGTATATATACATATATGTATATATACATATGTATATATACATATATATACATATATATATATATATATATATATATATATATATAAACTTCAGAGTGTACTTAAGTTTAAGTGTATAAGAATTTGTTGGATTTTTCTTCTCTTGTATATATCTTAATATTAGAGCTATATTTGGATAACTTCAATAAGTTCAAGTTTAACGGTTATAATTTTATTAAATATGTATAAATCTTATAATAGTATTAATATTATTAAAAATTTGAGTTGTTATAATTTTGTTGTTGTCTTTTTTAAGAACACCAGTAAAAATACATGTAGTAATTTTTTTATAATAAAAAATATATTAGTATAGTAATTATTCAAATAAAAAATA
Organism: Vigna umbellata; assembly: GCF_029865625.1. Classification (NCBI taxonomy): domain Eukaryota; kingdom Viridiplantae; phylum Streptophyta; class Magnoliopsida; order Fabales; family Fabaceae; genus Vigna; species Vigna umbellata. The sequence continues at coordinate 54,509,501 of NC_142167.1, read as the reverse complement.
TTATTAAATTATAAAATAACTTTTAATTATTAAAATAAATAATATTACCACATTATAAAATGGTTTTTAATTTTTATAATTATATTATAAATAATTCTATCATTGTGTAATTAGTTGTTTTTACTATAAGTAATATTTAAATTTAAAAAATTAATTATTTAATAAATGAATTGGATAAGTTGTGTATATAGAAAAGACCGTACTCTTTATTAATTTTATAAATCTATAAAATTTTTTATAAAAAAATAATTATTAAAGTACATTTTTATAGTCTTATTATGGATAATTATTTTTATTCTTTAAATAATTTTATTATAAGTATTTATTTAAATTTGAAGAGATAGTTATTTTAAAAGATAAAATTGGTAAAATATCTATGTACAATAAAATAGATTATATTCTTTATTATTATAATATAGACATGTAGTAGTGTAGATAAATAAGTTGTTGTAACAATTAACACTGTGTTATCACTGATACTTTTTTAATTTCCTTATATTTACGTGTGACTTATCTAATTCTTCTAAAAAAATACAAATCAGTGTGTGATAAATTATATATTTGAATATTGTATAATTAAAAGATGTTCTTATTTTTATATTTTGATTTGAGGGTAAGAAATATTCTTGTCATATGCATCATATACATGTCATGGAGACATAAGCAAATCCTCATACACATGTGTTTTTGGCAGATCATTTTAAAGTGTGAATTGAACTGAACATTTATGTATGTACACCTAATAATTGGTACAATCTTGCTAGCTATAATAACAGTTCGTACTATGTATGTACCTGATGCAACATGCAGGGGCATCCATAAACATTTTCATTAAATATTTGTGGGTTTAATTATATAAGAAAAACACTTTAAGTTAATTAAAATATGATTTTTTATGTCAAATTATAAAAATAACAGGGCAAAACCAAACCTTATAAATATATGAATTATATAAAAAATAGTAACTATCTTTCCAAAAAATTTTGGTGATTTAAATTTCAAAAAATAATAAATATGGATAAGTATATGTGATTTAAGAGAACAATCTTTTAGTTATAATTAGTGCATAACTTTTCACAAACATTAATTATTTTAAACTATATTTTATTTTAGTTCACCATAAAATCTATCATCAAGTACTTAACTTTTCTTTTCACATAAAACCAATAGAGAGAAAATTAATCTATTATATAACCACTGCAAAAAAGAAGGACGTTACCAAAGGTCAGGAGTCCTCGGAAATAGCTCAAAATCGTCGGTAAAAGGTAATTACAGATGGCTTATCGACGGCCAAAGAACTTTCGGTAAATCTCTTGTCGCTAACATTTACCGAGGGCTTCCGCCCTTCGGCAATTACTGAGGGCAAAAGCCTTCGGTAATTACCTAACGTGGGTAATTACCAAAGGGAAAAAGCCTTCGGTAAGTTGGAGGCAGATATAAGGCACAGTTGTATTTCTTATGAAACCAAACTGTTCACAACACAAACAGACCTGCGTAACATTTTTCAACCACATACAGACCTGCATAATGTGCATCTCAATGATGCAATCATTGATCAAAAAAACAATATAACATTTGAATCATCCATTAATCCATAGAACATGTATTTATATTTAAAACATAAAACAATGTAACATAATGATGTTCTAACATCCAAATGATCTAAACTCCAAATGTTCTAATATCCAAAAGTTTCTATAACAACTAATAACAAAATGAAACTAATAATGTACATAGTTATCATCAGAATGATCTTCATCATCCTGCTCCTCTATAGATGGCTGGACTAATGTGGGTTGGACTGATGTCGGCTGGACTGATGAGGGTTGGATTGATGTGGGCTGCTGAGGGACAGCGGGTGACGAGGAGGTTCGTGGCTGGGTCGGAGGGATATTGAATTCATCCTGTGAAGTTTCAGGCAACACTCTCATGACCAGGGCCTTAAAGTTTGTAAACTCAGCTCTCAAATCACTGATTTCCTGGTCACGTTGCTCCAGTGCCTGCGTGAGGCGGACAACGGCCTCGTCAGCAGTAGTGGTGGAAGAAGAAGGTTGGTGCTTCAGAGTACCTCCTCTCGATGTTGTATAGTTTGTAGCAAGTTGTCATGCACCGTACACTCGTCCCTTTTTCTTCCCACCAACGATGTCGACCCAGCACTGTGTCCTACGGATGTCATCTTCTGCATTACTCGCATCATCCGGTGTAGGAGCTGACTCATGTTCAGATCTAACCTGTGAAAGTCTCGTAGAAAATTCTTCCAGTTGAAACATTAAAAGCAATGTTAGGGAATGATAGAATAACTTAAATGAAAAATTAGTAATAGTAATAGTGTTATTTGCTTACATGAGTCTTCCGAGATCTTTCATCAACGAATTGATTAGTGCTCTTCCTTACATGAGACTGTGCAAAGACCTCATCAACATGGACCGCCCGTCTCAGAGCTTGTGCCTGTAACATAATTTAGAGTTACAAGTGTACATATGAAATAGAAAATACATAACTTATATATGAAAGAAAAAGTTATGCAATGAAATTTTACCACACAACTATTATTATAAGTTAAGATACAAATATGCTTTTACTTATTAGCAAATTATATTTTTTGAAATATTTTAACAAATTTAACATTTTAGTTTGTTCATATAATTCTTCTACAAAAATGTATGTAATAGCATGTAGTTATCTTGGACTTTTTCTCTTAGTGGTAATAAAATAAACCTATAATATTTTTATTAAAAAACATTTTAAGCTTTTGTAAAAGTCACAATCTCATAAAATTTCAAAATGGTTTTACCTTCTTCAAATTAAAATTTTTCTTTGTAAATTTTAATATTTTAAATGTTTAATTATATTTTGAATTCCTATAATGTTAGATAAGTTTCTTTTTAGTCTCTAAAATTAAAAAAAAAATCATTTGACTTCTTCAAACTTATCAATGAAATAGATTTTAGTGGCTAAAAAAGTAAATTGAAGTAATTAAAAACTCTAACAACTTACTCTATTTAAATCAAAGCCACCTCTAAGATGACTTGTTATAAGCATAAAGTAAATTGTTAAAGAATAAAAGTAGTATAATTTAAATAAAGTAAACATACTTTATTATTTAAGTATAAAGCTTAATAGAAAAAATTAACTAATTATATTTTATTATAGACGTCGGGGCCCTCCTAACAGAAGTCTTAATGCTTGACAAGTAGGTGAAAAGTCATTTTTTTCCGCCTTAAAGACGTTCGATCCCGCCACCCCGACGTCTATATTCGATTATAGACATTGGTGCCCCTCCTAACGGACGTGTATATGTCTGACAGGTAGATGAAAAGTTATTTTTTTCCGCCGTATAGACGTCGGATCACGCCAACCGACGTCTAAATGGCCTGTGAAAGTTGTGTTGGACGTCATATTAGTGAGGGCCCTAACGTCTAATTTAGAATAGACGTCGGTTCACCTGGGGAGTCGACGTCTAGTTTGCTGTAAAATGAGACATGAAATCCGTTGTTATGAGCACTTCATCGTCTTCCTTCTCTCGCATTTTCTCTCTGCGGCATTGTTTTTCCAGGTGCGTTTTTGTCTCTTTTGAACTGTTTACACGTACTTTTATTCCGATTATATTAGTCTTTGGTTGATTATCTTTCATTTGAACCGATTAAAATGAGTTTTTTTTGTGTTTTGGTGCAGTTTTTCTCGTATCTTTGGGTAAGGTTATACCACATTCTTCATTTGCTAGTTTCCTTGTAAGAAAAGCTTACGTCTTTTGGATGTCTTATAGCGTTTCAACCTAAAATAGAACTTTGGTCCTTGCCTAGTTCTATTGTCACTGTTCGTTTTCATTGTCGGTTTTAATGGAACTAGGCAAGGACCCAGATTCAATTTTCGGTTGAAATGCCATAAGAGATCCAAAAGACGCAACCTTTTCTATGACGAAACTAGCAAAGGGAAGGAGGTGCTACTACGCTACCCAAAGACATCAGCTGCAGTAGACGTCGGTTAATGCAATGTCCGGCGTCCATGGAACTCTTTAGACGTTCGGGTAATGTAGTAACCGACGTCTATGGAGCCATTTAGACGTCGGGTCATGCAGTAACTAACATCTTCATAGACGTTGGGCCTGTTTTGTGTCCGACGTTTGATTAACGTCACCCACAAAGACGTCGGTTCTGGAGCTGACGTTAAATGGCTAAAATTACAGACGTTACATGCCCTTTCTGCACTAGTGTAAAGGTGATATGGTCATAATAATTGATTTTATCTAGAAGTAATTGTTATTTGAATATAGATGTTGGATTAAGATGGAATTGTTTGTTTTAAAAGATTGAATTTATAATGAGAGATTTGTTGTATGTTGTGCAGTGAAAAGTTAAAATATTTCAATTAAGTTAAATTGGTTTTTGTAACAATCTAGAAAATTATATTTTAGATTTGAGAGTGGTTTAAAATAATAACTCAATTATTATAATAGTAAAATGTTTTAACTTAAATAGAAACTTGATTAATGCATATTTATACCATCTTTTTATATTTAATTTTAAATTTTAAATTTTAAATTGAATTTTTGTGCTTAAAAGATTGATTTGAATAGGATTTGTGATAATTGGACTTATCACTAGTACAAAAATAACATACAACGTCCAATATTTTTTGTCTTTCACGTCGAATTCGATATCGACGTCATATTGAGAGATGTTAAATTGACGTCGAACATAGAACAATTCGACGTTAATCAAATTAACGTCGAATTTTGTCAATATTCGACGTTAATCAATTTCTTTTAATTAATTGTGATCCTTTCTTATAACTCTACGAGACCTGAAACGCAAAAAAATAACAAATTTCAGTTTTTGATATTTTAAAAGCATGAACTATGAAGGTGTAGTATAGTATCAACAACAAACAATAATAACAAACAATAACAAACAACAAACAAGTTCAATCAAACAACTACAACAAACAGGTTCAACCACACAAAAACAACAAATAAGTTAAAAAAAACAAACAAGTTCAACAAATAAGTTCTTCAAAACGAAAAACGAAAACTAACCTTCAAAAGTGGGTTCGTCGAAATAAAGTATTGCAACCAATGAGGGAGAAAGCAGAATGCGCCTAAGAAGGACAAGAACACGAAACTAATCGGTGAAAACAAACGAAAATCATACCTAAAGTAGTTAATTAACATGCATTTATAACAAATTGAAGAAAGATTACATGTGATGGTCGTCAAACTTTGTTCCAGAAAAGTTTGAGCAAAGAAGAGTGTTAGCATAAAGCTAAAGAGCAGAAATTTTTTATGATGTCTCAAAGTCAAGTCTCAAGTGCTCTTATTGTACGAAGATCTTCATGAAGACTTGTTTTTATATTAAAGCTTTTATAATTTAGTAGATTTATGTATAGGATGTGGTTTATATTTGATTTTATGTATTGTTTGCCTTAGGTTGGGTTAAAATTTATTTTGAATCAAAAAACCTCATTTTATAATCAAGATAATTTATTATTAATTTATAATAATCGATTATCAGTAATCAATTATGACTTGCCATAATTGATTATAATGAGCAATTATGAGAATTTTTTCCCGTTGTGCATTCATTAAATGCATATTTAATTACCATAATTGTATCCTTGAGTGAGATCTCTATAAATTAGATTGAGACTCTAATTCTAAAATACGAAATATAAAATACGAAATAAGTGTATTTTGAAAAATCTTATCTGTAGTGTGCGGTGATAAGTGTTCTAGGATTTGTTGAACCCTTGTGCTGTGACTTTGGGAACTTGGTGTGTTGGCATAGAGCGAGAACTTTCACAGGCAGTGTGATTGAGCGTTGTTGTTGTTGCTGAGTTAAAAGCCTATCATCGTTCGTGAAGCATTCGGAGGAGGTGTTCATCCTTTGTGAAGATTCAGAGGAGGTGTTCATCCCTTGTGGGTTATAGGAGAAGTGACTTTCATATCTTGGGGTAAGAAGAGAGGTGGTTTCTAAACTCTTACAAATTGTTTCTTTGTGATTGTAATTTGTAATTGTTTTGTGAGTAGTGAACTATTTATCTTGATTTGACATAAGCGACTGGATGTAGGATTGGTAAGATCCGAACTAGGATAAAATCATCTGTGCAAATTTCTCTCAACCTTACTCTCTTTATTTGTTATTTTTATTTGCTTGGTAAGTTTAATTGAGTAGAAATTAAAAGGCACACGTTTGTATTAAAAACCCTCTTGGTTTGTTATTCCACGCTAATCATTCCGCTGCAGATGCTCTGACAAAGAGGGTATCGCGCGCTAAGATAAAGTGATTGAATTTTCAATCTCCCACTCAAATTTTTATTGAATTCACTAACCTTTTAACGTCTAACGTTGGGGCATTCGACGTTTTATATCCTTTTGACGTCTAATTCTAGCGAATTTGACGTCATATGTAAATATATTTTCACCTTCGGGCCAAACATTTTCGCAAAATTTACCCAATATAACAAATTGACGTCGAATTACAAATTTAAACGACGTCTAATAATTGCATTTATTTACAAAAATGTCACCAGTCATTTTTAACGTTGGTTATTCAGTGGTTGGACATTGAACGTGTGACGTTATATGTTGTTTTTGCCCTAGTGTATTGAGTTTGTGAAATAAAAATGTCTTAAAAAGTGACTTTTAGTTGCATAAATTATTTTGGGTATTCTAATGTTTGTTCATGTAGCTAAACTTAAGTTAAAGTTGTTTAAGGTGTGAAAATAAATTGGTAAAAATTACAAAAAACCTTTAGAATAAGGCCAAAATCAGCAAATTTCAGAAAAATTGTCCTACACCCTCGTAATGCAACATCTCATTTCAATAGTATAAACACTATTAAAAAACATTACAAAATCAATACAATAGAACAGTTTAACTTGAGGAATATATAAGATATCCATACAATTATCCAAAATAAGTATAAGACTATCTTTATGTACAACGCAAATTAAATAAAAGAACTCTCTTTACAATGTCTTTCAAAGTATAACTCATAAACTAAACTACTCTACTCATAAGTACACATCCGTTGGCCATCTCCTTTCAAAGCTTGCTCCACTGAGAAGTCATCTCCCTTTTCTCACACTAATCAAGTGATCATTGAATAAAGAAATCAAACATTCACAAATCAAACAAAGAAACACACAAAAAGTAAGCTAATATTAAAAGAAACAAACATAAGATACCAAGATTCATCATATATTACATTTCATACAAAGTTAAACAAACATCCTAAGCATACCATGAACTTAGACATAACCATCCAGATACAAGTATGAATGTCGAGTTATGGCGCGTCATGCACTTATGGTGACCTCTATTACTTTGCAGAACCATTGCCAATGGATTTCACCTACCATACACAAGGTTAGTCCGTAAAACGTCTTAGGCCAAGATGGAGCACCTCGACTAAGACCTCATGTTACTATCACCACATGCATCACCCTTATGTAATTGTGAATGGGTAACCATTAGAGTTTAAGGATAACCCCAAAGATTGAGCTTCCTACATTCATACATATAGTACTTGAAGCAACCATTTAGATTTTCATCTTAGAAACTCTTGTTTAACCACACCTTGCTACATACATAACATCATTCATAAACCTTCATAGCATTCTATAGAATATACTAAACACACTTTAAAAAATCAATGTAGTCATCATTCACAAGAACATAAGAGAAAATAACATAAAACTCACAAAAGGAACAGAGCGCCCAGTGCTAGAAACTCCCTACTCAGCACCTCGAAGTTCATGAGTTCACTAACTTCGTGGCGCTCAACACCCAAACTCACCGCTTAGCGCCCCAAAGTCAGAGAGCTCATTAACTTTGTGGGACTTAGTGTCCTGGAGCCCAGAGGTTCTCAGGTTTGACAATGCTAAGCGTCACACAAGACCATTTAGTGCCATACCAGATGACAACAACTTGTTTTTCTGGTTTGGGTGCATCTGTGACCTATCCAACAGAAAAAAATGGTTTCTTAAACACTCTAATTGATGCTAAAATATGTTTATGGTTGAAATTAAGTATCACTTTGCTCATTAGATCAGAAACTAGGTGCACTAAACCAACTCAACAACTCAAAAGTACTTAGACTCAATTCCACACCTTCTAACACAGAACTTTGCAACCTAGGGATCTGAACAAGTCACAATTGACCTAAAAACAGACCTTTCATCACAAACCCTCTACTTTAGATTTTCAATGATTATGTTGACGCCTTTGGTTGAGTTAGTAGAATGGAGCAAGGAAAATTGTAATATGATTTTAATTCACTAAGCAAACCAAGTATTGGTTGAGCGTGAGAATATTTTCTAAACTTTGAAAAAAATAAGTTTTTAAAAAATTTGTATATCTTTCATGGTAATGTTATATTTAATTAATGTATTGTTTTTTAATAATAATATAATGAGATAAATAATTAATTTTAATTCATTATCATTTAAATCGATTTGGATGAATATATATGAATGAAAATTCATGATAATATGATTGCTATATAATGCATTAAATTTAAGATTTAGATGGATGATCTTGATTCTACAGTGAAAAAAAAAATAGATTGTAGATTCAAAATAAATTTTTATGGCTTAGTTTTTTAGTGTAAAAAATAATTGTTTAGGTAATGAATATATCTTATTATACGTAATATAGTTATTGAGAAAATGAAATTTTATATTTATAAAGAAAAAGAAGATTGTTGATGACAAATTATTAATGAACTTTGAAGTGTAAACATAGTTAAGATGTCAAAGGTTTATAGTGATGTATGTAACATCTTATTTCAATAGTTTAAACACTATTAACCAAACATCACACATTCAATAAACTAGAACAGTTAACCACATAGAAAGTATATAAAAGTGTATGTACAATTATAAAAACATAACTATAAATTAGATTCATATACATAACTCTAATAAAAACTATTTACTTATTTAAAGAAGGTTTTCTAGAATTACAATCCAAAAGAGAACATTAACTATGCTAATCAACTAAGCATATGCACCATCACCTACTAGAGCCTACTCCAAAGAAATCTCATCCCCCTCTCTTCACACCCATCAGTTGATCATTTCAAATCATACAACAAGCACAAACAAAGAACAACATAAGAAGGGTAAGCTAATATTATAAAAGAATCAAATCATGCAATTATAAACATCATATAACATAATTAATTTCTAAACCAAATCAAACATAAGCATACAAATAAATTCTAGACTTGACCAATCCGAATATATGTATTGATGTCAGACTATGGAAAGTTGTACACTTGTAGTGATGAAACAACTGGTCTCCCCCAAGTTACCACACAAAATTAGTTCGTCTACCACTTATGGCCAAAGGAAACCAGACAATATACTAGGATGTTAGCTACTCCTCACCACATAATCCCCTTCTCTACCTGAGATTGAGTGATTATTACAGCATCAGGATAACTTCTAAGGTTGAGTACCTACATCAATATATTAGTCTACTTGAAACAACCATCAAGAATTTTAACTTACAAACTTTTTTCAAACCATACTTCAATACATACATAACCTCATGCATAAACAATCATAATATTCAATATATATTACCAAACAAACTTTAAAGTATCAATATATCTCCTACCCATAAGAAAAAGAAATTAAAAACCCCAAATTGTTAATAGGGTGTCCAGCGTCAAAACCTTGGCGCTCAACGCTGGACCTGTAGTAGGCAAGTGGCGCTCAACACCCAAATACACCATTCAATGCCCAAAAGTCAGAGAGCTCACTGACTTCGTGGCACTCAACACCCAAACTGGCGCTCAGCGTCCTAGAGCCTAGGGGCTCTTAGGTTTGACAGCGCTGACCGTTACATAAGATCGCTCGACACCATACTAGATGACAACAACTTGTCTTTCTAGTTTAGGTGCACGTGAGACCTATCCAAATGACCAAATTTGTTTCTTAAACATTAGGATTGATGTAAAACATGTTTATGGTTAAAATTAAGTACCACTTTGCTCATTTAGTCAGAAACTAGATGCATAAGGTCAACTCAACAACTCAAAAACACCTATAATCAATTATACACATTGTAAACCAAAAATTTGCAAACTAAGAGTCTACACAAGTCACAATTGACTCAAAAACAGACCTCAAACCTTCATTTTTATCACATATCTTCTCTTTTTTATTTTCACTTATTAAAACCCCTAAAATGGACAAAAAACAACATAAAACTCAACCTATTAACTACTTACCAATTCAATATCAGATTTTTTATTAACTCAAGGTCTAGAGAAGTTTTAAATGACCCTAAAATAGACCCATGAACTTAGTTTCTCCCATTCAATCCTTACCTTAAATTTTTGTCTATCAAAACTCCCTTTTAGACCAAAATCAACCTACAAATCAACTTATTTTCTACTTCACAATACCACATCAATTTTTTGCCTAATCATACTCAAAAACAGCCACCTCAAATACTTCAACCAATACCAATTCACAAGCATAAAACATAATATACATCATATTTCCAAAAAAACAAACATTCTACTCCATTTTCAATTTCATATATTATTCAACAATAAACCAATGCAAACAGTTAATAATTAGAAAGACGGTATGTATTATAAATAATGAGACGTATTTATAAAATTTTATTTATATTATTAATTTTTTTTCATTAAAATAATTGGTCTCACTAATTTAAAATATTTATTAACTCTAGTATTTAATTTTTTAGGTTTGTACAATGTCTAGTATGATATTATGTAAAATAAATAAAAAATGACAAAATAGTAAATGTAATGTGACAGCAAAAATTTATTAAGTTAAAAGTAAAACAAAATTTACAAATAATTCCGATGATTACTCAACCAATTGAGTTTTAGCCTCTTTTAAGTCCTTTTTTTCAATTAAGCAAACTTACTTTTTTATTTAATTTTCACATTTTTTTTTCCTTCTAATCCGTCAATTTTTTAATCCGAAAACAAAGACGTATACTGAATTAATCAGTCCATACACATTAGGCAGAATGCCAGTATTATGGGTTTTTATATTATTATTACTTACACCTACTCACGTTCTAGATCCTACTAACCCTACCAAAATTAAAATAAAAACTAGAGTAGCTGTTTGGCTCAGATTTTATGTAACAGTAAACGTGATTTACGATCCTAAGTTCGAATTAATTACAAACAAATTGATGGTGTGTGATAAAATTTAATTTATTTATCATACTTTAGGGTTTTTGGGTGCACGAGCCACCATTTTATAATCAAGATATGCATGGTTTGTCCTATTACTATATGTTGTGGTTTGGTTAAGATGCACCTCGAAGATTTCGTGGACAAAAGAAATTCATTAAGTACTTGCATTGGTTTTCAAAAGATGCACTTTTCTTGAAGTTTTGACCCCCCAAAAGTTTTGGATATTAATTATCTTTTTTAAATCTTTAAAATGAAAAGCAATTTCTTTTTCATCAACATCTTTATAAACATTATTTAATTTGTAAATATCAGTATTTGATATTATAAAATACCAACTTAATATTCAGTTTTTAAAAGATCAACTTCATTTGCTGTGTGTATTTAAGTAATTAAAGTACTAACTATCTTAGGTGTTCATAAAAAAAGTAATAAAGACATTAGAGGTAATTAATTGGGGGTGTCCTATATTTTTTTTAATCCTAGAATAGGTTGATGCGAGTTATTATTCATCAAGCAGAATTTTTAAAACAAAGGATAAATGTAATTTTAATTCTTCTCAAAATTAATATATATTTTTATGTTTATCAAAAGTGATACGGTTTTACTTTTGTTGAAAAATTGAAGATTTTTTTTTCTTGAACTGTAAACATTAAAAATATATTAATTTTCATATAAATTAACAACAAAATCACAGTAAGGAAACCTTTCTCGTGAGAAATGCATGAAAAATCAATTTTGAATATTGTTTATGATAAATAATTTAGAAGATAAGTCGCAAAAACGAGGTGTATAAAATAAAAAGGCGGAGAAATGAACAATAAAAAAGTGAAAGCGTGGTGGAATTATTTATATACACTCGTGCACATCGTTGATAGTTTCAATTTCGTTTTAACTAAATATTTCATTTTCATTTTTTTCTTTTCTCTTTCACTTTTTCTTTTCTTTCCTCCCGATAAAGCAAAAAACTTAGGATTTTTAGAGTACATGAAAGGGAAGAAAAAGAGAAAAGGGAAATAAGGTAATGAAGAAAAAGGGGAAAAAAGAATGCATTTAATATTTTGGTTTTAAAATGCTGAAGAAGTAAGAAGTAGTGAGTGAGATGGGTGTAAGTGTAAATGTGTTAGAGCACATATTGTACGAATAAAATAATGAAGGTTGCCCTACTCTTGTCTTCCATAGCCTCAAAAATTAATTTCTACCTTCTCAACTAACCACCTCCTTCTTTATATACTCTAACGTGATTTATATGGGAAGAATTATATTAAAATAAGTATTAGGTTTAATATCTTTTTTTTAAATATTTTTTTCAATTATTCAATGTATTTTTTTCAATTTTTTTCCTCAAAATGATTCATATTTTTGTTAAAAAGATTTAATGTAATTTTTTTAGTTAAATTAATATTGATATTATTTATCTGGCATAACATCATAGTGTAACATGACATTTTAAAAGAGGGGAAAGTAGAATAGATGAGAAGGGGAGAGAGAAGTGTTTTTTTTTTTGTGTTTGGACTTCTCATATGGTTCATCTCATCACTTTGCAAAATTATCAATTTACAACTATGTATTACATCAGTTTCATAAAAAAGTTATAAAATTAAACGCGATGATAATCTTGTAATAAAAGAAACAAATATTATATCGGTTAGTCTTTGAATCGATGTAATTTGAGATTAAAAGCACTTTTTTCATGAAAGCACCCACCAACAAAAGGGAGAAGACAAAAGCAACAACCAAGTGTAGCGAGAAGGAGAAGACAAGAGCGACAACCAAGTGTAGCAAGAGGGAGAAGACAAGAACGACAACTAAGTGTAGCGAGAAGGAGAAGACAAAAGCGACAACCAAGTGTAGTGAGAGACAAAAGACGAGATCCACAAACAAGAAGGACAAGAGAAAAGTTAGTACAAAGGAGAAGAGCAATGCGAGGAGGAGGGCACTACGAGCAGAATAGTGAAGTGCATCGTAAGGGAAGAATGGAGAAGAAACAAATTAAAGATTATATAATGATTATAATGAAGAATCAACATAGTATATGTTTCTTAAATTTTAAAAAAAATATATGCAACACTTTCTATGCCAATTCTAGGTATTGTAACTCTCACTTTCTATGTTGCTTTTATGTATAATCAGCATAGAAATTTTTCTCTTTTATTATGAAATTTTCACTATATCCACTTTCTATGTCGGTTTTAGTGATAACAAATACAGAAAGTTTTATCATATTTACAATTATATCACCGTGTCACTTATTATGTTGGGTAGATTATAACCGACATAATAAATTGTCATAAAAAATTATTTTTCCACTAGTGTCTTCCTTGCTTTCTATCTCCTCTCCATACTCTTCTCTCCTTTATGCTTCATTTCCCTTTCCCCCAACAATATCCATGTTCTAGATGACGAAACCTCCTTCCTCACCTCCCTTCATCACTTCCTCACAAACACTTCCATGTTTCCTTCCTTTTCTGGATGCATCGCACTTAGGTTGACTATGGCATGTATAGATCCAAGATAGATAGATAAGTTGTACACTAACTCAAAAAACTATTTTTATGTATGTTATTTTAAACTTTACGCGTTTGTTTTAGTTTAGATGTAATTGTCAGAGGTGTAAATTTACATTTGTTAATAGAAAACATAAAACTTCCTCAAAAATACTCCCATGTCATCCTCCCTTTCTGGCTAAATCGCACTTAGGTTGACTATGTCATGTATAGATTCAAGATAGATAGGTTGTGCACTAACACAAAAAAGGCTTTTCATGTATGTTATTTTAGTGTTTTCACATCTATTTTAGGTTAGATATAATTGTTGGAGATGTGCTTTTTGTGTATGTTATTTTCGACTTTTGACATGTGTTTTAGGTAGATTGTCGAAAACATAAATTAAAATTTGTTAATTGAAAACATAAATTTATGTTTGTTATATGCATTGAATTTCTTATTACATTTTTTAATAGCAAACATACATTTATGTTTGTTGATTTGCACTGAATTTCTTCTTACATTTTTCAATTGCAAACATAAATTTTTGTTTGTTAATCTGCACTGAATTTCTTCTTCTTTAACAAAAAGAACGAGAAACTAACCTTAATGAATATAAATATTTGAAAGGAAAAAGGTTTTCCAATGAATCACACACAAGAATGACCAAAAGTGTAACTTTTGATCACTAATGGAAACCCTAACTCGCAAAAAAATGGTCATAGCCATTGAGACGAAGCTTCACGCAAACAAAAAAGTGAAGAAAAATAAATTTTATAGGTTTTTCTTAAACACTCCTACTTTTGACATGTAAGTGTCAATCATTAAAAAAAATGTTTTCATGTCTAAATTTATGTTTAACTTATAAGCATAAATACAAAAAAAAATTTCTCACGTCTAAATCATATGTAAATATTGATTATATAATTACAAAATTACACTTTTAGGGCTGTTGTCTACATATCATATGTAAATTCAATAACATAGTAAACTGTTTTTATGTTTGTGGTACTATTGTTTAAAATAATTTGTCTGTGCGAATTCATCATTACTGCACTAATGTTAGTTTAATAAAAAATATTTTTTTTTAATAAAACTGAAGACTGATATTAAGACCAAAAAAAAAATTAAAAAATTACATTGAATAATTTGCGCAAAAATTAAGACTAAAACTGGTATTATATCTAAGTTTTAATTCCTTTCCATCAATAATATATATATATATATATATATATATATATATATATATATATATATATATATATATATATTTTGTAAACTAAACTTTATTATATATACACTTTGTTGAACTATTAGTTGTGTACGTATATTTTCCTTTTAAGTTATTTTTGTTGTAACTTTAACTAATAACTATTTTGTGTTTTTATTTTAGGGAGTGTTGAGCGACATATAGTTGTCCCAGAAAGAAACAGTTTAGTGATTATTTGGTTAAATACATGAGATGGTTCTTTCATTTTTATTTTTGTGTTTGTTTTAGTCTTTATTGGATGTGATTTACTTTGGTAATTTGCAAGTTATTTTATAATTTCTGGACATAATTTAGCACTTGGTGTACCATAAACTGGTGTTATAATTTGTCGGTTGTGAATCTTCTCAATTTATATAAAAAAAATAAAAAGTTTATAAATGTGTCTTTCTTTTATTTTATATTTTCTAAATGCTTGCCTGGTTTCACTTTTCAACTCTTAATTTTTGCACACTTTTACTTGTTACCCAGATCATCTTTGATGCAATGCATTTTCCATGTTTTTTTTCTTCAAGTGGAATGAATGTTCTATTCTTACCACTTTCACCCGAAAAGTGAAGTTAATTCACTAGTCCCCCACTAGCCACTACCTAGTTTATAAAATTAAAGCTACGAACAACAACCTGTTTTTTTTATCCACAGATAGTACCACAATAATGCAATTGACCAAGTATATCTGAGGGCACGTACACAGTTTTTACTTGCTGATTTCATAATCTAAGAGGGTACAGAAATTTAGAGGAGTAATAAAGATACAAAACTTTAGCTTTAAGTTCTTTATTTTGTGTATTTATGATGAATTTGTTGTGAATAAATATAATGACATAAGTATTTGAAGAATGAGAAAAAAATTATAATATTTTTCCAATTTTTAATAGTATTAACACTATCATAGAAATCATCACATAATGCATATATAAAATTGTTACCATTATTCAAATATAATTA
This sequence comes from Vigna umbellata, assembly GCF_029865625.1. Taxonomy (NCBI): domain Eukaryota; kingdom Viridiplantae; phylum Streptophyta; class Magnoliopsida; order Fabales; family Fabaceae; genus Vigna; species Vigna umbellata. The sequence continues at coordinate 54,493,614 of NC_142167.1, read as the reverse complement.
TAATAGTAAAATATATACAAACAAAGAGGAGTCTAACAAATTCTTTTATACTTAAAAACTAAAGTGTAACCCGAAGTTTGTCAAAAGAGCATATACATATATTTTCATATAGCTATATACATAACTAGTTAAGTAAAATCTTAATTTAAGCTTATAATCCATCTCCATCTCCTAAAACTTCATTCAAAAGATGATCATTACAAATAGGAGAACAAGTGAACACAAAACATAGAGAAAAGAGTAAGCTAATTTTATCATAGAAGACACATGTAATAAATTACAGACATCAAATTATAAGTAATCATCAATCACTAAAAATTTCATAAACATCCAACTATTTATTCTAAACTTAATTATCTGGATAAATGTATGGATATCAAACTTTTGAGGCCCTGCACTCAGAGGTGGTGCAACAACTCATCCACACAACTACCATACTGTGAGGTTAATTTGTCAAACATCTATGGCTAATAAATGATAATCAAACTAAAGACCTCCTACTACTCTCCATCATATAACTATCATTCTCTTTTGGATATTGGAAGTTATTGAGAGTGTCAGAATAACTCCTAATCACAAACTCGCAAACTCATCTCATTCCAACTTTAAATCACACTCGTATATATCATTCATTAAACTTACACTAAATTTTCAATATAAACAAGGTAAAATCCATACAACACACACTAGTAAAAAAAAGGCTTTTTTAACGCGCTATATAAGTCTCGGTTCTACTGAAACCGAAGCGTATAAAAGTACGGTGACATTTCGGAAAATATTGAGTGGTTACATGCCTCGGTTATATATAAACTGATGCCTATAGATGTTACTGCCTCGAGTAGAAGGTCAATCAAGGCATATAATATGAATTTTAAATGGTTTAGGCACCAGTTTGCTGTGTAACTAATGCACTTAAAGGGTTTAGGCACCGGTTTTAAATATAACTGAGGTAGTGCCCTTAGGTTAAAATCAAAAAACCAAACGATTTCTCTCTCGCACTCTCGCGATTCTCATCTTTTCCTCCCTCCGCCTCACGATTTCTCATATCCACCAAACCCCAACATCAGGCCGCCACCATCACCAGCCATTAGGGTCGCCGCAAGCACCGCCGTTCAACCACGCTGTCGGCCACCACGCGCAAACCCGCAAGTTGCCACCACAACGCCTTCGTTCTCGTCCAAACTCCATGGACACCGCGACCACCATCTTCATCTTCTCCGCCATGAGCACATCCATGGTCGTCAACCGGAGAACGCGCAACCATTCCAAGTCGCGCGCAGCCATCACCTACAAAGAGGGAAACTCAAACAGATCCAGAAACAGAACCCTAGGCACGAATTTCATCTACCCCTCTTCTCCACCGTCACGCCAGCCACCGCGTTTCAACCTTCTTCCATCACCATCACCAGACCTGCAACTCTGCGACAAAAACCCTTAATCGCGCCATTGTCACCAGAATCCCTAAAGCATGTTGCCGTCGTGGCTGTGCGATTAGGGTTGATACTTTATCCACTGAAAGAGTTCAAAATTAATGAAACTAAATTTTATAATTATATAAATGAAATTAAAAATAATGAAACTACCATAATTAGAATTATTCTGATTGGATAAGTTGGTAGCAGGTTAATTTTTTTTATATAAATAATTGATATGACGATTGTTTCTGAATTTTGGATTCTTTTTTAATATAAATAAATATTAAATAAAATAAATTAGAGAAAAATACATTATAGAGGTTACAATTTAGTGAAAAGTTAGAGAAAAACACATTATAGAGGTTACAATTTAGTAGATTGAAAAGTTAGGAAAGATAGGTCACCAAAATATTAATTTTTACTAAGAACCAGTATTCTATAAGTAGAACTAAAAAAATTCTCTCTTAAATGAAAATTAATTTCATAAATGATCAGTGTCTACAAATAAATTTGGTATCACTATATATAAAAAAAAATATTTAAGCCACTTAAAAAATCCTAAAAGAAAGTTCCAAAAACATTAGGTCCAAAAATAAGTTTGAAAATTTAAAAACTTGCTCAAACTCTATGCCCAGTGAATCAATTCGCTTAACAACTCGTCATCCAAGAGTTCTTTCTCCCAACAATAATTTCAAACGTTTTAAAACTTAAAAGAAAACTACAAATACTTTTAATTGCTTAAAACTTCTATAATTGTGTTCCAAGCTATGATTTTCATGTCTTCATGTCCTTTGAATTTCAAAGGCTCCTTCTTAAATTCTTCTTGTACTGAATTAGGAGAGAGTCCTCTAACATATCCTTCTTCTTGAAGAAAATTTTTCCTCAAATTCATATCACTTCAAGATTCTTTCTCCTTTGTATTGGATCAAGGGACAATCCTTTATCATACTTAGAGAATTTGTCCACAAATTTGTATCACTTGAAGATTCCTTCTCCTTAGACTTGGTAGTGGTAGAAATAACTCCCTCTTTCTTAAATTTCTCCTTATCCTTTCATGAGGTGGATGACTTCTTGTAAGAGCTCATTCTCTTGATTTATTGTTTCTCTGAACATGATCAATTTATCTTCATCTTCCCCTTCTTGGAAAGAATTCAACCACGAATTCTAGAAAATCTTATGCACAAACACAAACATAAATCAAGTACACGAATTTAAAATAATTCAGAATAGAAATTATACTAAAATGAGATTTGGTTCCGGAAAGAAACAAATCTCTTATTATCAAAGGGTTAGAGGCCTGCCTCTAGGATCAAAGACCCCTTTATAACAAACATCAAACAATTTCAAAGTAAGAATGTTATGCTCAAAGAAAAAAACAAAAGAATATAGTCGAAACAAATAACCAAACGATAAGTATGACTTTGACTACACATATGTTTGTTAGGGATTGACAAAGAAATTAACCTGTGTGCATATATTTTCAAGCTTGTGTCCTTGTCCATAGGTTTGTTGGAGATGGATAAACAAACTACCTCATGGGCATATATTTTTAAGCTTGCATTCTCCTTCTTAATCATACTTTCTTCTTTCCACTATTGATGTCATTGTTCATTAATGAATAGATCTTCCCTAGGTAATATCATCCTTTCTTTTTCTTATTGTTACGTCATTATAGTTTCTCCCTAGGCAACCAAACAAAATGAGTTGAGTTAGTATATTTCTCTCTCTCTCTCTTCATCTTTCGCTCTTTTTTCTTTCTTTTCTCTCTCGTTTACTTCTTTTCCTATTTTTCTCTCTTTTCTTTTTGCCTTCTCTTTTACCTCTTCCTCCTCTTTTTCTTCTCTTTTTCTTCTTTTTATCTTAGTGTTTGCTTCTCCTTTCTTTAAGCACCTCTAGTTGTTTCCATGTCCTTTCTTCCTTCCTTTTAAAGTATAGAATATAGTTTTAAGGCCTTCATTAGTCATATGACTTGCATTCTAATTAGGACATTTATGAGTTTAATGTTCATAACCTTCACATTTGAGGCATCTACTAGCACTTGCTTTGTCCTTTCGCAATGATTTGTTGTTATGTTTGTGTTTTCTTCTAAGCTTATATATTTTTCCATTTAAATGTGCTATGAATGACACAATTGCATTAAAATCATCCACCAAGGCCACACAAACACTAAGTGCATCTCTTTGTGTCACTCTTGTGGTACTCTCAAGTTCTTTAACCAAATGATCCCTTTAAGGAGTAGGATAAGTAACACCATATGTAAAACCACTCCTAGAAGAATGCATGTGTTGGAACATGTTGCATTGTTCAATATAGTTAGATCTTGCAAGAAAGGTTAGTAAAAGTAACATTTAGGAGCTCACAACTCTTCTAAATGTTTCACTAAAAAGACTTTGGATATTACACTTGTAGGCTTTTTCTCGAATATACTCTCTTGCATTTTATGACTCAATTTTCCTTTATCACTTGGCAAAGAAGTTCAGTAACTTAAGCAAATAGTGACAATCAATGTGAAAAACATTAGAAAATCTAAAGTTGACTTAAGAGGATAAAAAATACAAAACTCTACGAAATTAAAAAGAAGCAAAAACACGAAAGAGAAAAATAAATAGTAACACCAAAGAGAATTACTTTAACAATGTGGAGAATCTAAGAAAAGACTTAATGCAAAATCAACAGATTAAACAAACCAAAGTAATAAAGGTAGTAAAATAATTGGGTTGAATTCTTCAATTTTCTTTTTGCTTTTAGACCTCTACTTTTCTTTTCTTTTGTATTTAGATCCTTAATCTTTCTTTCGTGTTTGTATTTAGACCTTTACTTTTGTAGTTCAACACTCAAACACTAAAATTTACAGAATAGACATCTCGCTAGGAAAACAAAGAAGGGCTCACTAGGCGAGAGTTCGTCATCATAACCCTAATTTTGCGAACAAAATACCTTTCTGTAAAGATTGAGAAAAGAAGTCAGCTTTGGGGAGTGGACACGTGGCATCAGAGGATAGGATGGAACATTATTAATAAAATAACTTATGTATAGAAACGTGGAATTCAAAGTTCCTTCCTATTTCCTGAGCAACCAAACCTCACTCTCTAGACTTTTCTTCTTCTCTTGCCTCTGCCTTCTCTCTTCAATCTCTTCTCACTAAGCCATCGGATTGTTGATCAGGTGGTGTTCGAGTGTTCCCAGCGTAGAGGGCTCCATTTTGAACCGATCACTTTCTTACTTCTCACCGGTAAGTAGTTCTTCCTTTCTCCTTTGTTGCCTTGGAACCTAGGACATGCGACTCTACTAGTTGCATGTAACTAGAAACACTTTTCTTCATATCTCTGTCAAATTCTAGCTCTAAGAGTTGTTTTCTACCACCAATGTGGTGGTTTGTACGGTTTGGTTGGGTCCTTGTTGTGTGAGGTACTGTAGAGAAGCGTTCTTGTGAGTTGATCCGTTCAACTCTGAGGTAAGGGGAGCTAGTTGTTTGTGTGAATCTGTTTTATAAATGTGTATGCATGTTGAATGCTGAACTGATGTGTTGTTTGGACTGCATTTTTGGTTTTAAGCATATTGGACGTTATGGACTGAAACGTGTAGTTGATGAAAATGTATTGGCTTGCTTGTGAATTGAATTGGATGAAGTTAGTTACTGTAAATTGAACATGTAGGAAGTGTTTGGGGGTAAGATTTCTGTTGTAGTATTAATTAGATAGATAGTTGGCAATTAAGAAGTATTTTAGGTCATTTGAGAGAAAGTGGGATAATAATTCTGAGCATATGAGGTCTAGAGTGTTTTTAGAGGGTTAGAACAATTTAGATAGGTCCAATGTGGCTTGCTAGGAACATAAAACTGTTTTAGAACATGTTAAAAATGGTAGAATTGGATTTGTGCCCCTAAGTTGAGGAAATTGGTGTTTTAAGAAGGAATTTGGGTCTTAATCACTTAATAATCACTGTAGGAATGTGTCAAATCAATTAGATAGGTTTAATTAGGTTTATATCACCAATTAGAGGTCTTAGAAGTTGGGGAAGATTATTGGGAATGGTAAGATAGTGTGAGTGTGCATAATTCTGCAGAACGTTATGCAGACTCGCTATGTGAAGGGTTTCGCATAGCGAGTCCCTATAGGGGCGTGCTCTCTGCCAGGGTCATTCGCTGTGCAAGCTGGTGCGCTTTATGAATAACCAGAGAGTGTTGCCCTCTACCTGGTGGATTCACCTAGTGAATCTTGTCGCTATGCGACTGGTGATGGCTTGGAGCCACATCAATTTTAATTAGAAAAGCGAATGGGGCGCAAGGCGAGAAGGTTTGGGGGGTTGGTCTCTGTCTAGGCTCTTGTTGTGCGACTTGGGTGCGGTATGCGAGAGACCTAAAGTCTGTCACCTATGCGAAGTAATTCACAAGGCGAGTGTGGTGCGCTATTCGAGCCACCCTAGTTTCGCCATGCGAGCAATGTGCGTTGTGCGAGAAGTCCTAAGTTTAGTTGTTTAATTTCCTTTGGTTTTATGATTGATTAAGTGGTTTCTTACACTGTTTGTGAAGCATGCTTTAATATTTTTAGCCTTATCTTATGGAGCTTAAACATGTATGTTGATTCTAATTAAAAGTATATGCGTGGAAAAGGAAAGTGTTATGATCTCAAGGTTGCATGTATAAGTTTCAAAGTATAGTGCACAACATGTTAGGATGTATGATTTATCTTGCTTTGATTGAAGTTGAATCTGGTATGTTACATACTGTTATAATGTATGTATCTTTTAGTTTAACTAGCTCACCCTTCTGCTTGTTTCTGTGCCTACTTGTGTGTGGTGTTTTCTTTTGCAATGATCATCCACTCGGATGTGAGCAGAGTTAGATGAGGTGCCTCTGGAGCAGGCCTTGGAGGGAGATGTCAGTGCTGCTTAGTGTAGTTAGGATGCATATCTACTTTCGTATATTTTGAAATACTCTTTGTACTTAAAGATTTAAATTTATAACCATTTTAGATGACTGTAAGTTAAATACTTTATTTACATGATCTTAACTGCTTTATAATATTATATCTGATGACGTCTATATTATATATACTTGCTATATAATGGGGATGTTACACTTTCAAACACCACAACTCATGTAATTGCACTTATAACAATTAATTGGAACAAAAAAACACAAAAATCACACTTTCTACAAATCAAATGCAAAAATACTTAAATTTAAAACGAAAAACATGAAGAACACAAACATTCAAAATTTTAGGGTTTCTTCATATAATAGAAAAATAAGATAGACGAAGAAATTCAAACCAGAACCTTGCTCTATATACCAAAATGATATTTAAGAAGAAATACCAAATGAATATTTAAGAAGAAATTCAAACCAAAAGCTTGCCCTAATACCAAAATGATACGATCATATATAGCAAATATTGCGATTGTTTCTGAATTTGGATTCTTTTTGGTAAAATAAATAAATATTAGATAAAATAAATCAGAGAAGAACATAGAATAAGATAGAGATGGTAGACTCCATAATCTAGTAGTTTGATAAGTCAAGAAAAATTCACAACAAAAATATCAATCTTTGATAATAACTGGTATTTTGTAGTAAAAACTAAGAGAATCTTCTCTTAAATGAAAATCGATTTCGTAAATGACCAACCAACACATCTACAAATATATTTGGTCTCCTATATATAGGTATAAATGTTTAAGTCATCTAAGAAACCATAAAAGAGCTCTAAGACATCAAACTCAAAAATAACTTGAAAATTCAAAAACTAACTCGAACCCTTTTCCTAGTAAATCAGTTTGCCTAACGAGTCATCGCCCACCAAGTTCTTTCTCCCAACAATACTTACAAATTATTTAAAATTAAAAGAAAATTAAAAGTACTTTTAATTGCCCTAAAAATATTCTATAATTGTTCCAAATCATGATTTTTATGTTTTTATGTCTTTTGAATTGCAAGCCTCGTTCTTAAATCCTTCTTCTATTAAATCAAGAGATAATTCTCTATTACATTCCTATAATCTTCTATCACAAATAATAATTAATATTATATATATATATATATATATATAAAATTGTTCATCTAATATTTTTTAGAATTAATTATTATATTTGAGATAGTGTCTATCACTTTGAAGTCCAAAATTCAGATAAATATTTTACCTTTCAAAATTAAAAATTATATATTAAATTTTCTATAATCTCAAGTTTTAAATAATATAAGATTATTGAATGTAATAAAATAATAATTATATTTACTATTTTAAAAATATTAAAACACTGGAAATGCCAATATTGTTAAATACAATTTGGGAACTTTATCTTTGAGTGAGAATAAAATTCCGGCATAATGATTTGAAATCACTATCCATTATCTAATATAATGTTAAAAATAATGAAAGTTTTAAAGGACAAATACGAGAACGGCTATGTTGTCAGGTGGGTGGGAGTGGGGAGTCCATTTATTTTAATTTCCTTTTATTGCTCCAATTTCATTTTAATCATAAAACGGCCACCACAATGTTGACTTTTATCATAATATTTTTCTTATTAAATATTATTGTTATTAGATTAATTATAGATATTGTTGCAATTTTAAATTATTAAAAAATATATTTTGAAGAACTTTACCTTGATCAGTAATGTTTTGCATTATATATATATATATATATATATATATATATATATATATATATATATATATATATATATATATATATTTTTTTTTTTTTTTTCTTGAGGTATATCCTTTTAGCATTGTTGCATGGATTTATTTCAGTGTAAAAATACATGTGTCTCTTTGTCTCTTACGGTATTACATTGCAATGGTAAAATAATTTTTTTTCAATCAGAAGCATAGTAGTATAGTATACCCATTTATCACCACATATCATTTAAGATAATTACCATTTTCAATGACAATTGGTGCAACCTAGTTAAGTGAGACAAATATAGAGAAGTAAATAAGATGGATAATGTAACTAATGGAGAACAGAAAAAATTAATGTGCTTTTGTTCTATGTAAAATGAGTATTAGTAAAAATTATTTTGTATTTTCTCCTTTAAAAATTGAAGAATGTCAATTTTTTATTCTAAATTAGATAATTAGTTATGTGTTGTGCAAAATGTCAAATTGTCATTTCATATAATATAATGTTAACATGGATTATTTCTTATAGAAGAACTTTTGTTATTTGTTAAATAAATTTTAATCTATAATTTTTTTATTCGCCAAAATTTTTCTCTACTTGTTTTTTTTTTGTTAATTTTTATCTCTAGATCTCATTTATTTCATAATTTATTAGAAAACATTTATATTAAATTAGATGTTTAAATAGAGCAAGTTTTTATTCATTTTATAAACTTTCTTCTTTATTTTTCTTATGATTTTGTCATCAATTAAATGTTTGACATTGATGAAATACAAAGTCTCAAATATTTTTTTCTCTCTTATGATTGGAATCTATATCTTATTGAGTGTTATAAATTTAAAACAATTAATAATTTTTTAGGGTGTTATAAATTTAAAACGAATATTAAAAACTGAAATTAGTGATTCACAATTTTAGAGAATTAAAATGAAAGAAAATTATTTTATATGAACTAAAATTGATTTGAAATACAATAGAAATGAATACAATGGTATAAGAACCAAAATAAACACTATCTATTTTATATAAAATAAAATCATATTTAAATCTTTAAAAAAATATTACAAGCACAGCTTGGTTTATAGATTACATATCACATTTCATAAAGAAAAAAAAAAGTGTTACATAGTTTAAACACTATAAAGCTTAATTTGGTATGAAATTAAATATTTGTATATACAATTATCTCTCTCCTTCTACACTTCAACAACAAAACAAAACATACATTTATCATGCCTCAAAATATAACACCAAAAATAAATAGTGTCCCAAACAACATTATTATATGCCAAAATGTTTAAAGATTTGAGATTGAAGATTAAAAATGGTCGAGGTTATGGATAATTATGATTTTTACGCTATATACTTGTAATAAGATATTAGAATATATAAGTACTCACTTGAATTTTGCATGAGTGACTACAATGTTTTCAACTATCTCATTTCAATAATTTATTATTTATCTTTTTCTTCTATATTCCTACACCTTTTTGCTTCAACCATTTCATTTTCCATCATTTACGCATTTTTCGAAGTTTCATTTTACTATTTTAATGCATTTTCCATTTTTGGTATTTCTTATTTTTAATTTTGGACACATCTTACATCATTTTTAATAAATTTCATTTTCACTTTTATTTAGTAATTTTAGAAACATTCAATTTATGAAAAAAACAATCATAAATCCGTAACAACAAATTTAATATAAAAGATAAAATATGTAATAACCTAAAAAAATAGAGTTTTAGTGTTTTAAATAATAAAGATCCATGTTATTTTAATATTAAAATCAAAAGTTATAAATAGAAATTTTGTTAAAGAGTTTCATTACTTAAAACATCTACCATATCTCTAGATATCATTCTCTAGAGCATCACTTTCCTTCTCTCTTCAAGTTCTATTTATTGAGTCATCTCTTTTAATATCAGGAAATATTTATATGATCACGACAATAAGGTCTTCATTTTCATTCGATTAGTTTTCTTAAAAGATTAAGTTAGTTTTTACTCTTTTCTTGAATTGTAAGTTTATTACATTCATGTGAGCCTTTTTCTATCGCATGTGTCCTCCTAGCCTTCCTCCTAGCCTTCTAATATGTTTCCTGTTGATTAGTGATTCTAATCACATACCCTGATGATGATTCTGTGGTATGTAGGTGCATATAGAGTTCTTTGAGCTGAGAGAATAGTTTTTGATCTCTTACGGTTGTTTGAGTTTCCAATAATCATATGTTTATTTATAAGGCTTTAAGAAAATTGTTAAATCTGAACTGATGTGCTTTAATTAGGAAAATTGATTGAGTTATGGAGTTAGGATATATAACTTGTTGAAAAATCTCATGATGTCGTAGTATGACCGATTGAAATGTGGATTGGGGCATTAAGTGCCACTTTTCCCTGCAGGTTTGGATGTGGATTTTTCAGTATTTCATTGGGTGAGGGATCTTGCTCGCTGAGCGAGTCCTGTTCTGGAAGCTTTATGATGTTTTTTACACTCTTTGATGTATGTTTGTTTAAGATGTCACTAGTATAGTTAAAGGAATATGCATCGGTTATTTTCAATCATAAACATCGGTTTGAGAACCGAGGCATACGTAGGCGAGGTAAAAAGTATTCGCCTCGGTTCTCTTTAACTGAAGCAGTATCTAGGATTCGACTCGGTTCAATGAACTGAGGCAGTATAAGTTCTTACAAAATCTGATTCCTTTTGGGAGCCTTCAGATTGGGTATCCTCCGTGAATGTCATCGTTCATCGTCCCGCTCAGTTAGGACTCTCTTTTGGGGAGACTTATTGATCTTGCAGGAAGCAGAAATGGTTGGAGACATGAAATTCTTTGAGCCCTTTGAGGAAACAGCTGGTGATTGAACCTTCACAGGTTTCAAAATTTGATCTTTCCCATTTTCTTTGTCATCCAAGGAGTCTAGAAAAATCTGCAGAATACCAACAAAGCCTCTTCTAGAAAAATCTGCAAAATACCGGGAGGAGTAGAGATTGGAAACGGGAGGACCATGGTGACGGGATGTGAGCCTCCATGTGCGAACATTGAACGGGAAGCCCTAAATCAGAATCGTGCCTCCACCTACAACTAGAATCAGACCTGCAGAAACCAGATTAACACCATATAACCATCACGCAGGGATCCAATTCAGACTTCGTGCCTCCGGAAGCAATGCGAACTGCATATTTTCGGGAACAAGTAAACTAAAATTGCCTTTTTCTGTTATCTTTTGTTTTTTTAATGTATTTAATAAAATGTTTATTAGTTATTATGATTTTTCCTTTATTCATAGAAACTAATGAAAGATTCATAATTTAATAAGTTTTTTGGTGTATTTTTATTCATAAGTTAGTTAACTTATCCATTACATAGACGCAAAAATCTAAAATATTAAAGAGATTAAGTTTATATGTTTTTTTCACCTATATTCCTTAATTTATTAATTTCAATAATATAAGAATTTAACTCATATTCGAACTCTAGGTTTTCCATACATTTATTCTATATGTTGGCATTAAGTGATCCACAAACCTATGATCTTCACTTATTCACTTCATATAAATATTATTTTGGTGAAAAACTAATTAACCATCAACCTTAATACTATTTATTGAACAATTTGAAAAGATAAACATTAAAATGACATTTAGTCAAAAAATTAATCATTATATTGTATAGTATTTTTAAAACGAGTCATCCGCCCTGATGCGATATTCACCATGGGTTGACCACTTAGTGAGTCAATCCAACCTGACTCATTTATTAGCGAGTAAAAAAACTTCGAATCCGACCCAACTCACCACGAGTTGGTGGGTTAAACGGGTTGATTCACTTAACTCTTTTTCATCCTCTTCTTCTAGGATTGTGTAATATGTTACTTTGATCAATCAAATTAAAACAATAATAATTGAATCAATTGATATAAAAAAGGGTTTGAATTGTAATGGTTTTGGTTTTATTGAATAATTAATTAATTTTATTTCATTAAAAAATTAAAAAAAAGGTGGATTGATGACGGCTCACCACGGATTCAACTTAGGTGAGTCGGGTTCTTAGTGAGTCAGGTCAAAATTGGCTCGTATCAAAATTTCACATTTTTTTCAATCTAGCTCAGCTTAAACTCATGGTAGGTCGGGTTAGTTTACAAGTTTCAATCATTTTGACAATGCTAATATCGTATATGTATCGAATGATACACATCGATTAAATTGCCTCAACCAATCGTCTTAGTTTGAAGGAGACTGATAAGTGACAATCATAATCAATTAACAATTAGAATCAATTAATCATTCAGTTAATCTAAACATGTCAGTAATCAGGTTTAACAAAATTGAACTATGATTAAACTAATCCTAATAAAAACCCATGAAAAAATTTCTAAATACATGTGAAACTTGTTAAAACTTTAATTACGCATTTAATACAACATTTAATTAATTAATCAATCAAATTTGAAGTGACTTAAGCATTGAAATATATGTAACATATCACTTAATCTTATCAATTCGAGATTCAACTATAAGATAACTAAAGCAAGAAAAATTGTTTTAAGTAACTCGATCACCTGCACCGAAATTCGTTAGAAAAAAATTCTATAAGAAAATGTATTTTTTATATATATGGTTCAATTTATTTACTTTTACATAATATGATATTTTTAACTTAGTATTCACATTATATCCTTGATACTGTTTATTTTGGTAAAAATATAAAAACTAAAGACTAGCTGAAGATTATAGGTTAATAGAAAATATTCATGATTTAAATTCTCATAAAACTATATTTATGTTCTGTTCAATAGAAAAGAGAAATAAGTAAAGAAAAAAACGAAGAGAGATGAATGACTAATAGTAAAAATGAAAACAAGAAAAATAATTTTGAAATAAAGTGATATTAGAAGTTTTTTTTAAGAGAAAATAAATTTTACACTACCTGTAAATATCTACCTATATAAATTTCACATTATATCACTTAATGAGACCACCTCTCATCAAACTTTCTGTGAATATTTAGCTTTAACTTCAAAATATCTAATTTGGATTTTCTGTTGGTTTCTTTTTCCTGTTTTTTTGCTCGATCTTCAAAACAGTTTATTATGTTAATTTTAATGTTTTAAAATATATTAAAAATATATAATATATCAATATCAGAATGTTTTTAATACTTAATAGAAAAATGAATAAATTTGGACTCTAAAATATCAAGTATATAACATGAGTTAGTTTATTAAAGATTTTATATTTTTTTTTATAAATACGACTAAAATAAAGGATGCAAATATGTATAAATTTGATAACATAAACTGATTTTATGAGAGTTAATTAAATTTAAACTTATAATTTTATAAGATTAATCTTATGTTTTCACAGTTTTGCATGAATCGCTGTCTTCTATTCCATACTTTCACTTTTTTCCAAACCCTTATTTTCACTTTCTATTACTCTCCGCCTTCTTCTTTTACGTGTTCTCTAACTAACACTCCTTTTTTTCTCCATCAAAGAAGATAATTTTTCTCTTATTTTTTAATTCATTTAAATTCCAAAATAAAAAGATAAAGATATTTATTTTATTTCTTCTTCACCTAAATTACGAGAAAGAAATATTCTGTATTTTGTCGAAAAGATCTGTGAATATTTTAAAAAAAAAATCAATCACAGTCAATTACGTAGAAAAACAATTAAAATAGTTAAAGAAAAAGAGAAGTGTGTGGTAGAAAAATATTATCCACACACTTAATATCATCTGAAAAGAAAAGAATACTAAAATAATAATAGTTGTTGCTTATAATTTGTTCCCGCAAGTTGTCACTATCTTTGGGCCTTTTGATACCATGCAAAGGCAAAGCGCCACGCTTTCCCCATTGCCATTCATCACCGTCAGTGCCCGCGCTCGCACGAATCCCTATTCTCATCCAATCCAACGGTCAAAAATCAAAGCACCGCTAACCTATAAAAGAGGCTACACGACACTCCAAACAAATCCATGTCCAAAAATACCCTTTATTTAATTTTCTCCCTTTAATTAATTATTTAATTACTTAATTAATTATTATTCCTCTTTTTTCAGTTTTGAAATGTTCTAGGCATCTAGTCCAACAATAACAAACTGACTTTACAATGTTCCACAAATTAAAATATTCCGTGAATCCCCTTCTTTCTTCTTTTTCCCACATTTTGACCATCTCTCTTTCTTTTCCCTTCCTATATAATCTTCCATCCCCCACACCTCTCTCTTCATCCTTGACCTATTTCCCTTCTTCTTCTTCTTCTTACACACTCTCACTCACTTCATGGAGGAAACTTTGGTGCCAAAGAGGCCCAGAGAAGAAGAAGAAGAAAAAAGGAAAGTGGAACAAAAAGACTTGAACTTTGAACAAGACCACTCCTCAAAGAGGCAAAAGCCATACACCCACATCCTCTCTCTTCTTGAATCAGAGGAAGAAGACTCCACACAAGATCTCTCCCCTCTCATCACATCCCTGCAACAAGAAATCACTTGTTCCTCCAACAATGATGATTTCCAAGATGCCCTTTTGGGCTGCCCAACTCAAGCAATTGACCTAGACAACCTCACAACAATGGATGGGTCAGAGAATGAGGCAGCAGCAACATCAGAAGTTGTTGTCAAGGAAAAGGAAGAAGAGGAGAGTGAGAAGGAGAGGGTGATGAGACACCTCCTCCAAGCCTCAGATGATGAGCTTGGGATCCCAAGTAGTGGAGATGGGCTCTTTCAGTTTGTTGGAGAAGATGGGTTTAACAGTGATCATGGGTTTTCATCTTTGTGTGACAAGATGTGGGAGCTTGAAGATGAGAGAGCTAACTACTATGCTTTCTTGCAATCTGAACTTTTCTTAGGGGGACATTGAAAAATGTTGTCTAGGTCAAGTTATCCAAAACTACAAAATGGTAACATAGTAGGATCAGAGATGGAGGATATTTTTTTCTTTTTTTAAAACAAATTATTTACTTTTACTCTTCTGTAAAGATCACGAGAACTCTATGCTGCTGTCATTGCTTATCATCTACAGTTAGGCAGTGCCCACTTTTGCAGGTCAATCTGTACTTCAGCACTAGAAAAATTAATTAGATACTCACATTAAGAAAAAAATAAGGGACATTAGACTTTTTCTTTCATTAATTAATTTCTCCTCATCTTTCTCATTTACCAAGATTCGATGGAGTTTCAATTAATTAATTAAATTTTCAATTTATCGTAAATTTAATTATTTTTTGTTAAGTGTTAGAAACTGTAATGTTTTATAATTAATATAAAACGGTATTTTACTTTTTGTAAAACGATACAATGATTTTTATATTTTAATTATAAACATCTTAAATAGTTACATAATTATAAATCATTGTCGCTTAGTCATTGTAGTCCCTTAGTCATTCTAATCGATGATATAAAAGTCATCATAATGCATAAGTCAAGTTTCTTAACACATGAAAATAATAAAATAAGACAACAAGATAAAATAGTAGTTATATTCAAAGTTGAGATGAAAAAATGGAGTTAGTATATGGAAACTGTGGTAAAACATGAGATTATTAGACATCATCAAGACGACATAGATAAATTTTAGTTAATTATTGTAAACTATGCAAAATAAATATGTTATTCGTGTACAAAAATGGGATGAAATATTGTATTTATAAGTCAAACATTCTGAAAAACCCATGATAATTGCAAATCTAGTAATAATTGTTAATTTGGGTTACGCTGATTTTATATTTTTAATTTTTGTTAAAAAATTCCATTTCAATCCATCTTTATCTTTTTCATTGTTTTTCACTATATTTAATCTCTATTCATATTTTATATTTATCTAAAAATACAAAAATACGATTATTAAAAAGAAAAACATGACTTTTTAATTGATATTAATATAAAAAGATAATTGAACAAATTGAATGTTTTTATAAAGTGGATCCACAGTATAAATTGATTGAAAATCAACTTTGACTTTTTAATTGATATTAATATAAAAAGATAATTGAACAAATTGAATGTTTTTATAAAGTTGATCTAGAATATAAATTGATTGAAAATTAACTTTATGTTAATTGTGGAGTCAAATTAAAAATACCTTAATTTAAATATAAAAAAAACAATTGTTTGTTAATCTATGTTAAGTTAATTTAGTTTACTAAAAATAAATTAAACAAGCATCGAACATGTAAGAATCGAGAGGTTTAGAAGAGTTTGGAGTAGACAAGTGTAAGCAAAGGATGAGACCGAACAATTTAAATTAAAATAAGATTGATATATAAATGAAAAGTTTCAAAAGTCTCGTCCCATTATCTGAATACAACTTTATCTCTCCAATTTCTTCTACTCTCTTCTTTTCTCCTCCTTCTCTCTAGAGTTCTTCAATCTTAATTCATTTGTTCAACGTTTAGACAGTACCTAAAGAATCCGTGTGTCAAGAGCTTGCAATTCACCGATCGGTGTAATAGTTAGAGCTGGTAAGTTTCGTTCTTTAATTCTAGTGAATTTTTGAGATTTCTGACACATGCAAGTAAGCCTTGTTGTTTGCATGTGTTCATCGACCTTCTCTTCTACTTTCTAACTTCATTTTTGGTACTTTGGTTGGTTTCTTCTCACCAATCAGTGAGCTATAGGAGTTCTTAGGACTTTCTGGAAGTGTGAGCAAATCCTGGAAGGGTAGAAGATTTTTGTTCGGTTAAGAGGTAAGGGAAGCTAGTTAATTTAATTGTTTGGTTGATGATGTATGAAAACGTTGTTTGATGGTCTTACATGTGTGTGAAATTGAATGTTCGTGTGTTCGGCATTGTTTGTGTGGAATGTTAAATGCTATAGTTATTAAGTTGTGGATAATGCGGACTTTGGAGTGAATTTTGGTTTGGGAAAAATGTTCAATTTTGGTAAATTCTAGTGTATTCTTCATTCTGCAGAATTATGCAGAAAGTTGAGCGTTCGCTGTTGACCGCTCAAGCACGTTTAGGTACTTGGTCATTTACTGGGTTCGGCCTTAGTGTTGTTCGGTTTCGCATTAGTATTTGGTCTTAGTAGTGCTCGGTTTCACATTAGCGTTTGGTTTAGTATAGTGCTAGGTTTCGTATAAGTGTTAGGTTTTGTATTCGTGTTTGGTCTTATCAATGCTTAGTGTTGTATTCACGTTCAGTCTTAGAAGTGCTTGGTGTTGTATTAGTGTTCAGTCTAAGTAGTGCTTGGTGATGTATTAACGTTCAGTTTTAGTAGTATTCGGTTTATTCATAATGTTCGGTTTAGTACTAGTATTCGGTTTAGATATAGAGTTCGGTCTGTACTGGTGTTCAGTCATATTGTGAGCATTTTCGTTCGGTCACATTCATAGGTTATGTTGACCTTTTCCATTCGGTCGTACTCAGGGGTTGTGTTGTTGTATGTTCGGTTTTCTTCTACGAAATGTTATTCGGTCTTTAAATGTTGATTTCATTGTTTGGTTCAGATTGATTATTAGAGTTGTATTGATCTATCTTGTATGTGAAATTGTATTAAAATTCAAATAAAGTATGATGTTCCAACTGGTATGAAAGAGAATTTCAAGGAGGAATGTCTCAGTGATCGGTTAATCAAGTTGATGGTATAATATGAATATGGATAGCGAAATCCATAGTGTTCATCCTGACATTATAATGATTACTAAGTCTTAAGTAGAGATAGGTAAGTCATGTTGTGAGAATAGCAGGAGACCTTAGCCGAGGGGGGTCCTACGGTGAGTGATAACAGATTAACCTCGTGTGGCAGCTGATGGGTTTCCAGTTACTACACCCACGAGTTCACGAATGGCCAAAGCTACATATTCATACTAGTCCAGACAGTCGGTTAAAGTGGTCGATCGATATGTGTTTATATGTTTTTCTACATGTGTATGATTATATAATATGTTTGTTTGGATTGTATGTTCACATGACTATTAAATTACACTGGCTTACCCTTCTTTCTGTCTTGCTATGTTGCCCGTTCGACATTTCTCCTTTGCAATGATCATCCGATGGATGTGAGCAGAGGATGGCGAGTGTTCGGTGGAGCAGGCGCTGGATGGAGAGGACCCAGCTGCTTAGATTAGGACTGATCGGTCAGGTGGAGATTTTTTTTAAGGGACCGATCGGTTATGTTTAAAGTTTTGTTCTTTAGGAAGAATTTTGTAAAGCTTTAATTTTATGGTTATTTTTGGATAATTGTACGGTTAACACTTTATTACTTAGTAGATGATTGTTCTATTTTATCATGTTATGTGATGACTCTATAATATAGTTATACTATATTTTTGGGATGTTACAGAATCATTGAAAAAAAAGATAATACATATATCATCCAATTAAAAAAGATAAACTAAATAAATCAATTGAAAAATATAAAATTTTAATTACACAATAAAAAAATAATTAAAGTACTTAATTGATGTAAAAACCTAGAAAACGATATTTTAAAAGTGATAGTGATTTAAAAATAACGAGACTTAATTATTTTAATATTAAAATATTTTAATATATAGTTATTTTAAGATCGAGTTTCATTATTTTAAAACACATAATCTCTCTAGAAACAACTTTTCTAGAGTTATCTGACTTCTCTCTAAGGGTTTTTATCCCTTGTTCATTCGCGGTGAGGTCTTCTAGTCTAACCAACCAACTTTTTAGATAAAGTAAGGTTGTTTTCTACTCCTTTCTTTGGTCAGTTTTTTTTCCTGCATGATAGTTCTCTTTGTTTTACATGTGAAGTTTGAGTCTTCTATAAGACTCTCTACTCAATAGTGGTCTTAATGGTGTACCCTGATCATGTTTCTGGTGTTTGTAGAAGCATATAGGAATTCTTGTATGTTGGAGCTATTTTAGGCTTTCTAGAGCAGTTTGGTCTTCTGTCAGGTAATGGAAGCTAATATTTGCTTTAAATTTGTGTTAAGAAGTCTAAAGTTTTTATTTGGTAGATTGTGAGAATGATGTTTGATCGAATATGTTATTATTTGAGATGATTATTTAGTAATATTTGTGTTTGATTAGTGAATTTAGATGATTGATGAATGTTGTTGTGAATTGATACTTGTTTGAACTTTGAATATTGCTATTTTGAAGTCTTAGGAGGTACAAGTTTGTTTAGAATTTGAAATTAGTGAAAAAGGAGTGTTGTTAGGTTGGTTTTCAATCTAATTTGGGGTTTTGATAGGTAAATTTCTATAAGAGTGATGTTGGAGCTATAATTGATGTTTGAGAGCGGTGTTTAGATCATTACAGACTTGTCTAGGATTTTTATTAACCATAAATCTAATGTTCAGTTAATAAGTAGTTAATAGGTTGAGTTTTAGGGTGTTTTTGGTACATTTTAGGGGTTTTAATAGGTGAACATCTAAAGGAGTATAAGTCTATGATAAAATTTAAGGTTTGAGGTCTATTGTTGAGTTAATTATGACTTGTTTAGACCCTTAGTTTGCTAAATTCTAGTTTATAATGTGTAGAATTGGTTATAGGTATTTTTAGTGGTTGGGTTAATCTAGTGCGTCTTGTTTCTGACCAAATGATCAGAGAGATACTTAATTTCATCAATAAACATGTTTTGCATCAATCCTAGTATTAAGGAAGTCAATTTGGAAATTTGGATAGGTCCAAGATGCATCTAGATTAGAACAACCACTTGTTATCATCTAATAGGGCGATGAACGGTCTATTTTAGCGTTGAGCGCTACATTTCCAGCAAGTTTTGGATGTTAGGCGAGTACAAGCTAGTTGGGTAAGTTAATAAAGAGAAGTGGCAGTGTGATTCAAAGGTTGGGCGAGAGTTCTCGCTAGGCTTGGAGAACTCTCTGAATTTGCTCTTGCTGGGCGAGCTATGAGAGCTCTCCAGGCGAGTAGGGTCGATGTTGAGCGACAGAATGCTGACGTTGGACACCCTCTAAAATTTCTTCAACAATTTGCAAAAATACCATATCTCCCTTTATACAAGGAGATAATTATGATAAAGCATTATCACAAACATTATTAAGGAAGGACACAATGAAGAAGATATGACAAAAGTGGGCAACATATCTTCTAGAGCGTTGGAGTTAGGACATACCCACCATAACAACAATTAGTTTTTTCTTTTAGACATACATTAGTTTAGTTTTTAGTTTTAATAAATTTAGTTTTTAGTTTTAGTTTTGATTAGTCCACTTTAAAATAGTAGATGTGAGTTGGAAACATTGAATACTTCAAATTGTGTTGGTTTTCTACTTTTCAAATTAGGTAAAATTGTAGAGACGAATACTTTTTTTTAAAATTCTAGAATTGACATTTGTTATGGCAAGGTCCAACGTCAATTTCTCCCTTTTTCCATTTCTAGAAACTTGCGTTCAATGATGCAGGTCCTGTCGCTCAACGATCAATTGACATCTGTATAGTTGAGGGCGAACATCCTTCGACGTTTGTTGTATTAGTTCGATGTTAAAATGAGGTCTCCTACAACAACATCGGAGTTTGGACTAACGTCAAAGTTAAGAAATAATTGACATCAAAACTCATTTTTGTAGTAGTGAATTGTATGAATATTTGGGATAAATGGGAAAAACAATGGGTTTTGTGAAGACATATACTTTGGAAAGTTTCTAGGTGTTTTTGAATGTGTTTCATCACAGCCAGGGAGGTTGCTCGAAAGAGTGATGGATTCCATTAGTTGGGGAGGCTGCTTGGAAGAGCGATATGTTCCATTAGACGGGAAGACTACTCGGAAGAGCGTTTTGTTCCACTATAGTCGGGGAGGCTATCCTGTAAGAGTGATGTGTCCCACCTATGGCTGGGGAGGCTGGCCTTTGAGAGAATTTTGTAAATATCATAGCTAGGAAGTCTACCTATTGAGGGGTTGTTTCACTTTTGACGAGAAGGCCCTATTTTATGGCGTTATGTGTGCATATGAGTGAAAAGAATTTATTTATTAGTTACTAAAGCAAATAATTATTAGAAAAAATTTTAGTTTTTCTAAAGAAAATGTTTATGCTTTAGTATGTTAGCTGACTTTTCTATTTTTGTAGTTATGGTTTTCACCTACGAAGATCATTTTTATATGGGAGCACGTGTTGAGGAAAAGGCATAACATTGGAGAGAGTCATTAATAGTGGGAGATATTGAGATAATATTTTAGTCTTATTCTTTTCCTTTTTACTAAAGTTTGTTTGTAAAACAATGTACAATTTTTCTTATTGAGATTTTCAATAAAATAGGAATGAAGTTTATTTTAAATTACGTAATTTGTATTAATTATAGATTTTAGGAAAAAAGAAATTGGAATGTTATTATCATAAATTTTATCTACATGTTTTTAAAAGATACTTTAACCATGTAAGCTCTTTATCGAGCATTATAAGTATATGTAACTTAAATTTGTATACTTTTTTATATATATACATATATATATATATATATATATATATATATATATATATATATATATATATAGTTATTTTGAATTGTTATGAGGTTGACCAGAATGTTTAAAGGCGTCTTCCTTTGCTCTAATTTAAAATTAAAGTAGATTATGTAGGGCGGATTTTCAATAATTAACTGTGTTTATTTCCTACAATTTTTGGGTGATGGAGAGTTCATATGAATGGGATTACATCCTCCTTCCATCTCATTGAGTTGAACAGATTTGAGATACTGGTTGTTTTATAATAAAAGGTTTAAAGAATAATTCTGATGTATTATTTCAAAGAGTAGAGTACCATATATAACTAACACAATATTTGATTGCCTAATATCCTTTAATAGAATATTTGGCATATCTTAACACCCCCACTCAAGTTGGTGCATGGATATCATACATTCCCAACTTGAATAGAGACTCATTAAAAAATCTTCTTGACACTCCTTTGGTGAGAACATCAGTCAACTGCAATTCTGATCTTACAAAAGGAAATGAAGTTATTCCAGCTTCAAGCTTCTCTTTGATGAAATGTCTATCAATCTCCACATGCTTTGTTCTATCATGTTGCACAAGATTGTGAGCAATTGCTATAGCTGAAGTATTGTCACAGTACAAACTCATAGCTTCATTTTGTGTAAAGCCCAAATCTAATAGCACATTTTTAATCCACAAAAGTTCACATACACCTAGTGTCATGCCTCTGAATTCTGCTTCAATACTAGATCTTGCTACTACAAGTTGTTTTTTACTCCTCCAAGTTACAAGATTCCCTCCTACAAAAGTAAAGTATCCAAAGGTAGATCTTCTATCATCTTTTGAACCTACCCAATCTGCATCAGTGTACCCTTCTACCTTTAAGTTTTCACAGTTTGAGAACAAAATTCCTTTTCCAGGAGCGGACTTCAAATATCTCAAAATCCTTTCAACAACATCCATATGAAGCTTCCGTGGGTCATGCATAAATTGACTAACAACATTCACTGCATAGGTGATATCTGGACGTGTATGGCACAAATAAATTAATTTTCCTACCAGCCTTTGGTATCTTCCTCTGTCTATGCTTGCTGAATTTGAGCATTGAAAGAGTTTATGATTTTGTTCAATTGGTGTATCAGCTGGTTTACTCCCAAGCAGCCTAGTTTCCGATAGTAAATCAATAGTATATTTTCTTTGGCATAGAAAAATACCATGTTTTGATCTAGTTACTTCAATACCCAAAAAATATTTGAGGTTTCCAAGTTGTTCCATCTCAAATTTAGATGCAAGGTATTGTTGTAATCTAGAAATCTCATCTTGGTAATTTCCTGTAACAATCATGTCATCTACATATGTAATCAAAGCTGTAATTTTTCCTTTTCCTCTCTTAAGAAATAAGGTGTGATCAGAGTTACTTGCTCTATAGCCAAAAGCCTTCATAGACTTGGTAAACCTTCCAAACCATGCTCTTGGGGATTGTTTTAATCCATATAGAGCCTTCTTTAATTTGCAAACCTTCATTCCAATTGAATCAGTCATGCCTGGTGAAGAATCCATATAATATTCTTCTGAAATTTCTCCGTGTAGGAAAGCATTTTTCACATCAAATTGTAGAAGAGGCAAATCTTGGTTTGCAGCTAGCGACAAAAGTATTCTCACAGTATTGAGCTTGGCTACCGGTGCGAACGTCTCTTGGTAATCTACACCATAAGACTGAGTGTAACCTTTAGCCACAAGTCGTGCTTTATACCTCTCAATAGTTCCATCAGCTTTATGCTTAATTGTAAAGACCCATTTGCAGCCCACAGTTTTCTTCCCTCTTGGTAAGGACACAAGATCCCAAGTGTTGTTTTTTTCTAAAGCTGTCATCTCCTCAACCATTGCTTCGATCCATCTAGGATTTGCCAAAGCTTCCTGTATATTACTAGGAATAGAAATTGAAGATAATTGAGATACAAATCATGCATATGACTGAGATAACCTGTGAGATGACACATATTTACTAATGAGATATTTAACTTTGGCTTGGAGGTGTGGTTCATATTTAACTGGAGATTGACCATGGTTAGAACGAGGTGGAAGAATATATTGAACAGTAGTAGACTCAGTGTTTGGTGTGTTGGTGGTCTCACGCAAACAAGAATCAATTCCATGGTCAATTTCATCTAAATTAGTATTATCAGAGATAGGATCAAAAGGTACCTGTAAAGAGTCAAGCTGAACCTGTGGAGAAGATTGAGCCAATTGGTTATGATTAGAAGACATTGTATTATCCAGAAAAGAAGGGTCCATATTTAGGATTGGCTCACTTCCTGCAGAATGATCCTCACACGATAATTTATCTTCACAATCAAACATACCCACATCATGATTATGCACTTCACTTTCATTGCCTCCCTGAAGTGGAGAATCAACATAAAAAAATTCATGCTCATTCAAACATACCATAGAAATATAAAATTTATTTGATGGTGGATGGTAAGCACGATAACCTTTTTGAGTTGATCCATACCCAACAAAAACACATTTGACCGCTTGTTCTTCAAGCTTTGTACGGTGATGTGGGTGTAAGTGAACATATATAACACATCCAAAAATATGAGGTGGTAAATTAACTATGGGAGGAAGGGTACAATGATCAGACAACACATCAAAAGGCCTTCGAAAGTTAAGCAGACTAGAAGGGGTTCGATTAATTAAATAAATGGCAGAGCTCACAACCTCACCCCATAAAAGAGATGGGACATTAACATCTATCAAAAGTGATCTTGTCACCTCTAATATATGTCTATTTTTCCTCTCAACCACTCCATTTTGTTATGGTGAATAAGGACATGTAGTTTGATGCAAGATGCCTTTAGAGTTTATGAACTCTATTAATTCAGTCTTAAAATATTCTCCTCCATTGTTTGATCGAATGACCTTAATAGATGTGTTAAATTGTGTAACAATCAGATGATAGAAGGAACGAACCACATCGCACACATCACTTTTATGTTTAAGCAAATACACCCAGGTTACCCGAGTACAATCATCAACAAAACTGATAAATCATTTTTTTCCATTATGTGTAGATTGTGGGACAGGGCATCAAATATCTGTGTGGATTAATGAAAAAGGAAAATCAATCTTTTTATTGCTTAAAGGAAACACAGTACGATGGCTTTTTGCCATTACACAAGTTTCACAAAGAAAATCAAAAATATTGCATTTATGAAATAATGATGGAAATAATTTTTCTAGATAACCAAAAGAGGGATGTCCCAATCGTCTATGCCATAACCAGATCTCCTTTTTTGTTTTTATCGTGTGTGTTCATTTGCAAAACAAGCCAACGCTCCTTTATGGGTTTGTTGTGAGACATTTTCAAGATAATAGAGTCCCTCCCTTTCTCTCCCAGTGCCAATCTTCTCCTTGGAATGAATGTTCTGAAAAAGACAATGGGTTGGGTAAAATGAGGCAATACAAGAATGTGATTTGGTTAATTTGCTGACAGAGAGAATATTACAGTTCAATGTAGGAACAAATAAAACATCGAAAATTGATAAGAAGGGTGAGAGATATATAGTACCTACACCTTCAATAGGAGATGAGACCCCATTGGCATTAATAATAATAGTTTTAAAACAATTAGGAGAAAAATTAGTAAATTTATGGGATCACAGGTCATATGATCAATAGCACCTGAATCAATTATCCAATCACTATCTCTAGTAATAGCAAAAAGATTAATAGCAGAGTTAGATATACCTGACTTAGTCATAAATCCGGCAGCAGTAGAAATATGGCTCTTGGAAGTAGCTTCTACCTTGATATTGGGAGTAGTTTTACCTCACGATATAATTGATATTATCGAGATGCATCCTAGTTGACTAAGTATGTTTGTTGCACAGTGTCCCAAATGTCCTTTGTTGTAGCTAAGCGAATAAAGAGGGATCTGATTTCTTTCGTCATGGAGTCCAGAAGCCAAGACTTGACTAGGCAGTTTTCATCTTCCCATGCTTCATATTCATCGGATTTCTTGTTTTCTGGTGCAACCTTTGTTCTAGATATGTAACCCCAACGTTTTCTGCCTCTAATCTTGTTTTGTGCGTTCAACGACCACTTAACATAGTTGGTGCTGTCAAGCCGTTCAGGGGTGAGCGAGTCATGCATATGGGTTGCAGCGGAAGTCCCAAAATCATGTTTCTCCGATTGTAGAGGATATTCAAACAAAACACTGATTCCTATATTGTAGAGGATATCAATGTTTGGCTCTTGATACCATAATAAAAGGTTTAAAGAATGATTCTGATGTATTATTTCAAAGAATAGAGTACCATATATATACATTCAAGGATCCTATAATCCTTCATCTATTAAAGGAATGACAGGTACACAAATCTGCACAAATTATAATAATATCTAAATTATAACTAACACAATATTTGATTGCCTAATATCCTTTAATAGAATATTTAACATATTTTAACACTATTTGAAGGTGACTAGTTCAATTTATTAGTTATAGGAGGTGGGAACCTTTGTTTCATAGTTTTGGTTGTGTGTTGGTGGAGATAATGTGGTATTCAACTTTATAACGTTTGAGGTGAGCTCCATGTGAGGTCATGTAGTGTGATGAATGTACCGTAGTAGCAGTGTGGGTGGGTGGGGTGATGGACCTCTACGGTGGAAAAGGTATCAGGAAGGTGGTCATGGAAATCGATTCTGGGTGTAATGGAACCAATTCCACATAGGGTTAAAGGTAAGAGAATCGATTATGGGGCTTATGGAATTGATTCCACAAACATGTGGATTCTTGATTATATAACTTGTGGTTCTTGATCTATTCACCATATTTAGTGGCCTTTGAAAGTAATAGAGATTATGGATATTAAAATCTCTCCAAGACAAGTCTCAAAAAATAAAAAATAGTTATATTATATGATAATAATAATAATAATAATAATAATATCATTATATATATATATAATAATATATTATATAATAATTATAATAATATATTATAATAATAATAATGTTAAAAAAATATTAATTTTTACTTTAAGGACAAAAATGATAATTTTATATTTTAATCTATAAAAAACTTTTTTATTTATTTATCATATTAATTTAAACTTCACCTCAAATACACTAACTTTTTTATTTATTTATCATATTAATCAAATCACTTATAATTGTGGCGTGGAATTGATAATGTTCATTTGTATTAGTGGAGATATAATTGTGAGATAAATTAACTTCATTTGAAGTGATTTAGAAGTGAGGGACAATGAAGATTTGAGGGAGTGTTGAGAGTTGGAATCTTGGCACTTTGCTCGAATTTGCAGGATTTAATAACAAATGTCCAAATAGTCCTTGTATAATTATCGTATTTGTAGGGAAGATGAAGGTGTTGTACATGGAGTTTGCAGGTGAACAAGGGTGAAAAGGGGAACCATTGTGGTTGGAATCAATTTTATAGACGATGTATCTGATTCCACACCACGAGCAATACACACTTGGAGTTGTATTCGACTCCACATATGATATATTTGATTCCACGCCACACCATAATACACACGTAATCGGTTCCAACTTTAGAGTAACTAATTCCACCTTCTTTGTATTCGGTTAATGACCTTGGGAAGCTTGTTAATGGCCTTCGAAACCTTAATTATTTTAAACAATATAATTTTACTTTATTTAAATACAAACTTATTTCATTTTTATAATTAATTTTAACTTTTTTTTATCTATTTATAATATTTTCTACTAATAAATATATTCTTAATAAATATCATTTATATTACTTTTATCACTAATGACATTTTGGTAATCTTTAATTTTTATCAATTAAAACATTTTTTTAATGTATCACATAGGTCAAATCATACACAAATTTTCCTTTCAAATTTACTTTCAATTGTCTCTAAATTCCTTCATAAAAGTAACACATAATTTATTCTCAAATATGCTCATATCTATTCAGTCCCTCTCCCTCCAATTCATTCCCAATAACACAAGCTTTATTTCTAAATTTACTCAAATTTATTGGTTCATTTTCTCTCAAATTTATTTTCAAAATAAACCTACACCAAAAGTTTGACCGGATATTATTGGAGTTTGTTAGAAAAGTTAGACAATTATGAAGTTGGTTTTTTAGAGCACAGTAGTTGCTGTGAAATAAAGGAGAATAAAATGATTGAGAAATATTATTCTATAATTTTATTTTGATAGCGAAATGTTTTTCTTTACGACTTTTTTTGTGTTATTTATAGCATCAATTTTTCTTTTGCTTCTCCTTTGGTTGAGAACTCAAAAAGTCATGTCACACATAAAATACAACTAGTACCCAACTCAATTAAAAAATGTATAAAGTATTTATCAATTTTATTAATAAATATTATATTTTTATATATGCAATAATAATATTTATAAGAGTAAGTGTTGAAATGTTTTTTTTTCTTAATATAATAATTCGTCTTAGAAATTTATTTTTTTCACTAGTAAGTATCAAACAAAAGAAAGGAAATATTTTTAAAATAAAATATCTACTTTATTCCTGAATATGAAATTGAATAAAAATGTTCTTAGATTCAAAGGTGGGAAATTGATGGGTTGATGGTCCTTCTAGAGAAACTTGCTCAACCACGTGGAGACAAGTCTTCGGTGCTATTTCAATTCTCTTTAGAAATAAAAAACAAGACTTGTCATGTGACATTCCTTGTCAACCATTCACACAATAATAAGATTATTAAAAATATTAATAAAATTTTTACACTTAGTTTTATATAAAGAAAATTCGGATATATTTTTAAAAGTTAATTAATAATATAATTGATTTAAATAATATATTAATTATTATTTATCATATAAATAGTTATTGTAAAATATAATTTTACTAACAAAAATTATAATGTTTAAATTTTATAATTTTAGAAATTAAAAGTTTAAAAACAAATTGAGTGAATTCAGCACTAGTTGTGGTAGTTGCAATAGCTTTTGTTAAGTGGGTGTATCACATTGATGAAGAGAAGGGAAAGTACTGTCCAATTTCTGTCAATGTTTGATCTCATTTATGACTGGCCAATATATAAAGAGAGTCTGTTATACAAACTATTCAAGTCAGATATCCATGTTCAAAAGTTTTTTTTCTTTTTTTCAAAATTAAATACAATTTTGGTCTATTTATTTTGCTTTATCCATAATTTTTTTATTTTAAAATAGATATATTTAATTTTTATTATAAAAAAACATGATTTTGTGTCGTGCTTAATTTATCAGTGAAAACCTAAAAAATGATATTTTAAAATAGTATTGAATTAAAAATAGTGAGACTCGATTATTATAATATTAAAAGAGTTTTAATATAAATGAATTTGTTATTAATGAGTTTCATTATTTTAAAACACACAATCTCTCTATAAATCACTTTTCTAGAGTTTTTCAACTTCTTTTTAGGAGTTCTTCTTCTTTGCTCATTTGATTGATGAACTGAGACCGTATGAGTGATCTTGGTGGCGAGCTCTTCAATTCAGACCGATCAGTTTTTCTATCTGAATAAGTTAAGTTTCAATCTTTTTTCTCTAATCCTTTCTTTCTTTTGTCGCATGTGGGTCCCACTCATTTTGCATGTAATGTCCGAGTCTTTTATAAGACTATCTATTGTCAATGATATTAACGATATATCTTGATCGTGTTTTTGTTGCCTATAGGTATAGATAGAGTTCATTGAGCTGTCTAGAGCAATTGATCTTCTAAAAGCTAAGGGAAGCTAATTATAATTTGTTTTATGTTACTAATGCTTTGATAAATTGTGTTGTATGTTTGAATTGATTAGAAATCGATAAGTGATGTGTGAAGTTTCTTAGGTGATTTCAATTAAAAGTGTGCTCTTTGTGATTGAATGTATATTGTTGTGAATGCTTGTGGAATGCGAATTGTTTGGATCTATTGATGTTGTTTTTGGTGTTCTAGTGAATGAAAAACTTATGTGGTATTGGTTGTA
Source organism: Vigna umbellata (assembly GCF_029865625.1). Classification (NCBI taxonomy): domain Eukaryota; kingdom Viridiplantae; phylum Streptophyta; class Magnoliopsida; order Fabales; family Fabaceae; genus Vigna; species Vigna umbellata. Next base: position 54,464,208 of record NC_142167.1, on the reverse strand, counting down.
GTAAAACGAAAGGGTGTTGGGCTGATTTTTTGGTCTAAAAAGGAGGTTTTGATAAATGAGATTTTGAAGTAATGGTCAAAGGGGGAAAACTGATTTTTGGGATCTATTTTGTGATTATTTGAAACTTGTTAGAGCTTTGAGTTAACATAAATCTGATATAGAAAGGGTTGATAGTCAATAGGTTGTGCTTGGGATGGTTTTAGGTTCATTTTAGGAGTTTTGACTAGTGACATTATAAATTATAGGGTCTGTGCTAAAGTTGAGGGTTTAGAATTTGTTGTTAAGTCATTTTTTACTTGTTTAGACTCTTAAGTGATAAGTTTTGTGTTAGAAAAGATGAAATTGAGTTATGGGCTATAAAGTAGTATTTTAGTTGGAGTAAGTTAGAAATTCATAGAAAGATAAGTCCAATGTGGTTTAAGTTGAATAAAAAACACTTGAATATATTCATTTCGGTTATAGAATGTTAATTGGATGTAGTAGATACATGCAGAGGTAAGGGAGTTTGAAAATATGAGGTTAAGGGTGCAAATTCTGTAGAATTAGTGTTTTTGCAGAATTATGCAAAGGCGTTGGGCAAACAGAGGGGTCACTGACGAATACTTGACAGTTAAGGTAGCGGGATCAATGGCTAGACAAGCTAGCTCGCTAGGCTTGTGAAGCTCACTGTTTTGACTTTCGTTGGGTGAGTGGAGACTGCCCCTGGGCTAGCCTATGCTCGATGGGCGCCCTGTTTCTAGCTTTGGGTGAGTAGTTATGGGTCTTCTTCGATGTTTTAATTTCCTTTCTCTTATGTGCATGGTTTTAAATGGTATGATGGTTTATTTTATGTTTAGTGGTATGGTTTGAAATATATGATTGGATGGATTGAGGTTTGTAAGAGTTCTAAGGAGAACTCTTAGTGGTTGTATCAAAGTGTTGTTGGTATGAATGTAGGAAACTCAGTCTTGTGGGTTATTCTGACATTGTAATGATCATTCATTCTCAATTAGAGAGGATTGATACATGTGGTGAGAGTAACATGAGGTCTTACTCTAAGTGTTTCCAATATGGCCTAAGACGCGGTACAGACTAACCTTGCGAGTGTGATAGGGTGAAACTCATTGGCAATTACTCTACAGAGTAGTAAAGTCCACCACAAGTGCATAACTCACCATAACTCGACATTCATACCTTATTCGGATGATCAGGTCTAGGTTCATAGTATGTCTAGGATGTTTGTTTAATTTGGTATAAACTATATATATATATATATATATATATATATATATATATATAATGAATTCTGATATCTTGTGTTTGTTTATTTTGATATTAACTTATACTTGCTTTTATGTTGTCTGTTGTCGCAACCGGAATTCGCGACGGGACGACGATCCAAAGAAACGGGTTTTGAAAAGAGATTTGGAGTCGCCACCATAGTTTATTCTGGAAAACTACGGAAAAACCATAAAATGATAAGACACGGTCCGTGAAAACCAGATTCTAGGTTCGGGAGTCGGTTACGTGTAGGGAAGGTATTAACACCCTACAACGCCTGCCTTAAGGCAGTACCTTTAACTAAATGCACGAATATGATGTGGTTTTCAAAATGTTTAACTATCCCCTAAAATAAAATTCTAAAGAAACAAAATATATTTTTTAGTTTTTTGGGCCCGACAAGGATTGACCTTGCTCCTACGTATTCTCATTCAGAATGAGAAATCAGGGTTACATAGTTCTTTAAGCTGTTTTAGAAGTTTGTTTGGAAATTGTTTGGAAATTTGCTTTGAAATGATTTTTGGATTTTTGGGAAGTGAACCTGACAAGTACTAGCCTTGCTCCTACGTATCTCCACTTTTGATGGAGAATCAAGGATCACGTAGTTCTAGGTAGAAATTGTCTGTTGCCTTGAAATTGTTTATGTTTTTAGTTTTTGAAGATTTTATATTTTTTGATATTTTTATAAAATAAACGAAAAAGGTATTTAGCACAAGGACGATGCGTGCGATCACACATGTGCTTAACCTTTAAAATATTTTTGTAATTTTATTTAAGAAAGAAGAAAAGGTTGTTAGCACAAGGACGGCGCGAGCGGTCACACGTGTGCCTTAACCTTTAAACGTATTTTTTGTAATTTTTATAAGAAAGAAGAAAAGGTTTTTAGCACAAGGACGACGCGATCGGTCACACGTGTGCTTAAACCTTTAAACGTATATTTTTTTTTGTAATTTTTATAAGAAAGAAGAAAAGGTTTTTAGCACAAGGACGACGCGAGCGGTCACACGTGTGTTTAAACCTTTAAACGTATTTTTTTGTAATTTTTATAAGAAAGAAGAAAAGGTTTTTAGCACAAGGACGACGCGAGCGGTCACACGTGTGTTTAAACCTTTAAACGTATTTTTTTGTAATTTTTGTAAGAAAGAAGAAAAGGTTTTTAGCACAAGGACGACGCGAGCGGTCACACGTGTGTTTAAACCTTTAAACGTATTTTTTTGTAATTTTTATAAGAAAGAAGAAAAGGTTTTTAGCACAAGGACGACGCGAGCGGTCACACGTGTGTTTAAACCTTTAAACGTATTTTTTTGTAATTTTTGTAAGAAAGAAGAAAAGGTTTTTAGCACAAGGACGACGCGAGCGGTCACACGTGTGCTTAAACCTTTAAACGTATTTTTTTGTAATTTTTTATATATAAATATTTTATTTTTTATGTATTTTAAAATAAATAGATATTTAGAATAAAATAAAAACAATAAAAAACCATAACAACAATAAAAAAACAAATAGAATAAAACAAATGAAGGAACAAAATAAATAAAGAAAAGCAAATAAATAAATAAGCAATAAAAATAAAACAAATGGTGAGGATGCCCACATAAAAAAAAAATAGGATGTCTAAACTAATTTTCCTTCTATAAACAGATGAAGCCTAAGCCCAAACTGAAAGGGGGTGAGGAAGTGAGAATAGGGGGTGCAGGCAAGAAAAAGAATCCTATTTCTTTTGTTATTATTTTTTAAGAACAGGATGGGCCTGAACCCAGGTCAAGAGAACGTATGGGGGTGCGTGGGTGAAAAACGAGGGCTGCGCGAAGGAGAAAGCGTTTTTATTTGTTAGGAACAGAACGGGCCTGAGCCCAAGGCAGGGGATGGACGTGTGGGTGCAAGGGTGAGAGATGGGATGCGCGTAGTAAAGAAAAAAGTCCTTTTTTGTTTCTAAAACTATTTGGATCGGGCCCAAGGTTTTTTTGTTTCAAGCAGAGGCATTAGGGGTTCTGCCACTCTTCTTCCCATTCCAACATTCAGAAAGCAGAGACCTAGAGCCCCTCTCCCGAACGAGGCAGGACCTCCGCCCGTTCGCGCACATGCGCCACCGCCTCCGCCAAAACGGCCGCCGCCGTCCACAAAACCAGGACACCACCAGTGCGCCGATCGCCACCACAGACCCTGCCGGTTGCCACCTCCGAACCAAACCGGCCCCCGCGACGAAGATGGCCACCGCGTCGCTGCCAGAGCCCGTGTCGGCCCCAAGCTCCAATCAGCTCCTTCTCTTCTCCACCTCTTCGCGTGCGAGAGAGAGACTCTCGCCCCTCCGTGCCATGCCGACATCACCCCAGCGAGGCCAATCACCGCGAGCCGCCGCGGCGTCACTCTCCTCCTCCCATTCTTCTTCTTTTTTTTTTGGTTGGTTTCAGTATCGTCTGATATTTTAGGCTCTGTGTATTGATTTGGGGTTGATGATGATGGGTGTTGGAGGTTATCACGGGTGCTGGAGATGTTGCTGTTATTGTAGAAGAACATGATGTTGAGGAGAAGTTCAAGGAAGGGGTTAGGTTTGTAATATTATTGTTGAGGCCCGTGTTAATCACGTACTTGCTTGGAGAGGATTCAAAATCCTAATCAGATTAGAAGAAGAAGGTAGTGTGAGGAAGTGTGAATCATGATTGTGTTAGAAAACGTGGTGGAGGCAGAGGTTAGGAAAATGAGTGAATGAGGATGAAGGTTGGGGGATGGTAGGTTTCTGTGATATAAGGAAATTCTGAGGAGGTGAATGCTTTGAGTGTATTGGCATGAAGCTGTGACTCGGTCTGTTTATTCCGCTTGCTAACAGTGCTATTTGCTAACAGTGCTATTTCCGTTTACTTTTTATTACATGTTTTCTGGATGCTAGAGTATATGCTTTTTTTTTTATAAATACTCGATGAGTCTCGCAGGTATCGAAATCACATTTAGAATGCAGTTTGATCCAAAGACAAATGCCACAAAGAAAACCAACATGACTATGAACATTTAATCAAACATCACGCGCATAAAGGAGGCACATACAAGAGCAAAACCAAAGAGTCTAGGCATAGGAAGACTTACCTTTGCCGCTTCCAAGAAAATGTTTTCTTTTGGTTTTAGTCTTCCTTCTCCCCTCCAGTAATGTTCTCCTTCTTAGTTGTCTCCGGAGCTAGTGGCTGGGATATGGTCTGTGATGGTGAGATGTTAGAGATCCTGGGAGTCTCAAAGTTGTATTTGGCTGTGGTCCTCTGGAGCCCGATAGGTGGAAGGCAACCACAGATGAATTCTTCACAGCTTTAAGAAACTTCTCCTTTGGGTTCGGTTTTTCTTCCCTCTTTGCTCTCTTCCCTTTTTCTAGTTCCGCCCCCTGGGTACCAAAGCTCACAATGAGATCAAGGCAAAGGTCGTTCCCCCCTTTTTCTCTCACCCGAGGTCTTCCCTTTGAATGAACGCGATTCCCCCATTTTGAAAACTACCAAGCTCTTTTTCTGCTGCACTGCTTCTGGGAGCTCTGGCCTGACCTGAGATCTTCCTTTGTCTTTTTTCTTTCTTCGTGTCTCCATTTTGCAGATGGCAGATACTCTTTCAAAAATCTTTCCCTTCCATGTATGGCTGCTGCTGCTTAAGAAATTTCGGCAAGAAAAAACAAATACCTTTTTCAAGCTACCACCGTGTAAACATATTTTAAGCATTCTCTATGCTTGATCAGTGTAACAGATGCCTTCAGGAGCAGGGAACTTAGTTGACTTCTTTTTTCTTGTGTCAGCAGTTCAAATATTTATAAAAAGAGTAACATTTTCTTGAAAAAATAAAATAAAATAAAATAAAATAAAAAATAAAACAACTTTAAAAGGGAAACCGCAAAATATAAAAATGAGTAAACCTAAAAAGAGAAAATAAAATGAAATAACGTAAAGCAAAAGTGGAATAACATAAAATAAAGATGAAACAAAGAAATAAGAAGTAATAAGATAAAATAAAACAAAAAAATAAATAAAATGAAGTAAAAATAAAAATAAAATAAAATATAAACAGGAAGGGAAATAAATAAAAACGAAACAAAGCAAAAATCAGGAATAAAAATAATAAAAAAAAAAAAAAAAGGAAAACGGAATAAAATCATTTTTAGACTTCGTATTATCTTGGCCCGTTTATTTTATTTTATTATCTCTTGTTAACTCTAGATATTTTTTAACTATCCGGACGAAATTGGGTATTAACAGCTGCCCCTCTTTACTTAGATTTTACTGGATAATATGTCAAACAAAGTTTTTATATTATTAGAGTAAAAGATAAGTAAAGAAAGAAACACTAATTTCGTCCGGATTTCAAAATGAACGAGGAACAACAGAGAAGTTTAAACAAAAAAGAACAGGGCAAAGAGAATTGAGGTGTGCAAACCTCATGGAGAGTGTCATAAATCTATGGGTGAATAAGTGAGGTGTAACAACCTCGTGGAGGGTGTAACAATCCTATGGATGAATGAATGAGGTGTAACAACCTCGTGGAGGGTGTAACAACCCTATGGATGAGTGAATGAGGTGTAACAACCTCGTGGAGGGTGTAACAACCCTATGGATAAGGAATGAGGTGTAACAACCTCGTGGAGGGTGTAACAACCCTATGGATGAATGAATGAGGTGTAACAACCTCGTGGAGGGTGTAACAACCCTATGGATGCATGAATGAGGTGTAATAACCTCGTGGAGGGTGTAACAACCCTATGGATGAATGAATGAGGTGTAATAACCTCGTGGAGGGTGTAACAACCCTATGGATGAATGAATGAGGTGTAACAACCTCGTGGAGGGTGTAACAACCCTATGGATGCATGAATGAGGTGTAACAACCTCGTGGAGGGTGTAACAACCCTATGGATGAATGAATGAGGTGTAATAACCTCGTGGAGGGTGTAACAACCCTATGGGTGAATGAATGAGGTGTAACAACCTCGTGGAGGGTGTAACAACCCTATGGATGCATGAATGAGGTGTAATAACCTCGTGGAGGGTGTAACAACCCTATGGATGAATGAATGAGGTGTAATAACCTCGTGGAGGGTGTAACAACCCTATGGATGCATGAATGAGGTGTAATAACCTCGTGGAGGGTGTAACAACCCTATGGATGAATGAATGATGTGTAATAACCTCGTGGAGGGTGTAACAACCCTATGGATGAATGAATGAGGTGTAATAACCTCGTGGAGGGTGTAACAACCCTATGGATAAGGAATGAGTTTGACGACTGTCCTACAGAGGAGCGCCGTCGTAGAAGGAAAACTTGTATTCAAATTTTTGAAACGTTGGTAGATATTGAGCCAAACATTGAAGAGACTTAGAAACAAAGGTTGTGTTAAACTTTGCACAATTTCTCTTTCCCCTTAAGGATTTTTCAAACGTTTTTCCTTGCTTCTTATGAAATGTATGATGTAATGTCACGAGGGTGCATGAATGCATAAACACATGAGACCTTTATTTCGTTCTTTTCTTTTGCTCTCCTCCTTCTTTTCTTTCTTTCCGTTTTTTCATTATTTGCTATTATTTTTTTGAAAATTCCATGTTTGGAACCCGTTGTCAATATTTTCATCAAACTCGATGTACATTCAAAATGCATTCATTGAAAATAATGTCGAGAAATAGTGAGTCCTTTGATGAAAAGGAAAAGAGTGTAACTATCAGTTCAAATTCCCTTTATCGCTTTTTGCAATCCAAACTAGCTTGAACCCGAGAAGGTGTAAGAAATGGTTATGAAAAGTGGATGGCTGAATGATGGTTTGTGAATGATGGTTTGGGGGGAACATTAACTTTCATGCTCTCCCCATCCGCGAGGGTGTCGTCAATATTTCAACAATCAAGGCTTACAAGCCTGCCCCAACTTTGTTGTGCACAATAAGTGTGATTTGGAGAGGCGGACAGGTCCGGGTAGGAAGGAATGCCCTAGTTTGACGATTCTCTCTTGTCGGGGAGACTTCACATTATATTTTTTTATTTTTCCTTTATGATGCTTTTCTTTTCTTCTAGTGATTGTGTCATTCACCACATCATTTCGTTCCAGAATTAAGTTCATGAGAAAAATCAGGACAGACATTCTTCAGTCGGCGTGGACTTTAATTGGCTTGTACCGTGGCTAAAGGTCATAGGGTTTTGAAAGAAGCGGATAATGAAGGCCCAAACATGTGTTTAACGGTCGAATTGTCTTAACAAGAATCATCTGCAAGGTGTCGAGTCAACTTTCTCTAGGAGTCTGGAACTTCGGACATCCTTTTATTATTATTTTTTTCATTCATTTTTTTGTCTTTGTTTTTTTTTTCTTGTTTTGTTTTCTTTTGTTTTTTTTTGTTGTTTTTTTTTTGTCTCGTTGCCCCTGCTGTGACCCTTTTTGAAACTTTCCCTTTTTCATTTCTCCTGTTCCACAAATCTTCTCCTTGACTTGGATGCCCCTGACGTTCCTTTGGATTGACATCGATATGCTAATGATTCTTGTTGAGGGTGATGAAGAAAAACAGTTATAACTTACGGCTCAAAGGGGGTGCAACTGGATAAATTTCGTTTATCACTTGAGTGAAGAAACATGGCCACACGTCAGTCTGAAGCTTGCTCGCCTTACTTCCCCCAACCTTAAACCTGAAGTGAAACTCTGCAGCGATTGACACATCAACTTAATTTTCTTCTCTTTTTTTTTATTTTTCTCCCCGATCAACGGATCATTGGGTACGTGTATCATGATGAAAAATGCCCCCAGTATTATATTCATGACAATCCTCTGTTTTAAAGGGGAACGAGAAAGCTATGGGTTCAAGTAGTATGAATGCAGATGCCTCAGTAGGAAAAGAACACTAGTTACTATGAATCAGGAAAAGACTCAACACCAGCATTTTTCAAAACTTTGTTTGCTTTTGCTTTTCGAAAGTACTATGTCGTTGGCGGACTTTATTGACAACGAATTCAACATGTGTCTTTCCTTTTCACCTTTTTCTTCTTTTTTCATTATTTATTATTATTTTTTTTTTGAGGACATCCCTCAGGAACGAGTTTGTGCTAGATGGATATACCCGTGATGCTTTAATTATTATCACTTTCCCTTTTCCTTACTTTGCTTTAAAACCCAGTGCGACATGAATCGTGTCGAAAGAAAAAGCGTAAAAGTTGAATAATGGATAAAACCGTATGGTATTTATTGAATGAAGTAACACAGAATACAACATAATTCAAAAAACAGTGTTAATATCCCTTAGTGGCATCCCCTATCGCGGAATCATCATGCGTAAAACTTTTTTACCGCATCAGAATTAACCGGTAAAGGTAACTCCTCTCCGTCCATCCTTGTGAGAATTAGTGCCCCTCCAGAGAATGCCCTTTTTACTACAAATGGTCCTTCATAATTTGGGGTCCACTTGCCTCTGTGATCCTTTTGTATAGGCAAAATCTTCTTTAATACCAGTTCGCCTTCGTGGAACTCCCTTGGGCGCACCTTTTTGTCGAAAGCCTTTTTCATTCTTTTTTGGTACAATTGTCCGTGGCACACCGCTGTTAGTCTCTTTTCTTCGATGAGATTGAGCTGGTCGAACCGAGTTTGAACCCACTCAGCTTCCTCCAATTGGGTTTCCATTAAAACTCGTAGAGATGGGATTTCCACCTCAAATGGAAGTACCGCTTCCATGCCATACACGAGCGAGAAAGGTGTTGCCCCAGTTGACGTTCGTACTGATGTACGATATCCATGCAAAGCAAAAGGAAGCATTTCGTGCCAATCTTTATAGGTGACTACCATCTTTTGCACAATTTTCTTGATATTCTTATTAGCAGCCTCTACTGCCCCATTCATCTTTGGACGGTAAGGGGAAGAATTGAGATGATGAATTTTGAACTCCTCACATAATTCCGCCATCATCTGGTTGTTTAGGTTGGTGGCATTATCAGTGATAATCTGGTTAGGTATCCCGTATCTGCAGATCAACTCCTTTTTTATGAATTTGGTCACCACTTTTCTAGTCACGTTGGCATAAGAAGCAGCCTCAACCCACTTGGTGAAGTAATCGATCGCGACTAGTATGAAACGGTGTCCATTTGACGCTTTTGGCTCTATAGCTCCGATAACATCTATTCCCCACATTGAAAATGGCCACGGTGCAGACAACACGTTCAAGGTCGTGGGCGGCACATTGATATTGTCTGCATACATTTGACATTTCTCGCACTTCCTCACGTGTGTACAACAATCATTTTCCATGGTCAACCAGAAGTAACCAGCTCTCAAGATCTTCCTGGCCATTGAATGCCCATTCATATGTGTGCCGAAGGTACCTTCGTGCACTTCTTTCAGTATCATCTCGGCTTCCTTTGCATCCATGCATCTGAGGAGAACCATGTCATGATTTCTCTTGTATAAGATATCCCCATTTAAAATAAAGCTGCCAGCCAACCTCCTTAACGACCTTTTATCGTTTTCAGATGCCTTCTCAGGATATTCTCGGGTCTTAAGATAGTGCTTGATATCAAAATACCAAGGTTTACCATCTACCTCCTCCTCGATGAAATGGCAATATGCTGGCTCTGCATGGCACTTCATTTCAATCATTGGTAATTCTGCATCTTGGTCAACTTCAAACATCGAAGACAAAGTAGCCAAAGCGTCTGCCAATTGATTATCTTCCCGCGGTACGTGGTTAAATGTGATGGTGTCAAAATACTCCATTAATCCCCTGATGTAAGCTTGGTAAGGAATTAATTTCGAATCCCTAGTTTCCCACTCTCCCTTTAACTGGTGGATGACTAAGGCTGAATCTCCATATACATCCAGAATTTTCACTTTGGACTCTATTGCCGCCCGAATACCCATAGCGCAGGCCTCATATTCTGCAATGTTATTTGTGCAATTAAAGCATAATCTTGCCGTCAGAGGTAGGTACTGACGCTCTGGAGAGATGAGAACTGCCCCTATGCCATGCCCCATCACATTCGAGGCTCCATCGAATAATAATGTCCACGTTTCTTCGTCTCGGTTTTTTCTACCTTCTTCGAATAGAGCCATGATATCTTCATCGGGAAATTCGGGCTGCATTGGCTGATAATCGCTGATGGGTTGATGAGCCAGGTATTCTGCTAACGCACTCCCCTTGACGGATTTCTGAGTAACATACACGATGTCATATTCTGACAATAGCATTTGCCACCGAGCTATCCTTCCAGTAAGGGCAGGCTTTTCAAAAATGAACTTGATAGGGTCCACCTTGGATATCAACCAGGTTGAGTGACTCAACATGTATTGCCTTAAGCGATGAGCAGCCCACGCCAATGCACAACAAGTTCGTTCTAATGACGAATACCTTTGTTCGCAGTCTGTGAATTTCTTGCTCAAGTAGTATATGGCGTGCTCTTTCTTCCCAGCTTCATCGTGTTGACCCAACACACAACCCATCGACTTATCCAACACAGTCAAATACAAAATAAGTGGTCTTCCTGGCTCAGGTGGACGTAACACGGGAGGGTCTTGCAGGTATCGTTTGATTTTTTCAAAAGCGGCTTGACAGTCCTCGTTCCAAACCACAGCTTGATCCTTTCGTAACAACTTGAACATTGGTTCACACGTAGCGGTTAATTGGGAGATGAATCTAGCAATGTAGTTCAGTCTACCCAAAAAACCTCGAACCTCCTTTTCTGTTCTAGGCGCAGGCATTTCTATTATCGCTCGCGCCTTATCAGGATCCACTTCTATCCCCTTTTGGCTAACCACAAAACCCAACAATTTCCCAGATTTCACTCCAAACGTGCATTTGGCGGGGTTTAACCTGAGTTTATACTTTCTCAATCTCTCAAATAATTTTTTCAAGTTGAGAACGTGCTCTTCTTCCGATTCAGACTTTGCAATCATGTCATCCACGTAAACTTCGATTTCCTTGTGCATCATGTCATGAAAGAGTGCCACCATCGCCCTTTGATATGTTGCCCCGGCATTCTTGAGCCCAAAGGACATCACCTTATAACAAAAAGTTCCCCACAGCGTGATAAAGGTTGTCTTTTCCATATCTTCTGGCGCCATTTTGATCTGATTATATCCTGAGAAACCATCCATGAATGAAAATAGCGAAAACTTGGCTGTGTTATCGACTAGAGTGTCGATGTGCGGTAGTGGGAAATTGTCTTTTGGACTTGCACGATTCAAATCACGGTAGTCAACGCACATTCGAACTTTACCATCTTTCTTGGGTACTGGTACGATATTCGCCACCCATTGTGGGTATTTCGCCACAGCCAAAAATCCTGCATCAAATTGTTTCTGCACCTCTTCCTTGATTTTCAAAGACATCTCAGGCTTCATTCTCCTTAGTTTCTGTTTGACCGGGAGGCATTCCGGCTTAAGAGGGAGTTTATGCTGCACGATATCGGTATCCAAACCGGGCATATCATTGTACGACCAAGCAAACACGTCCTTAAATTCCTTCAATAGGACACGCAACCTTTCTCTTATTTCCTCTTTCATGGTTGTGCCGATCTTGACTTCTTTTATCTCGTCTTTCTCACCCAAGTTGAGTATTTCGACATCTTCCTGATAGGGTTTTATTTCTTTAGACTCTTGTTCCACTAACCTCATTAGTTCTGGAGAGGGTTCCGAACCATCTTCATAATCATCTTCCGTATCATCGACAGGGTGCTCCAGATTAGGGATATCAACATTGTTATTTTCAAAATATTCATTGTCATATCTGCATTATTTAAGTTTTTGAAAAAAGAATAAATAAACAAAAAAACGATGGAGGAGGCTAAATGAGGATAAACACGATTCAAATATCACACTGAAAGCAAAATAAAAGCGTCAACCCGTAAGTCAGGAATCCTAAAGCCCCGGGTAAAGCGATAGGATCAATTAATATATTACATTTCGTTCGAATTAAACATCACAGGTAAATCCACAGTCTTCCAATTGCTGAGCCGCGCATCTGGTGAGCAAGCCCACACGAAGTTCGAGCTTTCAGATCCATCTTCCTCTTCCAAGACCGCTATAAGGCTAGTGTTCACCCATCCAGCGCTGCGAAAACTCTCCTTGATATCACAAATGTGAATCTTCCTCGTCCTTGGTTCCCGTCGTTCTATCCGAGCCAGACTACGCTCCCTCCTTTCCTCGATCAGCCTCTTCTTATCCCCCTTGCTGGGCTTGTACCCTAGGCCATACCTATTTTTGTTCTCGACCACCTCTAATGGGAATGTCTGCCCCTGTCCGTGCTTGCCTAAACCGCTCCCGTACTTATAGCCTTCTTTCAGCATGACCTTGGCCGCCATGATAGAGGCACATGACAGATATGGGTTTACTGGAAATGGTTCCACATAGGTATTTCCCACGATCTCCAATGATTGGAAAGCTGTCTCGAGAGCTTCCTCGGCTGCTTCTATATAACGGGCAGAGGATGGCCCACTCACAAGGAGATCCTCCTCTCCAGAAATTATCACTAGCTTATCTCCCATGACATATTTCAGTTTCTGGTGCAGTGTGGAAGGTACAACTCCCGCAGAATGGATCCACGGGCGACCCAATAAACAACTATAGGCTGGGAGGATATCCATGACCTGGAAGGTTATTTGAAACACACATGGGCCAATCTGGACCGGCAACTCTATTTCGCCCATGACTTCCCTCTTGCTGCCGTCAAACGCCCTCACAATCATTGAGCTTGGCCTCATATGCATTCCGTCACAGGGTAGCTTCTCCAATGTTGACTTTGGCATGACGTTCAAAGAGGAGCCATTGTCCACCAAGACACGCGCTATGACGTGATCCAGACATTTCACAGAGACATGAAGAGCCTTGTTATGCCCCCTGCCTTCAATAGGTATCTCCTCATCGGTAAAGGTGAGGTAATTGTTAGCAACGATATTGCCAACAATGCCCTCAAACTTGTTCAGAGAAATACCTTGCTCCACATGGGCCTCACTAAGTATCTTCATTAACAACTTCCTGTGAGATGCAGAATGCATGAGCAGTTCTAGCAAGGAGATTCGGGCAGGCATGCGGTTTAGCTGTTCCACCACCTTGTACTCGCTCTGTTGTATGAACTTTAAAAACTCGCAAGCCTCTTCTTCGGATATCTCTCTCTTCTCTCCTTCGTCAGGGGTCTCTTTTTCTTGTACACCCTTCCCTTTCAAGAACTCCTTAGCTTTTGCGGTCATTGTTGCTTCCTTATTGTTGGCTCCCTCTCTTGTCAGCTCTGGTGGTGTAAAGATTCGACCACTTCTCGTCATCCCCCCGATGCCTGATATGTTTTCAATGGCCGGGTCAGCACCCTTCCCTTCTCCTAACGCAAATGCCCCATATCTCCAAGGGACAGCTTTCTCATTTTTGTAAGGAAAGGGGGATGGGACACAGATAACCACCGACGGTTTTTCTTCAATCATCGGTGCAGGAGTGGTTCTACTGAAACGTATCACCAGCGGTTCCGGTAGAGTTACATCAGATTCCCCACCAGTTTGTGCAAACACTTCTTCCTCTTTATCCTCGCGGCATACTTGCATCAAATTTCTGTCAAGCAGGTCTTGCAGAATATCTTCTAATTCAACACACTCTTCAATAGAGTGCTCAGCATCTGGATGAAGTGCACATGATGTACCCATATCATAATCACCTTTCACTAGGCCCACTTTTAACAACGCCTCGAAAATAAACCTCCTAGAACTCCGGATTTCACTCACATCCCTTATCAACTCCTGTTTTCGGGCCTCGATGGCGTTCGTCGAGGTACTCCCATGCCCGGACAATGGGTTATCCTCGATGCTAGGCTTATCTTCTTGAAACTTTAGCCAACCAGAGTCGATTAGAGCCTGTATCTTATACTTGAAAGCCACACACCGCTCGGTTGAGTGACCAATGCCTCCTCCATGGTAACTACACTTGGCATCTGCATCATAACCCCTTGGGTATGGAGGTTGTACAGGCTTCATCGGGCAAATGGCAACCAAACCCTTTTTTACAAGTTGAGGCAACAACTCCGTGTAAGTCATAGGGATGGGGGTGAAATTAACAAATTGATTCTTTCTCGGGTTGGTGTTTTGACCCGCATTGATATTTGGACCCGCGTTTGCCCCGGCCCTCCACGCTTCAGTTGGGACTCGCGGTGGTTGATAATACCCTTGTTGTTGTTGTGGCCTAGTTTGATGATCGAACGAGGCGTTAGCTGCATAGGGGGGTTGGCCTAAGTATGGTCGATAACCATGAGTGGGAGCCTGACCTCTCCACGCAGGCATTATCGAGGCTGCATGCACCTCCCCTTCCTTCTTCTTTCCCGGATTGAAACCGGGTTGTTTGTAGTTTGTAGCTGCGGGCGGGCCATACACAATTTTCCCGTTTTTCAGCCCAATTTCTATCCTTTCGCCAATTATGATGACATCCGCGAAATTGACGGACACGTTTCCCACCATATGTTCATAAAACGGCGGCTGAAGAGTATTTACAAACATTGCCACCATCTCTTTGTCAAACAAAGGTGGCTCAACTTGCGCGGCCAATTCTCTCCACCGTTGGGCATATTCCTTGAAAGTTTCATTGTCTCTCTTCCCCATATTTTGCAACTGCAGACGGTCCGGTGCAACATGCGTGTTGTATACGTATTGTTTCACAAAAGCGTCAGCTAGATCCGCCCAACAACGAATTCTAGAGGGCTCTAAATGGGTATACCAGTTTAACGCCACCCCAGCCAAACTGTCTTGGAAAATGTGGATGAGTAGCGGGTCATCATAGGCGTACGCAGCCATCTTTCTACAATACATGGTCAGATGGCTTTTAGGGCATGTACTACCCTTGTACTTCTCAAACTCCGGCACCTTGAACTTATGCGGTATTTTCACACCAGGGGCCAAGCTTAGTCTTGCAACATCTCCAAAGCCGTAGCTTTCCACCCCCTCAATGGCCCTCAATCTTTCCTCAAGAATCTCCAGCCTGCCTTTAGCTCCTTCAAGGTCACTGATTCTCCCATGCACTGCGGTTTGCGATGCGGCCCTAGCTGAAGATTCATGATTAGCGACCACGTACGGCATTGCAGTTACTCGTGTCCCTTCAACTGTGTTTGTTTCGTTCCCTTGTGCACTCACCATGGGAGCTGACACGGAGATGGGTCCCTGAGTGCCGATTGGCGGTACATTGACAGTTGTGGGAAAGGCGAAAGATGCATGCTCTGTTTCTAAGTATTCTCCTACGGGAGGAGTGTAACCTGGGGGTAACCCATATGGCGGGAAAGGTATCGATTGGCTGGCGGTGTTCAACAACGGCGGATAAAAATGGGCATTTCCTCCGATCTGTGCGGACGAAGACTCTGCAGTAGTCTTCAAGGATTCAAGGGCAGCCAAGATCTGGCCAACCTGGTCTTTCAACTGGCTAACTTCGGCTTTGATGGATTCTTGCGACTCCTCCCAGCTTTCCATTATCCTTGAATTGGCTCGAGTCCTGTAGGGATGTCGCGGAAAATTGGCCGTTGTTTTCCTCACTTGTACTGTTTTATTATTTGATTAACTTTAAATTAGATGAGAACGAAATAAAGAAAACATGATGCATGTTGGTAACAGGTGGAAATCACAAGATCGCGATGACATTACTGATGGAAATCAATACAAGTTGATACCAGACAAACCTTCCATATCTTTCATCAAAATACTCAGTTCAATACATCGCATAAAGAAAACGAGACACAAGGATCTCAAAATACATCACGCTCGAGCTCGAGCGATAAAGGATTTCATCTCGCCTACCAACCATTTACAATGATTAACAAAAAGTTTTATCTCTTCCGGCGGGCTATAAAAATGAATACTCGCTTCGGCGTCCAACACCATCTTGGGGATGTCTTCAATTGCTTCGTTTGCCAAGGCCGCCAATTGGGAGAAACTTTCCTTCCAATGTCTCACAACCACTTCTTGCTCGGCGATGTGATCCTCCATTCGCTTTATCAAAGCCTGATGCCTTTCTTCGAACTCCGTCGACCTCCACCTTTCCTCTTGCTCCTCAATGTACTCCTCCATTTGTTTTATCATGGTTCGATGCTCTTCTTCTGCTTCTGCTAGCTTCCAACGCTCCTGGCTCATATCTGACTCAAAAGACACGGCCATTTCTTTCATCTCGTGCCCCGCTTTTTCTACCTGAACCTGCGCTTCTCTTAGTCTTTTCAGGGCCTCTCGCTTATCTCTTTTGGCTTCTTCGTAGAGGTGCTTCCACTGTTTTCCCTCTTCTAACGCCGCATTCTTCTCCTTCACTCTCATGGCGAGCTCCTTGCTTGCAGCTGCAAGATCTTGTTTCAGTCGGAATGTATAATCTCTTTCGGCTTTCTGACTTCTGACAATTTCTTCATAGGCCTGTGCTTTTTCTTCTTTATCATTCCTCATATCAACGAAATCGTTGCGCGCAGCTTGTAATTCCTTTCTCAACCTAGCATTCTTCTCCCTCAGTTTTTCCATCTCTATTTTCAACCCCTTCACCTCTTCGCTCTCTAGGTCTTGGGAGGACCCTTCATCAACTGGCTGATCGCTGATTGGCTTGAAAGGCAGTTTGACTTCCTTTACCCTTTCCAGGATCCAGGTATGATAACTAACTTTGTCGTCCACCACTCCCAACCTTAAATCCTTTTCAGCTCGCATAACGTTTTCCCAAGCACTTCTAACTTTCCTCAACGTTTCGGTGAGGTGCCCATCCTCATAATAGACGAACAATGTCGTAAGGTAGTCCGGTGAAGGTGCCCCTTTCATGGGATTTCCGAATTGCCTTTGAACCAAGACAGGGTTATAATTGATGCAATATCGGGTACCTATGAGGGGTACATTGGGAAAGTTGCCACAATGATGGATGGAGGGCTTAATCCCAAGCCAAGGAAGACGCCATTTTACTTTTCCACCATTCAAACCAGCAAAGAATTGGGCCCACTCGTTTCCTCCTTTGTCCTTGGGCCCTTGGTGTGAAGGATCTCCCGATAAACACCTGACACTAACCGCCCCCTTACATACGCGCGCAGTCATCCACTCATACAGTGCCGGCAAACAACAAAGAATTTTCTTCCCCTTTCTTTCATGGCAAAAACTCAAGGTCCCATAAACATCTGCGAGGACTGCTGTCACAGGGTTTTCTGATCTCGTCTTTCTTGCCACGAAGACATCTATCGCGGCATAATCCACAAAGTCCTCTACTTTGGGAAACAACATGACGCCATACACGGTAAGGGCTAACACGTCCATAAAAGTCTCCCACTCTTCCCCATCAGCTAGATGGTGCAAGTACTGTTCCAAATATCCTTGCGTCAGTCCGCGCACTTGATTCCTAGTCACCAACCTGTCTTCAAGTTCCTCGGGATGTACCTTCATTATGGCGGCGATGGTAGGGATGGAGGCGTGATGCTCCAAGTGTTGGTACGGAGTGGTACCCTCTAGCGGCAATCCCAGGATGTGCTCAAACTCCTCTATCGTTGGCGCCAGCTGAAAATCTTGAAAGGTGAAGCATCTTAGCGTAGAGTCGTAATACTGTGCCAGGGCTGTGATAGCAGGCAACTGTACTTCTACCTCCATTAAATCCAACAAATTCCCATACTTCTTCTTGAAGTTTTCTCTCTTTATGGTCTTTAACCTTTTGCCTAAGTCTATCAACCCTGTCAAGTTCCCACTATGAGTCCTCAGGCGAGATTTTTTTCTTAACACGGTAGAGTCGGTCTGTTGTGTAGCACCAGATCTTGCATCAACTTCCATCTTGTACGAGATCAAGCAAATGCCTGTGATTTCCCCCTAAAACCAGCATGTTACCAAATGACGAATGAACATGATGCATGAAAATACAGTGAAGTAAAACAACATGGCTAACAAAAATGTATGCATGGTATGAGAATGCAAAGTCATTATTTTCAAAAAAAAGAACAAACAGAGTGAGGGTTAGAGGAATGCACATTTCTCCCTTTGTGCCCTAATAAAGGTTCAACGCTTCAGATTGAAAGTCAAGTACATGCAACCTCACAAGGATGGCTCTCTGAACCTAAAGGTCGATGGTCACTAGAGCTATGGCCCTTTTCATTGCTTCTCCACAACAGTCAGAGTAATCAACTAGATGTGGAGACACAAATGAAGAGAACAGACTCTAGCTGGAGTTCTCACGATAGCCAGACAGGAAGTACATCCCAGAATGACACCGCTACACAACTCCTCTAATTCTAAGTTACGCTCAGACCCGGGTATAGGGCCCCACTCATGATATGCACAGAGTGTGTGTGTGAAGGGAGAATGCAATGCATACCCAAACCCTCACCTGCAAAACAACCAGAAAAATTCCCAGGCATATATAAACATGTTTTCTACCCTAGGGTTCAGCATACAACAATTTTTTTCACAGAACAAGCAAAACAACTCATATGCAATTATTATAAATATCAAACATAGATAAAGAAATGGGAAAGGAAAACATAAAGAAAAACCACATCAAATTCGCATATCTAATTAAATGGCTTGACTCTCTAAAAGTCCCCAGTGGAGTCGCCATCTGTCGCAACCGGAATTCGCGACGGGACGACGATCCAAAGAAACGGGTTTTGAAAAGAGATTTGGAGTCGCCACCATAGTTTATTCTGGAAAACTACGGAAAAACCATAAAATGATAAGACACGGTCCGTGAAAACCAGATTCTAGGTTCGGGAGTCGGTTACGTGTAGGGAAGGTATTAACACCCTACAACGCCTGCCTTAAGGCAGTACCTTTAACTAAATGCACGAATATGATGTGGTTTTCAAAATGTTTAACTATCCCCTAAAATAAAATTCTAAAGAAACAAAATATATTTTTTAGTTTTTTGGGCCCGACAAGGATTGACCTTGCTCCTACGTATTCTCATTCAGAATGAGAAATCAGGGTTACATAGTTCTTTAAGCTGTTTTAGAAGTTTGTTTGGAAATTGTTTGGAAATTTGCTTTGAAATGATTTTTGGATTTTTGGGAAGTGAACCTGACAAGTACTAGCCTTGCTCCTACGTATCTCCACTTTTGATGGAGAATCAAGGATCACGTAGTTCTAGGTAGAAATTGTCTGTTGCCTTGAAATTGTTTATGTTTTTAGTTTTTGAAGATTTTATATTTTTTGATATTTTTATAAAATAAACGAAAAAGGTATTTAGCACAAGGACGATGCGTGCGATCACACGTGTGCTTAACCTTTAAAATATTTTTGTAATTTTATTTAAGAAAGAAGAAAAGGTTGTTAGCACAAGGACGGCGCGAGCGGTCACACGTGTGCCTTAACCTTTAAACGTATTTTTTGTAATTTTTATAAGAAAGAAGAAAAGGTTTTTAGCACAAGGACGACGCGATCGGTCACACGTGTGCTTAAACCTTTAAACGTATATTTTTTTTTGTAATTTTTATAAGAAAGAAGAAAAGGTTTTTAGCACAAGGACGACGCGAGCGGTCACACGTGTGTTTAAACCTTTAAACGTATTTTTTTGTAATTTTTATAAGAAAGAAGAAAAGGTTTTTAGCACAAGGACGACGCGAGCGGTCACACGTGTGTTTAAACCTTTAAACGTATTTTTTTGTAATTTTTGTAAGAAAGAAGAAAAGGTTTTTAGCACAAGGACGACGCGAGCGGTCACACGTGTGTTTAAACCTTTAAACGTATTTTTTTGTAATTTTTATAAGAAAGAAGAAAAGGTTTTTAGCACAAGGACGACGCGAGCGGTCACACGTGTGTTTAAACCTTTAAACGTATTTTTTTGTAATTTTTGTAAGAAAGAAGAAAAGGTTTTTAGCACAAGGACGACGCGAGCGGTCACACGTGTGCTTAAACCTTTAAACGTATTTTTTTGTAATTTTTTATATATAAATATTTTATTTTTTATGTATTTTAAAATAAATAGATATTTAGAATAAAATAAAAACAATAAAAAACCATAACAACAATAAAAAAACAAATAGAATAAAACAAATGAAGGAACAAAATAAATAAAGAAAAGCAAATAAATAAATAAGCAATAAAAATAAAACAAATGGTGAGGATGCCCACATAAAAAAAAAATAGGATGTCTAAACTAATTTTCCTTCTATAAACAGATGAAGCCTAAGCCCAAACTGAAAGGGGGTGAGGAAGTGAGAATAGGGGGTGCAGGCAAGAAAAAGAATCCTATTTCTTTTGTTATTATTTTTTAAGAACAGGATGGGCCTGAACCCAGGTCAAGAGAACGTATGGGGGTGCGTGGGTGAAAAACGAGGGCTGCGCGAAGGAGAAAGCGTTTTTATTTGTTAGGAACAGAACGGGCCTGAGCCCAAGGCAGGGGATGGACGTGTGGGTGCAAGGGTGAGAGATGGGATGCGCGTAGTAAAGAAAAAAGTCCTTTTTTGTTTCTAAAACTATTTGGATCGGGCCCAAGGTTTTTTTGTTTCAAGCAGAGGCATTAGGGGTTCTGCCACTCTTCTTCCCATTCCAACATTCAGAAAGCAGAGACCTAGAGCCCCTCTCCCGAACGAGGCAGGACCTCCGCCCGTTCGCGCACATGCGCCACCGCCTCCGCCAAAACGGCCGCCGCCGTCCACAAAACCAGGACACCACCAGTGCGCCGATCGCCACCACAGACCCTGCCGGTTGCCACCTCCGAACCAAACCGGCCCCCGCGACGAAGATGGCCACCGCGTCGCTGCCAGAGCCCGTGTCGGCCCCAAGCTCCAATCAGCTCCTTCTCTTCTCCACCTCTTCGCGTGCGAGAGAGAGACTCTCGCCCCTCCGTGCCATGCCGACATCACCCCAGCGAGGCCAATCACCGCGAGCCGCCGCGGCGTCACTCTCCTCCTCCCATTCTTCTTCTTTTTTTTTTGGTTGGTTTCAGTATCGTCTGATATTTTAGGCTCTGTGTATTGATTTGGGGTTGATGATGATGGGTGTTGGAGGTTATCACGGGTGCTGGAGATGTTGCTGTTATTGTAGAAGAACATGATGTTGAGGAGAAGTTCAAGGAAGGGGTTAGGTTTGTAATATTATTGTTGAGGCCCGTGTTAATCACGTACTTGCTTGGAGAGGATTCAAAATCCTAATCAGATTAGAAGAAGAAGGTAGTGTGAGGAAGTGTGAATCATGATTGTGTTAGAAAACGTGGTGGAGGCAGAGGTTAGGAAAATGAGTGAATGAGGATGAAGGTTGGGGGATGGTAGGTTTCTGTGATATAAGGAAATTCTGAGGAGGTGAATGCTTTGAGTGTATTGGCATGAAGCTGTGACTCGGTCTGTTTATTCCGCTTGCTAACAGTGCTATTTGCTAACAGTGCTATTTCCGTTTACTTTTTATTACATGTTTTCTGGATGCTAGAGTATATGCTTTTTTTTTTATAAATACTCGATGAGTCTCGCAGGTATCGAAATCACATTTAGAATGCAGTTTGATCCAAAGACAAATGCCACAAAGAAAACCAACATGACTATGAACATTTAATCAAACATCACGCGCATAAAGGAGGCACATACAAGAGCAAAACCAAAGAGTCTAGGCATAGGAAGACTTACCTTTGCCGCTTCCAAGAAAATGTTTTCTTTTGGTTTTAGTCTTCCTTCTCCCCTCCAGTAATGTTCTCCTTCTTAGTTGTCTCCGGAGCTAGTGGCTGGGATATGGTCTGTGATGGTGAGATGTTAGAGATCCTGGGAGTCTCAAAGTTGTATTTGGCTGTGGTCCTCTGGAGCCCGATAGGTGGAAGGCAACCACAGATGAATTCTTCACAGCTTTAAGAAACTTCTCCTTTGGGTTCGGTTTTTCTTCCCTCTTTGCTCTCTTCCCTTTTTCTAGTTCCGCCCCCTGGGTACCAAAGCTCACAATGAGATCAAGGCAAAGGTCGTTCCCCCCTTTTTCTCTCACCCGAGGTCTTCCCTTTGAATGAACGCGATTCCCCCATTTTGAAAACTACCAAGCTCTTTTTCTGCTGCACTGCTTCTGGGAGCTCTGGCCTGACCTGAGATCTTCCTTTGTCTTTTTTCTTTCTTCGTGTCTCCATTTTGCAGATGGCAGATACTCTTTCAAAAATCTTTCCCTTCCATGTATGGCTGCTGCTGCTTAAGAAATTTCGGCAAGAAAAAACAAATACCTTTTTCAAGCTACCACCGTGTAAACATATTTTAAGCATTCTCTATGCTTGATCAGTGTAACAGATGCCTTCAGGAGCAGGGAACTTAGTTGACTTCTTTTTTCTTGTGTCAGCAGTTCAAATATTTATAAAAAGAGTAACATTTTCTTGAAAAAATAAAATAAAATAAAATAAAATAAAAAATAAAACAACTTTAAAAGGGAAACCGCAAAATATAAAAATGAGTAAACCTAAAAAGAGAAAATAAAATGAAATAACGTAAAGCAAAAGTGGAATAACATAAAATAAAGATGAAACAAAGAAATAAGAAGTAATAAGATAAAATAAAACAAAAAAATAAATAAAATGAAGTAAAAATAAAAATAAAATAAAATATAAACAGGAAGGGAAATAAATAAAAACGAAACAAAGCAAAAATCAGGAATAAAAATAATAAAAAAAAAAAAAAAAGGAAAACGGAATAAAATCATTTTTAGACTTCGTATTATCTTGGCCCGTTTATTTTATTTTATTATCTCTTGTTAACTCTAGATATTTTTTAACTATCCGGACGAAATTGGGTATTAACATCTGTTTGTGTGATTTATTTTCTTTTTACAATGATCATTTTAATGGTGTGAGCTTATGAATATGTCAAAGATGAACAAATGTTACTAAACGATAGAGTTAAGACATATAATAGAAAATATGATTTTTCACCATTATCTTGTTTATGTAAAGTTTATTGTTAAATTTAATTTTGTTAAATTTTAGGATGTTACATTATCCACATTTATTTCTTATATTTTTTAAAACTAAATCGTTTTCTATCACCTTTTACATTAATATGTTAGCATTACTGTTCAATTCAAATAAGCAAAGACAAAATAAATAAACAAATTACAAATTCTAGGATTAATAAAAATTACAGATTTTTTTTAAATGAAAACTCAATCGTGTCGGTATTCAAATAAGAAACCGTTGTTAAAGACGGAACAAAAAGAACCAAAATTTTTATTTAAGTTCTTTTTTTCTTTTTAGTTAGGAGTATGCTTTAGAATTTTTCTATAAAAAAATCTTGAAATAAATAAGTTTATTTATAAATTAAAATATATTTTATCTAATGATGTAAAAATTAGATTTAAACTATAGTTTATAAATGTTTCAAAATATTTAATAGTTTTATATCATTTAAAAATTAAAAAATAACTTAAATGCAAGTTACTTTTCTAATTCTCTAAAGTATTTTTTAAAGATAAAATCATGACAACAATTTTAAACTTTAAAACACAATATTTCATACATGATGATTAATTAACATACTTAAAATCGAACAATATACTTTAAATAAAAATTTTAAAAGATTCAACTAAATTTTTCATAAAATATTTGTATCTACATATTCTAAGTGTATATTCTAGATCATAATACAATCTTTATATTCGGCCTATTAAAAGTATATGTCTTTGATTAATTTATTTAAAAAATTATTACTGAAAAATAATTGAGAAAATAAATAAAAACTGAAATTATTCTTGAGAAATTAATAGATCTTTACTAAAACTTATAGTAATAAGTCTTTTAGTTCATGCTTATTTTCTTGTCTCTCCTTTTTGATAACCTAAAATATGGGGTGATAATACTTAAGGTTGATTATATTCAAACCTAAAAAAAAAACACTCAATCTATACGAATTGAACACTTTAATACCATACTTTCTCTTTTCAAAACCTCACTTGCATTTCAATTGTCATCTCTTCCTAAACAATTTTCATTTCCATTTTTTTCTTTTGTACTTTCTTCTATCTCTTTCTCCCATATCAAACAAAAAAAGTAAGAAAGCTTTTAATGAGTTCAAAGGAGGTGAGGGTGCAAAATATTAAAATATTTCACATTCACAATACATGTTCATTAAATTCCTAAAAAAGAAATTGCCATTTTATTTCGGAAGTGTGATTTTGTATCTTTTTTTTTAAAACATAATGAGATGACAAACGTTTCTTATATAAGAAGCTACTATGTTATAACATTAGTTAGAATTACTTTTCTATATATACAAATTGCAAGTAAATTTGTACTGTCTGTGCCGAAATTATTCTGTGATTATAACGTTAAGGATATAAAGTGAATTTATATATCTAAACTATGTAAAATTCGGTTTTTAATAATGTTAATTATGGGTGGTTATAAAAATATATAATTTTTTAATATATATATATATATATATATATATATATATATATTAGAATTTAAATGATCTAATTTTATTTATAAAAAACTTTATTATCTTACTTTTTTTCTTAATTTTTTTAAATTTTCTCTAGAATTGTAAGATTGTGTATATTTAGTAAATTTTTCTTTCTCTCAAATTTGTAGTTTCTTTTTTTCTTTTTTGGTTTGAATGCATGATTTTTTTTTGTATTGATAAGATATGAGCCAAATATATGAATATTTGTTAGTCTAAGATTATAGTAAAATATTGTGTTTTTTCATAATAACTTAAGATCTTTTGTTTGACTTATTAATATTTTGTTAGGAATATAACATAAGAGAGGTAAAAGGAGTTAATAAATTTGATGTATTTAATTCATCTTTGAATATTGAATATCGGTTGAATTTTGGAGTTGAAACTCAAGACTAAAGATTATTAGATGAATGTAGTATTTAATTTTGGCTTTGAAACTATTGTTGATCCTAAGAGTGTACTTCAAGCAGAAACATTAGGATTTATGTTCAAATAACATTTTGACACTCAAGTGAATAGATTACCAATCAAGGGAGAACAAGGAAGATATATAACTACTATTGTTTTTTTGTTTGAGTTGCATGTTATGTAGATAAATTGCAAATTAAAATAAATTATATATATATATATATATATATATATATATATATATATATATATATATATATATATTATTGCTAATATATTTCTGAAGAGATGATATTCGAGATGTTAATAGAAACACACCTACTGAAAGATATTTTAATTATGGTAGATTATAATAGAAGAGATTAAAAGAGTCGTAAATATTGTTGTATAGTTTTGTTATAGAGATTTTTAGTTGCTA
Source organism: Vigna umbellata (assembly GCF_029865625.1). NCBI lineage: Eukaryota > Viridiplantae > Streptophyta > Magnoliopsida > Fabales > Fabaceae > Vigna > Vigna umbellata. Next base: position 54,438,838 of record NC_142167.1, on the reverse strand, counting down.
CGATATAGAGTTTGAGATCATGCGATACAGACAATTTTACAATATTATTTTTGGTAAAGTTACTTTAATAATGTAATTGATAGCTAAAGTCGATAGGCCTAGTAAGTTTTTTTCTCACCGGCCTACTTTTCTTTTTAAATTTTGATAATGATAGTAATGTTATAATATATATAAATTGAATTAAAGATCGATTTAGGGTTAAACCGATAATCAATAGTTATACAAACTGAACTTCAGTATAGTGCCAAAACGATGAATTTGAAGTAAAATCCAAACATTGTGATTGGATAGAATTTTGGATACTATTTCTGATTTTGTAATTGTAACTGGCATTCAATTTTATGCAAAAATGTTAACTTTTTGTAAAAAGAAGTTAATTATATCATCTGACTTGTTAATTAAATGGACTGAACTAAATTTTGTAACATTCCACTAATAATTATATTACTAAATATCATAATATAAATGAACATATATTTAATATTTCTTACGTTTTAAAGTTTTTTTAAATTAATTTTTTCTCCTCATATTGAATTATAATACATGCATATTATAATAAAAATTTTAAACGAAATAAAAAATAGATTTATTTTTCTTCTCTTCAATTGATTTTTGTTAAGACTGTCCTCCTAAATTATCATATATTTATGTTTAATATACGATTATTATAATTTGATAAACAACACACAAAAGAAAGTAAATTATAGTGTTTTAAATGCACATACATATATCATAACTATAGACATATAATTCAAAAATGTATACAAAGCATTCACATCTTCTCAGGCATGCATATTCCATTCATTTCATTAAATTTTGTTGTTTTTTACTCTCTCTAGTCTAATTGGTTAAATTAGTGATATCAATACCATAGACATTTGACTCAATTCAACTTTCAACACATACATATATTGAGTTACACTAATAGATTTTCACTAATCACAATACCTTTGCTTAATAGTAGGAACACATTCACTTATGTTATAAGGTGATATGTATAACTTACTAGACACATTTTTTGTTACTGCAAACTAGGTCATAGTATTTTCCTTTATGTGAGTTGAATATAAGTGGAATAAAGATATTTCCATAAGAATATCAAATTCAATACATAACATAAACATCCCAACATAGTATTCTCTCCCTGGAAATAAGTATCATGACCTTGACATTATATATTCTTATTCACATGCATTTCTATTAATAAATTTATTAATACATTTAAATAAATGAGTAGATTTTGACCAACTCCTCTATTTAAATATTGGAGTGCACTATAGGAGTCCTAGAATAGACTACTACAAACTTAGCCGATCAAAAATTTATTTTGAGAAAACTCATTTTTATCCCTTCTCCTGAGTCAATTTTTAGTGGTTGTGCAAAATGCATTAGAAGGCTTTGCATGTGACTCTAGAGGGCTTAAAATGAATCTTTGTTTGACTAGGACTATTATGATAGTATAGATCGTTGGTTTGAGTTTTCTATGTTCAAGTAGAACATTTTGTGAGGTTTAAAGTTCTTGAAACTTGTAAGAAGCTCTAGAAAACCTAACTATTTGGTTTATTTTGTGATGCCTAGTTGATTTGATAGTGTGAAATATATATGCGATTATTCGTTATGTGTAGTAATGTTGGTCTTTCTTGTTGAATATTGGTGGTTGTTGTGAATTGAATAATTTTATGTGATTGAGAAAAAGTTTAAGCTTGGGTAAACTAGTTTGAATTAATTGGCACATGGTGATATATTTTAGAACTAAGATGTACCTATTTTGGCTTATAAAAGAGATAAAAACACATGTTAGAGACAATTGAGAAAATTGATATATCTCTCAAGTTTCTAAATTTATATATACTCGCTAGATAAACTAGACGGTTGTAGAGCAAAAATGAAAAATTAAATTCCAAAGAGCTTACGAAGTTCCCCTTCTTGGGTAAGGTTAATGGAAATGGTTTTCCAAGGTTTAGGTCGCTGCATGAGTGGTATTGTCAATAATAAAAAAAAATTATAAAAATCCAAAGTGCTTAGGGTTGTTGGGTGACTAGACAAGGTTTAGCTTTGCTAGGTAAAAGTGTTGGATTTTCACTCTAGTACTTTGTCATTGGGTAAGTCAACTCCCTTATTGAGTAAAAATGTATTTGCAAAAATCCAAAAAGTTTAAAGGGAACTAGTCGTTGGGTGACTTAGGTTTCTGAAAACTCCCAACTTGGTTTCAATGGTCAAGCTTGTGAGCTCACCAAGCAAGAGAGTGACATGTTTTGAGGGAAAAATCAATGGCTTTGAGGTTTTAAAAATGGAAGTGTGTGATAGGTCGAGTAAGTTAAGGGAAAAGCCATAATTTATTGAAGATATATATTGTTAGAATTGTGCAATGGAATGATTGCGTTTAGACAAAACCAAGATGGAGGGGGTGAATTAGTTTGTTAATAAAATTGTGCTTTTAAAATTTGACTTAACAGTAAAAATTATTTCTTTAAGATATTAGCAAAGAAATAAAGACTATAGGGAAAGATAAATTTGCACAAGTAATTTATATTGATTTGGATTAAAACTTCCTTTGAATCACACAAAGGATGAACAACTTCTCCTAACAACAATAATAACACTCAATCACATAAGAACTCACTTGGTGAAAGTTATTGCTCTACCCATACTAGGTTTTTCAAAGGCTTTCCATAGAGAGTTCTTAAGTACTCAAACTTATGTATTTTTAAGTGAAAGCCTACAACTTTATTTATGGAAGCCATTTTCAAAATTAAGTCAAAAACTGAAGAGTCAAGTCATAAATGTCATTGATAATCGATTATCATAAATGATAATCGATTATCACAAACTTTTCTCAAAACATTTTCTTCGCTGCGATAATTTATTACCAGCAGTAATAATTGATTATCATAGAGACACTTGTGAAAAACATGATTTTAATTGGATAATCGATTATCATTATTGATAATTGATTATCACAAAACTTCTTGGATAAATAAAATCTTTTCCTAGATGATCTTTGAGCATTCTACTTTATGACCCTCTAAGCAAAGTCCTATGCACAATTTATTCACTAATATATGACTTATTACAAAGGCTTAATCATAAACATATATAAAATAAAAGTCTTCAAATATCATTTGTCATCACTTTAAGTTCTTGTACTTGATTTAATCAACATCAAAATTTACTTTTGAAAACCGATCTCCATCATTTCTTTTTTTGATCACACACTCAACATACACACACACATGTGTGTGTGTGTGTGTGTGTTTGCATGTGTGCATGTGCTTGTGTGGGTGTACGTGTGTGTTTACGTGTGTGTGTGTGTGCGTGTGTATGTCTGTCTGTGTGTGTGCATGTGTGTGCGCGTGTAAGTGTGTGCGAATGTCTTTGAGTGCATGTGTGTGCTTGTGTGTGTGCGTGTGTGTGTGCATCTTTCTGAGCGTGTGCGTGTGTGCATGTGTGTGTGCGTGTGTGTGTGCGTATGTGAGTGTGCCTGCGTGTGGGTATGTGTGCATATGCATTTGTACGTGTTTATGTGTGTGTGTGTGTGTTTGTGAGCGCGTTAGTGTGTAATTGTGGGTGTGTACGTGCGTATATGTGTATGTGCGTGGTGTGCATGTGTGTGTGCGTGTGCGTGTGTGTATGTGTGTGTTTGTGCATGTACGTGTGTGCGTGTACATGTGTGTGCGTGCACGTGCGTGTGTAATAGATATGTAGAACGAGAGAACAAGATCCATAATCTACTAGGAATGTATAATATATGTAATATTTATGAAAGAATCTACTAGAAATGTATAATATATGTAATATTTATGAAAGTTCGTAGTTTTTTCACAATTTCATTTGTTTATTGAATAACTTAAGTAAATGAAACTGTTTTTGTTTAGAAACTCGAAGTCCACGTGATATTGTATGGAGAGAAAAACTAGTAAAATATAAAATGTATAGAAAAATTTCATTTACATGTTAGATCTACACATCTAATATAATAAGTGAACTTACCGTGAAAAATGTTGGTAAATTTGACATATTAAATTTAATTTACTACGACGGTCATAATAAATCAAATTATTATGTTAGATCTACCAGCATTTGTAAGGATAAAATATAATTAATTATAATCTTAATTAATTATAATTTTAATTAAATTTATTCTAATAAAATATAAATTAAATTTTAATTTTAATTTTAATTATTTATAAATAATAAACACCTAGATACGAATAGTATGATTATTTAACTAGTTTACAATCAAATATTAAATTATCATTCATTAATCACGAAATATTTATTCACTATCCAAATTTATTCACGATAGGTACCAACATAAATATTTTTGTCATATAATTATTTTCTTTTTCTTTTTCATTATTTATCGATTATCAAAACTCATGGCAAGCGTAGGATCCACATGCTTGATATCTCCTATTATGGACACCATTAAAAAGAATTTGGTACATAGGCAAAATATTTTTTTTCGTCTCATTTATTATGTATTTCATCACTAACCACACATAATTTCAAAATATATTTTTTTGGGCTACATTCAATATATATTTTAATTATTTTACCTCTTTCTCTTATTTTAACGTAATTTATTATTGGCACATATAGAAAAGAGAGAAACGCAGGAAAAACAAAATACAGTGACAATTTGTTAAAATGTAATATTTACGGTTTTTAATTGATTATATAATAAAAAATTTATTAATATGTTATAATATTATATATTAAATATAGAAGCATAAGACTTTTTTTAGTATAAATGAAACATTAAACTAAAAATAAATAAAATGAATTAATTCAAATTTTGATAGCTTTATAAAATAATTTATTTAATATATTACTTTAAGATATATTTTAATTTATTAAGATTTGATATAAATTTTTTTAGTTTAAAATTTATTTAGTTCTAATTTGTTTTTAAACAATTATTTCACAACTTATTTTTTGTAACATCCCAAAATATATAGTATAAATTATATTAAAGAGAAGTATAAATTATATTAAAGAGAAGCTACATGCATGATAAAGTAATTCAGTTATCCCTCTAAAGTATAAAGTGTTACCTTTACAGTCATCCAAAAACAACTATAAATTTAAAACTTTATATACAGACCGAAGGAGATTCAAAACTATAAACAAGATTCTACTAAGCTAAGCCAACTACTCAGCAGCATCACCTTCATCCAAAGCTTGCTCCAGAGAAACCTCTTCTTCCGCTGCTCACATCCAAAGGATGATCATTGCAGAAGAAAGAACATCAACACATACAACACAACACACAACAGGGTAAGCTAGTTTAAACAAAAGTTAATCATACACTAATTTATTTAACTTCATACAATCATACTATTCATTCACATCACATAACTCTTCACACATAACACCACACTGACTTTGACTATCCGGACTTAGAATGATTGTTGAGCTATGGCAGGTCGTGCACTCGTGGTGGCTTCTACTGCTTTGCAAAACCATTGTCAATGGGTTTCACCCTACCACACTCACGAGGTTAGTCTGCTATCACTCACCTTGGGCAATACTGGAAGCACCCAAGACTAGGACCTCCTGCTACTCCTCACGACATGAATCAATCCTCTCTACATGAGAATGAAAGACCATTGGAGTTTCAGGATAACCCCCAAGACTAAGCTCCTGCATTCATTCTAAACTTACTTGAATCTCAACTAGAGATTGCACTTGAATCACAACATAGGGCACCACCATGTATCCTCTCTTTGAGGATCATGGAATTACGTCCATTAGCCATACTTTGAAGTTTACACTTTGAAACCACCAACTTTCACTTTGAAACACACTTTACAACAATAACCAATATTATTACATAACACAACTCCAACATACTTCATACAACACTCAATGTTTCATTTAGAACAACTTAAGATCAAAAGAAAAATGAACTAGAACTGAACCCCTCACACAGCGCATACATTCGCATAGCGAAACTAGAGGCTTCTCGCACAGCGACATAGCTCGTTGTGCGAATCCTCAGACAGAGACCCAACCCTCTAAACCATTCGCATAGCGGTTAGACTCGCTATGCGAATAAATCGCGACTTGAAACTGCTAACCACATGCAAAGTAGAAATTATGCATGCTCACAGTCTAGAGATGCACGAATAACAGTGGAAACCACTTACCAGCTAAATACACGAAATTGATCGGTCAAGATGAAAGCCTTCAACGCCAAGATGGCCTAGGCACCTCCTAATCGTCGAACAGATAACTCAGCAGTGAAAGATTGTAGAGAGAAGTCAGAGAACTCTGAAGAATAGAGTTCTAGAGAGATGAAGTGTTCTTAGAATAATAAGAAGTGTTTATAAAATTCTATTTATATTATAAGATTATTTTAAAGTAAAATAATTTGTCTTATTTTAATACACCTATTTGCTTTATAATACTCTATTTTTTAGGTCTTACATTTTTAAAATATATATAAAAAATACTCTATTATTAATAAATTAACTACATAATTTTTACTTATTTTTCACTTCACTATTTTTAGTATAACAAATTATTTTCACATTTTTTCTTTTCTTTTCTTTTTCATTTAATATGAACAATACATATTTTGTGTGTACATAAGTTTGACTGTAAGTAACATATTGAGATGTACTGACATGTGAGCCGACCTACAGGCTGGAAATAAATTAATAAATTGTTGACAAATTTGTTGATGTCAAATTTAAGATCTCATTTAAGAAATATTTATTAAAAATATAACAGTTAACACAAAAATTTATAGATTTATATTTTATTATTTCAACTAATAAAATAAAAAAAACTTACCTTAAGAAAATAAAGCTTCAAATTAAATGTAAATTTGTATTTATAAATATATAATACTAATAAAATAAGAAGTAAAAATATTAAATCATATTAAATACAAAAATATAATATATAACAATAAAAAAATTAGAAATAATGCATATTATTATGTGGATGACGCCTATGCATACCAGCAGATTAAAATATCCACACCCACTCCAATTTTTTATTGCTGCATAGTCAATATGCTTTTGACATATTTTAAAAATTAAGTTACTAGAAAGAAGAATAGATATTTTTAATTGAATAAAAAAAATAATATTGACATGTCAAAGTTGTTATTTTAGCAATCTATGTGATATTTAGTGAATTAAATTTAATTAATTAAGATGATGATGACGAAATCTAACCAATAATCAATTTAAAGAAAATAAAAAAAAAAAGGTGCAAATAAAATATTGAAACAGCACCGACTCCGTTAACATTTTCAGACATGATATAATTTTTTTCCAAATGACAAACAAATTCTACAATAACATCCTTATAAGAACTTTTATCTAATTTTTTCTTTAAAATTATAATCAAATTATTAAAAAATTACAAAAATTTCTATGTAAATATTTATTATTCGTAAATAGTAGATATTTTAATACTATTTATAAACGATTGAATATTATATTATTTGTATGTGAGTATTTATTATTCACAAAAATTTAAAATTTTAAAATTTCGTTTATATTTTTTAAAGTTAAATTTAATTAAAATCAAAATTATTATATATTTATCAGATTAATTTTAATTAAAATTAAATTAAATTTATATTATATTATATTTTATATATTTTTTATAATTTTATTTTAAAAATTTATAAAATATATTTTTAAAATATTTGAAATATTTATAAATTTTAGAATATCTACATACAAGTACCGAAAAAAAAAAAGTAGATAAACTTTTTTTGTTACGAATCAAATACGAATAAATGTTATTTGTATTCAATTATACTTATTTTCATTGCTCAACTTTCTAATAACAAATAAACTTTTTAATATGTATTATATAATTTTTAAAAGATACAATTTTATTAAATAAATATGATCTAAAAACGAATTGATGTTTTTAATATAACAAATTTATTAAATAAATATTGTCTAAAAATGAATTGATGTTTGGTGAGAAAAAAGCATGGGCTTTAAATGCTAAAGTGTGATTTAACACAGTAAAAATATTTCGGATCCTGAAAATGAGGTGACACGTGACGGTGACGTCGACTTGGCGACCAAGCTTTGCCTTGGCTTTGTCTGCCATGTTTACGCCATGATCAATGCTCTCAACCTCCCACATGCATATGGGTTTATAAGTAATTAAATAATATTCATATTTCCAATAACAAAAAGGTTTAAATTCATAAAATTATTATATTCTCATCAAAGTCTATAATATTTATAGACATATCTTTCTATTATTATTATTTTTTATCATGGCTTTATTTTTTAATAAATGAAAATCATTGTCTTATTTAATAAAATGCATAACTACACAAAATATCTGGTACAAACATATTTATATAACTTCATCATATATAAATAAATATGTTTATTTGTAAGTTCACTTATAGAATTTTTTTACTATAATTTCTATAAAAATTAATTTCAGTTATAAATTCTTTTTTAACTTTTTTGATAATTAATCAATATACTTTTTTATTCTCACTTTTTTCTCCTTTATCTATTTTTTTTTATACATAAGTCTTTTTGTGCCCTGTCCACGCTTTCCACGCTATCCATTGAGGTTTGTAGTTAAGGGCATCGCATGGATTTGAAAAGTACTGTGGATTATTTGGTAGGCATTATTTATATTTTGTGAGTATTTGTGGGGTTTAATTTGAAAAGATTTGTGAGAATTTCGTGTATGTGCTTTTCAAACAAAATTATTTCTTTTGTAAATTTTGTTTGAATAAAAAATTAATTAGTCGAGTCTTATAATCTAAAAATTAATATCTACCTAAAAGTATACTCCTTTCTTTTCCTACTTTATTTATATATTTATGTTTTTTTTTTCATTCTTTTAAAGAACGACAGTCATAAGTGTTGGAAATCCAAGTGTAAGTCCAAGTTTCACATTGGATAGAAATGAGAAAGTAGAGTAGTATATAAAGATAAAAGACCTATTAACCCATTACCTTAAGGTTTTGGGTAACGAGTGGTGTCGATCTCTTATATAGTTGACTCATATGTTATTGATGTTTGTGTAACTCACAGGGTAACCTCTTCCTCGATAGACCCAACAGTGGTATCAGAGCCAAGTTTGTCTTGATGACCGACTCGGACGAGTATAATGATCCCTATACCGAAAGTCTTCCTGACAAAGGGTATCCAGGTAAGCAAGTTCCGTTAAGATACGACCCTTGGAAAGGGTTACTCATGGTAGTGCTTCCGCTAGAGGGGGAGTGTACCTATGTGGAAGGGACTCACCCTTGAGGGGGAGATGTTGGGAATCCAAGTGTGAGTCCAAGTCCCACATTAGATAGAAATGAGAAAGTAGAGTAGTATATAAAGATGAAAGACCCATTAACCCATTGCCTTAAGGTTTTGGGTAAAGAGTGGTGTCGATCTCTTATATAGTTGGCTCAGATGTTATTGTTGTTTGTGTAACCCACAGGGTAACCTCCTCCTCGATAGACCCAACAATAAGATCTTAAGTAACGTAACAACAATCTTAACTTATTACAATTTTTACGAATAAGTTTGTTTTTATCTTTTTTTTAACTGATTTTTAGAAGTTTTGCATGTATGTGTAATATTTCATTTTAATAGTGTAAAACATTAAATAAAATATTACAAAGAGGATGATTAACAAGAAAACCTAGAAATTTCTTAAGGAGAAGGTTTCCACCTTATTAACGAAAACCTAACTACATCGGTGCTTCACCTTTACCCCGGATCAACTAAAAGGACATTCTCCTAAGCTCACATCATTTAAGGTGATCATTTCAAAAGAAAAGACAAGCACACAAAAGTAGACAAAGACAAAAGGGTAAACTAATATCAAAAGAATAAAACTTGGAATTCACAAACTGTCATATATTATATTTCACTTTCAAACTTAAGCACAACACCTAAACATGAACATCTAGACTCAAATATCCGGACACATACGTTATTGTTGAGATATGGTGGGTTGTGCACTTGTAGTGGTGGAACAACTGGCCCACCCCAAGCTACCATACAAGGTTAGTCCGTTAAACAACACCTTACAAGGTAAAGCCCATATACTAGGACATCCTACTACTCTCACCACATGTCTTACCTCTCTCTACTTAAGAATGAATGATTATTAGAGTGTCAAGATAACCCCCAAGACTAAGCTCCTACAATAATACATACACTACTTGAAACAACCAATAAGAATTTCCCCCTTTGGAATTCTTTTCAAACCATACATAACCACACACATAGCCTCCTTTAAAAATCATCATATAAACCAATATATACTTTTAAACAAACCTTAAAGCACTAATACAATTCAAAGTTACAAGAAAACAAAAGAAAGAACACCTCAAACATGATTTGAACAGGTCGCCCAGTACATGTCTTGACGCCCAGCGAAAGAACCTCCTCTCTTACTTAGTGAGAAACTACTTGCTCTACGAATACAAAAATAGAGAGTTCTCGTCGCCTAGCGAGAACTCTCGTCCAACCACTACTACAATAAGCTTCTCCCCCAAACGAACGCGCTCAACCCCCATGGCTCGCTTTATGACTCCAAAAATAGTGGGTTTTGTTTGCCCACCAAGCCTATGCTCGCCCAACAAGATTGTAGAATTATGCTAAATAACAATTATGCATAATTTGGCCTACCAACCTTAAACTTCCTTCCTTCAAACATATTTACCAATACATATATGAACCAAAATGCTAGTTTATACCCTAAATATAACTTATAAACATGTTTATCATTAAACTTAAGCATCACTATGATTATTTTCTCATGAATTAGACTCATAAGTATCCAAGTCACCATTGAAAAGTTCACCACACAATTCTATCCATTTCTAATCACGTTTTAGTAAACTAAAGGTTCAAACAAGTTCTAACAAACCTAAAACCTCATATTTCTCAATCCAATCATTATATCAAAATCTTGTCTATCAAAACTCTCTCTTTTTAAACCAAAATTAAACTACAACTCTACTTAATTACTACTTTACATTTCAACCTTATATTTTGATTAATTATGGTTTTAGACAAGTTTAAAATGACCCTAAAATAGATCCCAAACATCAATTGTTGGTCAAAAGTAGTTCCTCTAGAAACTCACCTAACAAAACTTCAATTTGAACCAAAAACCAACTCAAGAATACTCCTTCTTTACTACCTTCAATCCTACATCAGTTTTATACCTAATTGAACTTTAAAATACCAATATTAAAGTTCAAACAAGTATCAATTCATAATCATATCCAAAAATATTCATCAATATGCAATAATTACTAATTAATACACAACAAGACTCAATAATCATCTCTATTAATGACGTATTCAACCAAATCAAACATAAATTCATACTACTTATACGAACTTAAAGCAAATATCAGCTTCCCTTACCTGACAGAAGACCAAATCGCTCTAGAAAGCCTAAAACAACTCCAACATACAAAAATTCTTATATACTTCTACGAACTACAGAAACGCGATCAAGGTACATCATTAGGACCACTGATCAATAGAGAGTCATATAGAGGACTTAAACTTCACTTTCAAAATAAAGAGCACCAACATGCAAGGAAAACAAAACTGACCAAAGAAGGAGCAGAAAATCAACTTACTCTATCTAAGAAACTAATATGTTATACTTGAAGATCTTGCTGCAAGGATCACTCAGGTGGTCTCCGATTTTCAAAACAGATGAACAAGAGATGAGAACTCCTAGAGAGAAGTCAAAAAACTCTAGAAAAGTAATTTCCAAAGAAATTGTATGTTTTAAAATAGTGAAACTTGTTCTTAATGAAACTATTTATATTAAAACCATTGAATATTAAAATAATCAAATCTCACTATTTTTAAACTACTATCACTTTTAAAATACCATTTTCTAGGTCTTTACAACATGTATATAGAATTTTTGCATATAACACAAAGGAGTTCAAAATGAATCTTTGTTTGATAAAGATTGTTAGGAGTTGTTCACATTGTTGATCTGTGTTTTCGAGTATAGTATCTATGAGAGATAAAGGCTTTGGAGCTTAGTGTTGAATCATAAGCTTAGTTCAGGTAAGAGAAACTAGTTATTTTTGTTGTTCTTTTTGTTATATTTTATGATTTAGTTATGTGGTTGAGATTTGTGATGAGATATTATAGTAGTGATGTTGTTTGTTAATGAACATGAAAGTGAATGGATACCTGTGTGATAAAATGGTTTCATTAAGCATGAACATAATTGATATATCAATCAGATCAAAGTGATTTAGTGAGAGATTGTTTTAGACTAAATATATCATTTTTAGCTTAGGAAAGCATTTATAAGACTCAACTTGATCCAATTTATACTTTGATATATATGTTAAGTATTAATTATGTAAACTTATTGGGTGAGCTAACTATTTGCTGAACAAAATTCCAAATTTTAAAATGCAAAAAACTTAAGTCATTTTACTTATTTGGCGAGTTTTGTGAAAAGGACTCTTAAGGGTTCAAGTTGCTAGATGAGTAAAGGGCTCATTGAGTAAAATTCAAAATTTTAAGATCTGAAGAGTTTAAGTCATTTTACTCGTTGGGCGAGTGTAGCCTTGTTGGGTGAAACATTTTATTGAGAGTTTTATTTATTTGCTCGTTGGGTGTGTCAATTTCTTAACTAAGAAAAACTGTTTTAATTAAAATTCAGAGATCTTAGAGGGGATTGGTCGTTCAACAAATTAGGACTCGTTGGACGAGTATATCTCCAAGGGTAGCTCATTAAACGAGTGAGAATGCTGACTAGATGAGCTTGAGTTTTAAAAACTCTAAGCTTTCTCTCTCTTAGCAAGCTAGTGTGCTCGTTGAGCAAGAGGAGAAGGTTGTAGATATAAAAACTAGTGGTTTGAGATTTTAAAATGAATATGTGTGTGAGAGACCAAGTAGAGTTAGGGCATGAGCCATAATCTACTCTAAAGGTGTTTGAGAGGTTGCATAGAGTCAGGGCATGAGCTAGGGAGAAGAGTTTCATTATCTCATGTTAGCAAAATGATGAAGATGAAGTTTTGATGATGTCCAAATCAAGTCAAGAGAAATCAAGATTCAAGATGTTATGAAGACTTGTATTGCTATGGAAAGCTTTTGTAATAATTGTAGTTTAGTGTCTAGGACTTAGATTTTTAGTGGTTTTGATTCCATGTAATTTTATATTATATAATTAATGTCCAGAGTCAAAATCGCACTGTATTAATCGATTAAAACAAGTATTAATCGATTAAAACAGAGGCTGGCCCTGAAAACCCAAGTGCCACTAGAATAATCGATTAAAGTGTATAATAATCGATTAATCTTGAGAATAATCGATTAACACTGACCGTTGGGGTTTTCAGATTTGAAAAACTAGCCGTTGTACTCATTTTAATCGATTAATACTTATGTTAATCGATTAAATGCGTTAGATGGCCCGTTTTCGAAGAATGGAAGAGTATTTGGCTGAGTCTATAAATTGGCTCTCTGTTTATCTCAAAAACAACTCTTCCCTTGTGCTCTAGTACTCAGAAATCATTGAGACTTGTGTGTTCTTGTTCGGCTTGTGAAACTCGTGTCTGTGGAGCTGGTGAAGTGCTGCTACGGTGACAGAGGAAATAGCCGGTTCATCCTTGGTGTGTCTGAGGAGGTGTTCGGAAGAGGAAGTTCATCCTTCGTGAAGTATTCGGAGGAGGTGTTCATCCTTTGTGAAGATTCAAAGGAGGTGTAGGTTCATCTCTTGTGGTTTCAAGAGAGGTGGTTTCTAAACTTTTACAAATTGTGTTTCTTTGTGATTGTAATTTGTAATTGTTTTGTGTTAGTGAAAAAGGTTTATCTTGTTTGAGATAAGCGACTGGACGTAGGATTGGTAAGATCCGAACCAGGATAAAATCATCTGTGCAAATTTCTCTCAACCTTACTCTCTTTATTTGTCTTTATTATTTGCTTGGTAAGTTTAATTGAGTAGAAATTAAAAGGCACACGTTTGTATTAAAAACCCTCTTGGTTTGTTATTCCACGCTAACAATTCCGCTGCAGCGATTCTAACATCTCATACTCATTTCCAAAGAAAAAATGCATCCACATCTCCATATCAATACCCAATGGGTATAACATTTTTATCCCATCCGTATCCTGGGTAATGAATATAGTCGTATCCATAGTTGTGTTTTTTCTTTTTACAATATCAATATCAATTAAATAAATTTTATTAAAAATAAAATAAAATCACAATTGAAGAAACATGATATTATCAAATATTCAGAAAGAAATTATAATTGAATACATTTCAAATTAGAGTATCAAACAAAATTTCATGAGGACCAAAATATTTATTACTTTTGCAAATGTTAATGAAATAAAGTTGATAAAAGTATATTTTTTTAGAAAAAATATTAAAAACAGAGGTATACAAGTTTAAAAATATCTTAAATGTCTTTTTTCTTCCTTTCTCAAAATTCTAATGAAATATTTTTTAAAACACTCAAAAAAATTCGGGTCAAATATTTTTTAGACCCTAAACTTTAAGGAGAAATTGAAATTTTTCTTTGTTTCACACTTTGATACAATATGATCCTCAAACTTAACAAATATAGTCCTCATAAACCAACTATGATAAATATTTTTAACTTGTCAAACGACGTTTCTGGATGTGGTTTGAGTTGTTTACACTGTTTCACACATTCAAGCACAAATGTTAGCCTGAAACAATGTTTAACACTTAAAAAAATTAACTTATTTGGATTAAAAAGATTACATCCACTCATTATTAAAGTTTAATGACTAAAATGTATCAAATTTAGGACAAAGATGAATTTCAATGTCGCATCCAATTTTAGGAACTACAAACATATTTAACCTTATAAAAGTTATAATATGATTTTGATCACTAAACTATCACGCGATTTTGATTTTCATCTCCAAACTTATCAATTTTCATTTCTCTCCTTTTAGAAAGTACAAGATTTAGTTTTTTTTTCTTATGTGATTAACGGTGTGTCATATGACATATGTACATCTAAAAATTATTTTTAACACAATTTTATATCTCAAACTAAATTAACTATTTTAAAATAAATTCTAATTAAAATAACATTTTAAAACACAAAACTCGAATAAAAAAATAAATTTAAAGATTAAATGAGAAACAAATTTACACTCATCACTTTCCATTTTTTATTATTTAAATACCATAAACTAATGTAAATATAGTTGGTTTAAAAAAATATTGTTTTGACACATTTTTATACCTCAAACTAAATGAACTATTTTAAAACACAAAACACAAATAAAAAAGCTAAGTTTAGAAATTAAATGAGAGTTGTACTATTATTTCATATATTTTTATTATTTAAATATCATAAATTAATGAGATATGGTTGGTTTCTATTGAGTTTTTGAAGTTTCCTCATTTCGAAACAGATGATTATAATTTTTAATTTGTTGTTCAAAATTTAAGATCCAAACCAAATTAATAAGATAAAGTTGATCAATAAAATTTTTGAATTTGAATATATTCCCATTGTTACTGGATAAAGTTGAATCCTTGACCATCCTATCATAAATCCTAATTTGTAACTTGATTGAATTTCCCAATCACCTTATACAACCCTCCATGTCATTTCTCTCAATTATGTGCACACAAGTCATTATGATGACAAGAATCGTTTCCCTTTTCTTATAAGACTAAGCAACGAGAGTCTCCACGAAGATTCAACCTTCGAAAAATGTTCAAACCTTGTACAACCTTTTTATAGGTTTTATTTAATAAAAATCAAGTCAAATTTACAAAATAAACTCTTATATAATAGTGTTTTTAAAGTAAATTGCTCTTATATTCCCTGAATTTTTTAGAATCACACCAATATCTCATCTTAAGAAAAAAAAAAGTTCTAAACAAATCTCTCGTCTATTTATTAAAAAAAATCCATTATCACATTTTTTCTTACTTTTACCAATATTCTCTTCCTTTTTAGAAAAACTGTACTTACACTATAATAAAAAAAGGCCTTAAAAGAATAATAACAACTTAAAATATATGTGTAATTTAAAAAAAAAAAAGTGCCATAAATGGATGACAAAAACAAAGTCCATAAAATGAAATTTGAAGAAACATAGTGAGCACGACCTTTGACAACAACAGGCCCGTGCCGTGTCCGTCATGTAGTTCTTCTGTTCATTAATCTTTCACCCATTCTTCTTTGAATTTCAACCTCCATCAACTTCAAATCATGCCTCTTTCTTTACTTTTTCTTCTTTAGCTGTTTCATATCTCATTGAAACTTTGAAAGGTTTTGTTTGAATAATCAAATTCTAACTGTGAAAGCACTATCTATTTTTCTCATTTATGATTTGCATAACAAACAAATTTGCATCACCTAAAACTTTTCATTTTCAAAATATAAATTATTAACAAATAATTTTTACTATATATTGATCATGTTGATGATGAAAAATAAACTTAACATAGGATAAAATATAATTAATTATTGTTTGGGTATAACTAAATTTGTTACATAGAAGAAAATCAAATCAGTCGATTTAATTTATTGATCAAATTAAATAACTTATTGTCATACAATATGTTGAAGTTACTATATCATTTATTAATATATTGTGAATATAGGATTTACTTATATTAACATCCTCCTAAATAATCCTTGTATTAATATTTCATTTTATGTAAGTTGCACTAGCATGCTTAAAAGTTAATTTTATAGTAATTATATGCAGTTCTCTATATATAATTTTACTATTTTATATCGTAAATATAAGAATATAGTACTTATAAGTTTAACTTACAAATATATTTGAAATTTACAAAATCATATTTTATATTGATTTTGAATGAATTCTTAAGTTCCAATATGAATTTTGAATGAATTATGTACTCTTTTTCTTAGTATGAGAAGTGTTGTTTCAAGATGAATTCATGTTTGCATGTGATTGTAAAAGTATACTAAGATTTTTTTTTATTCGAATTTTTTTATATAAAAGTATTGAATTCTATGATAGTGAGATTTGGAGCTTAATTTTAGTCAAGAAGTTTGATCAAGATAAGGGAAGCTAGTTTGTTTTCTATCAGTACTCTAAATTAAAGGATATGAATCTACGAGTGACATTGCCACCAATGTTAATAATTGGTATAGAAATTATTTTATTTAATATATGATGACTTTTGAATTTTGAGTGAGATATTTAATTGAACTACTTTGGTGTTTTTTGAGTAGTGAAATCATCATGATATATCAATTGAGTTAAATTCGTTCAGTGTTCAGTGTTGGATATTATTTTAGAACTAAATATATCATATTAGATACAAGTAATAATGAAACAAACCTAATTTTCCTGTGATAATTTGTTGGGCAAGTCTAGTTTTCATTAAGTGGCTAAATTTCACTTGTTTTGTTGAGAACTTTTGTTGAGCACATTTCAACATGTGTTTAATTCGCTATGTAACCTTATTGTTGGCTAAGCAATAGAGGCTTTTATGAACTTTAAGAAAATAACTTTTGTAAATGTTTTTAAATGCTAAAATTGGTTTATCCTTATTTGTTTTGTTATATTTAATAAATATATCGTATGTCGATATTATATTAATGTAATGGAAAGATTCATTATGAGAGGATATATGTTTGTGTGTATGTGTCTGTGTGTGTGTGGGTGTGTATGAGTGTGCGTGTGTGTGTATGTGTGTGCGTGTGTATGTGTGTGTGTATGTGTGTGTGTATGTGTGTGTATGTGTGTGTGTTTATATGCGTGTGTGTGTGGGCGTGTGGGTGTGTGTATGTGTGTGTGTATGTGGGTGTATGTGTGTGCATGTGTGTGTGTCTCTCTATGTTTGTGTGTGTGTGTGTGTGTGTGCATGTGTGTGTGTTTGTGTGTGTGTGTGTGTGTGTTTCTCTATGTGTGTACGTGTGTCTGTGTGTACGTGTGTGTGTTTTTGTTTGTGTGTCTGTCTGTCTGTCTTTATGTGTGTGTTTCTGTGAGTGTGAGTGTGTGTGTGTGTGTGTCGGTGTGTGTGTGTGGGTGTGTGCATGTGGGCATGTGTTTGTGTGTGTCTGTGTCTGTCTATGTGTGTGTTTGTGTCTGTGTATGTGTGTGTTTGTGTCTGTCTGTGCATGTGAGTGTGTTTGCGTGTGTAAGTGTGTGTATAGGCTGCTCGTGTGTGTGTGTGTTGGCGTGTGTGTGCGTGTGGGGGGGGGGGGTGTTTGTGTGTGGACGTGCGTGTGCGTGTGTGTGGGCGTGTGGGCTCGTGTGCATGTGTGTGGGGGGCGTGTGTACGTGTATGTGTCTGTGTGTATGTGTGTGTGTGTACGTGTGTGAATTTCTGCCTTTATGTGTGTGTCTATGTGTGTGTATCTGTATGTCTGTATGCATGTGTTTCTCTGTGTGGGCATGTGTGTGTATACGTGTGTGTGTGTATACGTGTGTGTGTATACGTGTGTGTGTGTATGTGTGTTTGCATTTTTGTGTGGGCATGTGTGCGTATCTATGTGTGTGTATCTGTATGTCTGTATGCATGTGTTTCTCTGTGTGGGCGTGTGTGTGTATACGTGTGTGTGTGTATACGTGTGTGTGTGTGTGTGTATGTGTGTGTGCATTTTTGTGTGGGCATGTGTGCGTATCTATGTGTGCGTATCTGTGTGTGTGTGTGTGTGTCTTTATGTGTGTGTGGTTGTATGTGTGTTTCTGTGTGGGTTTGTCTCTCTCTCTCTCTCTCTCTCTCTCTCTCTCTCTCTCTCTCTGTCTTTGTGTGTATATATGTGTGGCTGTGTGTGGGTAGGTGCGCGTGTGTGTGTACGTGTGTTTGTGTGTGTGTTTGTGTGTGTGTGCGCCTTTGTGTGTATGTGTATGTGTGTTTCTCTATGTGTGTATGTGTGTTTGTGTGTGTGGCTGTATGTGTGTTTCTGTGTGGGTTTGTGTCTATCTCTCTCTCTCTCTCTTTGTGTGTTTATATGTGTGGTTGTGTGTGGGTAGGTGTGTGTGTGTGTGTTCATGTAGGTGTGGGCGTGTGTGTGTGTGTGTCTGTGTGTGTGTGGCGTGTGTGTGTACGTGTGTTTGTGTGTATGTGTGTGCCTTTGTGTGTGTGTGTGTTTCTCTATGTGTGTATGTGTGTTTGTGTGTGTGTGTGTTTGTGTGTGGGAAAGTGTGTTGTGTTAATGTGTGTGTGCGTGTGGGTACGTGTGTGTGTGCATATGTGTGTGCACGATGGCGTGTGCGTTTGTGTCTATGTGTGTGTGTGTGTTTGTGTGTCATTGTGTGGGCGTGTCTGTGTCTGTGTATGTGTTTGTGTGTTTGTGTCTCTATGTGTTTATGTCTTTGTGTTTGTGTTTGTGTTTGTGTGTGTATATGTTTGCGTGTGTATGTGTGTGAGTTTGTGTGTGTGTGTCAGTGTGTGTCTATATGTGTGTTTGTCTATGCATGTGTGTGTTTTTGTGTATGTTTGTGTTTTTGTGTGTATGTATGGGTGCTCGCGTGTGTGTTTGTGTGGGGGCGTGTATGTGTGTGTGTTTGGACGTGTGTATGTGGAGGGGGGGGAGAGGTGTGTTTGTGTGTGTGCGTGTGTGTGTGGGCTCATGTGCGTGTGTGTGTTTGTTGTGTGTGTGTGTATGGGCGTGTGTGTGCGTGCGTGTTTTTGTGTGTGTGGGCATGTGTGTGTGCGTACGTGTGCAGATGTGTGTGTTTGACGTGTGTGTTTGTGTGTGTGTCTCTATCTCTCTCTTTGTGTGTGTATGTGTGTTTCTCTATCTGTGTACGTGTGTTTGTGTGTGCGTGTTTGTGTGTCAGTGTGTGGTGTTGATGAATAGGAAAGTGTACCGAATCACACAAGTAATATAAAATGGTAAGACCAAGCATCGTGTCCCAAAGGACTCTCGGCACTACACAGTCGTGTGATAACTTGATTAATTAAGACTTAAAGAAAACAATATCATTGGGTTCAAATGCAAAGACAGAAAATTAAATATGAATGCAATTTGATCAATAGAAAAATAGCACAGTGATGAACGGATGTTGTTTAATATGAGATGAGTATGTTGTTGGGGTTAGATTTCACCAAGTTTCCTCTTGTGTATGTAGGAATTCTTCTTTATGCATTAATGTCAACGTCACTCACTAAATTACTTAAACTCGATCCCTCGGCGAAATAAGTTTGTCCTCAATCACCAATTCATGTAATAAGCACAGATGAATTACTCTAACAATTAATGAAAAAGCATATGTTATTAAGAATCAATTCAAATACATGAGAGTTCACAATGTTACATCATCCCTCAACAACAAATAGATTTTAGTTCACCATAGACATGATGAAACTAGATGAATAATGGAAAAGCATGAGATAACAAAACCCTAAAAGTAGAGGATGGAAGCTCCCGCATCCAAATCCGCCTTCAGAGTGTGGAAGAGTGTGTTGTTGTGCTGCTTCAGCCAGAGATACAAAACATAGGACGCCTGGATCCTTTAAATAGAGCAAAGACAGAACAGAAACAAAGCATAAGCCTGTGTTGTTGGCGCTCAAGCGCCCCACTTAGGGCCCCCAGGCGGTGAGCGGTGGTCTTCCACGCTCAAGCCTTAGAGAGGACGCCCAAGCTTGGTGCTTCTGACGCTCAAGCGACCCAAAAGGGGCGTCTGGGTGGTGAACGGTGGTTCCCTGCGCTCAAGCCTTAGAGAAGACGTCCAAGCTTCGTGCTTCTGGCGCTCAAGCGCCCCAAAAGGGGTGCACAGGCGGTGAGCGACGATTTCCTACGCTCAAGCCTTCAAAAAGGGCGCCCGAGCTTCGAGCACTCCTCCCTTATGATGCTTTTCCAGGCCTTTCTAAGCTCCATCTCCATGGCACTTCATCCCTGCTTTCCATATTATCTCATTTTCTACCAAAACAAGGAGAATTAGTCATAAAATCATCAAATTCAACCTCAACTCTCTTATTCACACAACTTAACAGAAAAACATGATTCCAAGAAAGTTTCTAAGCAGAAAAGGGTGCATTTAGTATCAAAATTACATCACAAATAACAGTATTTTCAACCGTTATCATGTGGGCGGGTGGGTGTGTGTGTTTGTATGTTTGTTTCTATGTGTGTGTGTGTGTGTGTGTTTGTATGTGTGTGTGTGTGTGTCTGTGTTTGTGTGTTTGTGTTTGTATGTGTGTAGGTGTTTGTGTCTGTGTGTGTGTATGTTTGTATGTGTATGTGTGTGAGTCTGTGTGTGTCTTTGTGTGTATCTATGTGTCTATGTGTGTGTTTTTCTCTATCAGTGTGTTTATCTGTGCATGTGTGTGTGACTCTGTGTATTTGTGTCTGTGTGTGTGTGTATGGGCATGTGTGTGTATGTGTGTGTGTCTCTGTGTGTGTGTGTGAGAGAGAGAGAGAGAGAGAGCTTGTGTGTGTGTGGGCATGTGGGCTCGTGTGCATGTGTGTATAGGGGCGTGTGTTGTTCAGCATGAATGTGTGGGCGTGTGTACGTGTCTTTGTGTGTGTTTGTGTGTGTGTGTGTGCACATGTTTGTGTGTCTGTCTTTATGTGTGTGTCTATTTGTATGTGTTTGTGTGTGTGTGTGTTTCTCTTTTTTTTGTGTGTGTGAGTGCGTATGTGTGTGTGGGTGTGTGCTCGCGTCAGTGTGTGGGCGTGTGTGTGTGTGTATAGGTGTGTGTGGGCATGTGTGTGTATAGGTCCGTGTGTGTGTGCGTTTGTGTGTGGGCATGTGGGCGTATCTCTGTGTGTGTGTGTGTGTGTGTCTTTGTGTGTATGTGTGCCTGTATGTGTGTGTATGTCTAGCTGTGTGTGTGTTTCTATGTGTGTTTGTGTCTGTGTCTCTGTATCTGTGTGTATGTCTAGTTGTGTGTGTTTTTGTGTGTGTATGTGTGTATGTGTGTGTGTCTCTCTCTTTATTTTTGTGTGTGGGCGTGTGTGTATGGGTGCACATGTGTGTGTTCGTGTAGGTGTGGGTGTCTATGTGTGTTTGTCTGTGTGTGTGTGTTCGTGTAAGTGTGGGTGTTTATGTGTGTCTGTCTCTGTGTGTGTGTTCGTGTAGGTGTGGGTGTCTATGTATGTGTGTGTGTGTCTATTTTTTTGTGTTTGTGTCCATGTGGATCTTTAGGTCTGTGTATGTATATGTTTGTGCGTGTGCGTATGTGTGTGTGTGTGTTTCTCTATGTGTGTATGTGTGTTTGTGTGTGTGTGTATGTTTGTGCGCCTGTGTGTGTGTTTCTAAGAGTGTGTGCGTGTGGGTTTGTGGATGTGGGCGTGTGTGTGCGTTTGTGTGTGTGTGTGTCTGTGTGTGTTTGTGTGTTTCTCTATGTGTGTACGTGTGTCTGTGAGTGCATGTTTGTGTTTTTTTTTGTGTGTGTATGTTTGTTTGCTTGTGTGTATGTTTCTGTGAGTGTGTGTGTGTGTGTCGGTGTGTGTGTGTGTGTTTTTTTTGTGGGTGTGTGCATGTGGGCGTCTGTGTGGGTGTATGTGTCTGGGCGTGTGTGTGTACCTCAATGTGTGTATGTGTGTGGGTGTGTGTTTGTGTGTTTGCGTCTATGTGTATGGGTGTGTGTGTGTATCTATGTTTAGTTGTGTGTGTGTTTTTGTGTGTGTGTTTGTGTCTGTGTGTGTATTTCTGTGGGTGTGTGTCCCCTCCTTCTCTCTCTCTCTCTATCTTTCTCTTTGTGTGTAAATATGTGCGTGTCTTATTGAGTGTCTATGTTTGGGCGACTTTGTATGTGTTTGTTTGTGTGTGTGTGTGTGTGTGCGTGTGGGTATGTGTGTGTGTGTGTGCACGATGGCGTATGTGTGTGTTTGTGTGTGTGTGTGTGTGTGTGTGTGTGATGGGGGGCTTGTGTGTGTGTGGGCGTGTGGGCTCGTGTGCGTGTGCGTGTGTGTGTGTGTCGGGCGTGTGTTGTTGGGCGTGTATGTGTGGGCGTATGTACGTGTTTGTGTATGTGTGTGCATGTCTATCTTTATGTGTGTGTCCATATGTATGTCTGTGTGATTGTTTTTCTATGTTGTGCGTGTGTGTCTTTATGTATGCGTGTGTGTGTGGGTATGGGTGTGGGTGTTTGTGTGCATGTGGTCGCGCGTGTGTGTGTATAGGTATTTGTGTGTGTATGTGTGCGCGCGCGCGTGTGTGTATGGGCGTGTGTGTGTATCTGTGCGTGTGTGTGCCTTTATGTGTTTGTATGTCTAGTTGTGTGTGTGTTTCTGTGTGTTTTTGTCTCTCTCTCTCTCTCTCTCTCTCTCTCTCTCTGTGTGTGTGTGTTTGTGTTTATGTGTGTAGGTGTCAATGTGTGTGTGTTCGTGTAAGTGTCGGTATCTATGTGTGTGTATGTGTGTCTGTTTTTGTGTGTTTGTGTCTGTGTGGGTGTTTGTGTTTGAGTGTGTGTATATTTTTGTGCGTGTGCGTATGTGTGTGTATATGTGTGTCTGATTGTGTTTGTGTATCTCTGTGTCTGTTTATGTATCTGTTTGTGCGTGTGTGTATGTGTGTATGTGTGTGGACGTGTGTGTGTGTGTGTGAATTTATGCGTGTGGGTGTGCGTGTGTGTGTGCGTCTGAGTGTGTGTGTGGGGGGGTATGTGTGTGTGGGCGTGCAGTCTCGTGTGTGAGTGTGTGCGTGCATGTGTGTATGTGTGTGAGTGTAGGCGTGTGTTGTTGGGCGAATATGTCGTTGTGTATGACCGTGTGTGTGTACGTGTGTGTGTGTCTATCTATATGTGTGTGTCTATGCGTATGGTTGTGTGTGTGTGTGTCTACGTGTGTGTGTGTCTATTTGTATGTGTGTGGTTCGGTGTGTGTGCGTGCGTGTGTATCTGTGTGTGTGTGTGTGTTTGTGTCTGTGCGTATGTGTTTGTGTGTGTGCAGGTGTATTTGTGGGGGGAGGGGTCTGTCTATGTTTTTTTGTCTATGTGTGTGTATGTTTCTTTGTGTGTGTGTGTGTCTGTATGTGTTTGTGTCTATGTGTGTGTATGTTCTTAAGTAAGTGTGTGTGTGTGTGGGGGGGGGGGGGGGGGGGGGGCTCTGTGTGTGTGGGCGTCTCTCTGTGTTTGGGCATGTGTGTGTGTGGGCTTGTGTGTGGTCGTGTGTTCATGAGTGTGTGTGTGTTTGTGTATTTGAGTGTCTGTGTCTATGTGTATGTGTTTGTCTCTATATGTGTATGTGTGTGTGTTTGTGTGTGTACGTATGTATTTGAGTGGTGTGTTTGTGTCTGTGTCTGTGCGTATGTAAGGGGTGATGTGTGTGTATGGGTGTGTGCGTTGGTGTGTTTGTGTCTAAGTGTGTATGCATGTTTTTGTTGGGTGTGTTTTGGTGTGTGAGGTGGCGTGTGTGTGGGCATGTGTGTGTGTGGGCGTGTGTATGCATGTGTTTTTTGGGTGTGTGTGCGTATCTGTGTATGTGTGTGTATGTCTGTGTGGGGGTGTGTGAGTGTGGGCGTGTGTGTGTGTGTGTGTATCCGTGTGCGTTTTTGTGTGCGTGTGTGGGTTTGTGTTTGTGTGTGTATTTTGTGTGTGTGTGTGTTTGTGTGTGCAAGGGTATGTGGGTATGGCGAGAGCAGAGGCGTGTGTGTGTGTGTGTGTTTGTGTGGGCATGTGTGTGTGTGTGTGTGTCTATATGTGTGTTTGTGTAAGTGTGTTTGTGTGTTTGTGTCTGTATTTGTATCTGTGTATATGTGGGTGTGTTTATCTGTGTGTGTTTGTTTGTGTGTATGAGTGTGTGTGGGTGTTGGGCGTGTGTATGTGTGGGCGTGTGTGAGCACGTGCGTGTGTGTGTGTGTATGTCTGTGTTTGTGTGAGTATTTGTGTGTGTTTGTGTCTGTTTGTGTTTGTGAGTGTGTCTGTATTTGTGTGTTTGTATGTGTGTGTGTGTGTGTGTTTGTGTTTGTGTCTATGTGTATGTCTGTGTTTTTGTGTCTGTGTCTTTGTTTGTGTATGTCTGAGTGTATGTGAATGAGTATGTGTGTGTGTGTGTTTGTGTGTGTGTGTGGGCGTCAGTGTGCGTGTGGGCGTGCTTATGTGTGGTCGTTTGCATGTGTGGGAGTGTGTGTGTGTGTGTAAGCATGTATGTGCGTGTGGGCATGTGTGTGTGAGTTTGTAGGTGTGTCTATAAGTTTGCATGTGTGTGTATGGTCATGTGTGTGTGTTCAATGTGTGTGCGTGTGCGTGTGCGTGTGCATGTGAATGTGTGTGTGTGTGTGTGCGTGTGCGTGTGCAGGTAGGTGTGCATGTGCGTGTGTGTGTGTTTGTGTTTAGGCGTGTGTGTGCATGTGTGTGGGGGCGTGTGAGCGTATCTGTTTGATTGTGTGTTTTATGTGTGTGTGTGTGTATGTGTGTGTCTATGTGTTTGTGTGTGTCTATGTGTTTGTGTGTGTCTGTGTGTATGTTTTTTTATTTGTGGGTGTGTGTGTTTGTGTATGTGTGAGTGTTTATTTGTGTGTGTCTATGTGTATGTGTTTGTCTGTATCCGTGTGTGTCTGAGTGTTTGGGCGTATGTGTTTGGATATCTGTGTGTGTGGGGGTGTTTGTGTGTATATGTGTGTATGTGTGTGTTTGTGTTTGTGTGTGCGAGGGTATGTGGGTGTGGCGAGAGCGGGGGAGTGTGTGTGTGTTTTTGTGTGGGCATGTGTGTGTGTAGGCATGTGTGTTTGAGGGCGTGTGCATAAATGTGTGTTTGTGTGTGTGTGTGTGGGTGCGTTTGTGTCTGTGTTTGTCTGTGTGTGTTTTTTTGTGTATGTGTCATTTTGTGTGTGTGAGAGAGAGAGTTTGTCTTTGTGTGTATGTCTACGTGTGTGTTTGTGTATGTGTGTTTGTGTGTTTGTGTTTGTATTTGTGTATATGTGGGTGTGTTTATCTGTGTGTGTTTGTTTGTGTGTATGAGTGTGTGTGGGTGTTGGGCATGTGTATGTGTGGGCGTGTGTGAGCACGTGCGTGTGTGTGTGTGTGTATGTCTGTGTTTGTGTGGGTATTTGTGTGTGTTTGTGTCTGTTTATGTTTGTGTGTGTGTCTGTATTTGTGTGTTTGTATGTGTGTATGTGTGTGTGTTTGTGTTTGTGTCTGTGTATGTCTGTGTTTTTGTGTCTATGTTTTTGTTTGTGTATGTCTGTGTGTATGTGAATGAGTGTGTGTGTGTGTGTGTGTGTTTGTGTGTGTGTGTGGGCGTCAGTGTGCGTGTGGGCGTGCTTATGTGTGGTCGTTTGTATGTGTGGGAGTGTGTGTGTGTGTGTGTAGGCATGTATGTGCATGTGGGCATGTGTGTGTGAGTTTGTAGGTGTGTCTATGAGTTTGCATGTATGTGTATGGTCATGTGTGTGTGTTCAATGTGTGTGCGTGTGCGTGTGCGTGTGCATGTGAATGTGTGTGTGTGCGTGTGTGCGTGTGCGTGTGCAGGTAGGTGTGCGTGTGCGTGTGCGTGTGTGTGTGTGTTTGTGTTTAGGCGTGTGTGTGCATGTGTGTGGGGGCGTGTGAGCGTATCTGTTTGATTGTGTGTTTTTTGTGTGTGTGTGTGTGTGTATGTGTGTGTCTATGTGTTTGTGGTGTCTGTGTGTATGTTTTTTTATTTGTGGGTGTGTGTGTTTGTGTATGTGTGAGTGTTTATTTGTGTGTGTCTATGTGTATGTGTTTGTCTGTATCCGTGTGTGTCTGAGTGTTTGGGCGTATGTGTTTGGATATTTGTGTGTGTGGGGGTGTTTGTGTGTATATGTGTGTATGTGTGTGTTTGTGTTTGTGTGTGCGAGGGTATGTGGGTGTGGCGAGAGCGGGGGAGTGTGTGTGTGTTTTTGTGTGGGCATGTGTGTGTGTGGACGTGTGTGTTTGAGGGCGTGTGCATAAATGTGTGTTTGTGTGTGTGTTTGTGGGTGCGTTTGTGTCTGTGTTTGTCTGTGTGTGTTTTTTTGTGTATGTGTGTCATTTTGTGTGTGTGAGAGAGAGAGTTTGTGTCTTTGTGTGTATGTCTATGTGTGTGTATTTCTTTGTGTGTGTATGTTTGTGTGTGTGTCTGTATGTGTGTCTGTGTGTGTGTGTGTGTGTTTCTATGTGTGTGTTTGTGTTTATGCGTGTCTATGTGTGTGTGTTTGTGTCTTTGTGTATGTTTTTGTATCTGTGTGTGTGTGTGTGTGTGTGTCTTTGTGTGTTTGTGAGTGTTTATTTGTGTGTGTTGGTGTGGGTGGGTGTTAGGCGTGTGTATGTGTTGGCGTGTGTATGTGTTTCTGTAGGTGTGTGTCTTTATGAGTGTTCATATGTCTATGTGTGTCTTTATGTGTGTGTGGGCTTGTGAGTGTGTGTGTGTGTGTGTGGATGTGTTTGAATATCTATGTATGTGTTTGTGTCTGTTTGTGTGTGTGTGTATACGTTTGCAGGTGCGTGTGCATGTGCTTGTGCGTGTGCATGACCGTGCGCGTGTGCTTGTGTGTGTGTGTGTGTGTGCGTTTACGTGTGCGTGTGTGTGTGTGTGTGTGTGTGTCTGTGTCTATGTAAGTCTTTGTGTGTGTTAGTTCTTATGTGTGTGTTTGTGTTTGTGTGTCTGTGTCTGTGTGTGTTTTTGTGTGTGCGTGTGTGTGTGTTTGTGTTTGTGTCTATTTGTATGTTTGTGTTTTTGGGTCTGTGTGTTTGTGTGTGTATGTTTGTGTGTATGTGAATGAGTTTGTGTGTGTGCGTCTATGTGTCTATTTGTGTCTATGTATGTCTATGTGTGTGTGTATGTCGGCTTCTGTGTGCGTGTGGACGTATGTTTCTGTGTCTGTTTGTGTGTGTCTGTGTGTGTGTGTGGGCGTCTGTGTGCGTATGGGAGTGTCTATGTGTGGGCGTTTGTATGCGTGGGAGTGTGTGTGTAGGTGTGTATGTGCCTGTGGGCATGCGTGTGTGTGTTTGTACGTGTCTATGAGTGTGCATGTGAGTGTATGGTCATGTTTGTGTGTGTTTCAATGTGAATATGTGCATGTGCGTGTGCGTGTGAGTGTGCATGTACATGTGCATGTGTTTGTGTGTAGGTGTGTGTGTGCGTGTGTGTGTGGGCGCGTGAGCGTATTTGTTTGTGTGTGTGTGTGTGTGTGTGTTTATGTGTGTGTGTGTGTGTCTGTGTGTGTGTGTCTGTATGTGTCTGGATGTTTGGGCGTATGTGTGTGGGGGGTTGTGTGTGGCGTGTGTGTGTGTGTGCATTTGTTTATGTCTGTGTGTGTGCATGTGTGTCTGAGTGTGTGAACGCGTGTGTGTGTGGGCTTGTGTGTGCAGGTAGGATTATGTGTCTTTGTAGGTGTGTGTGCGTGTTGTCTTTGCGTCTGTGCATGTATGTGTCTGTGTCTATGTTTGTGTCTATATATGTGTGTTTGTGTGTGTTTGTGTGTGTGTCTGTGTCTGTGTTTGTATGTGCGTGTGTGTGTTTGTGTTTGTGTCTATGTGTATGTCTGTGTGTTTGTGTCTGTATGTCTATGTGTATGTGAATGTGTGTGTGTGTGTCTATGTGTGTGTGTGTGTTAGCGTCTGTGTTTGTGGGAGCGTATGTTTCTGTGTTTGTTTGTGTGTGTCTATATGTTTTGGGTGTGGACGTCAGTGTGTGTGTGGGCATTTGTATGTGTGGGAGTGTGTGTGTGTGTGTGTGTGTGTGTGTGTATAGGCGTGTATATGTGTGTGGGCATGTGTGTGTGTGGTGGGTGTGTTTGTTTGTTCGTGTGTGTATGTGTGTGTGCATGTGTGTGCGCGTGAGCGTGTTTGTGTCTGGATGTTTCGGTGTATGTGTGTGGGCGTGTGCGTTATTGTGTGTGTGAGTGTGTGGGCGTGTGTGTGTTTTTGTGTGTGTCTATGTGTTTGTGTGTGTCTTTGTGTGTGTTTGGGTGGGATTGTGTGTTTGTGTGGGGTTGTGCGCATGTATGTGTGTGGGCGTGTGTGTGGGTCTTCGTGTGCATGTGCTTGTGTGTGCGTGTGCGTGTGGGGGTGTGTCTATGTGTGAGCGTGTGTAAGTATGGGGCTTTGTATGTGTGGGAGTGTGTGTGTGTGGGCATGTATGTGCATGTGGGCATGTGTGTGTGTGTCGGGGGGGGGGGGGGGGTATGTGTTTATGTGTGTGCATGTGTGTGTATGGTCATGTGTGTGTGTGTTTAATGTGCATGTGTGTGCGTATTCTTATGCGTGTGATTGTGTGTGGGCGTATGTGGAGGGGGGAGGGGGCCTTGTGTGTCCGTGTGTGTCTATGTGTGTGTCTATGTGTGTGTGTGTGTATGTTTTTGTGTGTATGTGTGTGTGTGTGTGTTTATGTGTGTGTCTGTGTGTATGTGTTTGTGTTTATCTGTGTGTGTCTAGGTGTTTTGGCGTGTGTGTGTGGGCGTGTGTTTGTGGAGTGTGTGGGTGGGCGTGTGTGCGTTTGGTTGTGTGTTTGTGCGCGTGTTTGTCTGTCTGTGTATGTGTAAGCATATGCGTGTGTGTGTGGGCATGTGTGTAGGATTGTGTTTGTGTGGGTGTTTGTGCACATGTATGTGTGTGGGCATGTGTGTGTGGGTCTGCGTGTGTAGGTGCATGTGCATGTACTTGTGTGTGTGTGTGTGTGCGCGTATCCATGTGTCTGTGCTTGTCCTTGTGGATGTGTGCGTATGCTAGTGCTTGTAGGTATGCTTGTGCGTGTTTGTGTGTCTGCATGTGTGTGTGCATGTGTGTGTGTCCCTGTGTGTGTGTGTGTGTCTGTCTGTCTTTTTATGTGGGGGTCTGGGTGGATAGGCATGTGTGCTTGTCTGTGTGTGTATTTGTTTGTGTGTGTGTCTGTGTGTGAGAGTGTATTTCTCTATGTGTGTGTTTGTGTGTGTTTGTGTGTGTGTCTGTGTGTTTCTCTGTCTGTGTGTGTGTTTATGTCTTTGTGAATGCGTGTGGGCATTTGGGTGTGTGTGTGTGTGTGTTCAGGTGTGTGTGCATGTGCTTGTGCGTGTGTGTGTGCTTGTGTGTGTGCGTCTACGTGTGCTTGTGCGTGTGCGTTTGTGGGTGTGTGCGTTTACGTGTGCGTGTGCATGTGTGTGTATGTGTGTGTGTGTGTGTCTGTGTGAGTGTCTGTGTGTGTATGTTTGTGCGTGTACGGGTGTATGTCTGTATATGTGTTTGTTTGTGTGTGTGTGTTTGTGCCTCTATGTGTGTGTGTATGTTTATGTGTGTGTCTCTATGTGTGTATTTATGTATCTTTGTGTGTGTTTGTGTGTGTGTTTGTGTCTGTCTGTGTGTGTGTATGTGTGTTTGTATGTGTGTGGGGGTGTGAGTATTTGTGTGTGTGTCTGTATGTGTGCCAGTGAGCGTTTCCGTGTGTAGGTGTGTTTTTGTGTAGGCGTATATGTTCTTGTGGGCGTTGATGTGTGTGTGGGATTGTGTTGTGTAGGCGTATGTATGTGCTCGCGCGCGTGTGTGTGGGTGTGGGTGTGTGTGTGTTTCTACATATGTAGGTGCGTGTGCATGTCTTGTGCCTATGTGTGTGCGTGTGCATGTGCTCTTGCTTGTGCTTGTTCGTGTGCATGTGCATGTGTGTGTGGTTCTGTCTGCGTATCTGTGTGTGTGTATGTGTGTTCATGTGTGTGTCTTTGAGAGCGCGTGTGTGTGTTGGCGTGTCTGTGTGTGGGCATATATGTGGTTATGGGCATTTGTGTGTGTATGCGTGTGTGTGCGTGTGGGCTTGTGTGTTTGTGTGGCCGTGTGTGTGCGTGTGCGAGTGTGTGCATGTGTGTGTGTGTATGGGTGTGTGTGTGTGTGTTTGCATGTGTAGGTACTTCTACTTGTGCATGCGTGTGCATGTGCTCTTGCTTGTGCTTGTGCGTGTGTGTGTGTGGTCGTGTGTGTGTATCTGTATGTGTGTGTGTGTCTGTGAGCGTGTGTGTGTGTGGGTTGGCATGTCTGTGTGTGAGCATATATGTGGTTATGGGCGTTTGTGTGTGTAGGCGTGTGTGTGCGTGTGGGAGTGTGTGTTTGTGTGGCCGTGTGTGTGTGTGTGGGTGGGTGGGTGTGTATATGTGTGTGCTTGTGTATGTATGTATGTGTGTGTGTGTGTGTGTTTGCGTGAGCAGGTGCGTGTGCATGTGCTTGTGCGTGTGCATGTACGGGTACGTGTGCTTGTGTGTGTGTGTGTGTTTGTGTATGTGTGTTTGTGGGTGTGTGCGTTTACATGTGTGTGTGCGTGTGTGTGTGTGCATGTGTGTGTGTCTGTGTGTGTGTGTCTATGTATGTGTCTGTGTGTGTGTGTGTGTGTTTGTGTGCGTGCGGTGTATGTTTGTATATGTGTTTGTTTTTGTGTGTGTATGTATGTTTGTGTGTGTGTCTCTATGTGTGTGTATTTATGTGTCTTTGTGTATGTCTGTATTTGTGTCTGTGTGTGTGTTTGTATGTGTGTGTGTGTTTATGTGTATGTTTGTGTGGGGCTATGTGTGTATGTG
The DNA here is from genome assembly GCF_029865625.1 of Vigna umbellata. Classification (NCBI taxonomy): domain Eukaryota; kingdom Viridiplantae; phylum Streptophyta; class Magnoliopsida; order Fabales; family Fabaceae; genus Vigna; species Vigna umbellata. The sequence continues at coordinate 54,407,489 of NC_142167.1, read as the reverse complement.
TGTGAATGAGTGTGTGTGTCTCTATGTGTGTCCATCTATGTTTATCTCTGTCTGTGTGTGTGTGTAGTTGTGGGCGTCTTTGTGCGTGTGGACGTATGTTTCTATGTGTATCTATGTGTGTGTCTATCGACGTCAGTGTGCATGTAGGTGTGTCTGTGTTTGGGCGTGTGTGGGTGGTCGTTTGTGTGTGTAGGCGTGTGTGTGCGTGTGGGATTGTAGTCGTGTGGCCGTGTGTGTGCGTGTATGTGGTTGCATGTGGATGTGCTTGTGCGTGTGCGTGTGCTTATGCATGTGCATTTGTGGGTGTGTGCGTTTACGTGGGCACGTTTACGTGTGCGTGTGCATGTGTGCGTGCGTGTGTGTGTGTGTCTATGTCTGTGTCTGTATGAATGTGTGTGTGTGTGTGTGTTTGTGTGCGTGCGGGTGTATGTCTGTATATGTGTTTGTTTTTGTGTGTGTGTTTTTGTATTGTGTGTGTGTATGTTTGTGTGTGTGTCTCTATGTGTGTGTATTTATGTGTCTTTGTGTGTGTCTGTATTTGTGTCTTTGTGTGTGTTTATGTGTATGTGCGTGTGTGTTTGTGTGTATGTGTGTATGTATGTGTGTGAATGAGTGTGTGTGTGTCTCTATGTGTGTCTATTTGTGTCTATCTATGTCTATGTGTGTGTGTGTGGGCGTCTTTGTGCGTGTGGGCGTATGTTTCTATGTGTGTCTGTGTGTCTGTGTGGGCGTCAATGTGCATGTGGGCGCGTGTGTATGTGGGTCTGTGTGTGTGTGTGTGGCCGTGTGGGCATTAGTGTGTGTGGGGCGGTGTGTGTGTTTGTGCGAGTGTTTGTGTGTGTATGGTCATCTGTGTGTGTTTCAATGTGCATGTGTGTATGTGTGTGGGTCTGTGCGTGTGTGTGTGAGAGAGTGTGTTTGTATGTGCATGTGTATGCGTGTGCATGGATGTGTTGTGTAAAGCATTGTTTGAGTTATTTATTAAGAGTTCACACATGTGTTAGTAATAGAGAGTCTTTTGCTTCATTGATTATCTTTTATATATATATATATATATATATATATATATATATATATATATTATGGTGGAGTAGTTCTTACACAGTGAAATGCTTGGATTGTAACAAAAAGAAAATTTAATTTCATGATCCATGAATTTGCTTCTAAATCAACATCTTCAATTAGTATATTTGTAGAACGTAATTAATAAGAGTGTTTTAAAATTTTATTTATTGAATATTTTTTGATGAATAAATTTATATGCAGTGTGATTATTATATTGTAAATTTATGAGATTTCTAATTTTTTTTAATTCTAAATAATTTTCATTTTGATGCCATTTATTCGTCATTTGAAATAATGATAAAAAAGTAATAAATTTTAAATATTTTTTAAGATTTAAAATAATTTATTATGTTTAACATATTGATATAAATTATTTCGAAAAAATAGTTATTATTAAAAGTTTGAACATCCACAATATAACATTTCTTTTTCAACATTATTTTAATCCAAATAAAAGTGGTATCGTAAATATTTGAATCCTAAAATAAATTACTTAGAATATTTCAAAGGTTTAATCATTCTGATAGTCTCTATTTATGTTGGATTTTCTCAAATAGATTCCTCCTTTTTTCTATTGTCTCATTTGGATCCTTAAAAGTGAAAAATCAATGCAATTCGGTATGTGCTGTTAAATTGGGTTAACAAAGTTAAAATTTGGTTGAGCTGCCACTATGACCTGGTTTTATTAAATTGTGTGGCAGATAGATGACATGATATGTGGTATGATACATTAAACAATTAAAGAATAGGTTTCTGATAAAAATTGAAATTGGAAATCGCAATTTTGGCTACGACGAAGGAGGCGCGATTTCTTCCTAACGAAAATTAGGGTTTTGTGTTTTGGTGCCTTGTGGGTTACTACGATGGTGGTAGCCATGAAGCAGCTTGATTTATGTCTTAGTTTTATGTGATTTGGGATGAGGTATTTTTGTGCGATTTAGAGTTCATGAATTCTTTGGTTGCAGGTTCCATGGAGTTCACAGTTTGGGAAGATGAGATGCAGGTGATTCGTAGCTTGGTTGAGTTCGTTGCATGTTTGTGGAGACTTGATGGCACAAGACTGCTGAAATTGACGCACAAAAACCCTAATTTCATTTTCACCACATTTTTTCCACAAAGAAAAAAACTCTCTTACCACTTTCTCTCTTCCTTCAACCCTAACCTCGTCATCTTTTCTTCTTTCACAAAAGTATTGCTTCTCTTTCATCCCTTCTTCACTTTTCCAACAACTCTTTCCACCCCACTTTCTTTTCTCAACAACGCAAACATTTCTTTTACATGTTTTTTGTTTTGCGAAGACTGTCATGACTTGTCCATGGTGGTCCACGATGATTCGAAGATGGCGCAATATCGAACACTCTGTGAATCCTAAAATCGTTGTATCTCCAATCTTGAATCCTATCTTCCAATTTCATTTTCATGAACCCTAATTTATTGATCCCTAATTTCAATTCTCAAAAACCTTTTTTTCTTAATTACACATATTCCACGAAACCTGCTCTGAATGTGTCATGTCAATTAATGATTCCACATCATTTTGACAACTCAGCTTCATTTAAACTCCGTTCATCCAATTTAATGGCAGAAACTCAATTGCATTGATTTTGTACTTTTAAAGACCCAATTGAAAAAAAATAAAAAGGGAACCTATTTGAAAAAACAGAACTATCCAACTGATTAAACATACTTTAAATAAAGAAAGAAAGGATAAAATTATAATTTTAAAATATATGGAGGTCTACAAAAAAAATTAGGGTGTTGCACCCTCCACCACCCTAAGTGCTTCTGCACCTCCTCACTATTTTATTTTATTCCAAAAATACTCTACATCTCCCCACTATTTTCTTTTATTCCAAAAATACCCTACACCTCCCCAGTATCCTCAACAATCTTTCTCTTTCTCTCTCTGCATAAATTAAGCATTCATATGGCTTAGATTTAAATTTGTAATATATTGCAAAATATAAAATTCAAAGAAAACTTCAATATTAGTGCTTTTACCACTTCCATTTTATAAACTTAAAAGTTAGATGCAAATACAAAATAATAAACATAATAATATTAATAGTAAATAATATATTATTATTATTATTATTATATACTAACTTTATAACGACGAAAGAACTAAATAAATTCCAAATCTTTAACAAATAACTTTTCTTTTATATTTTAAGTATTTAATAATATTTTTATATTCTTTATCTAATAAATTAAATACTTTATTCAAGTTATTTGAGTGAAACATGTCGATAAGTTAAAACATAATATAATGTTAAAAATTATAGATATTAAATGTAAAAAAAAACACATATATATAAGTATTTTTCTAGAAATTTAAAACAAAATTTTACCATTTATTAAGTAATTTGAAGAAAAAAATATATATTGAACAGTGAAAATAAGATTGAATCAAACTTATTTAAAGAAAAATGTAAATAAAATTTTACAATATATCACAAGTTTAAATCTGAATCATGTGAATGCTCCATTAATGTGGAGAGAGAAAGAAAAAGATTATTGAATATAGTGAGGAGGTATAGAGTATTTTTGAAATAAAAAAATAGTAAAAAATGTAAAATGTTTTTGAAATAAAAAAAATAGTTGAAACGCAACACTCATTATCTTTAGGTTTTAGTCCATCAATATTGTTGGAATAACAAACCCAATCATGCAATGATCCAAAAATATATTATGGAGCTGGACTATTTTTTATCATTCGGCCCAAATCAAAATTTAAAATGGAGTGTAAACATATTTGAAATCGAAATTAAGTTACATATGCAAATACTGTCTCAATTTGTTTAATATTAAAAAAAATATTTGAATTGATCTATAATCTTTATAATAAATTCTAAGAACACACCTCTAACTCAATTAGAGAAATAGTGAATTTAAGTAAAAATATTTTGAGCAGGGTTAACAAGACAATTTTTCTTATTAGTGCTAACGTCATATTTCTCTTAATATAATTTTTATTATTTACTAAAAAGTACAAAATCATAGATGAATTTCAGGCTTCTCGTGTGGGTTTCAACAGTTTTTAAATTTTTTAATTTAGTTGAATGTGAAAAATATATATTTTGGTAATTATAAACAAAATGCATCATTGGTATGAATAATTTAACATAATTTTGTTTTGTTTTTTGAACTTTAATAACTTAATAGATTTTTTTATATGCTAATAATAATTATTGAACACTTAAATTGAAAAGATTAAACACTATCATACAATTAATAAAAATATTAAAAAAAGTAAAAATATTTAAATGTAAAAGAAAATTTAATTACATCATATAATTAGACAAAGTTTATGACCAGAGAAGAAAATATAAAGGAGGATGAATATTACAGTGGGTACAGGATGTGAGAATATGTACATTTCCATTCTCATCTCCATACTCATGTGCGTTGATTTGAGTTTCATATTATCTTGTAGCACCTTATATTTACAATTTAGCTGAATAGGGCATAATCATATATTTAGGATTGAAAACTGTGAAATGAAATTATTATAAGGAGATCTCCACCTACTATAAGAACACTAAGAAACTTAAATATTTTATATTTTTATTTCATTTTAAATTTTAATGGTTTTAGTTTCAATTATATAAAAGGTTAATTCAAAATTAATTTTGTCCAATTCAAATAAATACTTAATACACAATAAATGTATAAGTATTCACTCATGAAAACACATATGCTCCATCTGGGAAAGGTGGTGCCTAGACCCATTCTTTGTAAGCACCACTTGAATGATATCTCCTATCTTTTTTCAATAATTCTCTCTAATTTATAGTGTTTTCTTTTTTCACTTCATAACAAAGTCTGTAAGATATAGAAAAATAACATTTAATAATTTGTAATTGGTAATAAAAGCAAAGCCCAAGTCACAAGGCCCAAAATCTACCCTCTCTTTTTCATCAGAGAACAAAAACTGAGTTATGCTTTGTGCAGTTAATCGACAATGCAAGGGTTTCGACGAATCACCACAGCGACCATCTCTACCGCAAAGCAATTCAAGTCTCTAACATCCATTATTCCCGCCGATACGCATTTCTCTCCTTCCGGCAAAGTTCCGGTGACGAGAAGGTGGCTGTCGAGCCGCAAGTCCCGGAGCGGCGAGGACGAGTGGAACGAGGCATGGGAAACGGCGTGGCTGCCGGAGGACTTAACACCGAAGACGCGAGCTCCATGGGAAAGCGACGTCAACTTCCCTTCCTCCTCTTCCTCCGCCGCAGTGGCGGTTGACGCCGTGCCCGAGGCCGATGAGGAGACGAAAGCGTTCGTGGCAGAGATGAACGAGAATTGGAACGAGCGGCGAAGAGGAAGAGGATCGAAGGAGAAGGAGAAGAGGGAAGAAAATGGCGCGCTTTACAGCGTGGAGAATATGAAGAAGGATTATCGACTGAAGAAACAGAGGCTGCACGCTGGACTGTGGTTGAAGGAGATTGAGAAGCTCGAGGAGGCAAAATTGGCCGATTCTGACATTGCTGCTGGCGATGACATTCAGAGATTGATTGATAGTTGCTCCGAGTATACCTCTCGCTCTCTTACCCCCTTTTAAATTGGATTATGGTTCTTGAGATGCTGTTTTATATTGGTATTTGAGTTTGTGGTTATTAATTTGTTATTGATTTAAGTCCCTGATACTGAAATCTCATCAATCATTATGGTTATATTCAAACTTTTATAATCTATTCTCGTGTAGAGTGTACAATTTGAAGTAGTTATTGACCTTGAGATTTCTAATGAAGCATGTTGTGCGGTTCTAACACCGGATTAGTTCTTGTTCTATGTTATTGTATACTGTGATATTATTGACCAATCACCATCTCTCCCAATATTTTGAACTATAGGTTAAGGCTTGGAAATTTATGATTAAGTTTAACGAGTGTTAGCTACGTACTATTCTGACATATTCTTCCTTGCTGGTCTCTTTTTTAAAACTACAAATTCATGAGTGTGGAGCTCATTAAATAAATAGTGAAGCCTAATTATTTTCATGATTTGCATCAAACTTCGGTTAATAGTAGAGTGTGTTAGAAGATGTATTGCTAAGAACTTTCTTAGTTTTATATATCTAAAGAACTGCCAATAGTACATTTATATTATTCGTTGAAATTTGTTGAAAATCACTGAAGTGTGTGTATATATATTCAAGTGGTAGCGTCTTGTGTTTCATAATTATGTGGTCCAGGTTCGAATCCTAATAATGTCCCTTTAGGTATGGATTAAACCATTTCGGAAGAGAATTCATATTGTGTGCACACTTAGGCATGCTATGAGAAAGCTCATTGTGTTTGAATTGCGGGTAATTCATGGACGCAGTCCCCCTTCCTTGTATTGTAACTCGATTTATAAGAAATGGCGTGGTAGGGGGATTGAACTTTCGACCAGTTGGTTGTAGAAATATCTAATGTGTGCCTTTCTTTTAATGCCATTAATATGGTATTGCTTTTAAAAGACGTGGCCTAATTAATGGTAGCAAATGAAAATCTATGAATAAGTACTTGTATTTTATTTGCGGGAATGCCAAGGTTTTTCCTTCACGGCAGAATTATTCTTTGTAGATCCCAGATAAGGCTATGACTAGGTATTAACTGCTCACTATTTAATTTTTTTTCTTCAATGTCTTATGTTATTTGCTTACTTTGTTTCGCACACTAATGTAGATGTATGGCCATTCTGTTTTTTCTACACTATGGGTTTTCTGGTCTCTTGTTTCTGTGCACATTAAGGTCTCATAGCATCGTAGTTATAGCTTTTTCATCTTAGTATCATCTCTACTTGTGAATGTTGTACTTAAATGACCGAACGACTGCAGCATTTTTTACCCTGGCAATAATGATCTCAACAATGCACAAGTGCAAACTGCGGAGTTCAAAAATATGCCTGATGGATGGGAAACGATATCAAAAAATCAAGAAGGAAATGTCTGGGAGATGTCCCAGAGAGAAGAAGATATACTTCTCCAGGAATTTGAACGACGTATTGCCTATAGCAAATTTCAGGTGTGTATAAAAACAATAGATTGCCATGTTGCTTTTCTAATCCCAATATAAAGCGTTGGTATTCTTTATAGGAATTATGGAGTATAATGTCAGATACCTAGTTTTTCTCTTTATCATTGACAACTTGATAAAACTTGTATGCAGATTGCTAGTTTTATCAAGACTCACATATTTAGCAGGAGGAGGCCAATTGATGGGTGGAAATATATGATAGAGGTGGTGGGACCAAATGCTAAGAGAGGAAAGGGTAGTGTTTCGAGAGTACCAAGTCTGTCTGATCCCTCTACACAACCTTTTAAGGAGGAGAAAAATTCAGTTGACAAGACTTACCTTCCTCTTCAGAGAAGGTAGCTTGCTCATGTTGGTGCAGCGGTCTTTTGATTAAAAAATGGGTGAATAAAGGACAGTTACTGCTACTTAGCCTTTATTGACAACAGATGCTCTCCATGCAATCTCTGCTAAGGTTCAAAACCGTGGTTGAATTATAAAAGCAGGTGACGATATGACCCAGGATGAATGTGATACTAATTAGTGGCCTAAAAGCAAAAGGAGTTTTCTCTTTTGCCATGTTAAATATTACCTAATATGTGAAAGCATTTAGGGTTAAACTGGAGGATGTACACGAGGATATTGAATTGGGCTTCACAATTTTTTTAACAGGTGTTTAATATCTATAGCTATGTATTTATTTACTCGTCCAAATCATATGAAGAATGCACTGGAGGTTGCATATAGGATTGTTGATGCATCAAAAATAGGAACACGGCGTGCATTATATTAATTGAACATGCAGAAATAGTAAATCTGTGCCTATTGAAGCATTATAAACAATTAATCTGGTTCGATTGGTTGAGATTCAGGTCAGGTCAAACTTAATGGGGTTTTGCGCAAGTTGTCTCACACTAATTCTACATGTCTGTTAAAGAAAATAAACAGATTTAGGCTGCTATTTGTCATGTTTTTTCAATATCCATTAGCTAAAGTTAATTTTTAGGTATTGAAGATTGCAAGCCATATATTATTTCAAATAAAATTTTGCAATGAATAATTTAGTGGAGTACAACATGACCGTATGACTCGTTCAATTTCAGACAAATTTCAAAAGAAATACCCACGGTATACTTAGGTTGCTAAATAAATCAAGAGCTATTTCAAGGTACTTTATGCAAAAGGGTGTTTTAAGAAAAACAAAAACAAAAACCCTTTGAGCATCCCTTAACTAAAAAAATGATTTTTTTTAAAAGGGACTCCAAACAAAATCTTACAATTAGTAACGTACAAAGCATAACCCTTCCAATATAGCTACCACTGCTTCTCTAGTGGTTTAGCATTTTCTATCCAAATGCTTTCCTTAAAAATTGAGTTCTTTTTCATTAAAAGATTATTTCTACCATGGAACTCTATAACATACTTATATTTAAGGTAAAATTCTATGCAATATTTCGAGATATAATTTCAGTTCTAATTTACACTTGGAAGAACCTAGTTCTTTCTTTTTAAAGTGAATGAAAATCAGAGCCTTGTATTCACACACGAGAGCATTGCACAACTTCAGTCCTGCGTTACTGTTAGTAGTCTTCAATGAATAAATTGAATATATGCACATTTTTCTTATCAAATTTAGCTCAGCGAAAAGTAAAGTCAGTGAGTGTGTTCATATCCACATACTTGAAGTCGAAAAAAACTTTGGAAAAGAAAGTAGTGATTACTCCGGACTGACTCTGATCACGACAATGATTCTCCGTCACTTTCTCCACTTTTTTTTATCTTTCCTCCTTTTGCCTTTATAGTTGAATTAACTAGATGAAATATCTCAACCTGAACTAGACTTATATCTATATTAACTAAGTTCATAAGTCTTACACTTAAATCACTATTAAAGTATCGCCACGGTGATACTACAGATGAGTTTAAGGGTTAACACAGTTAATTAATATATATAATCATCATCAAAGATCATATAACTTCCGTTCCTCCGTCCTCTAGCTTCTCTGTCAGCCTGCATATATCAACAACCAAACCATAAGTGTTTTTTATGATTAAAAACAAACCTAGCTACATATATTTTCATGCTTAAATTGCACTAAAACAGGGATGCTTCCTATAAATTCTGTTCTCAATGAAATTAACAAAAGTAACTATAATTTACATCTAAAACCTTCCATAAGATTCTTGGTTTCCATAACTACTGGTCACAAAAAAATTTGGACAATGTGTACCTTGGTTATGAGTCTTTCAAATGCTTCAGTTCCATGCTCTTCCATGTACCTCTCAGCAGCAGAAAGGACATCATCCTGCTTACTAAATATGTTCTTTCGGGGAACATACCACATTTGAGAGGCTCCTGGAAACTTTGGCATTTGTGGCATTTGTGGATTCATATAGAATGGTCTAACATAGTGCCTATAAACATGTGCTGCCCCACTGAACTGCGGAAGAACTAGCCAGCAACTAAGTATCAACTTGGCATAAGGCCAAATGGCAAGCCTGAAATTAGGAACACAATTACATTGGAAAGTTACAATGGTTTAGTTTCTTAAAACTTTTCTAGCCAAGCAAAGAACTTGTGAGAGAACCTTTTGAAAATGAAAATTCCCCCCAAGTGATAACTAAAAGACTAATTGGTATTGGTAAATTACTTAAACTTAATTAAGTACTTAACCATAATCATGTTCATGTATTTAACTCAATGAATAAACACAAACTTAGTATTATGTATGATTATTAAAATGAGGCAAACTACTAAATAATTGTTAATAATTTAAGAATGTGTACACTACTAAAACGTTTTTCATTTTTTTATACCTTTACTTGTAATTTTATTTGTTACTATCTTATATCTAATATTTAGTTAAGTCTGAATGTTTTTATAGTTCTCTTAAGGATAAAATATTTCATTAAAAAATAGTATGAAATAAAAAATTTAAAACTAAAATAAATAACATAATTTGAAAAGAGATAGTGATGAATGTTGATAGAATATTGAAGATAAAATAAATAATAAATATATATATATATATATATATATATTATAATAAGGTATAAACTCATATATTACTTAGCATTTAAAACAAAATGTTATAAATTAGTTAGCTGAACATGCTCACAACAAATGGCTTAATAAATGTCAAGGGTTCTTTCAAATAAAATAAGCTAGTTATCTTAAAAAGACCTGTAAAACACACTCAAAAGTTAAAACTCATGATTTTTAACTTAAAATTTGAACTTTAAATAAATAAAATCATTATGTTTTCAGAAACCAAAATAACAACGTGCATGAATGATTGTTTTTCTATTATTTCATGGTTTTTTACCATTAAGGTATATTTTCATTATGAAATTATCAATGTGATAATTTTTTAAAAACATTTGAACTTGGACAAATCACGTTAAGTTGAAAAAGTCCTCTCATGCAGAGACGATTTTACTTTACTTTAAGTAAAATGAAATCATGTCAAGTCAAAACAAATTTCATAAAAAAATGAAGTCGTCACATCAGGCGATTTATGTGTTTTATAAAATAATAAAGAAGTCATATGACAATGTGACTACTTCAATTTCTTTATGAAATGTGTTAAAGTCGAATGTACTATGATGTTGTCACATCTTGAGGTAATTTGTGTTCTATAAAATGTAAAGAAGTCGTATGACCTTGTGAAGATTTCAATTTCTTCATGAAATGTGTTGAAGTCGAATGCTGTTGTGACAATTTCAGTTCTTTTATAGCATGAACTGAAGTTATAAAAGTTGTTTTTGGCTTGACTTGATTTCATTTCAATTAAAGTAAAATCACCCTAGAATAGCATGACTTTTTCTTTATGAGGTGGTATCAATATGGTATGACTTACCATGTCCAGTTCGATTTTTTTTTTTAAAGTTACCCATTTTAGTAATTCAAAATAAAATTACACAAAAAATGGTAAAAGAAAACTCATTTCGTTTCAATATAATTTTGAACTATTCAGCAATGATGCTTTCATTAAAATCTATAATGATATGAAAATTGTTTCATAAACAGGAATGTTAAAAAGAGAAAGAAACAACTGATGAGAGACATTTTCCATCTTGTTTCACCCCTCCTTCAAGTTCACACTCTATTTTGTGCTTAACACCACCCTTTTACTTTCCACCATGTTTAGTTGATTTTGAAAACTAAAAACAGCACATAGAAAATCAAACACACCCTTCCCTTTCATACCTCTATCAAGATTCAAACAATGCACCACAAAGAAATTGCATACTTCAATATAAAGCATCCAAAAAATGTTGAGATTCAGTGATTAACTTACACTTCAAGAACTTTGGAAAATGTGAGCTCAAACAGAGTGATCAAAGAATAGAGAACCCAATAAGTGAGCCATTGCTGATCATCAATACTAGACCTACTCTCTATGGCTTTTATCGAAGCATATCTGCCACAAACACCAAAAGATACACTCAAAAATCAAAACCTCAAACACTTTTTTCAAAAAGTCACATTCAAAAAACTAAAGCCATACTTACAAAGGGTAAACCAGGGTGACCAAGGGCCTGAACAAAAAGCAAAAACACAAATCTCAGATCAAAATGATTCAATGTAACACACAAAAAGTTTAAATTTTTCATGTGAATCTACATCATACAATGGCATTCAAGAGTAGAGATGTAATGGACAAGAAGCATACAGAGCAAGAACATCGAAGTTCTTGAAGAGAACTTGGAGAAAACTGTCGCCAGAAGTACCCATTTGATGCAATGTTGTTATTTTTCTTTGTGGATCCTTTTGAGTGGAACACAGATGAGGGTTTGTAAAGAGAGACAAGGGAAAACAGAGAGGCTTCAAAAGTGGGACACTCCAAACAAGAAAGTAAAATTGAAAATGAAAGCATGTTGACAAAACAAAACCAGACCTTAACAAAAAGCTTATGTTTTTTATTATAATTTTTTTTTATATTAGTTATTTTATGAATGGATAAAATAAAACAAAAATGTGTAACTTCTGAGTAAAACATTTTTATATTGTGATTTAATAATAATTTTAAATTTATCTTTTTATTGAAGATACTTTTAATTGAGTAAATTATTCTTCATTAAAAAAATTATATAAAACACTACTTACATAATTATCCGCTTTTTTTTAAGTATTTATTTGTTAACATGAAGACAAAGAAAACTTAAGAATCATTGAAAACTGATTTACATGAAAAATAATTATAAGTTAAGTTTTTATTTCCTTAATTTTTTTATAAAATATATAATATATTTTGTCTAAAAAAGAGATATTTGAGAAAAATATTAAATGTGTTAACGCGGAACAGCAGAGGCTTATTTCTATTCTGAACGTACGTACATGGACACTGTTACGTAGTGGTACTGATAGAATTATCAGTGCCAGCTGTCACCAACTGATCTCACTCTTTTTATATATTTAAATAATGCTTTATAATTGATTTATTTTTTATAATTTATTAATTTGGTTCATTTTATTTTTTATTATTTTTTAGTTGATTTAATCTTTGATTTATTTAAAAAATTTTAATTTGTAAGTTAACCATTATGTGCATATCACGTATCAATTGATTGATGAAATTTTAATTTTTTAACTTTTTTAATTTAAAAAATATAAATTGTCACATGTCAAATTATAATTATATTACAGTAACAATTTGACAATATAAGTATTAATGTTACATGTTGAATTTTAATTTAGTTTCTTTATTTAAAATTTTGGTTCAAGTTTCTTTATTTTTAAAAGGATTTAATTTTAGACAAAATTGATAATTAAATTTAATTACAATTTATACATGTTAAATTAAATTTTTAAAAGATCTAATGATTCATATAGTTTTATTTTCTAAAAAATTTCAAATATAAAAAATATAAATGAAAAAATATAAAAATGTAATAACAGAGATAACTAAATTAAATTTTTTTAAAAACATTAGATAGTTAAACCAGAAAATAATAAAGAAATTAAAATGAACTAATGTAACATATTAGATTAAATCATCTATTAAACAAATATTTGTAGCATTTCAAAATAATACAATTTCTTCTGTTTTATCTTCTCAATAAAATATTCCCTCGAACCACGATTTCCGGTCCCAAATACAGAGTATCGGATTACGACATTTTGTAATACCGTAATAATTGTATCCAAACAATTAACTTTTATGAAATAGTGCTAATTTTACCTTATAATTTTAATATTTAAGAAATAGATTCGAATATCCATATAATTCAATCAATATAAGGTTAAATTTAAAAGTTATCAATAAAAAATCACATCAATATAAAATAAAATAAATAACAATTGTCTTATCTCAAAAAAAAGTAATATTAAATTTAAATTTAAATTGTCAATGTGTTCTTTTTACACTTTGTATTATTTTTACAACCTCTTATAACATGAGATTTGCATACTTTTTAAGTATTAATAACTTTTTTATTTTCAGTTTAGTACACTGATCATATATACATTCACACATCATTAATTATATAGTTATACTTTATATTATTTATATTTGTTTTTGTATTATACTACTATCTCACCCATTAATTACAAAGTTAACTACAGTTACAATCTAGACTGTCAACTAGTATATTAGATGGTTGGTTATCAACCTAGATGATCATTTAAGACAATAAAATATTAACTTGGATGATCACCTAACATATCAGAGAGTTGTCCATCAACACAGACGATTACTTAAAAATCCAGACTAAACAGTAATCCGGTGATAAATCATCATACTAGACAGGCAAACAGGTATGACGATTTATCACCAAAAGGGACAATACAACTAGGACCAAAGATTATCAACTCCAAAACAATTTTACTTTAACCTAGTATAATCAATCACGTTTGGATGATAATTAGGTCAATTATACTCAAAAGTGCATCACAAAATTTATAAATAGAGATATGAAGTAACGAGGTAGGTCACTATAACATTAATTGCTTTCTGTTTAAGTTGATTTAACTTTCATATCGGAGTATCTTCTATAGATAACATTCGTGTAGTTTGGACAGGAGGCTCTTAAAACCAGACAGGACTTGAACTTATGAGAGAACGTTGTGAGACCGAGTACCTGGACCTGAAGACTTGACCCCACATCCGAAACATTTTGGCACTCATCGTAGGTCAAGTGATATCAACCAAATAATCCTATGGTGACCACCAAAAATCATGACAAGAAATCCAGTTGGGGAAGAGGTAGACAACCAGTTCAACCCGATTGAGATGATGAAGAACATGCAACGACAAATAGAGGAAATACAACTCAAGTATGAGGAAGAATTAAGGACCATTTGCGCAGAGAACGCAACTATGCAATGAAAGCAAAACGTCAAGAATTTTGTGCCTCTTACACCAACTCAACCTATGCAATCTAGACGACGTGAGGAGCCTTGCCAAACCACCCATGAAGGCAGCTTGAGAGGCAACAAGGATCACCCATCTGTGGAAACTGTGAACATAATTAGGATACTTCCTTTCACACCAGCTATAATGAAGACACCTTCTCCAGACATGTGGACTATACTAGTTTTTTATAAGTATGACGGTTTCACCAATCCCAAACTTGAAAATGTTCATGAACCAGATGACACAATACACCTTGTATAAAGGATAAGCATTATCCTAGTTTGATTCATTGCCACCCAACTCCATAGACAACTTTGCCACCATTTGTTCTATATTTAGGACATAGTTTTGACTATTCAACCACACCACTTGACATGCATTCCCTTAATGAAATTAGGCAAGAGAAATAGGAATCATTTCGAGCATTCAGGGAATAGTTGTTAAGACAATATCGTTTAAGCCAACATTGTTTTAAAGTTTAACAAAATAGCGTTTATCAAATAAATCGTCTAAGATAAGTTCACTAAACATTGTATGTAAAAGCGATATCTTAAACACTGAACGTTACTCAAATAGACTATGTCTAAACGCTTATACATGTACAATGCCTGAACATTTAAGAAATGTATAACACTTTTAATTCATGTACGAATTAATACTTCTTTGGTTGTTGAGTTGTGCTCTCTTTTTTTGTGCAGATCAAATTTGTACAAAGCCTTATTCAAAAGCTATGCATAAGATCAGGAGGACATTAAGAGATAGGAAGATATTCTGCAAACGTTTCCTTTATTTCTTATGTCTCTCTCTTTCGTACACAACACAATTGTCTCTGCAAGACACAACATAGCATCTAACCTCGTACTNAATGATTTAAAGATTCCAAAATTGTAAGTAATAACTAACTAATATATATAAAAGTATTATATAAAATTGTATCATCCTTTTTCACTTCCAAATACAAACCATTCAAGTACCTAACTTTGATTCACTAATAACACGTATGTAATAAGATAACAAATAAAGAGGATTTTAAAAGTTAACTTACATCATCATAGTTGCAAAAAAAGATACGTTTAATTCCTCATTTCCTGTTAAGATTTTCATCAAATCAAATTTATATATGTAATGACAACTCACTATCTCTACCAAAAATAGTAACATTCCAAGGAATCTTTGTTGGGTTTGTCCCTATGGTTGCAACAACTTCCCTCAATGTGACTAGTGGATCTTTTAGATTTTAGCCACACGAAACCATGTTTCATGTTACTAAACACAAAACAAACATGAAATTAGTTAGGATACTATATACTACATATGTAAAAATGTTAGAGGAGATACAAACTGATTCATTGTGTGGTCTCATCCTCAAGAAATGTTTCGGCTACGCGATGAAGGTTTGCAATGCTTGCAATATAATACCAACCTCCCATGTTGGTATAAGAACTACAACATCACTATAACATATAGTCTCCATCATAACCTTTACCAAACAAGAGGGGAGACATTAATCATGTAACATAATTAAACCTTTAAAGCACTTCCCGTGGGTCACCAATTAGGGGATATACATAATCAACCAATGTGTATAACTCACATAGGTAACTAAAGCAAATGCCATCCCGTTTCAAGTGCAATTGAACAACTCCCATTAATGTTGATTATGACACTAGAAGAAAGGTCAAGTTGTACTATAGTGGGAGTTTTTGCGAGAGTAGTAAGCTCTCTAGCCATTTGCCAAATACTTCCATCATTGCCTGTCACTTTTATCTCATCTTAAATCGCTCTTGTCTGACTTACTCAGATTCTTCTCTCATTTCTTCCCATAGTTCCTCTACTAAGTTAGCTTTCATTTTTTAGAAGTACTCCTTTGTAGGCGTATTAAAGAATGAATGAGATTGGTGTTGCAATGTGGCTCCAAAATAACCTCGAATCCTCACACCATATTTAGTAGTATGAACATGTTTAAGGTGTTCAGGTCGTTCAAGAGCATTGTTAAGATTGTCTTTTTGACCATGAGGATTGAAACCAGCCTCGATCTGGTGCTTAACTAGAGAATCCTACAACAAAAAATTGTATATAATTAAAAGAATTTGAATTGAATAACAACTTTTAAATTAAACTATTGAAACATTTACTTACAATTCGCTTATCTACCTTTGTGATTCTTCAGAAGCCCGTGTTTTCGACTTTTTAATTTAGGCTTGCTTCCATTTCTCAAGGAGAGATGGTGGGGATATATGTTGAATTGAATCTGCACTACTACCATCATTGTCGGATATAAAACAGGTTTTATGTTTTTCTCCGATCATCTTCTAGGTACATCCATCTTAGATAAATTGAACCACACAATGTGATTTCTCTTATAACATGAATCATCAAATGCACCATGATGTCAAAACACAATGGAAGAAACATGTCTTTAGTTGACACAAAATAATAATAACGATTTTTAACCCCAACCTTCGTTCTATATGGCTCGTTAGAGAAACGATGACGATTTTTACTTTGACTCATCTTTCAAATTTAAAACGAGGACGGTTATACATTTAACGGTCTTAAAATTCATGCAATAATTACAAGTTTTCCACCACACACTTTTCCATAACAATTCTTTGACAATAGTCGTGGAAGACCTTCTATGCACTAGTTAACCAATACTACCTACCAAAATCCTCTTAATCTTCCTATAACTTGTATTATCATGGCGATGAGAGAGTTTTGAATTTTTCACCATTTTGGTGTAATTTAATTTTGAAATTATCATAATGGTGCAAGTTTTTTTAAAAGATTCACATATGGGCAAGTTGTGTCAGTTTGGCACAAATTCATAACGAATAAATCATGTTAAATTGAAGTATCTTTATTACAAATGAACTAAAGTCGTGTCATGTTATAACGCTTTTTGTGAAAAATGATCCAAAAGTAAAATCATTCCATGTTGACACGACTTCAGTTCTAGAATGAAATGAATTGAAGTCATGTCAAACTATAATGACTTTAGTTCTTAATGAAATGAACTGAAGTCGTATCATATTATGACAACTTCAATTCTTCATAACTAAAAGTCGTCACACATGACACAATTTTAGTTCATTTCATTCGCAATGAAGTCGTTACAACATGACATGACTTTAGTTTATTTCATTCCAGAACTGAAGTCATCTCAAATTATGACGACTTCACTTTTAGATAGGTTTTTAGAAAAATCGTCATTATTTGGCATGACTTAAGTTCATTTGTCGTGGAGTCACTTTAGTTTAACACGAGTTCTTTGTTATAAGGTCGTTAACTTGACACAACTTACACTACAAGAATGTATAAAATCCGTCACTAATGTATAAAATCTGTCGGTAATTAGCATTTACTAACGGATCTTTCGTCCGTCGGTAATTACCGAAGGCTTTTCGCCGTCGGTAAAGCCTTCGGTAATTACCGATGGATCTAGGCCTTCGGTAAATCCGTCGGTAAATGTCGCGACCTGGTTCATCTTCTTCCTCTTCCTTCATCGCTGTGTCAATTTTTTTTTTCATTTGCACGAACTCCACCACCAAAACGGCATCACGCGAATAACCATAGGGAATCATGGAGAGTTGAGCTCGCCGGAAAAGTTTAGGACCGGTGATGTTGTGTCATTTTATCATAGAGAGTTGAGCTCGCCGAAAAAATTTAGGACCGGTTTAGGACCGGTGATGTTGTGTCATTTTATCATGCAGAGTTGAGCTCGCCGGAAAAGTTTAGCACGGTGATGTTCCTAATCGCACAAATAAACTCTACAACAGCCCACCAAAAAACTTGAGCTTGCCGGAAAAGTGGAGCTCGCCGGAAAAGTTGAGAACATCCCGTGATGGTGGAGACTATCCTGCGATGGTGGAGAGCAACCCGCAATGGTAGAGAGCTGAAGCCACAAGATGGTAAGGAGAAATGAGTAGTGGTGGTGTGAAACTGAGTTGGTAAAGAAAATGAGGAGAAATGAGCGTCTTTGCCACTGGAGGCAGAATTTGGGCGGGAAAATTCCCGCTTTTCTTACCAACAAACATGGACCTTCGGTAAATCCATCGGTAATGTCAATAAGTGAAATAATGGGTGGGAAAATTCCCGTTTTTTTTATCGACGGTCAAAAGTTTTCGGTAAAACCGTCGGTAAGTGACATTGACATTACCGACAGATTTACCGATGAAACATGTCCGTTGGTAATGTGTATGTCAGTTATCGACGGATATACCGAAGGCTTTTAGCCGTCGATAAATAAAATTCAAAATTCGTCAGTAATGCCGTCGGTAATGAAAATTTACCGATGAAAATGTATCCGTCGGTAATATTAATAATTTTTGTAGTGTTATCTGTATACAATTTTTTTCAAAACTTGCACTATAATAGTAATTTCCAAGATGAAATTACACCAAATTGGTGAAAATGGAATCCTAACTAATGATGAAAACCTTTTTCTTTTTTATACATCATCTAATTTTTTTCTTTAATTTAAAATATTATTTTCTAGTTTCCATCAACTAAGATATAATTCCATTGGTTTATCTCGTTGTTTAGTTTCCTTGTTTGAGTGGACGAAGAAACAAGGAAACGTAAACATAGTGTATACACTTGAGAAAAAGAAGATGTATGTGGTAAAGAAAGAAAACAAAAAAGCGTTAATAAAAGACAATAAAAACAAACAATATAATATTAATAAATTATGTAAATAGATGAACACAATTAACATATTTATCGAATCTCATTCTTGACTCACATGGATTAAGGATTACGTGAGATAAATTAGTGAACCAGAAATCTAATTCATGTATAACTTTTCATCTATCTTTTATATAATGCAAAGGCGTCATAATTAACTGCAATTGACGTAATGCGCATCAAGATCAGAGTTATAAAGTAGGATGGTGACGATGTTTTTCGTAATATTTTTTTGTAAGTGTAAAGTTGTAAAATAGCTGCTTGTGAATAACGAAGAACGTGGCAAGAGAGACATGTCTGCAACGCGTTGTGGTTGCGTCACCAACTTAAAATAAGTGTCTGAAAGAAAAGGCATGCACCAACTTGGTCTTTGTCACCTTCACCAGTCAAGGTTTGTGAGGCAAAATGAAACTGTGATGACGCTTTTGATCTCTACTTTATCTTAGAAATCCATCAACCGTCATAAATACCATACATATATATGTTATGCATAGAAGATAGAAAGATGCCAAAAATCCTGTAATGGGACAATTCATTTGGCACAGCCAATGTCGTCCATTTCCATAGCACAAGGATGTAGACTACCAATGCCTCTTTTGCCACACAAACCCGACAATTCGCCGCTAAATGTTCCTGTCCTTTTCCTTCCAATGTCAATGCCCACCACCCACTCTCACACATCGGTTCTTTGAACTTCATTTTCACCCTCTTTCATGGATACTACTAACACATGCTTGGTCTTTGCACACCCATTATCTTTTACTGTGCAATATTCAAACTTTCTAATCTACCTCTTCTAGGGTCTTTCATGCAATGTTAAACTTGTCAGAACTAAAACCCAATGTAATGTAAGGATTAATCTGTTTGAATAGATATATGTTATGATTGTGTTTATGTCGAAAATAAAAGGTAGAAACAGCTGTAGTATATGTTGAATGTGGGTTTTGAAGGAAAAGTGAAATGGGTTTGACATTGAAAAAAGAGGGATATGTTTTTGTTTCATTTGACATGTGAAGATATGGTTGGGTGTGGTGCATAGTGGTCGAAGGTCGCAGTCAAGTCCATGAATTGGACCAAGATTAAGGGCAACAACCCATGTAGAGAAAAACAAGAAGCCATGGTTAAAAATTGACCAATTTCTACAAAATTCTGGTACAGCCAGCAAGGTACTCTGCATATTTTGGCCATGTGGGTGTGTTTCTGATGTGCTGAAATTTAGGAGAATTTGGAGTGATGATAAAAAGTGAGATTAGTGATGGTGTAAGACATGGTGTGCATTTGCTGTGATCAAAGGAGGCCCCCAAAAGAAAAACTCAGATGGGATGATGCCAATTGCTCATTCATCATGTGCCCATTTCTCATGATTTGATCTGTCTCATGACTAGTCAAGATCACCCTCTTTCTCTCTCTCTCTCTCCTGAATCTTGGTCTTAATTTCCCCCACTGTTTAAACAAATATTAAATAATAAAAAATACTTATATATAAAACCAACTTTTAACACTTTTTTTCTTTTTATTTTCCTTTTCAAATACTTATCAAATATAAATATTGCGTATTATATCCTTTACTATTCATCGTAAAGTTAAAAGGAAAACGACATTAAATTAATAGAAAGATAATTAAAATATCAGAAAACTAAAATAGTAATTAGTTTCTTAATTTTGTACTAAAACCTCAAACACCAAATAAAACAGGTTGGGGGTAGTAATTAAGATAACATCATAATTATAATTTTTCCTGTAATTATATGTATAGTATTTAAACTTATACATTTCTTCAAAGAGCAATTCATTCGTTTAGAATGTAACATGGGTTAATTAGCATGGTCGGGTTTAATTAGATTGGTTAAGTCTAAAACGTGGAATAAGTTCGTGCCAAAAATATAAAACTTGTACGTTATTCATTTATTTGTCTTTAATTTTTGTAAACTAAATTTCTTTATATATTACATAAGTGAAATTTATTCCGAATAAAACAAAATGATACAAATTTTAAGATTTGAACTATATTCATTATGTACAAAAGTGTTATCACGATAGCCATCTATTTTTTTTTCTTTATTTATTTGTGATGTCAAATAAAGTTATAACAAGCAAAAATACAAGACTAGAGTGGATATAGCTAGTTGATATTTGAGTCATTACTTAGTTAATTAGAGAATGCTGAGTAAATACTTGAGGTTGGATTTAATTTTTTCATCAATTTGAAAAGTTTGACTGATTATATTAATGAATTACTTATTTAAAAGTTTATAACTGTGACAATTTGGGTCTTAAGTTCCAAGTCCTTTTCTCTTCATCCTTTTTCATTTTAGGGTAATTCTTCGTGCACCTCCCATTTTTTCTTCCTGCTCCCCATAAATTTTGTTATCCCATTTTACCCTTCATTAAAATATAGTAAAAATTCTAAATTCACACATATCTTTCATTGTTTTCCCTTTTTTCTTCCTTTCTCAGGGTCGCGGATTCACTGCATCTCCCTCCTTCCAACCTTGGATGTTGGACGTTGGCCTTGTTTGTTTTTCATTTGTGAAGGTTTGGCATTACTCTGTCTTTTTACTGATTCAAGAGGTAAGATTTGAAACAATGTTAAGTTTTTTTCTGAGATGTATAACAACAATGTTACTGACATAGATAATTTAAAAAATTATTCTTTTCTCATTTTCTTTTTTGTTTTTCTTTTCTTTTTTTCTCTTTTTTATTTCTCTCCTTCATCTTCTTTTATGCAACCCTCAATCCCAATACATAGGCAACCATAGGCAATGAAATTTTCTAGCCGCGGTGAGGGTTCCAGATGTCAGTGGCGGCGAGGGCCCCAAATGTGGTTAGCATCAACGTTGGGGGCTTTGGTTGGATGAAGGAGTTGCTCTAATTGCTTTAATTTTTCAAAAATAGAGATCCAGTTGAGAAAAAAATAACTCAGAACCTAATGAGGCATTTCAGCAAAATTATGGACCTCGAAAGTTATTAAACCAATTTTTTTTCTACTCCAAATTGATAAAAAATGCTAAATCTGATAACTGGAATAAAAATTACGATCATTTAAAGAACTGCAACAACTAACTTTCCAAATAATTTTTAAATTTCAAACAAACTTAAAACAAGGGTTCATGGTATTTTTTTCCCTAAAATAGGGGTTCCAAAGAGTGGTAAAATAAATTTTAACCAAAAATAATAACTATAGCTATCAAAACAAAAAATCACAAGTAAATAGTCAGTATATACTACTCACTATAACATCATTCACTACTACTATTGTAACACCACTACTAACATACATAGTAAGGATTGACATAATGACAACTCTTTCTTCATGTTATTGATGATGGTGCATATAAATTTGTGTTAGTGATAGTCATATTTCCATGGTTTTTACTTGTGATAGAATTAGTTTATAGTTTTGATTAGTTCATACAAATTTGAAAATGAATTATGAATATATGAAATGTTAAAATTGGACTACATTTGCTAATTTTCTGCTTTTCAAATTTGGTAAAACTTTAAAAATGAATTATTTATCAAAAAACAAAAGACGGACATCTGAAAATGCACTTTAAACATCAGTTAACTCATTTGACATTATATTTGACTCATTTAACGTTAGAATTAATTATTTTGGACGTTAATCGACATCTGAAAATTTCAATTTTCGACGCTAATTAACCTTTGAAAATACTAATTTTTTGTATGTCAGTTAACATCTAAAAATGCCAATTAATGTGTGTTTTTTTCGTCTATAAGAAATGAAATAAATATCCAACCATAAATCTATATATAAAAAGTTTAATTGTAATGAAAAGTAATATCATATTATCATTCAACCACGTATCATCATTGAAATAAATTTTAAAATAACTGTGATAAAAGTCAACAAATTTGCTATATATTATAACTTGTAATCAAACAATAAAGAGAATACGCACATAGCTTTTATTCTCACAACATGAACGTATAAATGAGAATTAGACCGTAAGTGGATGTTGCATGTGATTAACTTGGTATTAAGAATATTTGATTAGTTATACATTTGTTTGGATGTAGTTTCCGGAAAATTAGGGCATAAGATAACGGCAAAATAAGAGGAAAATTGTTTGATTTCATTAAAGATGAACAGTGGAGCACATGTTATGTTTGTAACCATCTTAAAGAAGAGCCACAAAAAATAAATTCTGAAGACAGTGAAGGTTGGTGAAAAACATTAACTTTAAAGAGGTCATCATCATAAACCTTTATGAATATGCACTACAAGTCACATAACCCTTTCTTTCATATATTTTTCACATATATATATATATATATATATATATATATATATATATATATATATATATATATATACAAAACTATTATTTATTTCTATGGTTTTAATGTTAAATGAGTTGTGGAAATATTATAAGATATTTATATGACATTGATGTATATTATTAAAAATTTGATGAAGTTCAATTAAATTTAAATGTACTTTTAATTCCTATATAAAGCTCGTGAGTTTTGATTTTGGACTTATAATTTTTCTTTTCTCTTTGTAAAATTTTGAAAGGCTTACTTTTAGTCCTTATAAAATGTGTGACTTTTCATTTTACCTTTTAAAACACTTCTCTTTGACATTTATCTCTCTAAATTTTAAATTTCTCTATTTAATTCTTAATATACATTTTAAGATAAATATAACTGATAATAACATTTGTACGTGAATCTTTAAGAGTTTTTATGGTATTGCATGGTGACATTGTATATCATTATACTAATATATATATATATATATATATAGGGGTTTGCTAACGCGCGTACCCCTGTTTTTCATTTGGTACATTTTAGCAATGTGTACCGGATTTTAGTAGACAAAAATATCCTTATATATTATGAATTCCAAGTTTTAAGGTTAAGGGTATTTTAATAATTTTCATTTTCAAAACTTAAAAAAAAAAAAAGAAACCCCAAAACCCTTACTCACCTCTCTCATTCCTCTCAATCCTTTCTATTTCATCTCTCTCACTCCAACCTTTTCTCTGTCATCCCTACTCTAACCCCAATTGAAAAAAATCAGAAACACATGCCTTTAAAAAATTTTCCTTTGTAAAGAGTTGAGTCATTGACATATTCACCTTCAAGGCAAAGGTTCATTCAAGATCTCTTCAATTTCACCATCTTCACTAACCTCTCTAATTTCATCATCTGTATTTGTTGAATCATCATCTCTAAAAAAATCCTCGAGGCCAATTACCAATTCTTTCTGATGTCATTATGCTTCTGAAAATTAGATAAAATTATATACGACAAAAATTATAAAATGAAAACTCATTATAAAGTCATTTTTTTGTAAGAAATTATTTAACAACTGAGTGTTTTTGATTTTTTTTTCCAGGCCAATTACCAATTCCTTTGATGTCATTATGCTTGTGAAAATTAGATAAAATTAGATAAGACAAAAATTATAAAATAAAAACTCATTATAAAATCATTTTTGTAAGAAATTGTTAAACAGCGAGTATTTCTGAATTTTTTCCAAGTCAATTACCAATTCCTTTATGCTTGTGAAAATTGGATAAAATTAGATAAGACAAAAATTATAAGATGAAAACTCATTATAAAATCATTTTTTTGTAAGATTGTTTAACAGTGTTTCTGATTTTTTCAATTGAAGCTATAGGGATAACAGAGAAAAGATTGGAGTGAGAAAGAGGAAAGAGAAAGGGTTGAGAGGAATGAGAGAGGTGACTAAGGGTTTGGGGGGTTTCTTTTTTTTTTTTTAGTTTTGAGAATGAAAATTATTAAAATACCCTTAACCTTAAAACTTAGAATCCATTATATATATAAGGATATTTTTGTCTACTAAAACCCGGTACACATTGCTAAAATGTACCAACTGAAAAACAGGCATACGCGCGTTAGCAAACCCCATATATATATATATATATATATATATATATATATATATATATATGCCACTTAAAATACTCACTCGATTATTATTAACATGTTTTTTATCTATCTGTCTGAGAGTGTTTTTTGGGTTATTTTTGTTGGAGGAATCTTTCTTTCTCTATTTTGTCAAGTTTCCTGGAAAAAAAAAGATAAATCACAATTGACTAACTTAAGAAACTTGTCCTAAGTAAAGTTTTCTCCAACTTAATCATATGGAGCATAGTTAGATCTTCTCCGTAAAACAACTTGAATGGCAACTTTCAATATATTTCTTTTATGCATCTCATCTTTTAAACTACTTGGCACAGTTACAGATATCAACACCACATTCTTGTGTAGTACCTACGCTACAACATTCCATAAATTGCTTACATTTTTTAGTAGTTAATGTTTCTCATGTTCTTGTATCTAGAACCGTCAATTTGGCCCTCCTTACATGGTTTGGTCTTAATCTACATGGGTTGGGACCGGAAAAATCCACAGGACCAAAAAACCCCTTGTAGAAAAAGTCTACAGGACCAAAATTTCTTCAAAAGCCCTGTGGGCCAGGGCCAATCCATGGGCCTTTTTTTTAAAAAAACTGTTCATTTTAAAACAAGAAAAAATATAATTAACTTCTAATTTGTTACAAAAATAGTTACTATAGAAAATAAATTAAAATTTTTATAGGAGGAGAGTTCTAGAATCAAGAAACAAAAGCAAAATGACGATATTTATTGAGTTAGATTCTCTAAGCATATAATTAAAGGATCATTTTATAAATTTGAAATTTAAATATTTAATTTCGTTTTTTTTAGGTTATAAGTAAGAAATTAACTTTCTATCTAAAATTATCCTAATTGAAATTTAAGAGAAGATTTTCTGTAATTGAAGCTCTTAATTTTTAAAAAAATAAGGCTTCTTTATTTTCTTGGAAAGCTATTGAAAAAGAAATTAAATATAAATGATTTTATTTTTCATTTTATACTCGACAAATCATGCTCATAACATAAATAATAAGTAAAAAGAAAAAACTCATAAACCTTGTGCAGGCTACAGTTGTATTCGCCCATAGGATTCAATCTCGTCGTGCTAGTCACTCAAAATGTTTACATTTTAAATGTCATAAACATAAACATATATTTATGTTATGTGTTCTAATTGAAAGTTAAAAATAAATTATTTAATGTGTTAGTTAAAGAATTGAAACACTATAACATTGTCATTCTTTAGTACTTTATGTCTATTTAAAATTTTCTTTGTTTTATAAATTTTTAAGAAATTAATTTTCTTTTTATAATATATCTTATGGTGATTTTGAGAAAAGATTAGCAGAGAGAAAAAAACAAAATAAAACATAAGTTTAATTTACACATAAAATATTAATATTATTTTTGATCCAAAAATTTTAGATAATAAATTTTTGAATTATTTTTAATTTTAAATAATTAAAAACAGATTGAGTGATATTTTAGAAGTCGAGGAAACAAAACAATGATTCTTTTTAAGAACTGTAAAAACAGTGCAAATATTAAATTAATTTAATATGTTATTATCTCTCTTTGGGGTTATTTTGATATTACTAATTATATATAATTTTCTAATAATTGGTGTCTGCAATATAAGACATAATTGTATTAAAATTGACAACAAAATAAAACATCTTTATAATATTTTAGCAAAAAGAAATTTGTAATACTATTTAGTTGTATAAAATTAAGTGTGTGGTTTGCAATTGTTTTTAATTATTTAAAAAAGTAGTTATTTTGAATATTAAATATTCTATTATACTATAATTAATTAGTTTTATTTAATAATTTGAAATAAGAAATCAATTAAATGAATATAAAATTTAGTACTTTTAATAGTTATTATGAGAATGTTGAAGTTTAGTTTCCAAAAAAATTTTAGTGGGGCTAAACACACCTTAACCCTGACCCAAACCCCCTTGAGAGGGAGCTTTTGGGGTTGGAGCCTTTTTTTGACCCCCATTTGAGGGGCTTCTTAAGATGGGGCTTTTTCAAGCCTGAATTAGAGCTAGCCCCGGGATCATGGGTCAAATTGACAGCTCTACCTGTATCACATTTTCATGATAAAATACTATGTATATTTATAGGATATTTGAATCTGTTTGTTGTAAAAACTAATAATATCACAAAAAATACTATCAACAAAATATAACAACAACTTACCGTTTATACGTTAAATTAACATAATAATAACAATAATGCAATATTTTACAAAATTAACTATTCATTACTAAAATAATATCATATTAAATATAATATCAAGAAATATTAAGATACTAAAATACTAAAATAATATCATATTAAATAATGCAATATTTTCTAAACTAGAAGATGCATGTGTTATTTAATATAATATCAAGAAATATACATAAGTGTTTATACTTGTTACCTTACTTAAAAAACTTAATTAACTTAAAATTAAAAAAAAACATAATTTAAAATGAAATTAATCTAATGTCGTATACCCTTATTATGGTGAAAGTGAGAAGACGTAAAAAGAATAAAAAAATAAAAAAGTTAAAATGGTAGAAAAAGAAGAGGGTGTAACACGAGATTGAAGGATCTTGACTTTGATGACATTGATGATGCTCCCAATGCCTATCAATGCAAGTTCAGTCGCATTCATCTCTGCCGTAATGTGTGCAATGCAATTCATACCTCAACTTCTTGTCTTTTGCTTCCCATTTCTCTACGACACCTCAACATTCATTACCTAAATATCACTTCATAGACCTCCACCAATCATTTCCCTACTTAAAATAATATATTAAAATTAAACATAGTTTTAATAAATAATCTATTATTAGTTTATTTTTTATTGATTGTATTTTAAGAATGAAGTATAAATCAATCTTATCAAAGTAATTTGTAGAGTAAGTGAGGTAATTTATGTGAAACATTATGTTAATAAATTGTCTTGGATAGAACAATATATTTAATAAATAATAAATTTTATTATACTATATTCTAGTAATGGTTCTCATTAATATGAATTTTATATTTAATTCTGTAACATCCCAAAATTATACAGTCATCAACTATATAATAGAATATTGACATATATTAATATAACAAAACAGTCTTACAAATAAAGGAATTAAGCTCGCAAGTGGTCGAACGACCTTTCATAACTTTACAAAAATTTTCGAGCGTTCAATAAACAAAACGACCGAACGATTTACAAAAATGGAAATACCGAACGGCCAAATTATAAGCAGAAAAGAAAAAGGGCGCTCGTTCTAAAGTAGCCCGCTAACTTAGCAAAACTAAAATATAACCGAACGTACTACTGTTCGGCCTTCACTTCTACCTCCACTAGGTTTTCTTCAGCCAAGATTCCTTCCTCAAGCGTTTCTTCCAGAGATGCATCTCCCTCTGCTCACATCCACACGGATGATCATTACAATGACAGGACGGACGTACAGATACAGACAACACAAGGAAAACGAAGGGTAAGCTTATTGAATTTAATCCAAGTAAAACATATACAATTCATAACACATCAACCATCTCAAATACATTCAAATATACAATTCAATTTAACTCTTTAACTCAACCAAATCCTGATACTAGACTGACTGTCCGGACTGTATGAACTCTGTGTAGCTAAGGCGTTCGTGCACCCAGGTGGGATAGCTGGAATTCTCATCAGCTGCCACCTGAGGTTAGTCCGTTCTGTCCAAGTTACAGTTATGGACTAAGACCTCCTGCCATTCCCACACATGACATACTCCTCTCTACTTGAGAACGAGCACTCACGGAATATCAGGATGAACCACCATCTAAGCTTACCACATTCATACTTTACAAATCTCAACTTTCATCCAAGAGTCGTTCCTCCCTGGAACGCTCGTTCAAAATCCACAACCATAATTTCATTTCTTATACCGTTCGCACATTACAGTTTTCCACATTAATATCAATTCAATATTTCATTCCACTTTCATAAAATGACGAACGTTCAGCCCTCTTCAAAATGAGGACGAACGTTAACATAATACAGAGCAATCCTCGTTCCTGAACAGAAGGAAACGAACACCTTTCCAATGACGGACGTTGTGACCACTTGAATCAGTGAACTGAACTGATTCTAGAACAATTCGAATGATACTTAGAATAATTTAAGTACAATAACTATAGATCGAATCCAAATGAACAGAGACACCACAAAGGTGTTTAGATACTTATACAGAGTACTCTTTAATCAAAGAGAATAACCGCCAGTCAATGACCGAACGCGGTAATGGTATTTATTAAAGTTTTTGACGAACGCTACTGAACTTTCGGACGAACGCTATTGAAGTGTTGGACGAACGCTATTTCTACTCGTTTGGCAATTAAGGGAAAGAACGAGCGTTCGGTATAAGACCGGGCGCTACTTAAGACGTACGCTTTGGGACGAGCATTCGGTATAAGACCGAGCGCCACTTAGGACGTACGCTCTGGGTCGAGACCCATCGCTGAATGACTAAGAGTCTAAAGTTATTTTTATAGGTTTCTCAATTCTCACAAAATACTCAGGATATCTACGTTCGGCCGATCGCTCAAACGTAGCTCTAATACAAGTGGGCGTTCGTCCTCAAATAGAATTATTTCCAAATGAAAGAATTCCTTTTCAATTAAATTTGGCAACAACACCGAACGGTCAAAGACCGTTCGATGACGAACGTTCAATATCATAAAAAAATTCATAATCAAAGTTTCATTTTCATTACACATTTCTCAACATATATTTTCAAATATTCATCTCATCATACATTTCATATTTCAGTTTACTCATACCATAGTGCATTTCATCATTTTCATACATCAACTCATGATCATATTCATATACC
The DNA here is from genome assembly GCF_029865625.1 of Vigna umbellata. Classification (NCBI taxonomy): domain Eukaryota; kingdom Viridiplantae; phylum Streptophyta; class Magnoliopsida; order Fabales; family Fabaceae; genus Vigna; species Vigna umbellata. The sequence goes on along the minus strand of NC_142167.1, from coordinate 54,377,613 downwards.
AAAAATCAAATATCACAACTTCATACTTCATACAACACACAGAACGTGCATACAGTACATTGCAAACATAGGAATTAAATTTAATAAGCTTCCCTTACCCGGATCAGTAGTGATCGTTCTAAGAGTGAGTGATCTTGACTCGTCCAAAAGGGGCTTTCTATTCTCAACTTTTCTCTTAAGCTCTTCAACTAAAACTAACCAAAAGAAAACGTAGGGCCTTAGTTTATACCCTTGCATGCAGTTGAATCTGGTTCGCAGGAAATCCAGAAACGAACGTCTAGGTTGGGAAACTTACCGGTTACAGAATCGGAAGTTGTTCGGTCCAAGATGGAGCTCACGACGCAGGGAACGTTCCTACGGTTCTGAAACGTGATCGGAGAAGAGGGTGGTGAATTACAGTAGAGAGAAGGTGAAATGGTTCTAGAGAGAAGGAGGAGAAAATGGAAGTTTGATTTCTGAGGAAGAAGAAGGTGCACGCAGAGAATGGGAAGGAGTGTTTCAGAAAAATCAATTCCCTTCCCAATAGTCAAACGGACGTTCTCTCATACGTTGACACCTGGCTTCCACTATTGATTTCAGAACATTCCAATTTGACACATGGCAGACGTGAGTCAGAGAATGTGAGTGTGTTTTAATTGCACTGAACGTGTGGCGTGGGTGCATTTATGAAAGCTGACAGGTGACTCAGCAGTGCTTTTATTGTGACGTGACAATCCCCCTAACTAAAAAAAAATTTTGTCCTCGAAAATTAAGATTTACCCGGAAATAAGTGAGGGTATAAGTCTTTCATAGCCTCCTCTACTTCCCATGTAGTGTCGCCCGTCTTTTCGTCCCACACAACTTTCACCAACCGAACGTTCTTTCCCTTGTATAACTTGGTGCGGACGTCTTCAACACGAACCGGCTTCATTTCTAGCGTTCGGTCTTGACGAAGACGAACGTCCTCTAGCTCCAATATGTGCGAGGGATCTGCTATGTATTTTCGGAGTTGGGAAACATGAAATACCGGATGAAGGTTGGACAATTGGGGAGGCAAGGCTAGTTCGTACGCTACTGGTCCAATCTTCCTTAGGATTTGATACGACCCAACGAACTTGGGAGATAACTTCTTTGATCGCATAGCTCTGCCTACTCCTGTGGTTGGATTCAGTCTAAGGAATACGTGATCGCCAGCTTTGAACTCTAACGGCCTTCTTCTCTTGTCTGCGTATGACTTCTGTCTGCTTCTAGACGTCTTCAACCTCTCTTGAATTAACTTCACCTTTTCAGTCGTTTGTTGAATGAGTTCCGGTTCCGTCATTACCTAAATATCACTTCATAGACCTCCACCAATCATTTCCCTACTTAAAATAATATATTAGAATTAAACATAGTTTTAATAAATAATCTATTATTAGTTTATTTTTTATTGATTGTATTTTAAGAATGAAGTATAAATCAATCTTATCAAAGTAATTTCTAAAGTAAGTGAGGTAATTTATGTGAAACATTATGTTAATAAATTGTCCGATAATGGATAGAACAATATATTTAATAAATAATAAATTTTATTATACTATATTCTATTAATGGTTCTGATTAATATAAATTTTATATTTAATTCAATCATAAGTTTGTAGTCAATTATATATTCTAAATTAATTTTATAATTGTAACAAATATAATGCGAGTAAACTTCTCTTCAATTTACTTTTTACACGTAAACAAACTATATATGAAATAACTATATCTTTTTTAATGACTAATAATATTGATTCTGAGTTCTCTAAAACAAATTAAAAATGATGGATCTGGAAGGTAGAAACATGTTTATGGTACAAATAGTTTGACATAACACCAACACTTTATCATAACACAAATTAATTTATCGTATAGAATTTAAAATTTTATTTTTATAATTTGTATATACAAAACAAATATTCCGTTAAATATTAATATATGTTATTATGATTAAAAAGGATTTAATTTTGATTGAAGAATATTAAAGTATTTTGTACGAATGTTTGTGATTTAACTATTATTGGATGGAATTAGGCTGTGTTCATGGTCGAAGTTTTCGTCCGTACATTTTCAGACTACTATTAAGTGATTCTCTGCAGAGAAATAGTTTTTCTTGTTTTCATTATTTTGTACATATAAACAACTTTTTGCACCGAACGAAAAAAATGGAAATTGAAGTTGAGTTGTACTATGTTGTTCGTCTCAATCAACTCCAATCCATTGTGTTGGCCATCATAAATAGGTTTCTTTTGCCTTGGGGAAAAAGGGTAAAAGAACTACAGGATTATAGTTACTTTTTTTAATTAAAATTGTTCTTTTATTTAAGAAAATTCAAACATTATCTTAAAAAACGTTTATGTACAGATGGTTGACTCATCTTCGAAGACAATGTTTTCAACACACTCAAATAAAATTACAAAAGAGAATCATTAACTGAGAAGTGAAACTACAAATACGACTTCCCATACTAATAACAGAGAATGTTTTTTTTTTAAATGTTAAAAGAACAAGAAAAAAATGAACGAAAATATAAAAATGCTAATAATTTGGGGAGCTTAATTTTGATTTCAAATAAATTTATAGCTTCGTGTTGGTGTAGTTTTGTTTTTACACGAGGCCACTATCCCTCCTCCATTTATAAACACAGGTTTATGTTTCACTACACTTTATATTTTCATTCTTCTCCACCTACTCGATCTCTCATCCTCTTTTCTCCCTTTTAAAAATCTTAAGTTTTTATTCATTCATAATTCCTTGATATTAAAAACTTCGGAAAGTTTTTGTTATATATATTAAGAGAGTTGCGTAAATATTTAAGGATAGTAAATATATATAATTTAAGAAGTCTTGTGATTTTCGTCATTTTTATAAAAACCTTAAGAATTTATCGTCAACAATCCTACTCTAAAGAATCAAAACATTCTTTTCTTACAAAAGAGTTTTCAAATGTGTCAAAAATTGAAGTTTTCTTTAGACAAAATTTTTGACACTAACAGGAATGTGTGTCTACTTTTTCAGACATATATATAGTTTCTTTCACTCTCACATCTTCAAAACCTAACTCCAGTACCCTTGCAAAACAAGTTGAATACTAGATTCATGCAAACAAGGTATGCTGAAACACCTTACTTAATGTCTTGTCTAATGACTTATTTGATGTGTATTGATCATATAAAGAAACAAAAAGCTTTTGGGATTCATTGATTCTCAAATATACCACTGAAGATGTCTGCCAAATATTCGTCATAGGAAATTACTATCGCTGGAAGATTATCAAAGATAAAGACATTAATATCCAAATAAAAGAGTATCACAAGCTACTTGAAGATATCAAAGCAAAAAACATAATTATGCATGATGAGTTTATTTCATAACTTCTGATTGAAAAACTATTGTTATCTTGGACTGACTACAAACAACATTTGAAACACAAACAAAAGAAGATATCACTTTCAAAACTTATAACACACATCATTACTGAAGATACCAACAAGAAGGAATGTACTACTAAAACATTATCTAAAAAAGCAAACATGATAGAAAAAAGATAGACTTGCTTTGAAAAGGTACAAAAATAAACCTGATAACAAAAGGTAAAACAAATTTCAAAATTCATGTCCCAATGTTTCTAACTTCAAGAGAAATTTCTTTATATATAGAAAGTCGGCTCATCATACACACACATAAAAAATTACATGATAGAGTTTGTCTCTCGTTATTATAACTCTCTCAACTAGTAGTGGCGGACCTAAAGGTGGCTCTCGAGATAATAAGTTTGATGGCAGTGATTACAGGACGATCTTGACAAGGGTTATAGAGGCTGGTAGGAGTTGATTTGGAGGCAACACAGGTGGACATGGAGGGTGGGACGAGAGTGAGGGATTGGATGAGGGTTGGAGACTTGGATGATGATGTGGTTGGTACAGGAGGGAGAGTTGTGGAAGGACTTCAGAATATGAGCAATTAGGGTTTTGTTAAAGGTGAAAAAAAACATTGTTTCCAATGACAATACATACCATAGCGATATTTAGATGGAATGAGAGAGTGTTTTTGGAGATTCGTGTTTACGTGACAAGGAAAGTTAAAAGGGAAATGATGACGAAATTACCATGAGGACGAAGAAACTCTAATGTTGTTAATTATTCTTTTCTACCAAAGATTTTACATTATTTTATAAAGTAAAGAGAAAATTGATAGGTACTTTGAAACATGAACACAATAACAATTTTAATAAATAATTTGAAGTGAATATATTTCTCATCATTGTTTTTAAACTTTTCTTAACAGGATGAATTCATCATTGCAAATAAGATATAAGATGATGATGTGATTTTGATCTTTCCATAAGTTCATTTTTTTATCAAATATTTCATAAATTAAATTAAAATTTATTACATAATTATATATTATATTTTAATATATTACTTATCAATTCTTATAAATTACAGATAAAAAACAGTTACCAACACATTAAGGATAAAAGGGTAAGATATATGTGTAATAAAAACAGATAAAAATGAATCTCCTTTGTTAATTGGTATGGATTTTATGGATAATTACAAATAGTTAAGAAAACGTACAACTTAAGAGCTGTAATTTTAAACAAAAAAAGTTCGTAGTTAAACAACTATATAACATGTTAAAATAAATACAACAATCAACATATTTGTAAAACAATAGATATACTTTTAAATTTTGTTGCATCATAAAAAATAAGTAGTATCTCATAAAATGATTAGTTAAAACATATATTTCCACTAAATTCTAATTATCACTTTCATATATAGGAAATATAAGGCGAGTATGTGCATTAAACTAGTCTATCTGAGTTAAAACCAGTATTAAATAATTTTAAAAATGTATTGCATGTTGACAGTGATGATAAAGCAATATATGCAAATTCTGAATTGGCTGAATTAATTTTAATTTCCTAATAAATTTAACTTTCAATTGAATTTATATAAATTTTTATAGTTATTGAATCTTAAAAAATTTAAAATTTTTTAATTGACTAACTGCTTCTAGATTTTTGTATTAATTAGATGATGTTAACTAAATGATGTGGTTGTTATTTTACTGTTACCTTAGTTTTTACTACATGTAATTGTATAATTTTATAATTCTATATTTCTATTGTAAATAAGTTATTGTAAATAAAATATTACATCTGTATAAAAATAAATAAATAAACAATAGAAAAAATAATTTGAAAGAATGAAAAAAAAAATAGTTTATAAACAAAACACCTTGGAAAGGAGATAAACATAAGAAACAAAGTGCATTATGTCAAACACTTCCATAAACAAAACAAGTGAATACATGCTACGCTCAAATAGTTTTCCACATTCCCCTACTTCAAATAATTTTCAGAACAATAAAAAATTGGACTCAGACATTGCTTCAAATAGTTTTCATGGCTGCATTATTTTAAATAACAGCATTTAATAGAAAATTGAAAGTGACTTTTCACTTATCCAAGCTTATCCTGTCTTCTGTCTTGTATTATGTCAATCTAATGAAAATCAGAAAGTGTATTCTTCAAAACTGGAACAATCTGTTCTAATTTTAATGTTGTTATATGTATTGTTCATTTTAAAGCTATTATCTGTATTGTGCATTTCAAAGTTGTCATGCGTAATTACTTGTTTTAGATTCATCGTTACACTTATTGACTTGTATGCCTATAGTGTCTGATATCACATCTGTTTCTTTTAGTTATTGATACGATGCAAATGCAGATTTTAAACATATTCAAACGTATTCATGTCAATGATAAAAGTATCATATATGTTGAAATATGAAAAAACATAATGTTGAGAACATGTATGAAAACTATTTATATTAAAACCTAAATCAAACAGACCCTTAACCCCGATTATTTTCATTATATCCCAAATCTCAAGGCCCCAGAACATTTTTTTTTCATGGTTGTGCATAGTTTAAACAATATCTCGTACATAAAAAAAAGTATCTGGATACACTACTAGGACATTATATAAAATGAATGCAGCAGAGTAATGTTCATTCCAATTTGATAGCAAACTTGAAACTATCAGGGGAAGCATTTCATCCTCTGCAAAATGACGTATGAAAGCTAAGTTAACAATTGGAACAAATATTATGGTCTTGATTCAGATAACGTTTATTATTTTACCTGTCGTTCAACTTCAATAGCTGAGGCAGCTAGTCTGAGCTTCAAAACTGATCTGTCTTGCTGACAATTTTCTGTCTCTTTGTCTAATAAAAAGTACAGACAGCAAGGTTTAGTGGGAAAGAGAATCCAATCCAACACAACTATTAAGAAAAGCTAAGAGACAAAAAGACTAAGTACTAGATAGAACTTGGAATTGCCTTTCCATCCAAAATCTGCAATGTAGCCTAATAGTAATCTTGATAGGGTAACTAGCTAGCATGGGAAATCAAGCAAGCGAAACTGGACATTCTTATAGGATATGATTACATCAGGGTTCAGCCATGAGTCTATTTTAATTTAACTTTGGATGAGCTTTCCAGGGACATACATAAAATGATCTAAACTGTATTATTTTTGCAAACAATGTACCTTTGTATTGAGGAACAAAAGGAAGCCTTACCTCTAAACTTGAGCTTTTTATTCAGGGGATGACAACTTTGGATGGCATGGAAGAGTAATTTGAAATCAAGGGGGTTTCTGAGGTGACTATGGAGGGAAGAGCTTGAGTTGGTTTCAATGGTAGGAATCTTGTACTCTGAGACCGATTTCAATGATGTTTAGGAACATAGACACTAGGCATTTTCTGCCATTCATAATCCAGAATCTTTACAACATCTTGTCAGGTCTAAAATAAGAGGGCTTGGTTCAAGACTACTTCTACTCATAGAGCAAGAACAGCTTTTGTATTTGTCAATTACCTCTAAATTTTTATTAGAGGGTGAACTCTGAGATGCATCAAAAAAATATGGGCATCGTCCAATGCATTTTTTTCCAGTATTAGTGATTCACGATATAACATTTGGTAGTAAAAGCAAAGTTACCACCACAACATTTAATCCCAGTAGTTTATCAAATTTAATCCCGGTAGTTTCAGTCCCTATAATTTATTCTTTAGGATATCAGTCCCTTGTTTCAATTTGTTGGATTTTGGTCCCTGTCATTAGGTTTTAGCCCCAAATTATATTTGTGTCCCTAATTTCCATAAAGATCTAGTCCTTAATGTTTCAAATTTCATATTGGCAACTGAGGGACCAAAATCAAAATAAGGGAAACTATTAGAATGTAATTGGCCATTACAGATTTATAGAGAATTAAGCGTTACATATGAAAAATTAGAATGATTGATTCCTAATTATTAGGTGTATTTATTATAATTGATTATGTATTATGCTATAAATACATTCTGTGTGATCTACATTAGACACACAATACATTCAGAACATATATAATTCTATAGAAACTATAAAGCTACTATTCAAAAGAAGGACAAAATCCAAATCAGGTGAAACTACTTCTCTAATTTGAATCAACAAGCAACAAAAGAAAATTAAAATTGAAAGATTCTTACCATAGTAATAAGATGACAAGATAGTGATGCGTTCCATTGGCTGAAAAAAGAAAAACAGAATTATCCAAGTACAAAGGGAGAAGTAATCACGTTAACAAATTAAAGTTTGCTCCAAAAACATTAAACGAAAGATAAGCATATACACATTTGTTCTATTAGAAAACCAGCAGATCCAAGAAGATACCAAATAAGCAATTGATTGGTTTTATGCCGATAACAACAACAATGGACCACCCCAACAAATGTAAGAAACAATTAAGTTTCAAAACATTCTAAGCAGTGCAAACTTCAACATTCAGTAAGAAGGATAAAAAGTATTAGAAATACCAGCTCACAGTTATCGTCTTCGCCCTTAAACATAAATAGTTATTGTCATATGAATATAATTTTTTGAAGGCATCATATCAAACGAGAAGAACTCTTGTTACTGTAAGAAATAAGCACAACAAATATAGACAAAAACTATTAAAAATTTAGCTCATATTTAAATTATCAAGATAAAAGATAAATGAACATAATATTTTAAATGTTCAACTGATCACTAAATCTTGACTGTCAATGTAAGGTTGTATGACCAAGATTTATAATTCCCATTTTCTCTCAAAAACCAACATTTCTAACTTAATACACCCCTTTTTCTGAATTGCTCTATTATACAAAAACCACCCTCAGTTTTAGCAACAAAAGCCCAAAGGTGAATAATTTGAAGCTACATAACTTCTATAGAGAATTTTTCTTTCCCAAACACATACATACAAATCTATGCATTCAAGTTGAGGATCCCCCTTCCCCACAACAACCTACCTCTCCCTTTTCTCTTCTTCCTCATTTCTCAATAGATTTGCCCATGGCTTCTCCACAAGGTTTTAAAAAACAGTAGTTGCAGGGAAAAAAAATGTAAATTTCTTAAAACATGGAAACATGTGCACATTAAACATGATTGAACATTCAATGATGGAAAAAAAGAGCAATGCGCAAAATGGATCAGATTTCTAGTTTACCATTACAAATATACCCTCTTTGCGGGTAGGTAGTTGCTCGAGCTTTGTCAATGTCTCATCGCCTTTAGTAACTTTTCCAAATATTGCATACTGAAAAGGCTTACATCAGTATATCAATTGTAAACATCACAAGATAGAGTGAATGGGTTTGCAACGATATTATATTGCAGCATAGTTACCAAACCTTTCCATCAAGATGAGGAGCATCTCCAAGTAGTATTGAAAATGAGGATGAACCACTGTCTGGATCATCATACCTGTGAGAACAAATTTGCATGTCAGGTCCTTCAACAATTTCAAACCAAAAGAATGCTTTCAGAAATACGCAAGGAAGATAATAATGAGAACTTTTACATAGCTGATTACTCCAACAATCGTGTGTTAAGATTATAAATTCCAGTTCACTCAATATATATACTAAATATAACCTTAACGCTGCTGCTAGCATCTTCAATAAACTTGTGTCAGTCATACACATCAAAATAGCAAAGATTCCAAATGCTTCCACAGAGCTATCTTTTATCATTTAGCCACTTTCAGTTCATGGGATTTTACTCTACTCCTTCAGCATGCTAAACAGTAAACAACCAAAGCCTGCCAACCCTTTACAAACCTTACGTCCCCTCTCCTCTTAAGTCATTCATTTGGAAAATAGGGTTAACACTCTGTACTAGCGATATATTTTTAAACTAATGAATAACTTGTTCATGTTGTTTATTGTTTATTAAGTGGGACTTGAAGTATGTCTTGTGTTTCATGATCTTATGTTTGAAATATATTTGAAGTTTCTGTATTGAGTTTATTGTAATTTTAATTTAATTCATTTGCTTTGTTAACGTTGATAGTTAATTACATTATTAAAATAATAATTTTATTTTATTTAGATATAAGGTTTGTCAAAAGGAAAAATATATATTTTAACTAAAGCGAGGAAACATGTCGAGGTATAGGATATAGGTACCCAATACGTATGAAAATGAGGATTAAAGATGTTTTCTATGTCAGTATATGGGCCCAGAGATGAGTATCTTCGTAGAAGTGGCTACGGAGATAAATACTTTACCACCCTATCCAAAATCTAACTATTGTCATACCTAGCCCCTGTGAGATGCAAAGGCTTCTTGGTGGCCAAGGTATTTATGTGGGAGACCAGAATATTAAAAATAGACGATGTGGGTGTGTGACTCCTAGAACAGGTCTTTGAATTGGGCTGACCAAAATCAGATGGTTCATAGGAGTGGTAGAGCTCCGGCCAATAATGGCATTCACAATGGAGCCTTTACCTACAAGGATAGTTCGGAACAGATAAGCGAAAATAAATGCTAAAAACAAATTCACGAGTAAATCTAATTTTTTCACCCAAAAACTCAGTTTTAAGGGATAATTGGCTAAAATGACAAAGATTATGTATGTACTAGTTCTTCTCAAAACTTGTACTATGACACTCGACCCATCACTAATCCTGGCTTGAGCAGACCAAGGGAATACGAATATAACACAAAGGTAGAACACCATATCAAAATTAAACAACTATTTGCTGAAAATCTACACGGATCATGAAACTATGAAACTTGGTAATCACCAGCAACCACAGTTCTAACTAGTTAGTTTTAAAATTATGCCCAGAAAATAAAATTTGAAGTCAAACTAAATTTTGCACAGACTAAAACTCATAACTAATTAGTGTTAAACCATGCACAAATGCAATTTAATAACAAAAAAAAAACGTGACGAGAATCACATTAAATCAGGAGCTTCAGCAGAAGAAATATGCTATTGCAAGCAGCAATTACTGTCTAGAAAGACCTAACCTTCCCATGGAAAGAATACCCCGAACATGTTTGACGTCACTAAATTCACCAACAACAGTCTTATCAGACTCTCTTTTCTGATCCTCATTCATGGGAGCCGATCTCCCATTCGAGACATCTGCTACTTGGGCCACAAATCCCTTATCCACCTGGGTATTGAATTCAAAGCCATTGACTCACAAAGCAATAAAACACACAACACCTTCATAAAACCCAACGCTCACTAGCTTTCTTTCCAGAGAACAATACCCGAAAGAAATGGTTAGTGTTATATCCTCCAAGTCGCACGAGCTTAAAAATGTGGTCAACAGTTTTGGGTGCAACGGTTGGATAGAAACCAAATTCAATGTCCCCATACTTTGTCTGCATCAGAAAACACAAGAATCTAAGTGACCAACCAACAGGTAACAAACAAAAAGAAAAAAATTGAAATAAAATTCAGAAACAAACAATCTAACAGCAAGCAAGCCAGGATTTTTCACTGAATATGCTGCTTAATTCCAGTTTTCACAAATACCCAGAACATAAATAACTTGGATCGCCTCTATCAAAAACAAGGGTATCCACAGTCTGAGCTTCTCCACTACTTAATAGAGCACGGATAGAGAACTCCACTACAATTCTACAACACTGAAAGCACTACATATGTATGAAACTCAATTCAAGCTTTTACTGCAAATCCAAGCAATTACAAATGAAAATAGAAAAGGATCAAGCTTCATGAAATATTAAAATAGAGAAACCTGAAAGACGACGCGAGTCGATCCCAGTTCGGGTTCCAGAGCGGAAATTGCAGATATTAACGCCAACAAAGTACAGCCTTTGATCCAAAATCTGAATCCTCGTATCCACATTTCGTCCAACGTAATTTAGTACCTTTTCACCTCCGAGAACTAGAGTCAACCATCACAAGTACAGAAAACTGAAAATTGAAACTTTTTTCTGTTAGTTGTTGGTATCATTTGTACCTTCCTCTCATGTTATTTTTTTTTGTTTTCATGAGATTCGTTTTGGGTCTTTTGTTTCAATTCAAGGGCACCAACCATTTTTAAGCCCGTGAATACGAATACGAAGCTTAAAAGTGTGGCATTGGTCTGGGCTGAAATTACCCAGAATGGATCAGGGCTGCACTTCCAAGTTCTTCCTGCACCTCCAAAGTTTTGTAAATGCCTAAACTATCTAATTTTTTTTTCCCTCTCCTGTAGTTACTTCACCCATTTACTTTTTACTCTCACTTTCTTTAACCTAAACCTAGTTGCACCTCCCTGGTCCTTGCTTTCTCCACCCACCCTTGTACTACCACAAATTCTTATTTTCCTCTCTTTCTCAATATTCAACCTTAATGGTCGAGGGGACATTTGTTTTCATTTACATTTATTTGGTTATATTTGTTGATAAATGTTTAGTACATTGTAAATCATCTGGACGAAGATAGAAACAGGGAAGGTAAGATATAGGATTACAAATTTTGGAAAATAGGTTTATCATATTTCGAAATTCAATTTTGAAGTTAATCGAATTTAGAAATATTATTAAATTTGGAATATTAACCAGATTTCGAAATTTGGTAAAATCATTATTCCTTGAAATCCTTAAATAGATTTTGAAATTTGTAAAAAGTCTTTAAAAAAAACTTCAAATTCAATATATATATATATATATATATATATATATATATATATATATATATATATATATATATATATATATATATTATTTTTTAATTTTATGTTAATTTAATTTTGATGGAATTTATTTATTGTGTTCTATTTTTTGGTTTAGGATTTTTAATTCATTTTAGAATTATTAATTTAATTTTTTATTTTAATTATTTTTTTAATTCACTTTAATGGTTATGATTTTGTTGTTTTTTTTATATTTTTTTATTTTTTATGTTTTTCTTAGGTTTATGGTCTAGGATTTATATATATCATTGTAAATTTTTAATATTTTTAATTATTATTTTAATTATATTTAAAACTTTATTTTTATTTAATTTTATTTGGTTATGGTTTTGTTATTTTATTTAATTTTTTTCTATGTTCTCGTTTTCATTATTTATTTTCTTTAAATTAGTTGTTTTTTTATGTTTATTGATTTTAAATTTTTATGAATTTGTTTGTTATAGCAATGACAAAAACATGAGGTGCATCTACATATCGGATCAAGAGTTCTTCACAAGGTGAAACCAGAAGGAGATCTACGTCATTTGCTTATAGAAGGGGTCGTCCTAAAGAAGCTGCAATATTATCTCATCTTTATCTTCATGAGCAAAAAGATTATGTTACTGGGGAGTAACATAATGTTGTTAAGCAACACGAGGATGTTGTTCAAGAAGAACATGAAGTAGATGAATTTCTTAGAGGTCCACATGATACATCATTATTCATGAGCTATGTCAATCTAACAATTTACTTTAAAAGTGTCACTTATAAGATTTAATTTTTTTTAAATGACGTTTTTATCTAAATATGTTGTAAGATGATGATGTTATAAATTGCATCCCAACACGAACAAAAGTCTCTCGTACTATTCCTCAATACTTTCTTCAACTTAAGTGAAGAAACTCAATCCTAATACAAATGACAAACAATGTCATAAAACATCTAACAAAAACAACTAAATAAAATAAGATTAAATCATATTTATTTGATGTTGATGTTGTCTTTTCTAAACGCATAACTCAATTTGTCGAGGCCTTTACAAATTATTTCGTATATGAAATGATCCAAGAGTCATTGACATATTCATATAAATAAAGGTCATGAAATAAAAGCATAATAAAAGCGATCAACACAATCAATAAACATTGATTCATGTTCATAATCCATGACATTTTCCCATGCCTTCATAATGACATCACATGCCTCAACAAAATTGACTAACAGCACTTCGCTTGTACATTTTTTTAATGTGAAAACGATGAATTATATTTTCAATGACATTCATCAATGTTAAGTCTTTGTTGCTAACAATGACCTGTGGAGATAATATTGTGAATCCATCAAACTGAAAAGATAATCTCTCATGTTACCATAAACATAACATCAATAATAATTGAAGATCAAGAAATTATTAAAACAAAAGAAGTAAAACAAATTTAAAAAATAAAAAAATGAATATTAGATTTCGAAATTCTATAGGGAGTTCAGCAGATTTCAAAATTTGAGAGAAATGATTATCAGATTTTGAAATCTAGGAAGAATGTTCACCTGATTTCAAAATCTTGGAGAAATAAATACTGAATTTCGAAAATGGATGAGTTTCTTAAATAAATTTTGAAATTCAAGATAATTAAATATATCATTTCAAAATCCGGTGAGTTTTTCAACCAAATTTTAAAATGCGATGAATTCCTGAAGAAGATTTAAAAATATGGTGAATTCCTAAATTAGATTTTAAAATTCCATGATTTTCTAAACCAGATTTTGAATTTTTTTAAATTTTAAAATTTGGTAAATTTCTAAACCGACTGGTTATTTTCTAAACTAGATTTCAAAATTCGATAATTTCTTATATCGGATTTTGAGATATGATGATTTCCTAAATCAGATTTTTTGAAATTTAATTAGTTTTTTAAATCAAATTTTGAAATCAGCTAGATACAAAATATAATAAAAATAAATATAAATTTTAAAGGAAATAAATATAAAATTTAAAACCAAACTTAATGAACAAGAACGCTTATACTTGAAAGATAAAGCAGATGAAATGAAGAAGATAAAGAAAACCAACTGAACAACAGAGGAAAACGAATTAAAAAATGAGTTACTGAAACAAGCAAAAGACTATGTCACACGAGAGAAGCACACCAGCGAGAAGAAGAAAACATGTGAAGACGAATGAATGTCTTTGATAAATGTAAAGGGTACAATAAATACGTTTTGGTAAGCAATAATTACCATTTACTTAATTATTTTTATATATATTTTTGTGAAGGTAATTTCTCTCAGCATGAAACTTGTACGTGTAGGAAAAAAACTGAGATATAGGAAGAAAGATCCAAAGGATTATCTTATGGCCCATGCCAGTCACGCAAAGCCCCTTTTTATCTTTTAGTTCTATTACAAATTTTATGAAAACAATCTCATAAATAGCAAAAAACTAGTTCTGGTAAAAAAGATTGAATTACTAAGTTTTAGTCCAAGAATATACATTACAGAAGATAATTCCCATAAATATATTAGGGCATAACTATGTTAAGAAAATTGTTTTCCCAAAATATTTTAGTTTTTAAAAAAAGGCAGTATGCAAATAGAGAAGAAGAACTTGCCAATAGCATCATACTTAACTTATTCTTTTAGTTTGGGGCCAAAGGATGTGGCCCTAACGTGAATTAGAGTCTTCAATATGTGACCACTTTTTCTTTCTGCATTTCCATATTAAAAGAAAAAAAATTAAAATACTTTTCCTATTGTACCACTTCACCTACCCCTGCCATTACCATTGCACCTCTATTCTCCACTACAGAGAAACGAGAAGAATAGAAAGAACTCATTTTGCAAAAAAAAAAGGATAAAGACTCGTTTTGAAAAATATTATATATATTCTTGAAAACTTGTTATGCAAAATTTTGTATGAGAAATCTTGTTTTATAAATGTATTTGATGTGTTTCGGAAAGCTTGTTTTGTTTCAGAAATTCTGTTAGAAAATCTTGTTCCAAAAATTTCAGGAAGCAACTTCCGAAAGATTTCCAGAAAAGGTATAATCTATAAATCATTTTTACGAAAATAGTTCTGAAAATACAATTAGAAATTACAGGGGTGCAGTTAGAAATTATGGAAGTACAAGAAATGCGTATCTCATTGGCTCGTGGATCTGGATTAAGTTGTGGGTTTCAAGCGTTCGGCAGAAGGGAGAAAACCAAAAAAGAAATAAAAATACAGTTTTTAAAAGGCAAAGAATTATAAAGTTTGGTTTGAAGTGATATATATTCACATTTGTAGTGAGAAAAAATTGATGATTTGCACACACTAAAATATGTTGTTTCGATCCTAAATCCATCTAATCAAATATTATTTAAGGAATAAAATAATACAAATAAATGTTTTTAAGATTAACTAAATCACATGTTTTTTTTCAATTAAGCATTCAAGATACTATGGTTTGGATAGACTCTAATTTGACTCTGATATCATATAAAAAAATGAATTTTAAACTTAACTAAACTTTTTAAAACTAACTTGTAAAATACAGTTTGCATCAATTTATATATTATAATTTGGTCTTATTTTTTGATGAGATTTTTAACTTGTATGGTTTAATAAAAAAAAAATCAATATTTTAACTGTTGGAAAAGGTCTTGGTACAAAAATTGAACAGAGAAAATTACAAATTACAAGTGATTATTATGAGGAGGGAGACTTTGAAATGTGGAATAGTAAATTATAGGTACTCGAGACTTATAGGCCTAGGCTGAAATTTTGGGCGCATGCTAATGTTTAGGTTAAACGGTTCTACACAGAAATGATAGTAACAACCTATTTTTACTATAAAGCAGTTTGAAAACACAGAGAAAAGACGAAGACTATTCACAATAACTCAAAACCCCATTAACATCAAACTCAATCATTGTTACCAAACTGTTCACTAAGCACAGGAGAAGACCACTGCACAGGAGAAAACGTTTCCAGAATATGCCAATTTCAATTGGGCAAATCAAAACCCAAACCAAATTCCCTGAAAGTAGATGAAGAATTTGTTGTATTGAGAAAAATAAAAAAAATGGCATATGTGCGAGGTTTCAAAAGTAATAAATTTGAAAAGATTTTGCATTGAGCACCTTTCTCAATGAAGTGCAATTGCAACGTTTGTTGTCCATAAAAAACAATTCTATTCTTCTTTAAGCAGAACACGAACCTGATTCCGTCTCTATTATTGTGGCCCAAAAGCCCACCTCCATTCGGTAAACCTCCAACTGTCTTCTAATCCCTATCACTCGGAAGAACAATCCTTCAACGTTGCTATCTTTCATGATTCCACGTCAATGTTAACTTTATTTTATCTTATTTTTTTTTTATAGGTATATGTTAATACTAAGTATTTTATTAGCGGAAAGAGTTCAACTTATAATCTTTTTCACCTTTTTATTTCAAAAGAATATCGGTAATAATTAAGGGTTTAATATTATGATTACAGGAATAGTAACAAAATAATAGCCTGATTAATAGAGAGACAACTTACGTAAACATTGTACTCAGGTTTTGCTTTCACTATCAATATCATTGTTCAAAGCTTGAGTCAATATTTAAGAAAGTCGTTTTCTAAATACAACGAGTCTATATGGGAGGAGCATCATTAAGAACACAATTCAATTAAGGTGCAAAAATTGACTAAAATACTGTTTTAATGATTTCGACCACCAAACATTGGTACATATACATTGTACATGGTGAATACTAAATGCACTGGTGTTTTAAAGGTGCTAGGTTTAAGTTTTTTTTTTTTTATAAAATTATTTTGTAAAATGAGAATTATGGTTATTTATATACTATGAACTGATTTTAAATTTAGTGGATATTACATCTTTAAGAATATAGAATATTACAGACAACTAAATATTGGTATATGTTATATATGGTGTAGTAAATTATATCTATATTTGAAATTTTTTATGTTATTTTCAAAGTTTAAACAACAAGTACTATTTTTTATTATTACTTATATTTTTATCTTTCACCTCATTTTTACTTTTTTTTTAAATCTATTTTTCTTAATTTTAGAAGAAAAATTCGTTGTTTTTCATATATTTTAAGAATTTTATTCTGATTTTTTTAACTGGTTTTTTCAAAATTTAGGATAACATTAATTATTATTTACAGCTTACATCATTATTTTCATCTAATACGAATATATTTAATTATCATTTTATTAAAGTAAAAAAAAGTTTATTACATTTGTTTTTTTTTTAAGAAAGAACTGGTATTAAATATGCACTCAGTTACTTTTTATGTCTTTTAAGAATATTTTACAGGGATAAAAAGTATAAGAAATTCTTGTATTCTAACGAAATAGTAGTTGGAACAATTTTTATTTTATGAGATTTTCTCTAGGTCTAAAAGTAAATATATGTGTAAACTATTTAATAATCAGTACAATACTAAAGGTATAATATAATAGAAAAACTAATAAACATATGATGGAAACATTTAAAAGTGAGATAAAAATGATGATGCATGTTTGAGTTGCTATTTTGGTTATTATTATTGACGACATGGAATTTAACATGTTGCTCTTGGCGATAAAAACAAAAATGTTATATAGGGTCTTACCTATATAAAGCCAAAATTGAAGCATAAGGAAGTTGAAATTCACCCAAAAAATTGAGGTTCGAAGGGTTCTTCCCATATATAAGTCACACAAACCCATGATGGGTACCACTTAGAACCAACTTCTAAGCAAAAGTTAGCAACGAAATCATTATATTAAATGGTGAGTGTGAATTCAACCACCGCCAAACCCAATCTTTTCATTTTACAATTTACAATCAAATCTAAACACACATCAACAAAGTAACACTAATTAATACTTATTTATTCTGGTAATTGTTGACCATAACTTCTGGAAGGTAACATTTTCTTTCCCTAAAATTAATTATAATAAAACCAGATTATTATCCTAAACTTGAAAAAGTAAAACACACTTATCTCCTAAAACCCCATCCAACCAAGACACTGACATTAGAAAATGACCTAAAATTTATTAGAAACTGATTTTTAAGCTTAACTCAATCCCACAAAACCAGTTTGTATGGTGATGTTTGCACTCCACTTATATATATTATAATTTGGTTTCATTTTTAGTAGTCGATGTGAGACTTTCAATATATCCCTTTCACGCTGAGGTATAGACATCTCAAGCGTGAGAGTACAATTAATGGGTGATCAGATAGTGATCCGACAACAGGTGAAATAGAATACTCACATATATCTTGTTAGGAAAAACTCCTACCTTGGCTTTGATATTCCTAGCAAGATCTATGTGAGTATTTTGTTCCACCAGTTGTTGAACCACCCATTAATTCTATTCTCATGCTTGAGATGTCTATATCTCGAAGTGAAGGGGGTGTATTGGAAATCCCACATCGACTAGAGATAATATCAAATTATAATATATAAGTAGAATGCAAATATTACCATACAAATTGATTTTGTGGGGTTAAATTAAACTTAAAAACTACTTTTTAATAAGATTTAAGAAAAAATGAAATTAAAATGAAGCACTTGTGTTAGATATGATGATCTAACAGAAAGGAAAGACGTTTTTAGGTTATTTAGTAGCCCGAAAAGGAGTTGTAGCGAGTCTGAAATTTGGGTTGACCTAAAATGAAAAGTTGGTTATTTGAATTTTGTGAAAATTGAATAAGGGGTGGGGTTTTGGGAGCACCATGTTTGAGGGCATGTGGTGAAGCATAAAATGCAGGGAAATGGCTCCATGAGGGTGATGTTTAATAGTGTTAGGCATAGAATAGTGACAGAGATAGACCACTAATTAGTTGTCGGCCTTCAGATTTAGAAAGAGTGGCATAATTGTGTGCCTATGTGTGTAACATTTTCCAACCACCCTCCAATTGCAACATCAATTCCTACGCAATCCTTCCCTCTCTTTCTCTCCCTTGTTCATTTTTGGCAAAAATTATTTCAGATCTTGCTTCTTCCTTTATTCCGTGAAATCAATGTATCCTCTACCTAGCTACTCATACTTCTTCCATTTTTTTTCTTTTTCTCAATTTTTTATTTCTTTACCTAATAAACCATATTTCAAATTCTTCATACTTCCATCCATATGAGGACGGTGTCTCTGAGGGTTTCATCGATTTCAAGGATTCATCCTCTATCAATTCAATTGAATGGCATTTTACTGTGTTTGGATTAATATGATAGAAAAAGCGATTTCATCGAAGTGTGTGCGGAAATAGAACATATATTTAAACAAGGTAGAAAGATCATTCATGAAATGGTCATTTTCACTTTTCCCAAAAAAATCTAATCAACTATTATAGTTTTTAGCACAATTTTATGGTTAAAGAAGAAATATAAAATCTCAATAATCTTAAAATGTTTTAAGACTTTCTCAACTTTATTTAATTGCTTTTATGCTCTTTCTTTTTGTTTAAGGAGTGACTCATACTAAACTTTATCACAAAAAAAGATGTTACTACACAATGAGAGGAAAAAGAAGCCATAACACGTTTTCTGAAATCTAACAAGTCGGCACGCATTTTCTATCATTTAAATTGATCAAGAAGTTTTTTCTTTCTTTCTTAATTTGGATAGGAGAGTGATATGTAAAAGCAAACTAGAGAGACAAATTTAAGCACCGAGTGAAATTCTTATATATAGTAAAAAAATAATAAAGTGAATATAGAAGAAAAAAATTAATAAATATTTTAATCTTTAAAACTTTATAGATTATAATTTATATCAAATAATATATGAATTAAATTATAATAATGATTGGAGACTTATCAAATCGAAATCTCACGGATTAAATAATTATTCAAAGTAGCTGAAAAAAACCTAACACTTGTACATAACATGCATACCTAACTTGTTGTCCTTTACTTTGTTCATTTTTCTAACTAAGATATTTATTCATATTTCTAACGAAAGTATAGTACCTATTTTTGAGGTTAGGGTTTATTTCTTTTCATAGCTCACCTGTAGGAAGAGATAGCACGAATTAATGGTCCCTTCTCAATATTTCTCATCCTCTCATTATCCCATTGTTGCCTTCAAATCTTGTCGAAGCTGAATCTATTTTGAAACATTAGCTTAATAAAAACAAAAGATTACCAATAAAAAAGAGACTCGAATAAAAAATACAACGACGGCCATATTCACATTCTTTGTTTAATACATACGTGAATAATCGTCTTTCCAATGAACAATAAAAAACCCGAAAATCATTAGATATATCCAAGTTTATTGACATGCCCTTTTGTGCAAATGAAACTGGATTTTATAGTTCTTAACAAATGAAAAAAAATGTTATAAAAATAAGAGATTCTGCCAAAAGTAACTCATGAGGTCTTTCAAGATATATAGATCACAAAGTCAATTATTGTTTGCACCGATATTAATCACCTTTAAAGGCAATTATACCTTGTTGTACTGATCTCGTAATAAGAAAAATATAAGCATGATTTAAATTTTAAAAGATTATCGTGATACAATGTGGAAAAACAAGCGAGTCGATTTCTGAAAATTTGCGTATAACTCAATGAAAAGGCATATGTGCAAAGTTGAACGAGTACAAAAGAATTTCCCATTAGGCTTTGGTTTTTTATCTTTTTCTTTTCATTGAGTGAATCAATGACACAAGTTGAAAGCATGGAACTGAAAATTCTGCAAGCACAAAGAAGAAAGTGATATTGATAAAAGAGAGGAGGGAATGAGAGAATTCATTCCTGATTTGCCAAGAAACTGAGCAGGTACCGTAATTGAATAAAATTGAATTGGTAACTCAGCAAAGATTCTCCATTAAAATAGACAATGTTACGAAGCATGATTAAGGGAGGTGGGTGCTGACCTTTCTCTTTATTATTATATTTATTTAGGGTTCTTGTTAAGAGTGAGAAGATTCCCATAATGGGATTGAATCAAGTTTAATTTTTTTTTTTAAAAAAAAAGAAAAGAAAAGAAAAAGGGATACCGTCCGAAATGGTTGTGGTTATTAAGATGCAAACGTTTTCCAAGGCCATTTCCAGGAAGAAGAATAAGAAGAGCATCTAATCTTTGAAAGGGTGCTGTAATTTCTTTTCTTTTGAGAAACAAAAGGAATATAATTAAGAAGACGGTGGGAGAGAAAAGCAATAGAAAGGAAAAGAAAAAACGGAAGGTACAAGGGACAGGACTATTAGAATTAAGAGCTTAAGTGTTGAATTTAATAGGAGTAATAAATATGAGAAAATAGTGTTTATGTGTTTTGGTGTGTGATTTTGAGTAGCAATGGGTAATGGTACATGGTCGTTTTCAGGGTGGAAAATTGGGTGGTTTAAACGAACCATTTTGGGAGGGTGGGGTTGTTCTCTTTGTACCAAAATAAGAGGGTTTTTGGTTCGGTTAGGCAAAATTCACGGATTTCTCGCACCCCCCTCTTTATTATTTCTGAATAGGACATAAAGCTATACCATCTAACACAGCTAAGATCACACTCTGCCTCACATGTATTTACATATATCAATCTCTTGTATTTAATAAATAAATCAAATTCGGAAAAGTTGTGGGGGGGACAACCTTGAAGTGACCTTTGCCTAACTCTCTTCTTCTAATTTTTCATTTCTTTTTTTTTCTTTAATTCTTTCTTTCTTGTGGAAATGGAATGGGGATTGCACACAATAGATAAATACGAATACGTCTCTTCAATCAATTGACCCTTTTGCGTTTGGCTTTTCCTTGTGCTTATTATTGACTTGCTTCCTCTCCAACAAAGACACCCACCTTCCATTTCTAGCTTCTTTTCTTCCTTTGGATAATCATAATCATATCATAATAAAATTACGTTTCTTTCTTCTCTATCGGCCAACCCTTCTCTCTCTCACATTTCTTGCTCAGAAAAAAATATATATAAATCAACGAAAAATGACGTTCGTACATCTATTCATCTATTTCTTTCCAAAACCGTAAGACGGAATTTAGAAGAACGTCTACCATTAAAAAGAACTTAAAATTAACTTCTGAAGATTTAAATTACAAAGTTACTAGTTGATTTTAACAACTTAAAAAATTAATTTTAAAAAAATTATTATTGGTTTTATTCACAATAAATGTTTATATTGGTGTCTGTTACCATTGATTTATTTGATGATAATAAAGTTTGTTTAATGTATAATATTCTTCCTTAACTATTACATAATACTAAGCCTTCAACTAAACAATTCAAAATTGGCAAATAATATATATATATATATATATATATATATATATATATATATATATATATATATATATATATGGGGTTTGCTAACGCGCGTACGTCTGTTTTTCAGTTGGTACATTTTAGCAATGTGTACCGGGTTTTAGTAGACAAAAATATCCTTATATATCATGGATTATAAGTTTTAAGGTTAAGGGTATTTTAGTAATTTTCATTCTCAAAACTAAAAAAAAAAGTTAATTTTTGTAATTCAATTGTGTCAAAGATGCCATTATTTATGAGAAACCTTATACGAATATCCTATTGTAACCAATTAAAGCCACAAAACTTATGATTTCTATGACAATCTTAGACATTCCCATGTAAGCATTATCTCCACCTTAGTAGGATCTACTGATATTTCCTGAGTTGATATGAGATGTCCTAAGAATTGCTCCTCCTTCATCCAAAACTCACACTTAGAAAATTTGGCACAACTATTTGTCCATTGGTATTCTTAATAGTGTCCTCAGATGTTCTTCATGATTTTTCGAGTATATAAGAATGTCGTCTATAATAACTATAATACACTTATCTAGGAAGGGATGAATGATCATATTCATGTATGAACACTCTAAGTAGCATCACTATATACTCATAATGTTTATACCTTGATATGAAGGCTGTCTTCTATTCATATTCAAATTTTGTCATAATTCTTAAATATAATGTTGTTGCTCCATGCAACTGGCTCATCAAATCACATATCCTTAGTAAATGATAATTTTTTTTATTGTGAGTTTATTCAACTGTTTGTAATCAACAGACAATCTTAAACCTCCATTTTTTTTTCTTCACAAATAAAATTGGTGTTCCCTATGAAAACACACTAGGTTTGGTGAACTACTTCTCAAACAACTCATTAATCTTCTTTTTCAACTCCACTAACCCAACTAGAGTTATCTTACAAGGTCCAACCCTAGGCACCAAGTTAATAGAAAACTCAACTTATCTTTTTAAAGGTAGTCCATGCATTTTATCTAGAAATACATCCATAAACTCTTTCACCATATGTATCTCACTTATCAAATCATCACAATCAACTTCTATCTGAGTTATAATCACAAAACATTGTACTTCCTCTTTTATCTCAATCCATACTTATTGTGCAAACATCAATTTGCACTACTTGGAATATGAAAACACTACTTTATGTTAATCCCACTCTTTGAGAAAATTATTGGTATATAATAGTTTCATTCTCAATATCACATCTAACTCTTGTGTAGGAAAGCAAATTATATTAGCTATGAATTTTAGTCCTTTATTACAACTGGATATTCAGGATAAATCACAAATGTTAATACTTGTTCAAACGTCGATGTTTAAACTAAAAACTCAAACTACAATTTTCTCGCTGGTAAACCCAACTTATCTATGCATATATAACACAAACAAGTGTTTAAATTGAGTTTTAATTTTAGGTGAACGCAATTGCCCTAAAAAGTACTCGTAATATTTGATATACATGTATAAACTTAGTGAAGTTAAAAAGAATAAGAGAAATAAAAAATGATATAATAATAATAATAACAACGAAAATGTGATAGGATAAAAAAAGAGAGATAAAATACAATGAAGTAATGCTATGGATATATGTAAGAAAATGAAAGGAAGAAAAGAGTTTTAGTTTATATCTCAAAGCATTCTGAAAACGGAAAATTGTGTGCATTGATCTTAAACCCACTTGATGGTCTTAAATATGGTGATGCTATAGGCCCTTTGCTAGATAAAACAGAACTAACATGCAACTTATGCCATGTAAACAACATACATGCCACATGGATAGCCACTCACTCCTTCTTCCACTTGCTCTCTCTTCTTTATCTCTTATACTCCAAAATCCTATTAAGATCAACAACACAATCACTTCTTTTCTATCAGCAAGTGGGAGATCATTAACCAATCACTCATTATTGTTTCTCACACTATTTTTTAGTTAAATAAGGAAAAACAAAAAGAAAAACTTTGGATGTACAACAAAGACACTCCACAACATAATTAACATTCATTCATTCGTTACGTCTCTTTCTTTATTTATTTTTACTCTCAATACTTAATAATACAATATTATCATATCTATAATACAATATTACGGACTATATTTCTTTTCACTTCACTCAAATCACCAAATTTAAACATTTTTTTAAAAGAATAGGAAGAAGAAAAACCAATTTTTATCACTAAATAACAAAATTAATATATGTAAAATAAATTACAATCACCAAAACCTATTAATTTAAGTTAATAAGAAACCAAACGAACCTTTTAATTAGGTTGTTTGAACTATAAGATATATGATAATAAAAAAAGCAATTAACCAAAACTGGTTAAAAAACGAGGTGAACTAATTTTATTCATAAAAAAAGTGAAGAAATATTTTCATAAGCTCAAATTAACATGTGATAATTTAATTTACTTTACCTAACATGGTGAAAAGATAAGTAAACATAACCTTTAAACAAGATCTAAAAAATTTTGACGGGAGCTTAACAAGATTTCTTGGTGTTTATCTATTTTCACATGAATACTATAAGTGAAAATTGAAAAATCTATTCATATGTCAAATTATGGATGGATATGAACCCTAAAAATGATAAGATTTTCACCCATCATTTTCTAAACGTTGAAGAGGGGTTTTTGAGAACTCTAATTAGTCAATGAGAGTATATATTTAATCAATATAATAAAAAATAAAACACTTTTACGCAAAGTGTTTTGTTAATCCTTTCTCCTTTCATATTTAAGAATATAAGTAATATTTCTTGTTTAGTGTGTGTTTTTTTGAATCGTAATTCGTCGTCGAGGCCTTTCACAACGTCCAATAATGCTTCACATGACCACACGACTTTACACGAACGGTTGACACGTGTGCGGGTGGCAAAGGAGTGAAAAGTTGTCTCGGTTTATGAAGGAGGTGGATTATTATAAGTGCTAAATGCACGCCAAGAATCTTTATTATTTAATCCAATTGCTTGGTTTTGAAGTTTGTATTTAGTATAATATGATTTTAATAAGTATGCATAGTATTTTTTTATTCGTGTATGAATGTTTATTAATTACTATATCTCTTCCTAAAGTGACGCATGCACGTGGCCATGTTCTAAGTTTTTGCTAATAATTTATTTGGTGCGTCTTTTTAGTAAATTAATTAATATAATCTTAAAAATGCTTGTTTGATCCAACATATACTTTACCTTTTCTCGCATTATTGTAATTCTATTGGTAGACATCTTTTCTATAAACAAAATGTTATTGGTCTATCCTTATTCTAGGATGATTTTGATGTTATTATTTAGATAACAAAGATGATAAAAGTACAATTTCAAATCAATTATGCAAAAAAAAAAAAAACTATTTTGAATGCTTAGAAAGAACAGAATTGTTTATATTTTCCATTGGTGTTGAAATTTAAAATGTAGTTGTTCGTTGTTGTATTTAAGCTGGGAAAATTTAAAAGAGAAAAAGGAGAAAAAGAGGCATTTATATAAGTGGTAGGCACCACTGGGAAAATTGCTAATTGCTGGTGGTAGTTATTAAGAAAAGTACAAGTAGTACGATCAAATATTTTCAACAAACGGTTGAAAAATTGATACCCATGTCATAATAAAGTTTCTTCTTTAATACTTTCTTTATGAAAATGGGAAAGAGCTCAAACATACGATATTCATCTCTACAAGCCATGATTAGGTGAAAATTCATCATTTTTGGAAATTCTTTTGCTTTTACTATTCTTTGCTCACTTTGCTTGCATTCAAATATGTTTTTTAAAAAAAGAAAATTAAGAAAAATGAAGTACAAAAGGAAGGAACCACCTAATTATTAGTGATTGATCATCTCAACACATTGCTGATGAAGTGCCCATCCCTACACGCCATGATTTGGGAAGTAATAATCATCTCCACAAATCAATTTCTAATTTAGGCTTTTTTTAAAAAATCAAACACTTTCTTTCTTAGTATAAGTCTAAGATAAAATCAGTTTAAAAAATATTTTTTTTATTCAAAAATTCATATAAAATCAATTTAAAATATATAAATCAATGTATATTTCATTTTACAAGTTACTTTTGTAAAATTGAATTAATTTTAGAGTTTATTAACGAAATTTCTAACAAATTTGCTTTGGAATTAGTTTAGAATTTGCATATCTACACATGAAAGATAATAATGTTTAGGAGAAGAATTAGATTTAGATTTAGTTAAAAGTTGATTTATTTAAACTTATACTTCTTATGGGTTAGCTTTTCTATAAGTAGTTTTCTGAAAAAGTTAAAATATTTTTTTACAAACTAAAATTAATTTATAAACATTTAGATGATCTTATATTTCAAAATGATTTTTTTACTAATACGTAATTTAGGTTTTTGTGCACGGAACATTTTTATTTCATTTTGTTCATGATAAAGAGTGTAAATATAAAAAGGATTTTTCTAAAAGGCATGATGCCTTTTTAAATATATATATATATATATATATATATATATATATATATATATATATATATATATATATATATATATATATATATATATATATGTATATATATATATGAATTGAAGATGAAAACATATGAATAAAAATAAATGGTCAACTTAGTGGTTTCTCCTTATATTTCATTAGTGGTCAAATTTTAAATTCCTCGAAAACCCCTTTTAACCAATCAAATGTTACAATATTTCTCCTTACTCTGTTTTTTTAATATTTTGTTGGACAGTTTCTTAAACAACCATGTTCATTTCATTAACGGTTAAATTCACACTTTTATTTTTATTATTAATATTAGAAAAGTTGATTTGTATTTAGTGTCAGAGGATGATATTATTGTAATTATGGATAGATCACCACTTGGTGTGCTAAGTAAATTAACACGAGGAAGGTGGTAAAAATCATGTTTAAGGAAATAAAATATATATTCTTTTTGAATTTTAAAAAATATTTTCATATATAAACTTAATATAAGAATTTTAGAATAGTGTTAAAGTCTTTAACACAAAGCATATATAATAAATCCAAGAGAAGATATTGAGATATAAGGTGTAGAAAATTAGCATAATAGATTTTTAAAATTGTTTAATTATTCTAAAAGAGTGGTGTGTATTTCAATAAAATTACATTGATATTGGAATCGTTTGTTATAAAAAAAATCACATGTATAAGAACTTATAAAATAGAACTTATAAAATAAAGTATTAGAGTAGATAAATGTTTTTAAATAATGAGACCGAGTATTTAATTTTAAAATAAATTAATAATATAAATATAATTTCTTAAACTCATCTTATTAATTAAAACACAAATTATCTCTCTAAAACTCTTCCTTTAAGTTCTTTCTAACTTCTCTCTAAGTTATCTTGCTCCTCGATCATCTATTTGACGATCAGGAAGTTCTTAGGAGATCACGATTACGTAATCTTCATTCTCTATGAATTAGATTCTATATTTTAGAGCAAGTAAGTTTCAACTCCATTTTTTCTTTCGTTCTTTGTTTGAGATCACGTATGATGATCTCTTGACGCATGTGTTTTATGACCTCTTTTCCTAATTTTTTGTTAATCTGAGATCCTAAGGACTCTTTTCTATCACAATTTGGTGATTCGTACGTGTTTCTAGAGTTCCTTGGGCGAGAAGCAAAGGGTGTGCATTCTTAGAGATCTAAAGCTTCAATGTAAGGTAAGGGAAGTTAGATGTCTAAGTTTAAAGTATGTTTGTGGTGTAAGTTTGGTGCTTGTATGTATGTTAAATTGATTTAGTTATAATTTCAATAATTATACTAGTGTTAGTTCTCTTAAATGTGTGTAGTTGATTAATTAATGATTTAATTCTAATATGATGTAATTTGAATGATATTGTTGTCATGAAATGTATGTTATAATGTTGCTTTGATGTCTAAAATTGGTAGCAAGGTTTAAGGAATGTTGAGTTGTCAAAGATAGGTTTTTGGGGTTAAAAATGAGATTTTGATAGGAAAGTTTGTGAGATAGAGTTTGGATAAAGAAATTTGATGTTGCAGATTTGGTTATATGTTATTTGATACTTGTTAGTACTTTTGAGTTGATAAAAATCTGATAAAGAAATAAATATCAGTAAATGTGATGGTTTTAGAACGCTTTAAGTTCAAATTATGGGTTTTGAGATGTGAAAAATGAAAGTGTTGGTACCAGCGATTGGTATCATTGAGTTGCGTCGTGGAATAAAATACGATCAAAAAGCGTTAAGCGTGTAGCGGTCAATTTAAAAAATGGTTCCTTTAATTTTCTTATAAACGATTTATCGAACAATTGATGTGCAGAAAATATGAAAAGTGTAGGGAGTAGAAAAATTACACAAATGATTTTTATCCTGGTTCGAATCAAAAGATTTTATGTCCAGTCGTTAATCATTATGAATAGTGATTAACCTTTTCACTAAAAACAGTTTCACAATTACTAAATAGTGAATGAAAATTTAGAACAACAAAACCTTCCTTCGACGAACGAACCGGAAGAGACTTCCTTTGACAAACGAATCGGAAGCAACAACTCTACCAACTTTAAGAAAACCGCTCCGACCTTTGACACACAAAGCGTGAGCTTCTCCTATTCACAAGACTTGTCAAAAGCAATAACTATCACTTGAGAACTTCCTCAGACACATTGTATTCTCAAATGGCATAACAGAGAGCTTCCCTTAGGCACACAACTCTATATACTCTCAAAATGAAAAGTTAAATCTAAGAGCTGTGGAAAACACTATTTATAGCCTAAGGTTCGTGCAAGGTCAGAAAATGAAAAGACACATAACAACTGCTAGTGATAATCAATTATCTGCGAGACTTGGAACAGTTTGAATAATGACTCTTCAAACTAGTCAGCTTCAGTTCTTTAACTCCTTCTACCGTTCGACTTGAGCCCTCATTGCCTTCTGTCATTCGGCGCTATCCCTTATCACCTTCTGTCGTTCGGCTTGGTTCCTTACATCTTTCTAGCGTTCGGTTTGATTCCTCACTGGTCTCGATCATGCCCTCTACCGCTCGATTCGAACTGCTCGATCCTGATTGCTCAGTCCTGATTGCTCAGTCTTGGTCATCGTCTGTTAGTGACCGTTCGGTCTTGAACTATGTTCGGCCAGTGTTTGTCCTGTGTTCAGCCTTTAACTGTTTGTGACCGTTCAGTCTCAATCATGCCTCTGCTTGTTTGCCAGATTCAATTCTTTCTACCACCACTTCACTGTCCAACCGCTCGGTCTCATTCATGCCCCGCTTGGTCTTGGTCATGCCTTCTACCATTCGGTCTTAACTGCTCAGTCCTGTTATCTTCTGTTATACAACATTTGTCTTCATATTCTTCACTTTGTAACATTATCAAAATCATTATCATCAAGACACAAATGCTCCTTATTGGTAACAGAAAGTAGGTTGAAGTCTTGGGGTGTGCTTATAGGTTTATTATGAATTGTTCATGCTATTATTTTACAAAATTTGGTGTTATAAGGTGTAGGTATGAGATTAGGTAACTTAGAGTAGTTGAATTGGTTTGGAATGGTCAATTTGAGTTAGAAATGTGTTTTTCAATATTTCTCAATGCTCAGAAGGTCTTAGCAATCATTTAAACATGTGCGAAAAGTGTACAAGGTCATATTAGAAGTATATCCAATTATGGTGTCGCGTTAGGCGCCTTTGGAGCATACCTTCAACGTTCTTTTTGTGCAATGTCTAGCGCTGAGTGCCCTTAAGCTCCCCCTGAGCGCCTTTTTTGTGCAAGGTATGGCATTGAACTCCCCTAAACGCCCTTGGACGCCCTTTTCCAGTGAGTTTGGTGCTTGGGCGCTCTATTCCAGGTGCTGGGTGCCCTTTTTCATGTTTTTGATTTTCTAGTTTCTACATTGTTATGTGATTCTTGATGCATTGTTTTGGATACTTTTATGAATGTGTATTGGTCTCATGTGAATTATGATATGTTATATGAAGTTATATGTATCTATGAATGGAAGGTATGAAAAAGAATTCCAAGGAGGAATTTCTTAGTGATGGTTTCAAAGTTTTACTAGTATGAATGCAGGAAGTTCAATCTTAGGAGTTACTCTGACACTATAATGATAATTCATTCTCAATTAAAGAGGATTGATACATGTGGTGAAAGTAGCAGAAGATCTTAGTCTAGGTGTTTCCAATATGACCTAAGACACAGTACAAACTAACCTTGTGAGTATGGTAGGGTAAAACACATTGGCAATCGCTTTGCAAAGCAGTAAAGGCCACCACAAGTGCATAACCCGTCATAGCTCGACATTTATACTAAATCCGGATAGTCCAGTCTAGGTCTTGACATGTTTAAGATGTTTGGATTGGTTATACCAAGTTAGAGATTGTAAAGACAAGATCGTCTAAAGAAACGAGACCGTCGAACATTTTCTATTTGAAGTTTAATAAATAACGTTGAATGAAATAAGTGTTTATCAATACAAACTATCTTTTAAATAACGTTTTTCAAAAGAATGTTTTCTAGCATATATCGTCTAACAGAAAGTGTTTGACAATCAATGTCAAACAAAAGGAAACATCTAAGTGTACGCTTAACAAGCATTGAGGTTTAAAATTTTATATCTAAATAGTGTTGAATAGATAAGCATTTAAAGAAAAGAATCGTCTAGAAAAAGCTCGTTAAACGATGTAATAAAACTTACAAATAATTTTATAAAATAAGCGTTTAACGTTTTACATCGTCTAAAAATCATATATTAAACGCTTTGCTTCCTAAAAGATGTTTCCATCAACAAGTTGACAGGTGCAAAAATGTTTTAAACACGCAATATGCCTAAACGATTACCAACATTTAAAACATTTATTGCTTGTACGAAAAAGTACTTCTTTACTTTTATGGTTTGTTATGATTATCTGTGCAGATCAAGAAAGTGCAAAAGATTACTCAAATTCCTGCATAAGATAGAAAAGACGTTAAGAGATAGGAAGACATTATGGGAATGTTTCTTTAAAGCTTCAAGCTATGCACAATCGTACAAACTACTTTTTGTCAAAGTTCTAATAAAGCACAATAACTTTGCAACATAGACCCGACTCTAACTACCTACCTAAAACGACTATGAAGTTTACATGAAAGTCAACTTCCAGTCTAACAAATCTTTCTCGAAGAAGGCTATATATAGATGATTGCATAAAGAGAAGAAAATAAGAATACATGCATATAAACAAGCTTGTTGTTACGCTATCTCTCTTTCTCTACCTCGTTTAATGCTTTCGTTTAAAGACAAATCTTTACAAGTCTTTCAAATTTGATTTGTATTGAAAACTTATTCTCTCTCTAAGAATGATCAAATATGTATCTTGTTTGAAAAACATTTTTGGTTGCTTTGTAAATTCAGAAGTGAAATAAAACACTTGGTGTTTTGCTCAATTGAGTTAAACGATCTAGTTAGTTGACTAGTTGAGACCAAGAGTTGTTGATACTCGTTGTAAACCAAAAGTGATAAAACTTGTGTAATCTTTGTTAAAGATTAATGGAATCTCTTAAGAGGTTTTAAGGGAGAACGAGACGTAACTCTGGTTTGAGTGAACCACTATAAAAATGTGTTATTGCTTTACTTTACAAACGTTTCCTAAACGCTCTTTTAAACACACAAGCGTCTAACAAATATTGCATACCGTCTAACTCCTACAAAAGTCATTAAACGTTGTTTTGTGAAAAATTTTTAAAACATTATTCAACTCCTCCCCTTCCCCTTTTTAGTGTTTTCTTGTGTTTTAGAGATTTGTTGTGAAAACTTATAAAAAAAAAGTGTTTTAAATTTTATGAAATGATATAATTAATAGTATATTATCTACTAATTTGAGTTATTACAATAACCATGACTCTAAAAGATGACTTTAAGTAGGAAAGTGTGAAAAAAAAGAAACATATATAAGTATATCGTCTACTATATGTCAACCCATCCATGTATGAAATCAAAGATTGCCTACAAGCTAAGATAAATAAATATTTGATTTATCATTGAAGTTGGTTAATGCAATACATTAAGTATCATTTAATGCACACTATTCGGTTTTTTTCTTCTTCCTCTAATTGTACATGATATAACCTCAACACTCTCCACGATTCTTCCAATGATTATCTTTTGAAGCACAGACACATAAACATTTAGAAACAAAAAATAATACAAATCTATCTATAAATCTTAATGTGATATTCACGTTTTGTTATATTTTGTATTATGTTATCTTTAAACATTTTAACTAAAAATCATGAGCTTAAATTTTATATTTGTCTATCAAGAGGTTTTGATTTGTGATACTTTTTCAATGATCTTGATAGTGTGTATACAATTTTAAAAAATTTATGTGAAAATGATTTCTAAAATTTATTTGAAGAAGCAAATAAAAATGACATTTGAGTATGTGACCTTAGTGGTTGAAAGAGTGCCTGTTACAGGAGTTGATAAAGTTTGATGTTTTAAAAAACTAAATATATAACAATGAAGATGAACTAATGTAAACAAAATCTTGTTTATTTATATCTCATGTTTCTTCAACAAGAAAACTTTCTATATTTTAAAAAATATCTTTTAAAGAAAAAAGGTCTTTTATTGCAAAATATTTTTTAAAAACAAAATTCAACCCCATTTTTTTTATATTTTTATGCTAACAATCTTTAAAATGTGTTTAACTAAGAAAACAAATAGGTTTGATCACTTACAATAAAACTATTTGTAGTTCTATAGAAATAGAAATAGTGACATGTTTAATGTTATGCATTGAAAAAGTCGTACAAGGAAGATTGTTCGAAGAAATTGACATCAGATGAAATATAAAAGAAAAGATAAAAAAAAGTTGAAAAGCTTTGAGGTTCCTTTTAATTAACACATTACAAAACTCAAATTTATATGACTCAAAGTTTCTTCTCTTTATTAATTAACATCATTTAAGATTTTTCATTACTTCAAATTTTACTTATTGATATACAGTTATAAAACTCAAACTTTTTCATTCTTATATAAAATTACTTTCTCATTTAATATTGAGTATTTATATGACTCAAAGTTTCTTCTCTTACCATAATAATAAACAAGATTCTCACAATAAGTTTATTATTTATGGCTGACTCGGTCTCTTTTATTGACATAAAAAAATATTTCTTATTAAATTTATATCTATATTATCACAGAGGATTCATCTTTTTCCTGTTCATATTTTCTTTTTAAATGTTACCTTTTAGCAACCCTCTTTTTAAATTCAAATAATTATTCATAATAAAAAAATATTTTCTAAATTTATCCTTTTAATAACTACTCTTTTTATAATTATTTTCAATAAAAATTATTTTGTAGTTTAATAAATTTTAACTATTTTTTTACACATATCTTTTAAGTCTTCTACCCTTCCTTTTCTTATCTTTATTAACCAACTTTTTAGTTTTTATGATCTACAATAAACCATTCACTACGAACCTTCGTGATGAACGATTAAAAGTTATTTTATGGTATAACTAAGATAATTAATAAAAAGAAAATTAGATTTATAATTATTTTTCATATTTTTTTATATAACTTTGTTATATTTTTTGTAATTATTTTTATTATAATATCACAAAAAAATCAATTACATTAGTAAATTTTTATTATCATAAAAGAAGGTAAATATACTATGATCACTATATTCATAAATCACTAAGAAAATAAAACAATGGCTAAAATAATAATAAACGAAGGCAATTATCACGAACTATTTATCAATACTAACATTATCAACTTTGACTCTGGATTTTAAAGCAAATTTATATATATATATATATATATATATATATATATATATATATATATATATATATATATATATATAAAATGTTAATTATATTAGTAGACTAATTAATAAAATATGAAAAATTAGTTTGAATGCTTCAACTAAATCCAAACATGTCGATACTATTCATAATCATATAATCAAAGACTTTTTTCAAAAATCCATTTGTTGATAAAAATTTACCAATTATGAGTTTTTTTAAGGATATTCATTCATGTTTTAAGTGAATAAAATATTTCCAAAAATAAATTAGAAAAAGAGAAAAATACAATAAAGTCATGATCGCTTAGCTATTTCAACTATAATTTATCCATAAATAAAAAAATTGTTAAAAAAACAATCAGAATCTCCTTGTTATATACCTATGTCGATAATATTTCATATGTATAATTGAAATAAATCAATAATAGACAGTGGAATACTGAAAATCTCGTGAGAAAAATGGAGCAACATAACCCGTGAGATGAATAAGAATAAAACAAGGGAAAAAAGTGGGGTCCACTGCCAGAATGTATATGACGGTTTTTAATCGCATCCGTCCAATACTAAGGGATAAAAAAATGACGTAATAGTTTTACATATAACAGTTATACAACACGTACATATTTTTTTAATACAAGAAAATTCAACGTTATGTGCCTTTTATTCGTGTCAATAAAGAAGGAATAACCATGTTTCCACTTAAAAAAAGAATAATAATGTCGAATACGACAAACCTAAAAAAACAAAAACAAAAGAATGGCATATTAATCTAAATTAACAATGTATAGGAGAAAAAAAAAACATTTATATAACCATCAATTGATGCACAAGAAACTTTCTTTCCGAGCATGCAAACCCTTGATTTTAATGGTGCAAAACATCGTATAAAATTAAAAAAGCTTGTTTAGATATTTTCAACAATTTTTTTCAAAAGGGGCAATTTGTGGTTGGTCAATTAAACACGCAGTATGAACAAGGACACTAGCATGGATAAGAAGAAATGAACAATGCCATCTTTAAGTGTGTTGTCTAATTGAATTATTTTAAGCAAGAAATATGCATTGAATGTGCTTTTTTATTTCCTTTATTTGTATTAACCCTGAAAAGGGAAAGACAATGACGAGAATAACAACGTGAGAAAATTAGGTCATGCATGAAATTGGATTGAAAGATAAGAGAGAAAAGAAGTTAAACACGTCGATGGATGAGAAAAAGAAAAGGGAAAAATTAGGGTTAATTGGATCATGGAGAATGAAAGAGAAGAAGAAGAAGATGATGATGATGATAATTGACGGGTGATGGCCACGAAAGTGCAAAAGGAAAGCCTATCAATCAAATTCAAAGCCTATGAGATTAGATTGGGAGTGGTGACAGTTGGAAACATAATTAAAAGTTGACATGCATGATTATAAAAATGTTTATACTAATTACAGAATCTCACCATCTTAACACAGTGCTTGCAACAAAATTTGGGCTTAATCTCTTTGGTTGTTTGTGGAGGTGTCCCAATGTCAACCTCTCATTCATGTCACAACACTTTCATCCTTTTAATAACACTTTATCTCTTTTCACCATTGTTGCTTAGTGTTCTATAAACATATATATATATATATATATATATATATATATATATATATATATATATATATATATATATATGCTTTAATTTCATATTCAAATTAACAACAAATATTAAAGTTAAACCAAGTTATATGCATTTGATAGAAAGAAAAGTGATAGCAGTTGGTGGAATAATTTAGTTTCTACTTTCTCACTTGTTTCATCTCTTAAATATTAATAATCTATAATTAGTTTATATTTTGCAGCTTCATTTAAAGTTTAGGAGTGTTTCTAAAACTGGTTTGATGTTTTTTAAATTAAATTTTGTCAGGAAATTTACTCAATTAATTACGTTTTACTTTGTATATCTAGAGATCTACTTGAGAATCGGAATAATGTACTGCTCTAGGTAATATCGGAAAGTGTTGATCAATTTTAAAAAAATCGAAATTCACCATTTTTCTAAAAATATCATGTGATGCCATCTAACTACATAACAATATATTTTTCAATAATTAACTTTTAGGTCCAAATCAAGGATTTATTTTAAGCCTCTATCCCTTAATTACCTTTGTGTTAGGTGTTATTTGAGCATATCCAAGAGTTAGTACTATGCATAAAGAAATGTTTTTGTAAGGATATATAACATAGGAAATTAAGAAAGGCAATAATTCATAAAATTAGATATATTGAGAAATTTATCGGTATGTGATAAATTTTAATGAGACATAAAATATATGTTTGAGCTTTAGAGTTATTCTCATGCTGACATGCTTATAAAAGAAAAAAGAGTAAAATGAGCTTTTACATAGATTATTTTTTAAAAAAAAAACTCATGAGAGAGTTGTTATAAATTAATTTGTTCATAATTTTTTTTTCTTATTCTTTTTCTCTTAAAATGTTGTTATTGGGAAGTTGCCCAAAATATTTTTATAATATTCTTTAAGACATTAAAAAATATAATTTTCGAAAAATTAAAAAGTAATAGGATAAAGTTTTGATTGCAACTTAACTTTATTAATTATGAAATATATAGTATATGGACACAAGATGAGTTTAAACCATTATTTTGAAATATAAAGTGTACGGATACAATATAGGTTTCAACTGTTATTATTTATACTCAATTTTAAAAAAAAGTTATTATCTATACTCTACCAAATTAATGATGAATTCTCACTTAAAATCAATATGTGTTTAAACATATAAATAAAGAAGACAAGAATTTAATGAGGTTCAGCGTACAAATACCTACGTCCACACATTAGGAAGTATATTTAGTTTTGGTGTATCTTCAAGATTTTACAGAAGGTTCTTATATAGCTAAATGGGGAACAACATCTCATAGTATTAAGCTATGTAAATTAAGCTCCCCAATACTAACAATTCTCCCACTTGGAACTTGATTTACATTATCCCCTAACGTAGTTGTCTTCATCATCAATTACTCTTGAAGGTCAGTTGACGCAAAACAACAAATAAGTTGAGGCTTTGTATTGCCTCAACTGGCCTTAAAAAATAATTGATGATGAAGACAACTACACTAGGGGATAATGTAAATCAAACTTACAAGTGAGAGAATTGTTATTATTGTGGATTTTAATTTAGTCTCACATCGCTTAATACTGTGTGATCTTGTCTCCTTTATAGTTGTAGAAAATTCAACCGCAAACTTCTCTCTAGTTCAAGTTTACCTTTACATAACAAACCTTTCTTATAGTTATACTTTTCTTCCTTCATCATGTTATATAGTTTTTTCTAGAGTTTTGTATAAATATCTTATCTCATTAATAACACATATCTCCTTTCTCTTGTTCTCTTTCTCTTTTCTGTTCTCTCTCTTGTTTTTTCTAAACTTCGATACAAAATTAGAATTCGTCCTTGTTTCAAACATTGACATATTTTGATTATCAAATTTTAAAAATGAATGAATATAATCTTCTTAATTCAGTAACATTATTTTCTTTTACGTTTTAAGCTTCTATACGACATTTGGTTTGAAATGTGTCTAATAATGTAACTAGCTCAAAAACCAAAATGAAACATTGTTTAACATGAAAAAAAACCATTATTACATAGTGATTTTTACACAATAAAAATATATCATTATTATTATAATATGTTTTAATAAACTTCTTTCTAAAAGGCTTTAAACAGTGAAAATAAAAAAAGAAAAAAATCTCATAAATTAAAATTAATTAATATATAAATTAATTCAATTTTAAGTCAATTTCTTTATAAATTAATTTCTATATAGTAGTAAAAAGTAGAACCAGATATTTTAAATAAATTTTATTTAAAGTTTATTTAAACTTTGAATAATTCTTTATGGACTATCAAAATAATATTTTATGAATGCAACTTCAAAGTTCTATTAAAATGTATGGAATGCTCCTTAATCTCTTAGAACATTTATAAAATATAAGTCAAAAGTTTATTTTTTATAACCCAACAACAAATAATAAATCGAATCATTTATACATAAATAAGTAAAAAGAAAAAAAGATAATATGATTTTTGCCCTTGCTATAAATTTGAAACTAAAGTAATAATTTTGAAAAAGAAAATGTAAGTGTGAACACATTGTTTGATCTTATTATTAAAAAATAGATTAGAAAATGAAAAACAGACAAGAAAGATATAAATCCCATCAAACAGTAAAAGAGGAACACCAAGAAATTGAAGTTTGGAAGATAGCACAATCTACTTTTTTGACTTAAGCTTGATTTATACAAACCGTGTTTAGCAACAGTGTCTAAATCATCATCAAATTTAAACATTATCATAGCAGTAAAAGAAAGATTTCTCTTCTTTCTCTCTCTTAAAATTAATAATAAAAAAGAAATCAAATTTAACTGTTTTGTTTGATGTTGTTTTGGCACATTCAACTGTTTTGTTGCTTTGAATCTTTGTAATAACTTTTAGATGATCTATTTTTACTGTTTCATTCAAATATTATTATAATTAACATCTTATTTTGTTAAATTTAGAGTATATTTTTATTGTTATAACTTTCCTTCAAAGAAAAATAACTACAAATATAAAAAGAATTTGATTTGTTTGTACTATATTAAGAGTTTATACACTTTATGTAATATGATTAATTATCATATAATTGTTTTAAATGTTAAATATGTCAAGCAAATAATTCATATATTAAAAACATATTAAGTTTGTTTATAGTACTTTTTGTAAAATATTTAAGTCTATTTATTTAGCTTTTTTGTCAAAATGAATATTTTGAAAAAAATAATAATTAGCAAAATATTTAAATATAAATAAAAATAATTTGTGAATAAAATATTTTTAACTATTCATATTGTAATGCTATTAAGAAGCTAAAATAAATATTTTTCATAACTATAAAAGTTATTAATGATAAAATATCACATAGTTATTTGGTAGAAATTATATATGTTAACAGTGAACAAAATTGTTTAATAATTAAAAAGATTGAAAAATCAATACACAGATAAATTATAACAAAAATTAAAATTACAGATTTATAAAATTAAGAAGATTAAAAAGTATATTTATACCTAAAACAAAATAATTGGTATAGTTAATTTATTGATTTTTATTATATTTATGTTAACATTGAAAACAGTAATGTTCATGATTTTTATTGATAATGTAACTTCTTTATCAGTAAAACAATAAAACTCATAATTAATCTCCATAACTGTGTGTAATGTATCAAGATTGACCAGTCAAGACTCACAAATGAGGAGAGAGATTTAACGGCTGCATTTACATGAGTAACCAATCAAAACCTGCCACATCAGCATACCGGCCGCATGTGATTCCTCCCCTCTCACGAAAAATTGACCAGCCGATAATTTAGAATCAAAATCAAACGGCAGAGAGACGTATCGAAAACGTAACGGGTTCCATCTCTCTATCCGTTCAACACGTCGCTCCACCGGTACAACCAGTTCCAGGTTACTTAACGGTGAACATGTTGGGGTCCCACCGCCGCTGCGTCCACGGTCACCGTCTTCTCTCGCGGCCGCCTACCGGACAATCCCAAAAAACAAAACAATTTTATTTTAAATCATAAAAGAATTCATAACAAACAAATAATAATGATAAAAAATTAGGAAGTAATAATTATTATTTAATTGTGCATTAAGCTATGATTTAAGGGAGATAAGGGGTTGTAGAGAGGGTCCTCTCTTTCAGATTTTGCTCCAAAATCAGAACAACCAAACCTTCCATCTGATTTGCAGAGAGTTTTCTCCAGGGACCAACCAGAGACAACCAAGGACACTGTAGAGAGAGAAAGTGGTTCTTTCTGTGAGTAACATGCAATAGATATATTATGTATATATATAGAGAGAGAAAAAGAGTTGAAGATTGTTGTTCAATTTGAAAATTGCCATCAAGTACCCTTTTTTTCTGTTCTTATTTTTGGTTGGTTTTGGTACCTATCCAACCCTGTAAGTTTCTAGCATTGTTTTTCTCTCTGCTTGCCTTTTTTTTTGTTCTCTTCTTCAAGTATTGCTCTCTGTGAATGAGTTCAACAGTGACTTGCTTTGCTGGTTTGGTTTTCTTCTGTTATTTAGAGATCTTTATTGAATTTCGGTTTTTCTAGTTGAATCATGAGGCGTAATGAATGATGGGTTGATTTAAAAATTTCAAACTTTTGTTGCTGCATTGGGATGTTGGATTCATTTCTGCATTTCGTGTGTTCAATTGAAGTTGACGTTATTTCTGGCGTTTTGCATCTTTGGGATCTGTCTATCACAGAAGGGGCATTTTTGTTTTTTCCACTAACCAAAGGTTTCATCTTTGTTATACCATGTCAAAAACAAAGGGAAATAAAAAAGTGGTTTTTGGGGATTTGTCTTGGTGATTGGTTGAACGATATTTCGATCTGAAGAAACTTGTGTGACGGGTGTTGATTAGATGGGCCTTGCTTGCTGTGATGGGTGTTTAAATTTGTGCAAAGAAGTAAAAGGGGCAAAAATTAGGAACTTGTGAATTGAATTGGATTTCATCAATTCTGTTTGAACAGGCTCTTGATTTTGCTGTGGTGGATTGAAGAGTGAAGGGCGTTCCTTTCTCTGTGGTGGAGACATGTTGGACGGTCGTTCGTGCGTTGTTCCGAGGTTGTTTTCCAGCACTTGCCAGGCAGAGAACGACTGGTCTTACATGAAGTGCTTGCTGGAGTTGGACATCAAGAATGGAAAGCGCCCTATGGAGATTGATGATGTTGAGGATGAGCCCCAGCAGCCGAGGAAGTGTACCAGGAAGTTGGATTCTTACAATAGAGTTGAAATGGCTCGAATTTCCCTTCAAAGGCAATCTATTGAGGCCAATGATTCCGTTGTTTCCCAGATGGATCAGGAGGCCACTGAGCCATTGAACGTTTGTGAAGTAGTTGTCGGAGAAGATGGAGCTTTGACCGACCGGCTATTTGGTGAGCAAGAACAGGAGGGTGATGGTGATTTGATGGATGTTGGTGACCATCAATCCGATGAACAGCAGCAGGCTAAGCCTGGGGATTTATCAGATTTTGGTGCCAGGCTATCTGAATATCGGTTGGAGGATGATGAGAATCTAATGAATTCAAGTGAACAGCAATCTGAGCAGCAACAGCAGCAGCATGGTGGGGATTCTTCAGACTCTGGTTCTCTCTTGCCACGCATGAACCGTGATAGCTCAATAGCCTGTCTCAGCCGGTGTTCAAGGTCAGACTACGGTTCTCTAGCCTCGTTGACTAGGAGCTTCCGGAACATAATCCGAAGTGGTGAACTCTATCAATGGAGGAGACTAAATGGTATTATGGAGCACTGGATTTATTTTTCCTGCGCCCTCCTGGAATGGGAGGCCTATGATCCAATCCGTCAGAGGTGGATGCATTTGCCAAGGATGGCTTCTAAT
Organism: Vigna umbellata; assembly: GCF_029865625.1. NCBI lineage: Eukaryota > Viridiplantae > Streptophyta > Magnoliopsida > Fabales > Fabaceae > Vigna > Vigna umbellata. Next base: position 54,336,125 of record NC_142167.1, on the reverse strand, counting down.
GAATGCTTTATGTGTTCAGACAAGGAATCTTTAGCTGTAGGAACTGAGCTACTTGTGTTTGGGAGGGAGCTAAGATCTCATGTGATTTACAGATACAGTCTGTTGACAAACTCATGGACATCTGGAATGAGGATGAATGCTCCAAGATGCTTGTTTGGCTCAGCAAGCCTTGGAGAGATTGCAATATTAGCTGGTGGGTGTGATTCAGAGGGACACATCCTGGACTCTGCTGAATTATACAATTCTGAGACTCAAACATGGGAAACACTGCCAAGTATGAAGAAACCAAGGAAGATGTGTTCTGGGGTGTTTATGGATGGAAAGTTTTTTGTTATAGGGGGGATTGGGGGGAGTGATTCTAAGGTCCTAACATGTGGAGAGGAGTACAATATTCAGAGCAGGACATGGACAGAGATTCCTAACATGTCCCCAGGAAGAAGTAGTAGGGGTCCTGAGATGCCTGCAACAGCTGAGGCACCACCTCTGGTTGCAGTTGTAAATGATGAACTATATGCTGCTGATTACGCTGACATGGAGGTTAAGAAGTATGACAAGGAAGAAAAAGTGTGGATTACCATTGGGAGACTGCCAGAACGTGCAGTGTCGATGAATGGTTGGGGTCTTGCATTTAGGGCATGTGGAGATAAGCTTATTGTGATTGGTGGACCTAGGACTCATGGTGAGGGTTTTATTGAGCTCAATTCATGGGTGCCTAGTGCAGGGCCTCCACAGTGGGATCTACTTGCTAGGAAACGTTCTGGCAACTTTGTTTATAATTGTGCTGTGATGGGATGTTGAAGCATTGAATTTTCAAACATACAAATTTTGATGCTTCATGTCCAAGGAGTTGCACAAACATTGATTCGTCCATTGACACAGGATTCTTGCTAATTGGTACATTGCCCTCCCTTATTTCTTTCTATGATATTTTTCTTTGAAAGGTTGGGGATGATGGGGACAACATTCAGATATTACTCAAGATTAGCTGAAAAGTTTTATGGGGAGGAGCTATTCAGTCTTTTTTTTTTTCTTTTTTTTTATGTTTAAAATTTCAACCACTATTTTGTTACATTGAAATTGGCATCTTCCCCCATTTCCATTGACATGTGATTTTTCGAACTTTGGTATCATGTAGCAAAGGAATAGATTAAATAATTTAAGTTCTACACAAACTTAGGTTACTGGTGTTGTTTGTTTAAGTGCTTCTGAGAACACAACTAGATACTTGATTTTCTTGATCATAAATTTCCTAGCTTGAAGGAATGAATAACTTTCTGAGAGTTTTTTTTTTTTTTTCTTTTTCTTTCTTGGATTCTGTATTGATTCAATTTTGCACATTTGAATTCATGGACCTTGTATTTTGAGCTCTTTCTAGTCTGGACTTCGGTATCATATATAGAATTTTCTGTCTCCAATTTTTTTATATGGACCTATGCATTATGGCACTAAAAATGATGAAAGTTTTCTTTTTTAAGACTGCAACCTTCATGAAAAAATCAGTTTGCGTCTGCTGTCAAAATAAGTAACAGTGATTAATGGTTTGTTGTTTTAAAAATCGTTATTGGAGCTATGGTTAAGAGCAAAATGTTTCAAAGTTGAAACTATAAATGAATGATCTTTATTATTAGACATTGATGGAATATTGTACTGCATCATTAAGCCATTATTATTACTTCCCATCAAACAAGTTTTTTGTTGTCTTGGCAATTGCATGAACCCTTATTTTTCAAGTGTGTCTTAAACCTGTTGAAATTGAAATATGAGTACATCTGGTATTTCTTCAACCTGTTGTAGTTATTGGATGTTTCTAATTGTAAGTATATGACAATGGTCCATGTTATAGTAGGAAACTCATCTTAGTCCTGTAACTGCAGAGTTGCTTTAAATATTTTTTGTTGGGTGGTTGCATCACCATTATTAGACATCAAAGTCCTTAAACAACTTTAGGTCCAATGTGAATAAACTCTGTTCCTGAAATAATTAATAAAAAGATAAAATAAAAAACAAGTACTTTTTTTACTGCTTAAGAGCATAAACTTTATCTTAAGTTATGGAATATACTTCATTATTTTGCATTCTTATGTCTTTTATAAGTGAATTTATCTCAACAGAACTTCCTCTTGGTAGAAATCAAGAACAGCAGTTTACTAAATGTGTGAAACAGAAGTAAATTCTGTTGCATATCAAGTTGCATAAAATAAGTGATATTTTCATTTTACAATTTGCCATTTGTTTTTTTTTCTTTCTAATTTGCTCTTAAAAGTTAATATTAAAGCGTTCAGCCACCAAAATTACCTCACTTTTTATTTAATGTATTTATTCAAAGTGTAAAGCTATTTTAATAAAATTATTTTAAAAGACATATTTTCTTATGTACGTAGAATAATATTTTCAACATAAAAGTTCAACATTGATAGGAGAATATGGAAGAATAACCAAAAAAAAAAAAAATCAGAATTGAAGAATAATTTATTCTAACAAGTCCTAGTAACATTTCATTGACGTTTGATAACAGAAATGGCAAGTGACTCGCTCCAACAAATCTAAGGGATCAATCAAGAATGAAAGCAAAGCAACATATGATCAAGATGATGTTTCAGTTAACACATGATGCTGCATTCATAAGCAGAAAAATATTTGTTATTATTAAACTTTGGAAGAATTATAGATAGATTTTTATTTTAAATAAAAACTTGTATCCAGAGGTATCTCACAAGTACAAGTGATGAGACTAATCTCCAAGAAAGTAGAATATCAATTAAGGAATTTTTTTACCAATAAATCCTACATAGTCAGGGAAAGTAGTTAGTATGAAAATAAAGCCCAATTAAATATTTCGTCAAAAATTAATGATTTTAAAAAAAAGGAGTAAAGTCTCCCCTTTTTCTTCCAACAAAAGAGGGAAAACATTTTGAAACAAAACAAAAATGTTCAGAAATTAAGATGAGTGGTCAATATCTTCTGTTGTCTTAAGTTATGGTCTGAAGAAAATTCAATTGCCAAAAAACAGCATAATGGGCCGAATCTACTGGTATCTCTTCTCATGAGATTTTGAAAGTCCTAAGTTGTTTTTTGTTGGGTCTGATATCTTTAAACTACTAAATTCCCTTATGTAAAGCTATCCCTATAAAACTCATTGATTGATGAAGAAAACAAGGTTATATACAAGCATAAATCATGTTTGTGGAACACAAATTTGAACATTTAAAAATGGTATAACTTTTTGTTTTCAGTTTTTGAAACTGAAAAGCATGCTTAATTGGACCATAGTAATTAAGTTTTTACTTCGTGTAACCCATATTGTTTGATGGATCGGGGTTCCATGTTATGCAACTCACTAATGCATGTTGAAAAGTTGGGCTTCAAGTATGGATTCAAGTTGTCTATCCCTTTAAAATACATTTTCAATAAAAAAAAGAGAAAATTATTACTTTGATGATTACAATTTATAAACATGAATAATATTTTCTAAAACTTTTCGTAAAAATGTCTGATGGGTTTTCAAATAAGGATATTTTTCAGACGATGAAATAGAAAGCTTAATAAAAGTTTTTAAGGAAGAAAAACAATAAAGTATAATTTTTATACTTGTTTACTATATTCAAGCTATTGTTTACTATATTCAAGCTATGTCAAGTTTTTCTTAAAGTTTGTATTTTCACTCTTCTCATTCTCTATTAATAGAGCAAGTTTTCATTCATTTTTCTATTTCTTCATATTTTTGTTTGGTTGAAGAACATTAGACAATATATGCACTGAGGTAAAGTGGAGTTGATATTTTATAATCATTCTTGAACATACTCTCTCTTCACTTCTCACCTTTTCTCTCTTCTTCTTTTTCATCAACTTTCTTCTCTTTAGTTGATCTTCTTTATATAGATTATCTTGTGAGATAATCGTTAGATACTAAGTTGATATCAAGATAGGCTTCATAGACTTTATCGGTAACTTGGTCAAACTCATATTTACGTTGTAGAGTAGCATAGTTTTTTTGTGTAAATAACTTGTATGATCTTTTTAGGCAAATTTTTTTGATGAAGGATTCTAAGAATGTTTTTTTTATCTCTTAATGCCTTTTTTACCTTTGTGTAGAACTTCTACATTGAGCTAGGTGCTATCATTTCATACATAGATAGATAAAGAGAGCAAAGTATGCAAGCACGAAAACACTTTTTTGTACAACATTAAATGTTTTATTCGTTAATGATCGTACAACTCGTTGCATGTTCAGAACATATTTTACGTCAACATCATTTAATTAATGCATCACTTATTATCAAGTTGACTTAAATGATACAGGTGATATATCGTTTAGCATCAATTTGAGCTAACATATTGCTTAATGGGATGATTATCGTTTATCCCGACATGCTATGTTCTATAATTATTTTATAACATCTAGAGCCTCTTTTTAGTCATTACACATGATTTACTTTGTGAGACGCTTGGTGATACAAGTAGCTTGAATATAAATGCATAATCGTTTAGCGTATGCATTTCTTTATTGCATAAGATGCTATCTATTTGGTCAAAATTACTCTAATATTAATTATGTGTATTTTGTCCTAGTGACTCAGATTAACGATTTTATTTGTCAAGCATTTGTCTTTTGACATATCCAATTGTTTAAACACTTCTTTCTATAAATAATATTTCGTTTAGTATTGTTTGATAAAATTCAAAACATGGATTGCTAGTCAAACAATTTTGTCTCAATAAAATACACACACATATATATATATATATATACCACCATTAATATTATATATATATATATATATATATATAAATTTATTGTTTTAAGAAGATTAATATTAAATTTGAATTTTGTAATTAAAACATGTCATAAGCATTTGGAATACTCAAGCATCTAACTGTTCTAGTTATATATAAGACTAATTTCACACATATATATATATATATATATATATATATATATATATATATATATATATATATATATATATATATATATATATATAAGTTAAGTACCGTTAACTAATTGATATAACAGCCTTTTGATTTCATTGAACTTCTAAACTTAAAATATCTACAAGTGGAACTAGAAGGGAAAAATATAGATAATCTTTGGAGAAAAAGAGAAGTTTATGCTAAACTAGATTCTAATTGACTGAAAATGCTTATACTTACCTCTTAATTGTTGGAATATTATTAAGAAAATGGTAGAAATTTGCTCCAAAAGTTTTATATCCTTAAAATTTAACTAGAATTTTATATTCAAAATTATCTTTTATAACATTAATAAAAAAAACATGTTAAAAGATAAACTTTTCCAAACTTCTTTACATTTAAGAATTTGCATTTTTGATTTTTGGTGATTCTCTTAGAAATTATAAGAGTAAGTTATATTCTTTATTATGATTTTCAATAACTTGACTTTCCTTAGTTTCTAAGGGTTACACTTACCACAAATGTAGGGAGTCATAAAAATCTAAAGATCATACTAGATCATTGAAATAATGGTCTTGTAACTTATGAATTAGTTTACCTCCAACATTTGTTAATCTACACAATGTCATTCAGTTGAGAAAGTCAAAGGTTAAATCTAGTTAAACAATTGAAGAATAAAGTCATCAACCTAGTTAATGATCTGGGATGCAAGACTATGGAAGTCCATATGGGATAAAAGTGAGATAATTTTAATCCTTACCTCTTTCTAGGTACATGAATTTTCAAGGGCAAAATTTTTAGGCTTTGTTCACTTGAATGGATTTGGGGGAGAGTGATTGAATGAATTTGAAAGGATTTGAAAATAAATTTTTTTGTTGTTTATTTGAGTGAATTTGGAGGTAGGTGAGAGTGGATTTGGAGGTAGGTGAGAGTGGATTTTGAAGTAAATTTCTTTAATCTGTCACATCAATCAAATCCTACACTAATTCTCACAAACGTTGCTTCCAAATTCACTCTCACTTACCTCCAAATTCACTCAAATAAACAACAAAATTTTTTATCTTCAAATCCTCTCAAATTCACTCAATCACTCTCCCCCAAATCCATTCAAGTGAACAAAGGGTTAATGTTTGTGAGAATGTAAGAACCAATTCTTTTAGTTTAGAGGGATGATTTTTAAATGATAAGAATACAGGTTAGAATTTTACTTATTCAGTTTTTTATTTATGAAAACTCACCATCTTTTTTAAATACATTCTTTTCTATAGTCTCCTTACTACATAAGCTTTTTGAAACTACTTCTTGTCATTTTTTCTAATAGATATTTCTTGTAATGAGGTGGTTGAATCTAAATTAAATTTATCTTAACCAAAATTTGATTTGAAAAAGAAAAATCCTTTACTTTTACCTATAATTTCTATAACTTTTTTGTAGTTTCACATGGTCAATTTTTCAAGAAAGTTATTGTACCATATGACCAGATGGTCATCATAGTCCATTATGAAGACATGACCGGACGACCAGTAAAAAAGACAAATTGGCCGGTCGGAATGATCGGCCTCATAAGCGTAAATGATTAATGTTAAGGAGATTAAGGTAAATCATGTTTAAGGGTACTGGACCAGGATTGGGCCGAGATTAAAACATCGCTAATCCTAGGCTCATGCTCGAAAACTATAAATATAAGTCAAAGGTAACAGGTAGGTAGAGACAATTACTGTGCATTTATTACTGTCATTGTCGTATTAGATAACCGGACGGTTCAATTACTGACTTTGGCATCGGAGTATCTTTAACAGGTACACCCGGCCGGACTAGCGAACAAGAGACACAAGGAGCAGGACCAAACAACGAGGAAGGACAAATTGTGAAAGTATTTAGTGACTCAGCCTTATAACCGAAACAATTATTTTTCAATTGTTCTAAATCTTGAATACTTTTCTTATTTGGAATTATTTTAAAGTGTTTTGGGATTTTGAGACATTTCTAGTTTTTTCTCCTAGTTAAAGTTGTTCTTGTTTATAAAATAAATAATTATCTAGTAAGGGAACTAATCTAAAATTCCTTGTTTAAAATTGAATTATTGGCTTGGATTAATGAATATTCTTTCCCTAGTTTAATTGTAGATGGTTCAATTGTTTGTGAAAGTAACTGGATTGTGTTATTGTGAATGGTTAAGATTGTATTAAGTTATAATATAGTCATATTTGGATTGAGATTACTACAAAGTGGTTAATTATCACTTATTTATTTATTGTACTTCATTACTTGAGAAATAAATCTTAACATATTTAGATGAGCTTTATTATTCTGTCTCTATCATACTGAAAACGTGCATGAGAAAAAATATATTACAACTAATTTGTCAGAATCATTAAATTCAACTTTTAGTGGAATCCAGGTGTTAGTGTGAGGGTTTAGAAAATTCAGAAAGTGGAAGACAGGTGTCTGCATTTGGTTGGCCGATCGATTTTTGACGGTAGTATATAAAAAAAATTTTCAAACGTTGAGCCACTTTTGCATCCACCTCTTCTCTCCAGATTTCTGAGTTTCTCCTCCTTCTCTCTACAATTCTCCTCCTTCTCTCTAAAAATCCTCACTTTCTTCTTATTTTAATCATCATCTAGGACGTGTTTGATCTCTTTCTTGGAGGTAAGAGTTTTCTTCCAATCAATCCAGCCGCTGTGTGAAGTTTGTAAGTTAAAAATCACTTATTCTTTAAAGTTCTGCATTTTTCTGATGCATGCAAGCACTGTTCAGCTTGCATGTGTTCTTCATTGATCTTTCTCTAAATATGTTTTTGTCTTTATTCTCTAGTTGGTCCCTGTTCACCGATCAGAAATTTTAGAAGGTTGCTTTAGAAGTGGTTGCTGGTTAGATCAAACGGTGGAAGCTTAGGAAGTGTCGGGTGTATTCCAGGTAAGAGAAGCTAGTAATTTAATTATATTGTTCTGTGTTTGAAATTTCTGTTTGAATGCTTGCATGTATGAATGATGGTATGTTTGAATGCATTGTATGCAAATTCTGTGTTTGATCGAGTCCTGTGAACTAGAGTGGAAGTTTTTCTGATGTAGATGGTTCGGTCTTTGCTGGTTCGTATAAGAGAGGATGTGAAATGTTAATTGAAGTCAAATAGGTTCAGAGGGATAGATTTAAAAGAGATTATGGATTCAATTTAGAGTTTTAGAAGTTCAGAAAAACATCTTGTTTAGTTTAGAGAATTCCATTCAGCATTCAGTAGAAGTTTTACAAAATTATGTATAAAACGGAATGATTATTATTGACTGTTCGGTCGTGTTCCGTACTCAGTCATTAACTGGGTTCGGTCTAGTGGAAGTATTATCTATTCATGCCCGTTCGGTCTAATAGCAGTTTTTGATATTAAACTAATAATCAGTATAACCCAAGTGCTCGGTCTAGTATAAACATTCGATTTAAGTTTTTAAGAGTTTGGTTTGAGCTATGAGTGTTCGGTGTAAGGTCTTCGGGTTTGGGGCTAAATTCTTAGTAGTTAGTTTTCTATAGTGGTCGATCAGTAATAGCGTTCGGCCATTTCTTTTGTTATCTCTTATAAATCGTTCGGTTTTTCTCTAAATTGGGTAGGGTGAAGGTGTTCGGTCTCCAATGTTAACAGGTTTTATCTTTATTATGTGAAAATTTAATTGATGAATGATTGTGTATGTTAAGAATTGAAGATTTATACTTTCAAATATTGTGGAAGAGAATTCCAAGGAGGAATGCCTCATGGATGGTTGTGGAATTGTAAAATATGAATATGGTATGCTAAGCTAGTGTTCATCCTGATATTCTGTGAGTTACTCATTCTCAAGTAGAGAGGAGTAACTCATGAGTGAGAATGGCATGAGGTCCTACCGCCTCAGGGTGCCGAGGTAGGTAGTATGGGATTAACCTTGGGTAGTAGCTTGATTGGTGTCAACTGTTACACTACCACAAGTGCAAGGACGACTGTAACTACATATTCATACAATCCGGATGGTCAAGTCATAGTGTTCGATTTATATATATTTATATGAATTATGAGGTTTTGGTTGAATGTGATGAATTGCATTCATTGTTGTATGATGTATTGTTCGGTTTCATATGGATTGAACTTGCATGAAATGCATATATGTGTTTATAATTAAATTACAATAGCTTACCCTATTTTCTTTTTCTGTCTTGTCTTTTCCATTCGGTTTTCTTTTCCCTTGCAATGATCATCCTGTGGATGTGAGCAGAAGGTGACGAGTGTACGGTGGAGCAAGTGTTGGAAGGCGAAGATCCTGTCACTTAAGTTATGACCGCTCGGTCATCTGTTGTGTATAGTTTTGAATTGGACCATTCGGTCAATAGATTTAGTATTCCTTTTGCAAACCGATCGGTTTATACAGTGTGTTGTATCACCGTTCGGTTTATTCCTATGTTTTGTATCAAACTTATGTTACTTTGTAAAGTTTTTAAGTATTATGGTTATTTTGGATAAGTGTAATGTTAAATACTTTAGTAACTCTGGTTGAACTGATCTATCTTATTATTATATGTGATTAATCTATGATAATATTATGCTATATTTTGGGATGTTACATAATTTAATTAATAACTAAAAATTCGTAAACAATTACAACTTTTTCAAAACCTATTCCTATATGGCGAATGTGAATACTAAGAGTTCTACATAAAAGCATGACCTCTTGGCTATGTATCCCTCGTTTGTTTTATATATTCTTCCTTGGAATATACTATTTATTATTTAAAATCTAATGTTAAACATCAAGTTAATAAATTTAAGACAATGCATTTTCGTTGAAATAATTTACTTTCTCGTAATAATTTCTTTCATGAATTTGGAGTTTCATTTTGGGCAATACACTCATTTGCAAACATAATCGTACCAACATTATTTATTAGAATAAACATTTTACTGATTATGTTGAGAATTAAGTTCCCAAAGCTAAATTCGAATGTGAAATGACATTATTGATGTGGAAAGCTTGGTTAAAACTTAGTCTTTGAAGAGACGAATAAATTCTTGGTCTCCTTTCATTAATTTTAAAAAAAATATAAAATCACATTTTAATTTGGATTCTTGAAAACCGAATTTTGAGTGAATTTTTTTGTTTAGTGAGACTCTGTCATAAACACTGCATACAAAATAAAAACGTCGAGAGATATAAAGAATATTATGAGAATGTTTATATTGAAAACTTATGTTCTGACAAATCGTATAATTTATGTTTTGGTAAAAGTTAACTTTACTTCTCTTTTCCAACCTTTAATATCCCATCTTTATCACCTAACATTCTCATAATGTTCTTCATATCTCTGAACGTGTATGCACTGATTATGATAAAGTCTTTTTGTTTTTTGTGATCTACACAAATATTAATAACAAGGTATACAAACATGTAAACATTTTATCGTACATGCTTTTAATATTTTACATGTTGATAAACATTAACTTGTATTGCATGTTCGAAACATTGTGTCATTTGTCAACTCATTAATAAATGCATTGTTTAGTAAAGCATTCATATATGATCATCAGATGGTGTAAAACATTAAATGTTTTATATTCAAAAGTTGTTTGAGAATGTAGTGTTCAGCGAACTTTTGTCAGGCGATACATTTTCTAAGACGCTTGCTTAATTAACACTGTTTGAGTAAAACATATCTTAATATTTAGTGTTAACATTGAGATAGACGCTTATATTCATAAAACACTTGCTTCTAGAAGCTATCCGTTTAGACGTTTAGATGTTGTTACTAAAACGTTGTTTGTTACACATATCGTCTATTAGATGATTTTTTTAATAAATACGCTTTATTTCTTTAGATGTTATTTATAAAACTTTGTTTCTCAGACGATATAGTCTAGAACATGTTATCATAAGCTTGTTTCCGTCTATTAAATATGTTCCAAAATATTTTTTTCTTAGATGCTATTTCTTTAAAAACAACATTTCATTCAAAGCAATATTTCGTTTAATGTTTTTTTGTTAAACTTCAAAACCTGAGTTATTAGATGGTCTTGTCTTAACAAACCAGTCTCATAACTTAGAATCAGTTAAGAAAACAACTAATCTCTTAACTAAAATCTATTATGGGAGCAATTAGTCTCCTAATTTAGAATATGCTAAAGAGCATAAATAGTCTCCTCTAATCTAATAAAATAACCAATTTCTTAAAAAAAAAGCTCTTAAAATCATATGAGAGAAAAAAAGAAACAACAAAATTTGATGGGACAACTAATTTCCAAAAGAATAAAGAAGATCTTCTAAAATCTTATGAACAACTAGAGATATAAAGAAACAAAAATTCAATAGGAATAATTTTAGTCTTTAAAAAAAATCTCCTAAAATTCGATGAAAGTGACAAATCTATTATAAAAATGATCAAAAATTCGATAGAAACAATCAATGATAAAGAAAAAAAAATCTAATTTGAAACTTTATAATTTAAGTTTATCATCTTACAATAGAATAAAATATGGTTATTAATATGAGAGAGATGTGAATACTAATGAAATACCAAAATTAGGAAAAGACTTGATACATGGGAGTATATTTCAATGGATAGTGTTTTGACAAAGTAACGCAATTTGATCCCCATAACCTTCTTTTGGTACCACTATGGTATGACCAATCAATCACTGGAGCATCTCTCTTAGGACAACCGACCTAAAATTCCCAATTCAACTCACAGGATCAACATTACGTGGTCACCATTATCTCCCAAACACTCAAACCAAAACTCTACTATGCACCATTATACCTTTTTTTTTGTTAATGTTATATATTTATTGAGTAAATTACCTGCTTGAAGGACCCATGATCGATGAATTTAGGGTTTTCCACTTTTGTATCGAATGAAGAGATGAATTGTTGAATTGAGTTTTGTGGTATGAAAAAAAGTTATTGATTGATTGTAAGTGATTAGTGGAGAGAGTGATGGCACATGATGAAGTGTAGCATAAAGTGCAGTGACAGCTAAATGTGTTAGTGATGACTTAGTAATGGCCAAGCTGTAAAATCCATCCACCACTCACTGACCATCACTCCTACTTTTTGTCCCCATTTAAACCCTCACAAAAACATTGCATATATGTGACCTAGATTGCCCAACAACTTCAAATGTTTCAACATTATCCATATCATATCACAACAATTATCTAATAAGAAAATATTTCATCTAGTAGTATATGCCTAATAAATAAACTTCCAATTCTAGTTAGGGGGAAAGAAATTAAATCTTAAGGGTATCATATTTTCAAATAGAAATTTTTGCATATATTGATTAATTAAGATAATTAATACTTTTATTATAGTTTGGTGAGATCACCTACCTGTGAGGGATTTGAGCTAGGCTTTACCATTTGTGGGCTAATTTTAGTAGGGGTGGCTTATATCTCTTGCTGTATCTGATGTGACCTTATTTTTTTTTTCGGGTTTCATCATTTTTCACTTACCTTTATATTAAAAATGAGTTTAAATATGACAAATTTTCAAAAGATAAAAATGTTTTTATTTTTTCTGTGGTTAGAACTATAAAAACACCAATTTTAGAAAGCAATTACAATACTATTAATCGATTAATATAATGGAAATAAGAATTTAGACCGAGAGAAAGTGAATCAATGAGAATTTGAGAAGAAAGCATGTGTTGTTTCTTTTGAAAAGATTTGGAAGTAATTGAAAGTAAATTTAGAAGTAAATTTTCCAAAGAATTTGATTGATCTAATAAAATAAAAAAATGTTTTAATGGATAAAAAATAAAAGTTATTACGGTTTAATGAATAATATATTTTTTTGTAAAAATTATTTGAAAAAGTAAAGTAGATTATTATTATAATAAATAAAAATTCTTAATGTATTTATTATAAAAAAATGTTCAATATTTTTGTGCAAGATTATTGACCCATTTAAATAAACAAAGTCAAATAGTGTTAATTTTGTAATTTTTTAACCAAGTCAAGTGTAAGTAGGGTAATAAAACGGGGAAAGTTAACTTTTATTTAATATATATATATATATATATATATATATATGTTAATTATATAAATATTTTTAAAAATTTTAATTAAAATTATTATTACTTTTATATATTAAATTATTTATTTATAATTAATGATTATAATATAAGTGATAGAAATCAATATTTAAGTTAGAATATTATCTCTTATTTATGTACTTCAAACCATATAATATATAAAATTATCATTTTAAATGATTTTTTATTTTAATTCGAGAAAACGATTGAAGAGTTTATTTCATCCCACCTTAACCGGTAAGGTGATATAACCCAAACGAGTTATTGAGTTAAAAATAACAATTTAATCCATCAAATTATAATAAACTATTAAATTGGTGTTTGTGAAGTATAATATTCTTATTTAACCATAACATTGTACTAAAGCTTCTAATAAACATATTAAACAATAAGTTAGTTATGTAAAGGGATGACAACGGGTCGGATCGGACATAAATAGTGCCTACCCGCAACTCGACCCTCGCTACCCGCACAGATACCTGGTTAAAAAATATCCACAGGTATTTTAAAACCCGCGGATACCCGTGGATATCCGCGGATACCCGCAAATATTTAAAAAAAAAATATATTTTAATAAATTATTAAAATAATTTAAATAGAATTACAAAAAATATATAAAATATAATATAATATAAATTAAATATAAATTTAAATTCAATTTTAATTAAATTTAATCTTGTAAAATATAAATTAATGTTAATTTTAATTAAAGTTAACTTAATAAAATATAAATTAAATTTTTATTTTTATTTTTAATTTTTGCGGGTAGCGGGTATCCGCGAGTACAGATAGTATAATACCCGCATCCGACCCGTTTATAAGCGGGTATTAAAATATCCGCTACCCGCGGGTTGTGGGTAGCAAATATCCGCGGGTATCAACTATCCGTCGCGGATTTTATCTGCGGATATCCGCAGGCGTGAATTTTTTTGTCATCCCTAGTTATGTACATGATTATAATACATTTATAGTCCTCATATAAATTTATCAAAATATATAGTTTTATTTCATTTAAAGGAATAAAACTTATATATATATATATATATATATATATATATATTTTACACACTTTTTTTCAATTCTTAATTTTTTTACTATTAAGATATTTTCACCTAGAACATCACCAAGAAAGTATGGTATGTTTTTTACTATTAAGATATTTTCACCTAGAACATCACATGTATTATACTTTTAAAATACTCATTCCATATATATATATATATGGGTTTGCTAATGCGTGTACGCTTATTTTTCAGTTGGTACATTTTAGCAATGTGTACCGGATGTTAGTAGACAAAAATACCCTTATATATCATAGATTCTAAGTTTTAAGGTTAAGGGTATTTTAATAATTTTCATTCTCAAAACTAGAAAAAAAGGAACCCCCAGACCCTTATTCACCTCTCTCATTCCTCTCAACTCTTTCTTTTTCATCTCTTTCATTCCAACATTTTCTCTGTCGTAGCCCCAACTGAAAAAAAAATCAGAAACACTCGTTGTTAAACAATTTCCTACAAAAAATGATTTTATAATGGGTTTTCATTTTATAATTTTTTTCTTATCTAATTTTATCTAATTTTCACAAGCATAATGACATATGAAGAAATTGGTAATTGGCTTGGAAAAAATCAGAAACACTCGCTGTTAAACAATTTCTTACAAAAAATGATTTTATAATGAGTTTTCATTTTATAATTTTTGTCTTATCTAATTTTATCTAATTTTCACAAGCATAAAGACATCCAAAAAAATTGGTAATTGGCCTGGAAAAAATCAGAAACACTCGCGGTTAAACAATTTCTTATATAAATGATTTTATAATGAATTTTCATTTTATAATTTTTGTCTTATCTAATTTTCACAAGCATAATGACATATGGAAGAATTGATAATTGGCCTAGAGGGTTTTTTTTAGAGATGATAATTCAACTTTTGCAAATGATGAAATTAGAGAGGTCAGTGAAGATGATGAAATTAAAGAGATCTTGAATGAACCTTTGCCTAAAGGCAAATATGTCAATGACTCAACTCTTTACAAAGGCAAATTGTTTAATGGCGAATATTTCTGATTTTTTCACTTGGGGCTAGAGTAGGGTGACAGAGAAAATGTGAAAATGTTAAAGTGAGAGAGATGAAAGAGAAAGGGTTGAGAGAAACGAGGGAGGTGAGTAAGGGTTTGGGGGTTTCTTGTTTTTTTTTTTTTAGTTTTGAGAATGAAATTATTCAAATACCCTTAACCTTAAAACTTAGAATCCATGATATATAAGTGTATTTTTGTCTACTAAAACCCGGTACACATTACTAAAATGTACCAACTGAAAAACAAGCATACGCGCTTTAAAAAAACCATTCCTTTTATATATTCTATAATTATACACTATCCCTTCATATTAAATATGTATCATTATTAACAATTTACTCTATTGGTAAAAGACTCGAAAATTAAATTGGACTTACAAATTTTATACATGTCATATGATCTTTCACTCACATAGAGTTATATCTCAAGACCTAGGTTTCTTTTATATGATCGGATAAATTTCATATAACTTGATTAAAACAATTCTTTTCCGTACGAATCTAGATTATAACAATATTCGTTAACTCTTATCATCTAAATATCTTTCTCTATGTGAGTTTGATAATCAGTAGGATCAGGATAATTTTGTTGAGCAATCCCTATTCAATACATATCCTAAAACCACTCAACATAGTATTTTCAAGAAAATAAGTACTTCACATCACATATACATTCAATTAACAATCTCAGTAGAATATGACATAAGTCCTGATTCTACTTGACCTCTCTCTCTCTCACACACACACATCCACGAGAGATTCTAACTATTGGCTTGACTTTACCTGATCTTTCACACAAATTATTTTTTTAAATTTTAAACCACTAGTTTTCATATTCATAATCTTTCCCTCTTGCTCAACAAGAAAACAAGCTTGCCTAACGAGACAAAGTTAAGAGTTTTAAAGACTCAAACTCACCTAGTGAACATTCTTACTCACTCAGCTAGTTACCTATGGAGATATACTCATCCAAATAGTCTTGACTTTTCAGCAACTAGTTCCTTCTAAGTTCTTTATATTTTTATCAAATTAGTGTCACTCAGTAAAGGAATTGGCTCCCCAATAACTAAATACTAGGAGAAAAACCAAATAAATTCACCAATAAGACTATACTATTCTAGTGGTCCAACCACTTTAACTTTAGTGGACTTTATATAAAATAATTTTGTTCAATGTCCAATTCTCTAAGAGTCTTTATCACCTTAGCGAGTATAATAAGGGTCGATTCAAGGGTGAAGTAGGTAAAACATCCGTTTTAGGCTTATAAAAATCTTAATTTTTTTAGTGCTTGCTAATATTCTTCTATTAAATTATATATATATATATATATATATATATATATATATATATATATATATATTTTTTATTGTTTCTATTTGTTTTTATTTGTTTTTATTGTATTTTGTTGAATTTGTATTAGGATTACAAATACATCTCTTTTGTTCGATTTTGTTTTTCGGTACTTTTCAATTTATGAGTTTCAAGAGTTTTTTTGTATATATTTAGATGAGGAATTGAAAATTTTGCTTGGATTGAGAACTATTAATGAAGTCAAAGTTTAGCTTGTGGGTCAATATTGGAGATGAAATCTCTACTGAAATAAAAGAAGAACACAAAGTTAAATGAAATTAATTATGACAATTTAAAAGATAATTTTGCATAAAATTATAAAATTTTAAATAAAAGGCTTCATTCCTAAATTTGCTTTAGGCCTATTGAACCCTTAAGTCGCTCTTGAGTAGATTGACCAAAGCGTTCTATATTTTGAATTAAGGAATTTTGCTAAACAAGTGGTTGGCTCGCTCAACAAGTCTAAACAATTCAAAAAAACTCAATAGATATATCAAAGTCCAAACCAATTTAAGCCAAGTCTTTTCAAAGGCTTTCACAAGTAAAAAAGTGATATATTTAGTAAAATAACATCTCGTTTGACCCAATCGATATATCAATTTGAGTTTGTGTCGAGACAAATCATGTTGTTACACAAACATCTATTAACTTTCACATTTCAATAATAACTAACATCACTACTATTAAAATCTCATAAAAAATTTCATTCATGTCACAGTACCATACAATATAACTGTAAATAACAACAAAATAATTTGTTCCCTTACTTGAACGAAACCTTATGATCCTATTACAACTTTAAGCGCTTCCATTCATATATATGATACAATACTTTTACATAAAAATTTCATATCAACAATTTAAACATATCCTTGTGATCTTGGCAAATAAATATTCATCTTGAATCCAAAAGAGTAGCATACAAGCATTACTCTCCCTGTACGTGGATTTTTAAAATAATTTTAAAAAAAGGGTAAAAGATAAATTTATTCTAATAAATTTTTTGATTAGATAGGATCTTTGTAAGACTTATGTAACATTGATAAAAAGTAGATGAGTAGAAAGATAAAAATTTTAGAGATAAGGTAAAGAAAAAAAAGTTTCTATAAAGATATTGATCTTTAAAACGACACTCAACTAATTAATTTTTTAATTTATAAATTCTATATTTTAATTATAAAATATTCAAACTCAATTTATAAAAGATCATATCTACTCTTAACTATTTTTTTTAAATCCTTACATGAACATAAACCCACCTTATAAAAAAAAACTAATAAATACATATTTTATCAATTAATATGAAATATAATAATATGCTTTTTAATTATTGATATGAATTCATTTTATCAATTAAAATACATTTGAAATCAATTGAAAATTACATCAGCGCTTAATTTTAAACAAATTATATATTAACTAAAATATTTTATGCTAAACAATATATATATTATATGATAAATGTGTTGCTTGTATTGGTAGGTTTTGGCAAGTGCATGAAGATATTATATGATAAGATATTATGATGGTAAACTATACACGTGAACAACATAAATTTTCTTCTTTAAAGTAAAGAAATATGGTGTGATTGTGATAAGAAAATAATGGAATTGATTTGACATGAACGGTACAGGAAACACATGAATGAATAATTGGAGGATTGGATATGCCTTCTCTTCTATTTCTTCTCTTTCTTTTCTCAATCACACTAACTTTGCTTACGTTATCATATGCTCAATAATAATCAATTTAGGTCTTTAGGTATATTCATTCACGATTAAGCTATAATTGCTTCATTTAACAACTAATTACTTTAATCACCAATTATTTTCCTTCTTTAAAATTCTTCTTTCAATGGACCAACCTAATTCATAAACGTGGATTTTTTCTCACCATTGCTTTCTTTTCATTCCAACTTCTCCATTATCGCAAAGCAAATGTATTATATCATGCTGAGTCAAACCCTAACTTTAATTTCACCTTTTCAAATGCCCTTCAACTTCCTTCATATTAATTGCTTTTTTCTGACAAATAGACTTGTTTAAAATAACTAAATTTTCTGTATTTATAGAGTTGATTTTCTTTAAAAACTTTAGGTCCTCAATATTTTTATTTTAGTTTTAAAAATTTATAGTTTAGAAAAGTTTATTAAAGTTCTGCTTATATATATCCCATAATTACCAATTGTTTAATTGATAATCTACTTCTTATCATTAAACTCTTTTAGAAAAAAGTAAGATTGAACATTATTAATTATTATGAACTTTTGACATATAAGCTTCTTATCATTAAATTCTTTATTATATGTTCATTTTTATTTCAAAATATTCAATTTGGCACATTTACAAAAAATGATTAAATTATTTTTCCTATTTTATATTAAAAAAATAATTTTTAATTTGAAAACCCAAAAGTAAACTTAACTCAAGTCTTAGAAAAATATTTTTTTTTCTATACATATATATTCAAATAGAAAGCAAAATCACACCAAATGTTATTTAAAGAGAAACAAACATCTTATAAATCTATATTTCTTTCTTGAAAACATTTGTTTTATGGAAACTTTTGTCTAAGAGAGGTTTGTGCTCATATATATATATATATATAACGAGGTGTTCATTCAACAATTTTTCTTTAAATGTTAAATTATTATATATATTTAATCCTAGTTACAAAAACTTTTTGTGGATTTATAATGACTGTTTATGATGTATTTAATTATTTTTAATAAGTAATAGAATTTCTTTGCAAACTGCCGGATACACAGCTAAAGTACTAGAGAATATGTAAGATTGACATGTAATTCTATTATGAAACATATGAAGAATGATATACATAGTTTTCTGATTCTATGATCTTTTGATATAACAACTAGATCAAGGACAATAATTCTCGTATATAAGTCCTTTAACACTTCCCAAACGTTGATTGGATTAAGATAAATATTGATGGTCAGTTTGTGGAAGTTTTGGTCTCATGGCTTATGCTATCTTTTTTAGAGATAACATAGGTGAATATAGTGATAGTTTCTTTGTTGTTTTTTTTTTTTGTTTTTTTTGGAGTATAATTCTTTATATGTTGAAATTATGAGAGTTATTATTGGTACGAAGGCTTCTTAGCATATTAGCTTTATTGTTGTGTTTATATCAATCACATACTCTTATAAATTTTTCTTTCAAATCTCTTCACTTTCACATCTTCATCTCTTAAAACAAACAACACTACAATCCTTACTCTATCTCGTCAAATTCATCTATTCGTTCCCTCTCAAATTCATCATTAGAAGCAAACAATATTTGATTGGAAAGTAATTCTATATTGTTATGTAAAACTTTTTTTTTTTCAAATTAGTAAGATGTGAAAATATTTGAAAATATGTAAAAAAAAAAGAATTGAAACATTAACATATTTTTTAAAAAATATTATACAAATAAGTTAGCTTTTTCAGGATAAAAAATAAAATTTATTATAATTAATATGATATTGTATCATCTAGAAATGCTTTTGATTTTTTTTATAATAGATATAAAATGTTAAAGTAGTTTAACTTCTTTTAAAATAAGTTTGCTATGTATTTTTATATAGATATGGTTTGATCTCATATTTTTATTTATTTATTTAATAATATGTTTTATGTGAGGACAAGTTATTCGTGTGTACTCTACCTAACATATCATAGTACATAATTATGTTTAACATATATGAAAAAGGAAAACTGCATGGTTCATCAAACCTATTACACATTCCACACTATTTTTTTTTTCTTTTTCTTCCCTTGTCAACGGAAAGAAAAATGGTTAAATTTGAACTTAAATAATGTATATAATTATCCTGAACGAACCAGAACCAACTTCTCTTTTCCAAGTGATTTGATTATTTAAATATTTTTTCTCCAATAGCTCCAAAGTCAAATCTAGATATTTGCATAAAATATAATTCAGTCTAGATGTGAGTTAAATGGTGCTATTTTCTTAAGCTTATCTTGATCCTTTTCAGAACATTATATATGACCTGAGTAATGCCTTGTTAAAAGAACCTTTCCAAGTTATAGTTTATCTTTATAATACTTTTAACAAGTGTAGAAGAATAAACTCACGCATCTTACGAATTCATCTAAATATTTTATTAGAATTATTTTACTTTAAAAATGAAGAATAAAAAACAAATATATAACTATGATTGGAGTCATCGATGGAACAAATGTAATTAGTTCATCCTACCATTAGCTCCTAAAGTCACCATCAAACCTACCTAGAATCTTCATTACGGATGAAAAATAGATATCTAACTCAACATCACTGCCATCAAGAATGATCAAGAGATCAATTATTATATTACGGACCTTTCAAGAAAATTAAACTTTCTAGGAATCAATACTTGAGGAACTCATCTTGATTTTTTTTTCCCAATTAAATTGGAGTCTTTCACCGGATAAATACTCTTTAAATACCAATTTGTAATGAATAGTTATAATATATTTATATACTATATTTCACCTATCCAATAATGAAATCACTATCGTTATTAAAATAAAACAAAATACAAATCTTAAAGATATAAACATATAAATAGTATTATCTATTGCAATTCATAAAGTATATTATGAAATGAAATATTTATAGTTCTCTTTATGTTGGAGTTTCAAAAGATATAACACATGCAGATGAGACCATACACGTATCTAGAAAGTTTTCCAAAGTTGTCTCGAATAGTGTCTTTGTAAATGTAATTTTATCCCCTTTTTGTTCTTGTGTTAGGACTCGTTATGACTTACAAAAATACAAAATAAAAAGGACATACTAACTTTTAAAATCATCTTATATCAATAATAATAATCAAACATATTAATTGTCAACTCACGGTTTTAGGTCCGATGTGAATGTAAATATGTAATTCTATATAATAATCAAATATATTAGTTGTCAACTCACTTATATCTTAGATAGTTTTAGGTTCGATGTTAACGTAGATATGTAATTCTATATGTTTCGGTGGATATTTTTGGGATCGAGAGACTAACCTGCTGACGTGTCTGGGTCGCTCGCTCGCTTCCAAACTCCTACTATTGGCCGATCGGTGTTGGCGCAAACCGATCGGTCTCCTTCTTGACGAGGGTGGATGTACCTGCAAAAGATACTCCGACGCTCAAGTTAGGCGTGTGATTTGAAGAGCCTCGGCTCTTGGTTGAATATTTAGTGAATGATTATCACTATTGAGTATTTGAGAGTAGCCTAGAGTGAATAATGCGTAAGTGGAACATACCTGGCTTTCGGCCCTGGCTTTGTATTTATAATTTACCTCATGGATCCTAAGCTGATATAAGCCCAATAAAATATAAAGAGAATAAGATATAAACAGATTACCTGAATATTCGGTTGGTTGTTTGTAACCACTCGGTTAATATTTTATACTGTACACTATGCCCCCCAAGTCCGAGTTAAGCGTTTGGCTTTAGCCGTGGTTAACTATAGGACTGATGAGTTTGAGGGAGGCTGCGTTTGCGTAAATGAAAGCGTTTTACCGCTCGACCTTCAACATTAACCGAGCGGGATTTACCGATCGTCCTTCAACAGGAACCGAGAGGAATTTACCTCTCGGTCTTCGACATTAATCGAGAGGGCTTTACCTCTCGACCTTCGACATTAACCGAGCGGGATTTACCGCTCGTCCTTCAACAGGAACCGAGAGGAATTTACCTCTCAGTCTTCAACATTAATCGAGAGGGCTTTACCTCTCGACCTTCGACATTAACCGAGCGGGATTTACCGCTCGTCCTTCAACAGGAACCGAGAGGGATTTACCTCTCGGTCTTCAACATTAATCGAGAGGGCTTTACCTCTCGACCTTCGACATTAACCGAGCGGGATTTACCGCTCGTCCTTCAACAGGAACCGAGAGGGATTTACCTCTCGGTCTTCAACATTAATCGAGAAGGTTTTACCTCTCGACTTTCGACATTAACCGAGCGGGATTTACCGCTCGTCCTTTTAACAGGAACCGAGAGGAATTTACCTCTAGGCCTTCAACAATAACCGAGAGGAATTTACCGCTCGACCTTCGACACTAACCGAGCGGGATTTACCGCTCGTCCTTCAACAGGAACCGAGAGGAATTTACCTCTCGGTCTTCAACTTTAACCTAGGACTTACCGTTCATCTGTGAGAGGGCTTTACCTCTCTCCCGAGAGGGATTTACCGCTCGGTCTTCGACCTAGGAGTGCTTCCTAGGGAACGGGCTTTACCGTTCGGCTTTGAGAGGGTTTTACCTCTGCTTTGAGCTAGGAGTGTTTCCTAGTGAACGGGATTTACCGTTCGTCTTTGAGAGGGCTTTACCTCTCTCCCGAGAGGGATTTACCGCTCGGTCTTCGACCTAGGAGTGCTTCCTAGGGAACGGGCTTTACCGTTCGGCTTTGAGAGGGTTTTACCTCTCTCCCGAGAGGGATTTACCTCTCTCCCGAGAGGGATTTACCGCTCGGTCTTGGACTTGATCGTTAATTATGAACTTTGCTGACAAAATTGGCAATCAGTGTTTGCAATAGGAGACTTCCCCTTCGTTAATTGAATTCCATGAAGTCCGTTTATGACTAGATCTTAGTCTGCACTTGCATAGTTGATGGCGTGGATTTTGATATATATTTCTTCAAGATGTTTTTTGCTGAAATTCTCATGATGATATATATTATGGTATATAACCGTATAATAAATGATTCGGTTACCAGATATTATGAATTGCACCAAATAAATAACATAGATAATAAACAAGGTATCAAAACCGTCTCGAGATTTTATAATATTGTTGTTGATAGTTATCTCTAACACAACAATTTCTTTGACTATTTTAATCATGCCAGAAAATGTTTCGGTTATAATAATTAGATAACTATATTTATAGTTATATACTATATTATATATAATATATCATATATCATATAATATATTATGGATTATACTATATATATTTAAAATAAAAATAGTTGTTATAATATCTATTATCAATTAGATATTTTATGAAATATTCATATTTCAAAAAATACTTATCTTGTTGATGACGTCTCACGTAGAGATGATGATTCATCTAGTGTAGTTTTCACTTTGTCGAAAGTTTCTGGTGTTGATCTGAAATAGTGATGTCGAGACCGAACGCTCATTTTGGTTTCTTGTGGTTTCTAATCATCTTTCTGGTGCTTTGTTGTTCATCCATGCTCCTCGTGGTCATCATTGGGTTTGACGCTCGGCCCCACGGTGGGCGCCAAAATGTTTCGGTGGATATTTTTGGGACCGAGAGACTAACCTGCTGACGTGCCTGGGCCGCTCGCTCGCTTCCAAACTCCTACTATTGGCCGATCGGTGTTGGCGCAAACCGATCGGTCTCCTTCTTGACGAGGGTGGATGTACCTGCAAAAGATACTCCGACGCTCAAGTTAGGCGTGTGATTTGAAGAGCCTCGGCTCTTGGTTGAATATTTAGTGAATGATTATCACTATTGAGTATTTGAGAGTAGCCTAGAGTGAATAATGCGTAAGTGGAACATACCTGGCTTTCGGTCCTGGCTTTGTATTTATAATTTACCTCATGGATCCTAAGCTGATATAAGCCCAATAAAATATAAAGAGAATAAGATATAAACAGATTACCTGAATATTCGGTTGGTTGTTTGTAACCACTCGGTTAATATTTTATACTGTACACTATATAATAATCAAATATATTAGTTGTCAACTCACTTATTTCTTAGACAGTTTTAGGTGCAATGTTAATATAAATATGTAATTTTATGTAAAATACTTTAAATAAATTTACATACCTTTGGTTCCTGTAAAAATGACAATTTATATGGAACTATACTACGTATATAATACTCTAACTTTTCATTTGTTAAAATTTATAATTAACACAAAATTATATAATTTAAATTAAAACTTCATTCCTATTTTATTGAAAATCTCAATTACAAACATACTTTATTCAAAAGAAAAAAGTTAAGACTAAAATACTATCTCAAACGTCTCTTGATATTGATCTCTCTTCCTAACATCGTGCATTTTCCTTAACATCTATACTATCATATGCTCTGGTATAAAACTGATTATCATGGGTGAAAACTACAACACCAAAATAAAAAGGTGAGCTAATGTACAAACATGAAAACATCATAATCAGAATTAACATTAATCACAATATAACAACCCATCTAAACATTACATAGCCACATGTCATTTCAAATATTCTTTCACACAACCACACAAACCATGTCATCACCGTAAATAATACAACCACGAGTGAACTCAAAATTAGGATCCGGTTTGTAACTCTCGCATGCAACTTATCAATATAGGTGTCATATCCTATTATTCTCCCCGAAAGCCTAGATGAAATACACATATGTCACTTCTCATTACTCTTATTGAGAGTCCCAACAAAATATACATGTCACTTTCCATTACTCTCTTCCATAGTCCTCATGAAGTACACTTTCGGTACAATTACGTGGAGTTACCCTTCACCACCTTTCGCTGAGACATCATACACAAGCATATTTACATGTCATCCCAATCATACTAAATAACATCTACTCTACAATTTAGACTATACAATAATTAGTGCTGTCAAAATGAGTTGTAACCCGCGAGCAAACCCGACTCACCACGGATTTGAGTCGGATTGAGTTTGAAAAAAATGTAACTTTTTTACTTAAGTATGTAACTAAACAAGATTTTAGATTATATTGTACTGAAAATGTATTCTTTCATTGCGACTTCCTAATCTGTTTCTTGTAAGAATCCTGTAATGGATTTGTTGTAGACTTTGGAGAGGCTAAACTCGGATTAGTCATGTTATCTAGGGAACCAGGAGTGATGTAAGAATACTCAACTAGGAGTGGGTAAACTTCGTCTAGACAATTGTAAGGGATAAAGCCTGGAGAGGCTAAGCTTAGGCCAAACGTGTTGTCTAGGGGACCAGGAATGTTGTAAGAATACTTGCTACTAGGAGTGGGTTAAACTCGTGTAATTTTTTGATAAGATTAATGGAACCCCTTAAAATTTGTAAAGGGAGAACTAGACGTAGCTTAGATTAAGTGATAGTATAAAAAGTGTATTGTGTTGTTTTTCCTTTAAAGCTTTTACAAAGTCTTTTGAAATGTTATTATCTTAATATGTTCTTATTTACCTATCTTATAAACTTAGTGTCTAAACATAGTACAATTTTATATGTTCTCATTACAAGTCATTAGACGCTGCTTTGTGAAAATATTTTAAAAATACTATTCATCCCATCCCCTCTAGTGTTTTCTTGTGTACTTCACACTACCTTTTCTTCAAATTTATTTGTTAGCAAAATGATGAAGATGAAGTTTTGATGATGTCCAAATCAAGTCAAGATATATCGAGATTCAAGAAGATCCTTTGAAGACTTGTTTTGCTATTAAAAGCTTTTGTAATAATTGTAGTTTAATGTTTAGGACTTAGATTTGTAGTAGGTTTTGATTCTTGTACTTTCATACTTTGTATTTGCTGTTCAGAATAAAAAACACACGGTTTTAATCGATTAAATCAAGTATTAATCGATTAAAACGTTGCAGGTGCTGAAAACTTAACTAGCACGAAAATAATCGATTAATACCTATTTTAATCGATTAGTTAATCGATTAATCCTTAAAATAATTGATTAAAGGTGATTGTTGGAGTTTTCTAACTTTTGAAAACTAGCCGTTGTACTCATTTTAATCGATTAACACTTGTATTAATCGATTAAAAGCGTTAAATGGCTGGAAACGAAGAATGAAAGAGTATTTGTGTGAGTCTATAAATAGGCTCTCATTTTCCATCAACAACAACTCTTCCCTTGTGCTCTAGTACTTAAAAATCATTGAGACTTGTGTGTTCTTGTTCGGCTTGTGAAACTCGTGTCTGTGGAGCTGGTGAAGTGCTGCTACGGTGACAGAGGAAATAGCCGGTTCATCCTTGGTGTGTCTGAGGAGGTCTTCGGAAGAGGAAGTTCATCCTTCGTGAAGTATTCGGAGGAGGTGTTCACCCTTTGTGAAGACTCAAAGGAGGTGCAAGTTCATCCTTTTACAAATTGTTTCTTTGTGATTGTAATTTGTAATTGTTTTTGTGAGTAGTAAACTGTTTATCTTGTTTTGAGATAAGCGACTGGACATAGGATGTGTAAGATCCAAACCAGGATAAAATCATCTATGCAAATTTCTCTCAACTTTACTCTCTTTATTTGTCTTTATTATTTGCTTGGTAAGTTTAATCGACTAGAAATTAAAAGGCACACGTTCGTATTAAAAACCCTATCGGTTTGTTATCCCATGCTAACCATTCCACTGCAGCCACTCTGACATTATTAAAAAAAATGTAATTTGATATACATCATTAAAATTGAAACTAGTTCAAAAAATCATCCATTTTATTGGTGGTAGAATTGAGGTTTGGTATTGATTTTAATTGTAATGAAAGTCCAAAAGATGCAAAGTATTCTTACAACTATATTATATTCTTACAATGATAAACACAATATACAAACATGGGGACATTTTATGCAAAACCATGACTGAGTTTCTCAAGAAAAAGTTACTATCATAAAAGAAAATGCAAAGTTTAACAAAGAAACCTCAATGACAAAACAAATTTGACAAAAGTTTTCCCTATGAGAAGCCCACCACCAAAGAAGAAGACGTGGTCAAGAAATGAACCCAAAACTAGCATTATTTCAGCACTACGGAACAAACCCCAGCTTAAAAAAAACACTTTCAACATGTTTTCGCACAATGAAAAATGTGAAGGAGAACCTGAATCTGAAATTTAAAAATAATCTAAGAATAGTTAGGCCGTATTTCTCAACACTAAGAGGGGTGCGGGGGTGGGGCTGAATTGGTTCTTATTGAAAATACGTTCTTTTATTAACTTTTGGAAAATCTTTAGCACTTTCTTGAACACAGAAGACAATAAAGAAAATAATGCAGTAAAAGAGTCCAAGGATAGAAAATCAAACAGAAGGATTTTTATACTGGTTCAACCTCAATGCCTACATCCAACCCCTTTCAATCAACCTAAGATTGAAAGACCTTCCACTGTAAAGACTGAGTTATACAACGAGACTTACAGAGACCCTCTCTTAATGTAATCTCCTCTCCAACTCTAAATCTAATATAGGAACAAACACAATACAAAAAGAACAACCCTCTTTCTACAGAACCCTTTTGAGACTCCTCTCAAAGACACTAGAACAACACTCTCTTCTTGGAAACACGCACAGGGCAATCACAATCTATGGATTGTAAACACAATACTAATCTGGAAAGAATACACCTGAGAGTGCGGATGATTGATCAACCAATGAAAGTACAAAGTAATTCTTCAAGAATCCTTTAAATATGCAAAACTTTTGTTTCTTGATTCTTGGAGAAATAACACACCTGCAAAATCTTATCTCAACTCTCTTATGTCAGATATTAAAGATCAAAAGCTCAAAAGTTATCAATGCAATGCGCTATACGTCAATATATAGATTTCCTCATGTCTGCTGCTTTCTAATCGATTACAAAATTAATGTAATCGGCTAAGCATTTAACAATGTTATACCAGAATTATATCAAAACAGATTTAACTGATTACATAATTAATGTAATCGATTGCACAATTATTGTAAGTCAAAACATTTCAAAATATGACCATTATGACAATTAAGACTTAATATGAAAATAATTTTCAATGTTTACCAGATTTAACCGGTTAAGGAAACTGTGTGATCGGTTAAGTATTACACTTAAGCATTTTTTAAAAGTTTTTCTACTGAAAACTCATCACTGCACTCAACAAACAGGTGTTAGCAAAGGCATGAGTTTTAATCGATTATACATATAATGTAATCGATTAAAATTTGTAGTTTGTCACAGTTAAGCATATATGATGAACTTAATTGATTACATAAACACTGTAATCAATTACTTCATAAAGATATGCATAGTGCAAGTAGTTTTGACACTTAAAAACATGAATATACATACTATAGATATAAACACATGTATAACCACATTAAGTATGCAAACCAAACAGTTCGAGCACAAATAAACATATAAATGCATCTATGCATATTAAGATGTTTTAGTTATTGTACAAAAAAACATATATAAATATTTTTGTTGTTGCCATCCTTAAAAACACACAAAAGATTGGGTTTAGCTTTCACATGATTCCATATCAACAAATAAATTTACGTTAGACCCTTTATTAGCCATCATAAAATAAAAAATTAACGTTACATCATACTCCATAACACCTGACACAAATTGTTTGTTTTACACTGACCAATGGGATTTAATATAAATCGCTTCAACTTATTAACGAAAATGCTACAACACTTTTTTTAATGGGTTATTTAATTGTTAGACGTAAAATAGGCGAGATAAATGACAATTTTTGTGTTAGTGGCTAAAGGAATAAAAACATTAATTAAATATATAAATATAAGACGACTCTTGAAAGATGTGATAAGTTTTGATTTACCATTAAATATTTTGTTAGGTTTATCAAGTAAGATAGGACAAGGTCGAATGCATTCTTTATTTCTAAATTATATCACTTAAATAATCATTTGTCTTATTATAAGAAAACTATATTTTTGAATATAGTTCATGAAACATTGCTCCAGTGATATATTCTTCTATATGTTATTACTTATTTAACTTACTTTTATTTGTTTTAAACTTGATATGGTGTATGATTAGAGTTTTTGAATGTAATATTTCTTGTAGTTACTATTATGTTTCATCACATTTACTATAAGGCTTAATTACCTACTTAGTCCCCATGTTAGGAGGTAATTTTCTGTTTAGTACCCAGTTTTAAAAATGTAGGCATTTGGTACCTATGTTTTGAAATTTGTATCAATTCAATCCTATCCAGTTAACGGCGTTATAATTGATGCGAGAAAATTATGTTTCATCACATTTACTATAATTATTAATATGTGATAATGGTGATGCTTGAATTATTGATTTATTGAATGAAATAAAAATTGTTGACTTTATGTAAAATATTAATAAACAAAGACAATACTTTTTTTTTTTACATGATGACACCTATTTTTGTGCATACATTTAGACTAAGCTTTTTTGTATGGATTTGCTATTTAGATGAGATAAGAGGTGCTGATTTATAATGATTTTCTTTTTTAGTTTGGAGCGATTTGTAAGTGAATGCGAGCACAAAATAGTGGAATCAATCTCTTATCTCATTTCACTTCATGTGAAGAGATTTGTAGGTGAAATATGTAATTATAAAAAGATAACCTCGCTAAAAATGTCACTTGGTGAACACAATTATTTTTGGTTGGAGGAGCTAAAGATATTATGAGACTCTCATGAATGCAGCCCACCATAGATTTTGTATTTGAGGGCCTGAACAAGGAAACTGATTTTGATTTTGTTGGAACCGATTCTATAAATAAGGAAAACTGTTGGGAATCGGTTCAAAAGTGCATAGAACTGATTCCAATTTTTTTCAAACTTTTTGAAATTGCTTGTTTTGTGTTTTGTTTATATATATATATATATATATATATATATATATATATATATATATATATATATTATTAAATAATAGTAAATAATAATAATAATAATAATAATTATAAAGGGAAAAAAAGTAATATTATATTTTAATCTATTAAAACTTATTTTTATTGTATTCCGTCCATCAAATTTTTCACAAACCTCACGACCAAATGTATTCACCTTTACTTTTAAATCTTTTAAAAGTAACATAAAAATTTTATCCTCAAATTCATCTTGTCATTCTACCTCAAATTCATCTTCATAAAAAGTCATACACTTATAATTTTATTATACATGGAAAATATCTTAATTTTTAGTTTTCAAATAATTTTTCTTTAAAAGTGAAAAATTGGATTTAACATGAATAGTTGTTTTGTATTTTCAAATAATCGGACATTTTCTTATTTTTTTTTTAGAATTATTGTTGGATGACTATAGTTACATTGGATTTATATTTTTGGAACTTTAAAATAATATATGGTTTGCTGAATTTGGAAATTTATACTAATTATTTTACATTTTTTTTCAAATTCACATATATTTATTCAAACTTTTGTAAAGGAATCCATGCAAATTTATTTTTTCTTGATTTAGTTTAGACTTTTACAAGTGAATTTATGAACCTAACTAGAATCTATATTTAGGATCATGTTTACTTCATATTAAATGTGTACTTGTAAATTATTAATATCTAAAATAGTTTAATTATAAATAAAAAATTACATTTAATTAGTGAATGAAGTTTTTTATTATATTAGTTACAAAAAGTTTAAATATTAAAAAATTAATGTATAAATTAATCACTACAGTGATTAATTATTTTTTTCAGTAAAATTGGTAACTATTTAATGATTTTTTAATAGATAAATCACTTGTTTATTTGTGGTTAGTATTAAGCTTACTAAATTACAACATGTATTGTATTTTCGGTAGAGATTAGATTTTCATATATCAATCAATCATTTGTTATTAAATTGCTAATATTTATTATGGAATTATAAAGCCGCAGACAATGTTGCTGAATAAGACAGCATAGAATATATCAAACTTTTGCAATCAGGCAGGTGGAGATGGGATCATGTTTGATGGTATCAGTTACGATTACTTATTCAATTTAAATTCAGAACGATATTGATAGCACAACAGTTTAGATATTTCTCATATGCTGAATATCTGCAATCCAATATGATATGACATAACTATAATACACAATTTAAAAAAAGGCTCCATTTTATTGGGCAGAAAAAAAATGTCAATAAAGAAAAAAAGAATAAATTTCATTTAAAAATAAAGACTTTGAAATTTGTTTTTGTATTTTATAAAAATTAAGCAATATATATAATTTAAAAAGTCGATTACTATACATATTTATACATAGTTTAAGAATTTTTCGTTAAAATGGGATGAATTCAAATAATATTTACAAATATTAGTTTATTTTTATTTTTTGAAAAAGTTATTGTGACATATCAATTTTATAATATTAAAAAGCTATTACATATTTAATAAAATAGAACCGTAAGACAAAACAAAGAATATGAGTTCAATCATAGTTATACAAAATATAACTATAACTTAAACTTCATATACAGAATCACTCAAAACAAATCTATAATCATAAAACTAGTCTATAGAAGGTTAAATATCTATCGTCCCTCCATCTAACTCCTACTTTACAAATACATCTTCATAATTTGCTCACACTCACGAGTTGATCATATCCAAGACCACAATGTATAAGAACATACAACAACAACACAACAAAAGGGTAAACTAGTATAAACAGAATGATCCTAAAATAATTAATACACCAACACAAATCACAATTGGAAGGCAAATGATCACACATGTTATACATTTAATCAAGCTATACTCGACTTATCCGGATATAGTATGAATGTCAAACTATGGTAGTTTATGCACTTGTAGTGGTAATACTATTGGTCCACCCTAAGCTATCACACAAGTTTAGTCCTTTAATAATTGTTTTGGCCAAGGTAAAACTCCTAGACTAGGACCTTCTACTACTCTCACCACATGTCTCACCCCATTCTACTTGAGAATGGATGACCATTAGATTATAACGATAAACCCCAATACTTAGCTCCATACATTCATACTCACAATACTTGGTAACCATCACTGAGAAGTTCCTCGTTAGAACTTTTTTCCACAACTTAGAATTCATCATAAAACATTTCATACAATTTACATGAATCATTAAAAATCCATCAAGAATAAGAAACCACCCACCAAAGAATCTCAAAACATCATAGAAAAACACCTACAGGGTGGCGCTCAGGAAGTAGTGCTCAAGGCCCTAGCTACTCAAATCCAGCACTCAGTGGAACTTGATACAACTATAGTTTGACCTTGAACACTTCCTACACATGTTTAACTCAGAATATACTCCAAATACCATCTTAAAACTCATCCAGGCAACTTTCGTTACAACATAACCATTTGACACCTTCAATTCATAAATTTTCAAATCAGCACATAATATTTACAAACATTCAACATGTTATGTTTCTCAATTAAGTTTATCATTACAATTCAACCACATTATTATCATACAATCACAAATTTTGACATGTCTACCAAGTAAATTTCAATTAAACTAGCTTCCTTTACCTTACATCGAAGTTCTCAAGCTATAAGAACACACACCCTTTACTTCCCGCACAAGGAACTTTAGAAACACCTACAAATCACCAAATTGTGATAGGAAATAATCGTTACGATCTTAGATTAGCAAAGAATTAGGAAAAGAGATCATGAAACACATGCGACGAAGGATCACAACGCATGATCTCAAAATAAGCACAAAAGGGAAAAATGAGTCAAAACTTACTTGCTCTGTAACAGAATCTGATCGGATAGAAGTAGAGATTATCACCTGTGATCTCCTAGGGACTTCCTGATCGTCAAGGAGATGATCGAGGAGTCAGATATCTTAGAGAGAATTGTGAGAGAAATAGGGGAAAGAGTTTTTGAGAGATGATTTGTGTTTTAAGTAATGAGATGAGTTTAAGAAATTTTATTTATATTATTGAATTATTTTAACTTTAAACACTTGGTCTTATTATTTTAAAGGTTTAAACCCTCGATTGGTCCTCATATTTGTTGAGGAATCTCAAGTGGGTCCTTTTGTTGAAAACGCGGTCTCAATTGGTCTTAAATTTTGTAAAATCGTAATAATTAAGCCTTTTCCATTAAGTGGTCAAAAACGACGTCAAAAGATGTTGAGTTGTAAATTTTTTTAGAGGATGTGTCATTGCATATTAAATTCACTGTCTGATGTATTTTTTAATGATGATTTCCATGTGCATAACAAGCAGTAGCGACAATGCAAGATACAAAAGAAACTAATCTAACTAAGACCGTGGAAACAACTAGTTACTGAGATTCTTGTCACAGAACAACAAGCCTATGAGGTTCCTAACCAAGGATCAACCATCGAAGAGGCAAAGAAGGAAATCACCCACGCAAAGGAGATGCCCAAATCGAAGAGACAAGAGGAAAAAGGCATTGCATTAGCGCTCATGACGTTTCCAACGGCTCTTGGCGACACAAATTGGTTTCACTTGGTGTTGCGACCAGGCAAATGGGCTTGCGTTTATGGATTTTCGCTTCACAGAGCTCGAGATGCGAAGATGGAGGCAGTGTGCGATTTGAGGGTTCTTCCTTGCGATTAGGGTTCACGAATTTGGGGTTTTCTGTGATGTGATTTGGGGTATTTGTATTTCTGTTTACTCTTTGAAGGTTTTTAATGGTTTGATGGAGAAAAGTGGAGATGATGGTGGGTTCTATTGAGGCCCGAAGAGCTTCAGCGTTGGCCATGGTGTCGATTTTCGCTTGCGGTGGCGTGTCAATGAAGATGAAGACACGACCGACGGTTGTTGACGGCGTCGCAGATCGGTGCCGATGGGTTGAAATGGAGGAAGATTGGGTTGCCATGGATGAGAGGAAGAGCGTCAATGAAGGTTAGTGACATGGAGGTCAGTGACATGGAGGTCAGTGACATGGAGGTCAGTGACATGGAGGTCAGTGACATGGAGGTCAGTGACATGGAGGTCAGTGACATGGAGGTAAGTGGCGTCGCGATGGTCACCACCGTCGATGGAGGAAATCCCTCTTTCTCTAAACCCTAGTTTTGCCATGTCAAACACTAATACACCATCTTAATTTAAATATTAATTTCATGTAATAAAACCATTAATATCAGCATATTTACTGTGCAACACATGAGCATCTCTTGACGTCGTTTTTGACCACTTAACGAAAATGGCTTAATTGTTACGATTTTACAAAAATTAGGACTCAATTGAGACTGTTTTCAACAAGAAGACCCA
Source organism: Vigna umbellata (assembly GCF_029865625.1). Taxonomy (NCBI): domain Eukaryota; kingdom Viridiplantae; phylum Streptophyta; class Magnoliopsida; order Fabales; family Fabaceae; genus Vigna; species Vigna umbellata. The sequence continues at coordinate 54,301,824 of NC_142167.1, read as the reverse complement.
CTTTAAATTCCTCAACAAATATGAGGATCAACCAAGTGTTTAAACCTATTTTAAAATATATATGAACTCTAATATTCTATTTTCTAGGTTCTATGGTTATTTCTTATTACAATATAAAATATGTTTTCAGTTGATAAATTTGATTTTTAGCATTGTACATTAAATTTAATTAGTTGATTTTTAAGTTTTAGAAATGTATTATTTTAAATTTTTGTTAATTTTATAAATTTATTACTAAATATTAAGTTTTTGAGATAAAAATAAAAACTAAAATCATATATTATTATGTGTATGTAAAAAAAATAAAGAAGGACTAAAATAAAATATTTTAATGTTAAAGAATTAGATTTAACAATTTGAAAGTACACAAGTTCAAAAAATATTCATAAATGTACTTTTTCTAAAAACTATTTTCAATAATTTAGTTTCTCAATCCAAATTTCATTTTCTTCTAGTGGAATGCACTAAATGAATTCTAAAGAGGTTTTTAACACAAAGGCTACTAGAAGAGATCAAATAAAATAAATTTATCTCAAAATTCGAAAAAAAAATATATAAAAGATTTATATTATTTAGTTCATATATAAACTAATTTTAATTTAAATCGAAGAAAATTTCTTTTTCTCTTCTTTATGTTTTTCTATACTAAAAATCTTAGGTTAAATATAACTATGAAATTTGACATATTAAGTATGCTCACATTACAAATTTCATCAATTATTTGTTATTTTATAAAAACTTATTAAAATAAAAAAAGAAAAATGAATGCAAAGCATGGAGAGCACACTAAATTAATTCATGATAAAAGTTATAAAAACTATTCCTATCATGAAAAAATTAAATAAATACAAGAAGGTAAAACCTTAAATCACTTTTATTATTCTCTTTAAATAAAGTTAAAATAACTAACAATTCTCTTCACAAAAATCATGATGGCTATCTGTCGGCCACCAGCCAAGGCTTCACCTGATCATGGAGGGACGTACTCGTCCGAGTCCGGTCACCAGACTTAAACCATGGGCTCTGATACCATTTCTTGGGAGGTTCGACACACACACATACACATAGATCTCCACACTGGTAAGATATTGTCTGCTTTGGGCCAAGCCCTCACGGATTTGATTTTGGTACCACTCCAAAAAGCCTCTTACCAATGGAGGTATCTTATGTGTATATAAACTCATGTTCATCTCTTATTTTATTCGATGTGGGACTTTGTTTGTACCCAACATTAGCGTCATCTACCTATAAGATTCCAAGAAAAAAATGGTTGATCTAGGAAACCATGACAAATTAAAATAGAATTACTCTTCAATCAAAGCTTGTGAAAACTTCTCCTCTGAACATGTTATAACACCCCAAATCAGCTATTAAGATACTTAGTAAAATTTGTAAATTTCAAAATCTTTTATTTTGAAACTCTAATACAACCATTTAAAATTAGCCAAAACTAAAACTTTCATTTATTTGTTCAAACAAATCAAGAATAAGATTAAAAAATCTACAATTTAATAAAAGTGTACATTATTTCACAATAACATTTATCTCAAAAAAGTTCGTTTAGAAAATAAGTTCTTTCCCCAAAGCAAACTCAAAGCTCCTCAATGTTATTCATCCATATCAATATCTGCAACAACATTTGCTCTCACATATTGACATACATATATAATCATTTTAGTTAAACACATACATGCAAGGATGAGCTAACAAGAACATGAAACATCATAACCAATAATAAACATAAATAATAATATAACAACTCACCCAAACATTTCATAACTCTAGTGTCACACAACATGATTCAAAATCATTAATTGTCAACCATTCATAAAGCATGTGGTCTCACACAATAGCTCAAAACATATTTTCGTAACTTTAGTGTCTAACCACACCATTAAATTTCATCGATTGTCTCACACAACACAACCATTTATAAAGCTTGTTGTCTTAAAAAACAAATCCAAGCATATAATCACACGTTCAAAACAAATCACCATAACAAATAAACCAATAATCTCAGCATCAAGAACCAGGTTGAAACTATAGCACGCAACTTACCAATAATTGTTCCACTTCCTTTGCTCCTAGGTGCTCTTATGGGTGAAGCTTACAAGTTTCACTTCGCACCACTCTCCTCGAAAGCTTTTTAAGCAAAGTTCACATCTGGTACAACTACATAGAGTTACCCTTCACACTTCTCCTTAGAGTCTTACGGGTGAAGACCATTTCCTCCTACACCTTAGGAAGTGTGTAGAGTAAACACTCATGCTCACAACTAGAGATTGATTGAGTGCAACACCTTTTGTTGAGTCACTACACACATTCACAATTCAAGGAACCAATACATGTAATCAACGCATTTCAACATTTATTGTAACATCCTATTTTAATAGTGTAAAACTACTAAATGAATGTTACAAAGGTAATAATGAAATGACCAGATGAGACAGAAATACAACTACTATATTACAATCATCTTGTAAGCATGGATGGAATATATAGAATTTATATAAATAAAAACTAACATACACTAGAACTTTCAAAAGACAAGGAAATTATACATAACAGAACTTTAATTATTCTTATCTAAGCTTCAATATCTCACTTATTCTGCATTGGACCAATTGGAATATCTTTATCTGCTCATACCATTAAAATGATCATCACAAACAAGAAAAAAAAACAGACAAACAAATTGAGAAGAAAGGGTTAGCTAATGTACCAAAAGAGTTTTCATAACATTTATATAGATTTTAACACACGTAAACATGCATATCAATGAATCCTACCACATGCACATATACATACTAGACTTGACCATTCAGATACATGTATTGATGCCGGACTCTTGTGAGTTTTCCACCTAACCTATCGCACAAGGTTAATTTGTCTACAACCTATGGCCAAGGAATCAAACCATATACTAGGACCTCTCACTAGTCCTCATGACATAACTCACCATTTTCTATTTGAGAATGGATGGTTATTGGAGTGTCAAGATAACCCCCAAAATAGAATCCCTACTTCAATACATTACATTACCAAAATGCCACCATAAAATCGAGCCACGAGATCCATGAAATTATGTTAAACACATATATCATGCATATAACTAATCAATATTCATCATCATTACCATACCATATATGAATTATTTCCATACACACTTATAATTACATTATTAGAAAAGCCATTCAAATAAGCAAGAATAAGAAAATCACAAAAAACATGCATTGGCTTTCAAACAGGGAGTGCTCACCGTACAACGAGACTAAGCTCTCGCTTAAATAATTTATAAAGAAAAGAGTTCCAGAACTGTTGGAAAAAGTGGCTCTCAACGCCATCAAGCGCCACTCAACACTACTCAACGCAAAAAAAAAAAAACAGAGAGTTCACTAACTTTGCAGTGCCTTAGAGCCCACTAGCTCTTTGACTTTACAACCCTCAACACCATTCTGTACCGCTCAACACTACATTAGAAACGAGCAACTTTGATTCTTGATCTGATTAAACTCAAGACCTATCCAATTAACAAAAAGTGTATTATTAACATTGTAATTGATTTGAAAAAATGTTTAAACCTTTGATTGGATATCAATTTACTAAATTAGCCAACGAATAAGTCGATTAGATCAAACCAACAACCACCACAGTCCAAAAAACAAACTTAGCATACCTAAAATACCATATTTTAGCATAACTAATAACTAACAAAGTCTTAAATGGCACAATGCCGACTCCTAACATCAAACTCACTCAAAGGACAATCCCCACAAAATTTCACCTATCAGACCACTAATTCTATACCAATTTCAAATCAACAATCTAACATATTACCAAATCATAATTCAACAACAATATCAAATAATAATTACCTTAATTTCATCAATTCAAACATCCAAATCAAGTACCATTTAATAAGAAATCACATCAAAATTTTCTCCTAATAGATAATAAGATTTTAGACCAAATCAAGCAACTATACCACAATAAAACTTAACCATTTAATCCAACTCAACCGTACCAACTCAATCCATTTAATCCAACTCAACCATACTAACTCATATTATCAATGTACTTAAAAACTTAATACAAGGTATTTAGCTTCCCTTATATTACAAATGATTAAACCGCTCTAGAAATCTTAAAACAATTCCACAAACATAAGAAGCTCTATTTTCTCATACAAAACAAAGAACTACATCCTTCTCAACTTAACATCACTACCTGTATCAATACCTAACAACATTATGATACATCTCAAACTAGGATTGTCTAATCTTCCTCTTCGCACCAATTTTGAGAAACTCACTAGTTATAGTATGGATACTATACTAATGAAATCTCCTTACAACTTCACTTTAGACTTCAATCTTCATACTTTTCCACTAACTCTTACTCTCTCTCCTTATCAAACTAAATACTTGAATCTTCTCCCTGATCAAAACATCTATTAACATTTTCTCACTTCATGGTTGACACCACAACTTGAAACTATAACTCAACTCATCTCCTTCCTCTCTGGCTTGACTTCCTCTACCTAAGTCCACACATCTAGCTCTTGATGTCACTAAACACCCTTAACTAATCCCCATCAAGAATACATCTCTACTGCCTTAAAGAACTCCCTAATGCATCAACCACCATGTACCTCTCATCATCGAGAAACCTAGCTTGTCACCATTTTGTTGTGCTACTCTGATTCACATACTTTCCTACTCCTCTGTTTATTGAAAAGGATTATCATTTTGTGTCAACTGATAAGGAAATGATCACCCTCGAGAAACCTCCTCCAAAACTTCTACAAAGCTTGCAAAACCTTGGAACCCCATTTTTAATGATCTCCTTAGCATTTACTTTCTTCAACTACGTATCCATTCCTTAGAACCATACGTCCTAAAAGCCACTCCTCTTTAAGCCTGGACTCACACTTAAACGATTCACCATATCATCTGCTTCTCTTTCAAGATCCATCAAACTTGTAGTTATTCTGATGATTGCATTGAGTCCAAACCACTATTTCTCTATAGCTCCTCCACCTACTCCTTTTTACTTCACACACTCAACAAGAATTATCCAATTAGGAACTATTGATATTAGTTCTGCTTCAGACATCAATGCAATAGTGAACCCCACTTCTCCTAGGTGGAAATTCTAGTACCTATTTGAGAACGGGATAAAAACTCTTGCATAGATAATATCTTGTTTGTTCTGGTTCTTGCATTTGTTAGATAATTATGATTCTCGTAACACTTTTCCGGTGTAATATTAGTAACCTATAAATCACAATAGCATCACACAAGATAGACTATTTAATGGTGAGTAATCCATATTTTTGTGTATTCGTTGTATGAACAAAATTTTGAATCCCCTGTTCCACCTCAAGAAGATACTTAATACATCATTTATAAAAGTGGAAGCTATAGGAAAACAAGCCAACAATCACCAAATTTACTAGCTAAATTTTCCATATCATACTAAGCAACATTTCTTTTCAAGAAACAAGTTTATTACAAATCTTATAAAACAAAAGGATGAAAAAAAAAAACATGTCTTCCACAAAAGTTAGCTCACCCAAATAAGTAAAAGGAAGAATGAAAAAAAAAACATGTACACAAAAATTAGCTCACCCAAATAAGTAAAAGGAAGAGATTATAAGAGAGAAGCATCTTGAGACATCTAACAAAATAAGAAAACTAAACAATGTAAAAGTGACTTTTATCATCTGACTAAAAACAATGTATACTAATGCAAGAAAGATGTCAAATGTTGCAACATTATAGGATTTCCTAAAAAAAAACACATCACTATTTTAAAGAGTATGAGAAAAAAAATTAGATTCCCTTAATACCAACAGTAAAAAACATTAACTTCTATAAGATTATAAGATTTGAAATGCTCATACTCGAAAAATAAAAAAGTAAAAGAGAAAAATGACCCTTTTCTAACCCTTCCATTATAAAGTATGTAACCAGCTAAACCACATATAGGATGAAAATTATTCTAAAAAAGTTCGTTTAAATATATCTTACAGTTTATTGTAAAATTTAATTTAATTTCCTTATCTTAATAATAATATATTTAAAATAAAAGTTATAAGATAAATTTCAAATGTAATTTATTTTGTTTCATTATTTTTAAATAATTGAATGAAATTATTGTTTTTCCTCTATAAAATATAATATATATTATACCAAAATATTTACAAAATTGAATACTTTTTTATCCTAGGGAAGAAATCCTATACAATTATATTAACATAGTGTATTTAATAATGAAGCATTAATTGTATTATTCATCTTAGCAAGTTTGTATTCACTCAAATTCACATAAATAATTTGTTAGGCGTTTTCATAGGTTTAATTCAATGCACAAGGGCGAATCACAGTCTCTAATTATATTGATTTTAACAAATAAAATATAGGTTTTAAGAAAGTTTGAATAACAGTTTCATATGAAAAAAGAAAAACATTATATTGTGAATCAGACTTTGTCTCAAACATTGTCCAATATTATAATAATAGAAAGAATAATAATAATAATAATGGAGGCCAAATTTTTTAATTTTAAATTTATTGTGATATAAACAAAAATATTAAGTATAGACCGATTTAAGAGAACTTGATTTTTCTTAATGTAATTTATTTTTAATATTTGATAATGATTCTATGTTGAGACAAAATAAATAATAGATAAGTTATTTTCCAGAAGTGAAGTTAGGTTTGAAATTCCTTTCTAATATGAATTGAAACGTTATTTTAATAAAATTTGTTGAATCTATGGTATTATTAGCTATCAAATCGTTGTCAAAGTCATAAATAATTATAATATATATATATATATATATATATATATTATAATTTTTTTAATGTTGAATTAAACATATTTTTTAATATAATATAAAATTTTAAAAATATGGGTGAAGCTAAATCATTCTGCCTTCAGTTGTGATTTTTATTAACTTTAATGAAAGGTAGAAATTTACCTACTTCTTTAATTCTATCATATTTTTTAATATAATATAAAAATATTCATGACTCTACCATTATTCTTTCTTCTTTTGGGAAAGGTGGAAACTAAAAATATATAAAGATAAGGATAGAGTTAATGATAATAATAAATGTATTTTTAGATAAATAAAAAGACAGATAACTAAGTCATCCAAAAAATAATTAAGAAAAGGATTGGAGAATTGTTACTCTTAACTTTTATTGAATTTAATGTTTAAATGAAGAAAGACATATTTATCCAACGCTTGAAAAAAAGCATTAGGACCACAAAAATATAAGAGCTTCATGTTATAATAATGGTGATGAACAATGACAAACGAGAAAACCAAACCTAAAGAGGTACAATTATTATATGCAAATGTGGCTATTTCTTGGAGATTGCAATGGATGGTTCTAGAATGACACTGATAAAAAGCCTCCCATCTCATTATGAAGCCACATGGAACTGTTGGTTTATATATATATATATATATATATATATATATATATATATATATATATATATATATATATATATATATATATTAATTTCAAAAGTAATTTATATTTTAAAATTAAATAACAATATTCTTTATTTAATAAAACAAATAATCGAAAAATCTATTATACTTAAAGAAGAATTTTTGTCTATATATAATTATAATAATATGATTAAAGCATTAATTTGAATTTTTTTCACATATATTTCATTTTATATAAACAAAACTTTTAGAATTATAAATCTAAGTAAGAAAAAATAGTTATTTTTTATTAGTTTGAGTTAGAAGAATTGTTATAAAGATAATAAAGATAATGTGATTATTACATGTTATTTGAGGTATGTGACTGAATTATGATGTTTATTAGCTTTGAATATTACAATTGAAATTTTGAATTGTATATTTTTATACAATTGATCCATGAATTAAGATGGTATATCAATCTAGTTAAATTAATTTCTTCAAACACATATTTTAAACTCATTAAATTTGTGATGGTATCAAAAATAGATAAATTTATTCAATTGAGACAATATAATAAACTAATATACTTGTTATTGTTATGTTTTCTGAAGTAATGTAGTTTCATTATACAAGTGACCACTTATTAAATAAAAATCTAAAAATTACAATTCAAAGAGCTTATGTCCTTCTATTTTAACTTATTAGGCTTGTGAAAAGAGCTTTTAGGGTTTTGGGTCACTAAGAAAGTAAAATAGTAATTGAGCAAAATAATTTTGAAAATTTTTTCAAAAGCAAGGTATTTGTGTTGTTGGGCAAGCTCTCTTCTTATTTCTCAAATTTGTTTGATTTTGTTCCTAACACTTAGTCGTTGGACAACTCAATTTTTTCATTGGGAAAAAAATAAATTGGTAAAAATCTAATGAGCTTAAAGGGAACTAATTTTTGATGAATCAGGAGTCACGAGTTTCAGACTTTGAGAACTTACAGCCTTGTCTTCCGAAACAAGCTTGTGTGCTCGTTGAGGAAAAGAGGAAGATTTTAGATAGGAAAATAATTATTTTAAGATTTGGAAATAAAACGGGTAGATTTATAGTTGAGTAGAGTAGAACTAGGGTGTTAGCTATAATCTACTCTTTTGCGTGTGGGTGTGTGGCCAAGTACAGTTAGGGCATGAATCATAATCTAGAAGGATTGTTGTTTGAATGAGTAAGACAGATTGGTATTATTAAACATTTTATTTTGGTGAACATTTTGTATGGTAAATAAATGTATGATGTTTTGTGAATCACTAGCTTACCCTTTCATGTGTTTGTGTGAGATAAATAGTAAAATGTAATTGTTGATAAGGTCATTACATTTTTTTATCAGAGCATATTATGTTTTATGATGCATGAGGGAACTGGGTTCATAATGTTTTTATTGGACATGTGTGTTTAGTAGTACCATGTTTTATCTGAGAGTTTGATATAGTCTTTGAGCTTACTTTTGTGTGTTATCAAAATGGCTCCTAGACCTTCTACTTCGTTTGAGATGAGCCAAATAACATGGGTCATAAAGATGATGGCCAATGTACTCCAATAATAGAGTATGATGATGCTTCACAATTATCAAGCCTTAATAAAGTAATGAAAGACTAATAAAATAGCTGCAACAATTCATTCCTCTAGTCAACCCGAAAAATAGTTAGGACATACAAAGTTCATGTGGCACAACCCTCCTAGGTTTAGTGGGAATGCCACTCCTGACCAGGCTTATCTATGGGCCAAGGAGATGGATAAAATATTCAAGGAAATCTCCTGTCATGAGGATAGGAAGCTAGTGTTTGCAACCTACTTGTTATCTGGTGATAAACTGGGAGACCTTTAGGCTAATATTTTTGGACAAGTACTTTCAAATAATGTCAAGTTTGCTAAGGAAGTTGAGTTTAAGAGGTTGGAGTAGAGGGAGATATTAATTTAATGAATATGCCACTAGGTTTGAGTACTTAGCTAGGTTCTACACCTAAGCTACCCTTGAAGGTTGAAGATGTAGATAGGTTGTACAATCTCTTTGATGCATCTTTTGATGAGAAGGTCATTCCGTCAATGTCTTCTTTGTCACTAACATCCACTTCTAACTTGTATATGATAGAGCAAGTGGTTTTCTGATTTAGGTGATCTGCAGAGATAAGAGTAGATATGCATACAAGCATATATCTACACTTTCCTTTTTCTTTTGTTGTTTTTGAACATTGAGCATTTAATACAATTTAATGTACTTCCAGAACAACTATGAGCTTTTCAAATCTTCTACTACTCAAGTAGGATTTGATCGTTGAAGCATTCTAGTACAGATACAATGGAGTTCATGAGAGTTTCATCATTAAATGAAAGCTTCATTTAGTACAACGTATCATTTAGCCTTTGCAAGGATTTTCCTAATCGCGCTTTGTTTAGTAGTTATTTGTTTGGTTTAAGAGCACGTTTTGCAAGGTATCTTTCAACATGTGTTTTTGGAACTATGTTTGTAACTTTCATTACTTTTACCAAAAACATCATTTTGCCCCTTATAGTGAGATCTCATCTAGCATTGTTTGTCAAAGCATTAGCATGAGTGCCTCTACTTATGTATTAGAACATTTACTAAAGCTTTTCTTAAAACATTTAGATAAAGCTTTGTCATAAAACACTTATCTTTCATACAAGCCTTTTTATTTTGCGATATAGGTTTTACAACGGTATTACTTTTTAAATCATCTATTGCACTCGTGTTCTTTGTTCATTAGTCTCTAAACCATGTGAAAAGGCTAGATGATCTTGATCTTTGTCTTAGCGAATTTCCTTTATTCTTGTAATACTGATTTGTTGTTCAACACTATCGTTTGATTTTATGTCTCTTCTTAAGAATGAATTTTTACCTTTTAGGCTGAATATATATTCTTTTATTTTATGCATATTTTCTTTGAAAAATATTCATTGTAAAGCATGTGTTACTTGATCGACTCTTGTGCTCATTACTTTATAATTGTATATTTTTAAAAATACTATATGTAGGCTTCCTTTATGCTTCTATTTTATCCCAGCTCATCTCACCTTATGTAGTTTTACATGTAAGTTTGATTTTTACTTTGATTTGGCTTGACTCGTAGATGCTTCTAAGCTTAAACATTTTTCATTTTAGATATCTCTTTCATGCTAAGTGGGTAGCTAGATGGTTTGTGCCTAGATAATTCTATGATGTTCATTTTCTAGTGTTCATACGCTCTTTCTTTTATAATCATTAGAGAATGTAATTTTATTCTTTTTGTGTCTATGCTCTTTTGATATCTGACTACTCAAGATTATTTCGTTTAATGTTGTTTATTAAACTTCAAAACCAGAGATTCAATAGATGATCCAATCTCTCTCTTAGACGATCTTGTCTTAACAAAAGTAAATTTTTAAAATTTATAAAACACCTTCAAAATAAGGCTAAAATGAACAAACTCTGGAAAAATCAATTCTACACCCGTTACATTACTTATACCCTCCCTTTTCTTAAATGAGCCACTTAAAACCTACTCCTACACCCACTAATCTATCTATTTTCACCATTATCCTCCACTCACAAAATATATTCAATTAGAGAACCCTCACCGCACCTGAACCATCATGGTCCACCATTGAAACCCTAATTACAGAAAACATTTGGTATACATGTCCAAACTCCTCCATATAGTCCAAAGAATGAGAACCCTTGATGTAGATTTGCACTCATAACCACCTCAACAACCATCATGAACAACACAACGTTCACCTGCACCTCGAAGCTTCACGATGCCTCCATAACAACGCAAATCAGATCACGTTATCCTAGATTCTACATCCATCGCTAGCTATCAGTATTCCATTGCAGCTCATTGTACCTATTCGCAAACAAACGTCCACCTTCAACCACCACAGTTTCACAGCAAGCCACCGAGAGCCACCGCTAGACCTCTCTAATGAAACGAAACCCTAAAAAAAGGGTATAATTTTGAGAAAAATAGGGAGTTATCATGTGGTAGTCCCTCATTGGACAGTTAAAGGGTCAAACAATCAACTTTGGTCAAACAAGAAGGGCGGAATTGGAAATTGGATAGAAGATTAGTTGCTGCTAATTTTTAAAATTTAAAAAAAAAATTCAAATAACTAATTATTAATAGAACATAACTATCAAATATTTATAAAAATTATTAATCAATTAAGTATTTGAGAGATATTAAATTATCAGAAAATAGATTGCAGTACTAGAAAAGTAATTACCTTAACCATGTCTAGTTTGTTAACTAGTAACTTAGACATATTGAAGTTGCCTTGGTTAACTAGTGATAATATGATAGAGTCAACGACAACTTATCAGATAACTCATGTAGAATTTTCTTATAATAGGATAGTTCATTTTATTACTTGTATGTCTCCGTTTAAGGTAGGCTATGGTGTTAACCTTCTAACTCCATTAGATTTTTGAAATCTTCCTAATATTGATTATATGACTAACAAAGATGGTTTTGTCAAAGCTATTCTTTTAGGAACTTGAATAAGGAAATGAAAGAAATTGAAAAAAAAAATGGAGAAACTGACTTCTAAGGCTAAGCAAGGACGAAAGAAGATGAAGTTTGAACCCATAGATTAGGTGTGAGTACACCTTAGGAAGGAAAGGTTTCCTTCCTAAAGGAAATCTAAGTGCCTACCTAGAGGAGATGGACCTTTTCAAGTTCTTAAGAAAATTAGTGATAATGCTTACGTAGACACCTTGGTTAGTAATATTATATGCATTTGCATTTTTTGAGAGAAGATTCTCTTGGTTCTTGGATTAAAACTTTGGATCTTAAAAACTAACATCTTTATGGTGAATCTTCACTTGATTTACCAATATTCTAAATTCTGGTGTCCTCCATCTTGTCTTATTCCATGTTCTTCTCTAATTTTATTTGTTTAGGTACAAGGAGGAATCAAATTAAGAAAGATCATACTTTTTCCTACATAGGATTGTATCATCTAGTATCAGTGTCGCAACCAGAATCGCGACAGGATGGCGAGCCGAAAAACAAACGGGTTTGAGAAAAAGTTTTGGGAGTCGCCACCATAATTTATTATGGAAAAACTATGGAAAACCAAACAATAAGACATGGTCTGCGAAAACTAGATTTTAAGTTCGGGCATCGGTTACGTGTAAGGAAAGTGTTAGCACCCTATCACGTCTGCCCAAAGGCAATACCTTTAATTAAATGTATAAAGTTGACGTGGTTTTCCGAAATGTTTAATTTTCCCTAACAAAATAATATAAAGAAACTATTAAGAAACAAAAAATATTTTTTGTTTTATGAACCCGACAAGGACTGACCTTACTCCTACGTATATCCATTTATGATGGACAATCAGGGATCGCATAGTTCTTTATCTAGAAAAAGGTTAGAAAAAGGTTTGTGAATTTGCTTGAAAATTATTATAGATTATTTTGGATTTTTTTTAAAAGTGAACCGGCAAGGATTTGGTTTAACACGATTGACATTTTTTATTTCTAAGATCTTGTATTTTTTTTATTTCAAGAATGGTGGGAAAAAGGAAAGAAACCGGCCATAGGCCAATGAGTACTTATATTCCAAAATTTATGATTTAAAAAAAATATGTTATTTGTGTGTAGTAAAAAAATAATACCTTTAGAAAGACCTTCAACGAAAAGAGAGAAAAGAAAGGTGCAAAGATGACATACCTTTTCAGCTTTCAATACTCCCCTGTTCTTCCTTGATAGTTTCTGTTTTGAGAACTTACTTTTCTCTATACTCTTTCGTACTCTTTCTATCTCTATTATTTCAGAGTCTTTCTCCCTCTCACACATTGTAATATTATGGTAATTTTGCGCTTAATTGTGAATTAATTGGCAACGAAAAAAATAGGCAGAGAAAAAGTCTTGGCTCAAAGAAAAAGAAATCAAATAATATTCAAGACATTAATTATAATTATTGTTAGAAAATTTGTCCATTTTTAAAATCATATTTTCCTCTTATATACTATTTTAATTATTGTTTATAATTATTAGCATAATATTGATCCAAATTATTACCATATTAAACCAACATTTCAAAAATATTGTGTTTGGTATTATAGTTATTATTTTATCTTTTTTACCCACCATTAATTATTATTCGCTTATTTTTTATTTTTATTTATTTACTTACTTGGACGAAATTGGGTGTTCACAATCAGGATTGTATCAAAACCCTAATCATCTACCATTTTCGTACTTCTATCATTATTCATTGTTATCCATATGTATGATTGTAGGTATAATTGTCCCTTTCAAATTTTTTAAAAGTTTAATTGAACAAATGACATTAAATGATTAAAGGACACATTAATCACTCACGGGACTATATATTGAACGGGTGCATGAATAAGTCTATTGAAAGTCCCACATCGACTAGAGATAAGGCCAGATTATAGTATATAAATGTGGGTGCAAACCTCACCCTACAAGTCGGTTTTGTGGGTTGAGTTAGGCTTACAATCCATTTCTTAACATGATATTTAGAGTCTAAGGTTCTTTTGAGAAAAAAACATTTTTGTCGCTTCTACCACTAGATTTGTTGCTACCGGCAGCGACACTGTGTATCGTCGCTGTCGGAAGCGCTACAGTCTATTGCTATCACCGTCAGAGTTTCACTTTCGATCGACGATCACACGGTTTTAATCATCTCAACCAGACGGCCACTGTGTCATCAACGACGCGTTCATCGAAGCTCCTACGCAACGATTGAGAGCGTCAAGGTCACTATTTTTTCTCTTTCAAGTTCGTCGTGCGTGGTTATACGTCTCGTCTCTTTTTAGGTAGCTATTCAGAGCGTCGAGGTCATTCTTGTTCCTCTTTCAAGTGCCTTGATTAGAGAATATTGGATTTTTAAGGTTTATCTCTCTTATTCATCCATGGCTTCTTCCGTTGCTTTCTCTTTTGTTACCAATGTATTTGACCTGTCCATATATGTTTTTTCTCCAGTGACAAAGATGACTTTTGTTAGTTTATTTATAGTCTTGGTGGCTCTTTAACAATGACATTTTTATCCACTAGATGTCAATAATGCATTACTTAATCGCGATTTGTAATAAGAAATTCATATGAAACAACCTCGTAAATTTGTTTCTTAAGGGAGTCTTTTGAGTTGATATTTCATCTTGTATATCATCTTTACAAATAATTAACAATTTGATGTCACTCAAGTATAAAATCAAATATTTTCACTAAATCTTTATTGATTATATCACTATTAAATTTGGTACATACAATTTATATGCACCAGGAAAAATGTTATATATATATATATATATATATATATATATATATATATATATATATATATATATATATATATATATATATATATATATATATATATATTAAAAAATATATTAGTCTCGTATATAATTTTTTATTATATTCAATAAAAGAAATATATGAATATTTAATATAAGATATATTAATTTTATATATAATTTTTTACTATATCCAATAAAGAATTTCATGTGAAGTTTTTCTATCATCTTTAACTTTAATTGTTATGTTACCAAAATAGTACAATTGGGTAGGTTAATTGGAATAATACTGATTAGATGAGATGTAAAATAGATTAATCAACAAGAAATTATTCAGGTCACTCTTAAAATTGTGGAAAATTTTCATGGTTTGAATGTTGATATTTTAGAAACTTTCCTAGCATATGATGAATCTTTCCAGATCTTGAATCAGAATTTATTGCAGCTATGATAGCGATTCAAGAATTATATTCAAAAGGTTTGAACAAGTCATGGATTGAGAGTTATTATATGCTTATTCAATATGTTTTTTATATAAAGTGGATGTAGTTTTTACATTATACATACATACATATATATTAATTAAAGGATGCTTATATTTTCTTAATATTTATTCATATTTTTATTCATATACACTAAAACGATTCATCAATACTTGATATATAATTAAAAAGAAAATAAAAAAAAATATGTTATGATATGATAAGAAAAAATATATAAAAAGAAAAATAAATTATAATAAGTGTACATAAAAAGAATTAAAGTGTATTTGTATGATTGTTGTGTCTCATATTATTTTAAAGAAAAAAAACGAATGCAGAATGTGATAATGTTGGCATCCACTTGTCCTTACAATATTATCCATATTTATGTAAAGATATGTTTTCAGGTTAGTCTGTGTTCACTTTTTCATTGGATGAACACGGGAATCTCCTAGTGCAATTGTACAATCTTGCTTCCTCGTGTTTTTCAACACCCTTTTATTTTCTGGGTGAACTTGTCTGCTCTATTTTCAGTCGAGAATAAGATATCAAATTTATTTTAAAAAGTTGTTGTTTTTAAGAGAAAAATAATAAATGGAATAAATTTTGAATGCCTCAAAGTAAAAATTAATTTTTTTTATAAAACTTTAATATATTTTAATTTTTAAACTTTAAAATAAATAAATATAAACTTTTCAACTTAATTACACTAAAATTTTTAACCATGTTTTTTCACTTATATTTAAAAAAAAATATCAATGAGGTAAATAACTCAGATGTTAACACATTCAATATATAAAAGAAATTAAGGTAATATTGTATTAATATTAAGTTAAAATGACTATATTAATTATTTTTAAAATTTAGGACTAAAATATATAAAATTTTGAATATAGAAAAATTTCAATTTTACATCAAAATTTAATAATTAAAAATATATTTAATTTAATAATAAATTATGTGACATTTCATTTAGTAATATAAAAACACTAAAACAAGAGCTACAAGGAATAAAACTTACAACAAATTTGAGATTTCAAGAGAAGAAAAATCTACACTTGAAATACAAAAGAAGCTATCTATATTGTTGTCTCACCACCAACTCATATGCTGAGACAACTGGAAAGAAGCCCTTCCTAAGCTCACACACATTAAGGTGATCATCGCAAAAGAGAAAACGCACAGACAAACAAAAACAAAAGCAAGGGTAAGCTAATGATAAAAATATTTAACATGGTAAAAATAAAATTCAACATACAATTTTAATCACACAATTAGTAGAACATCTTCTCTCATTCACACATATCAAAAGATCTTTTCCATTCACACCACTGACTCGAACTTGGCCAAACCCTTTACAATATAGTATAAATGTCGAGCCATGGAAAGTTCTACACCTGTGTGGTGAAACAGCTGGCTCACTCAAAGCTACCACACAAGGCTAGTCCTTAAAACGCCTTTTCCCACCATGAAGAAAGGCCCCCAGGCTAGGACCTCCTGCTCCTCTCATGACATGACTCATCACTCTCTAATTGAGCATGGATGATCATTAGAGTGTTAGGATAATCCCATATCGACTTCTTACAATTTATACTATTTAGACACATGAATCCCCTAATAAGATATTCCTCCTTGAAATTCTCTGTTTCCAACCTTGAAAACCATTTGAAATCATACATATGTCCATATAATTTCACATTCGAATAATACACCAATACATGAGAATACTGGTTATACATTAAAGAAATAGAAACAATCATACAAGTCATAAGAAATCACCCAATAACACAATTTATTCATGGCATAATTATACTCATATTTAGGTAAGGAAAAAAACTCTGAAACCCTCACCAACAGCTCCGGAAGGGTCCAAAACCTCCAAAACGACCTAAAGAACGTCAAAAATCGATAACTAGAACCCCAAATTTGAGATCCGAAAAACTGACAAAAAAAATTGCTGAGTTGCACCCAGCGCCCCAAAAAGGGGTGCTTGGGCGCCAAACCCCTGGAATAGGGGCGCTCAGGGGGCGCCCAAGCGAATTCTTCTTGCAGAAACGCCCAGGGGCGCCCAAAGCTGCACTAGGTTATCAAATTCACCTATTTTGACTTTGGTGACCCTCTATACAAGTTTAAATAATTCTCAAACACTCTTAGGCGCTGAGAAACATCTAAAATCATACCTCTTACTTGAATTGACCACTTCAAACCTAAATTGACCTATGAAAACCCAAAATTCACTCCTATAAGCTACCCAAACTCAAATGTACCTCTTATACCACCCATGTTACTGATTTTACTGCACAACCAATTTCATATTGACTTAATAATGGACTATAATCCAACTCTTACTTCATAGAACTGCCATTTTTTAAATTCACTACCCAACACCCTCTTAATAGACTTAAATTTACTTCAACCAAGCCTCACCAACACTTTTCTGCATAATAAACCAGATTTTACTGGTTTGATCCCTCTCACAAGTCCAAATGGACTTTAAAATAACCCATAAACATCCCTTTTTCCCAACCCATTGCTTACTCGCAAATCCACCTACCAAAACCCAAAATTTTCACTCTAAATAAGTAGTAAATAAACTCAGATTCTTCCTCTCAACTTAACATCATAAATTTCCTCATTTAAGTATATTAATCAGTCACAATTACCCCGTAACACTTACCAAACTGCAGGTTCCACATTCTACTCATTATTTCAAGAATCGACATACTAACACTCATCACTTCAAAACCAAATTAGTACTTCAATCTATTCTTTTCACAACCATCATTATTCATACAATTTTTGCATCAACAACATATTCATTTCATCATACAATAAATCACACAACAATTCATACATTTAAAAATCTAAACTTTCATCATAACGCACATTAATCAATATTTACTCATTTTAGAATATTTATACTACCACATAACCATACAACCCATCAATAAAAGATTTCAAACCTCCTATTACATATACAAAAGACAAATTAAGTTCCCTTACATTTGTTAGAATTATTATGGCTCTCTAACCACCTATTGTTACTTCCACCACAAGGAAAAATCTTAGAGAAACCTACAAATCGCCAATTGATGATTGGAAACGAACCTTAGAATTTCAAATTGACAAAGAATCAAGTAAGACAACCTTTTGATAGATGCAAAAACAGATTTAGGAACATGATCAAAGATCGAGAATAGAAAGAGAAAAAATGGTAGAAACTTACTTGCTCTGTTGTAGAAATTGATCGGTAGATATTGAAGACAAATCCGTAGAGATCTTCTAGGAACTTCCTGATTGTTAAATAGATGATCAAAGAGTAAGAAAACTTAGACAAAAGGTAGAGATGGTTTAGAGAACGAGTTTTAAAGAGATGAACTGTGTTTTAAGTAATGAGACGAGTGTATGAAATTCTATTTATATTATCGACTCATTTTAATATAAAATAATCGGTCTCATTATTTTAAAACACTTATTTACTCTAATACTCTATTTATTAGCGAGCTGAAAAAATTCGAACCCGGTTTGATCCACCACGGGTTGGTGGGTTGTGTAACATCCCAAAAATATAGTTGTAAACTATATTTAAGAGTTCTTACATTTACAATAAAATTGAACAGTTATAGGAAATAAAGCTAACTTACAGTTATCCTAAAATAACCATAAATTAAAAACTTTATAGAAACCTACACTGATACAAACCATACCGATTGATCATACAAGAAGTGTATCAACCGACGGTCCTACACTGAAAACAAAAACAAGCACAAGACCGAACGGTCTTACTCTTACGAAAACCATCCTCTTCTGTCAGCACCTGATCCATAGAACCCCTCCTCACCTTCTGCTCACACCCACAGGATGATCATTGCAATGACAAAGACGACCGAACGGACAACATGACAAGACAGGAAAATAAGGGTAAGCTAGTGTAATTTAATTAACTATGTTAACATACAATTCAGACAAACATATAATATAATCATACAAGCATGTTATAGCTGACTACTTTTGCTCTGACTGTCCGAATTGTATGAATTATGTAGCTACGACGTTTATGCACCCAGATGGTGTAATAGCTGAGATGCCCTCAACAGCTGTCACCGAGGTTAGTCCGTTATACCTCGCCCAAGTTTACCTTATGGAGTAGGACCTCCTGCCATTCTCACACATGATTTACTCTTCTCTACGTGAGAATGAGTAATCATAGAATATCAGGATAAATGCCAGCTGAGCATAACCACATTCTTACTTTACAATTCAATAACCAACCACGAGATATTCCTCCTTGGAATACTCTTCCATACTATTCAATTCATGTCATACTTTAAATACCATCATTCTTAAACATCAATACAATCAAACCGAACAATAAAATAAGATCCCATCGTTGAACAAAACCGAAAGAGATATCATCAGACTTATGAATAAGACCGAATGGGAGAAACTCTCCCTACATACGAACATGACCGAACGGTCATTTAAGAGTAAGACTCAAGCATGAGCCGGACACGGTTTTAGGGCCGAACACTTGAACAACCGAATACTAGAGGTAAACCGAACGGTTATATCTTAGTCCGAACACTATCGGCTTAGACTGAACACTTAGGTCTTAAACCGAACACCATTAATACCTAATACAAGTACATGATTGAGTATTATGCCGAGACCTAATGCTTAGTACAAGACCGAGTACTACTGAGATCGAGCGTTTATACTAATATACTATTAGTATAAGACCGAGCGCTAACAAGAACGAGTGTTAGCACAAGAAACCATCCACACATCTAAGGCCGAACGTTATAATTTAGTTTGAACACTAAGAGTCAATACCAAATACTGAGATAATACTTATAACTAAACATAACCTATCGGTCATTAACAAGTAAGGTCCATAAGAGACCGAACTCAGTTAAGTCCGAACACTCGAGTGAGACTGAACAGTCAGTAACTAGTAAGGCTCTACAAAGGTCGAACGTAGTTAAGACCGAACACTAGTACCAGACCGTTCAGTCATTAACTGAAAACTCCACAGAAGCATAACTCAGTTAAGACCGAATACAAGAGAAAAGTCGAACGGTCCAAGAAGGACTTTCAGCGAACAATATAATTCTGCAGAGTGACTGCAAAATTATGATAAATCATCAATCTTTACCAAAATTATGACAAATCAGATTTCCTAGCTTTAGTACTATTTTGAGTGACTCAAGGGTTCTAACCAGTCTTATACCACTTACCTAGATTCTTTATACCGGCCACACTCACACCGAACATAATTGCTCCAATTTCACTATCTCACTTCATCACAATTCACTCGGCCATGATCCAAAAACTTAGCATAAATACAATCAACATGAACACGACCATTTAATAGTCCACACCAACTCAACTGAAAACAAAATCATTAAATTTCACATACATTCAACATCATAAACAACGTTTTCATACATCAAAACTAAGTAATTAAATTATCTAGCTTCCCTTACCTCTTTGACCGAACCAAAGGAAGACCTCTCACTAAAATGGCTATCCCACACGCACAATCACCACCTACAAATCTTTGGATGGGTGAGAAAACAACATCCATCCAACCCAGAACTAAGGATTAGATTCAAAAGAGTAGTTGATGGACACATGCAAGCTGAATAATGCTTGCATGTAACAGAAAATGTAGAACTTCAAAGGATAAAAGAATTTAACTTACCAATTCCAAAACAGTAACTTGATCGGTTTAAAAGAGAGAGCTTGACACCAATAATACTTAGGTGCTGCCTGAATGATGATCGGAAGAAGGAAAAGGTAAGAATTTGTAGAGAGAAGGAGAAGAAGTTCAGAGAGAAGGAGGAGAAAACTGAAACTCAGAAACTTTTGGAGAAGAAGGTGCATGCAGGAAATGGCTCGAGGTATTTTGAAAAAGCTAATTATATCCTACCATCAAACCACTGGGTCCAATCCGATGCACCCATATGGATCCCACTTTGCTGCTGAATTTAAGGGTCCTGACAAGTTGGCTCATTGGCTCATTTAATTATAATTTTTTCTTAAAATAAAAAAAATTATATTTTTTTAATTCAAATTTAAATATTCACACTAAAATAATATTAAACTCCAAAAAATATATATCATACAATCAAAACGTAATCTAAACACATGTACAAAAAAACAAAGAAATAAGCTTTTAATATTGATAATTTTTGTATCACTTGTCCATTTATAATATTCTTGAATAGATAAATCTATAATATTATTCTCTCTTGAAACATCTTTTTTCTTATCACCATCTACAATATAATAGAAAAATACTAACTAATAATATTGAAAACAAAAAAGTAAATAATTTAATTAAATTAGGTGATTAGTGAGCTAACTGGGTTCACCACAAGTTCAACTCGGTTGAGCCGAGTTTTAAGTGAACCGAATTGAAAAATAACTTACAAAAAAAATTATATATTTTTCAAACCCAATCCATCTCAAACTCGTGGTGGGTCAGGTTGACTTGCGATTACAATCGCACTAGATCTATACAAGTAACTTACAAACAACCGCACTATGACAATAAGTTTTATTCTTCACAAATATTTTTTTTCAAAAGTTAATATTAAAATATTATAAATATTAAGTCACTATATTAAATACAACCTACACACTTACTTATATATTGTCATAAATAAGTATTTAAAATAGGTTTTACAAAATTAATAATTTAAATATGTTTTAAAGATAAAATCATATCAAAACTCCATGATTACACCCTACCTTAAAGCTAGTATTTTAATCTAAAAAATTATCTTAATTATTTAGAGAAAAAAATGTATCAAATAAACTAATTCAAATAAAATTGAATTTTAAATTTTATTTTTAGTTTGAATATTATCTAAATTAATAGTTCAAATGAACATGAATGAAACATAATTTAATCTAAATTAAAAATTATTTTTAAAATAATTTTTTTAAACTCTATAACAAATTTTGTATTAATATAGAAATATGTTATTAATAAAGTCTGTTTTGAGAAGTCATCTCACATGGGAAAAACAAGACAAAGAAAAGAATTTTATATATTTATATAAAAGTTGTGGTTGTGGTATATTTGGGAGCAGCTTTCAAGATGGGTTCAGAAAATATCAAGTGAATGAAAGCAAGTGAGTGGCTTGATTGGTACCGAAGGGAGGCCCATACGCTCATCAATTAATTCTCCTCTGCCTTATTGTTCAAGTACAATTATACTCAACACACTTATTTAGGTGAGACCATTAAGTTATTGCACAAATAAAAAACATTCAATTTAAGTTATTATGTTCAATTTAACTATTAAAAATAAAAATATATTACCATGATTTTCTAACAGTTGTATAACTTTTTAAATTATATTTTAGTTTTAGTACTTTAGTTCTTTAATTTTTTTTAATATACACTTTTCTTCAAATGTGTTATTGAAAAATATTTTTGGTTACTTAGATTTTTTTTTTTTAGTTCATCTATATGGATAGACTTTTTAGAATATATTAAATTTGAAGAAAAAATATTCAATTCTTTATTTAAGTTTTTATTTAATCTTTTATATTTTATTTTCTTGAAACGGGACAAAGTATTTTATTAACCAACTAGTTTGTTTTCAGATATCAGAATGCATTAATCTCATAACTTATTTTGATTTCCAAGAAAAATAAAATAGTGTTATTTGATCACTCTATTAATTGTATAGATTTCTTTTCTATTTCATAAAGTTAATAGTAAATGTTTTGTACAACTGTTGAACTTTAGTAGCTTAATATTTAAATATGATTATAAAAAATAAAAAATGTGTTTATCGTATTTTTGTGAGAACTATAAAATAGAGTTTGTAAGAGTTAATAGAGTTTGTAAGAGTTGATAAGTGTTTTAAATATTAAGGTCATGTTATTTTAATATTAAAAATAAAAGATATAAATAGAAAATCTCTTAAAGAGTCTTGTTACTTAAAACACTTACTATCTCTCTAGAACTCGTTTATCGAGTATTTTCTCCTTTTTTTTTTCAAGTTCTAATTTCCGAGTTATCTTTTTTATTATCAGGAAGTGCCTTTGTGATCACGACAAGAATATCTTCCTTTACCTTTAATCAATTTTGTTAAAAGAGTAAGTTAATTTTTACTCTTTTCTTGAGTTGTACACTTCCTTTCATGCATGTAAGCATTCTTGTCGCATGTGCCTTCTCAGTTTTTTAGTATGCTCCATGTTGATCTATGGTTCTAACCACGTACCCTAATCATGTCTCTGTGGTATTTAGGTGCAGATTAGAGTTCTCTGAATTGAAGGAGTAATTTTGGTCTAGTAGAGCAGTTAGAATTTCCAATAGGTGAAGGAAGTTATATGTTTGTTTATAAAACTTTTACGAAGTTCAAATCTGAATTGGTGTGTGTTTAGTTGAGACGATTGATTGAGTTATGAAAATAATATATATATATATATATATATATATATATATATATATATATATATATATATATATATAACTTGCTGAAGAATTTCATAATAGGATAGCTTGATTACTTTAATTGGATGTGACTACGTGTGTTATTTGAAATTAGTAAGATATGGTGGTGAATGACTCTTGATTGTTAAGTGTTTTGATCATTTGAGTGGATATGTTTGAATGCATATTTTGTTAGAAGTTATTGTAAATTTGGGGAGAAGAAAATAGGGAGGTCTTCTGGTTGTACCGTGCACCTCCATGTACTTTGGTTAATTCTTTTCTTTTTAACATTCCTTTTACTTTTAGTTGTCTTTAAGTTCTTTGTTTAGCATATAAGTTCCATGTATCTTGTTTTTGGAACACTCTTTTGAAGGATGTTTGATGAGATATGATGTGTGTATTATATTTGCATTGTAGTGAAGGTAAAATGGATATTTCATGTATGAGTTATGTTTCAAATTGAATATGGAATGACTTGTGTATGTGTAATACATAAATGATGTTATAAGAATTTCAAGGATAAATTCTTAAGATGGTTGCATATAAGTGTATGTATTGATATAGGATGTTAGTAATTAGGGGTTATTCTGACAGTCTCAATAACTTCTAGTCTCAAGACGAGAAGGATAGTTATGTGGTGCAAAGTAGCAGGAGGTCCTTAGTCTGATAGTCAATTATTTTCGGTCATAGATGCTTGAAGGATTAACCTCAGAGTGTGGTAGTTAATGTGTAAAAGTTGTTGTTGCACCACCTCTTGGGCATAGCTCTTATAGTTCAATATCAAGTATTGGATGGTCAGTCTAGAGTTAAATGGTGAGATGTGTATGAACCTTATTAGTTGTTGAAAATTAAATTATAAGTTGATGTTTGTAAATGATTATATTTTATAACATTATCTTATCCTTTTATTTGTGTTTGTGTTTGTTCGTTCTCTTGTTTGTAATGATTATTTATATATATGTAAGCATATGAGAATCCTCTTTAGATCAATTGTTAGGTAGTCGAGATGAAACACAGTAAATTAAGATTTCTTTTCTTTTTTTTGTTAGTTTATTATATATATATATATATATATATATATATATATATATATATATATATATATATATATATATATATATATATATAAACTTCATAGTGTACTTAAGTTTAAGTGTATAAGAATTTGTTGGATTTTTCTTCTCTTGTATATATCTTAATATTAGAGCTATATTTGGATAACTTCAATAAGTTCAAGTTTAACTGTTATAATTTTATTAAATATGTATAAATCTTATAATAGTATTAATATTATTAAAAATTTGAGTTGTTATAATTTTGTTGTTGTCTTTTTTAAGAACACCAGTAAAAATACATGTAGTAATTTTTTTATAATAAAAAATATATTAGTATAGTAATTATTCAAATAAAAAATATTATTAAATTATAAAATAACTTTTAATTATTAAAATAAATAATATTACCACATTATAAAATGGTTTTTAATTTTTATAATTATATTATAAATAATTCTATCATTGTGTAATTAGTTGTTTTTACTATAAGTAATATTTAAATTTAAAAAATTAATTATTTAATAAATGAATTGGATAAGATGTGTATATAGAAAAGACCGTACTCTTTATTAATTTTATAAATCTATAAAATAATTTTTATAAAAAAATAATTATTAAAGTACATTTTTATAGTCTTATTATGGATAATTATTTTTATTCTTTAAATAATTTTATTATAAGTATTTATTTAAATTTGAAGAGATAGTTATTTTAAAAGATAAAATTGGTAAAATATCTATGTACAATAAAATAGATTATATTCTTTATTATTATAATATAGACATGTAGTAGTGTAGATAAATAAGTTGTTGTAACAATTAACACTGTGTTATCACTGATACATTTTTAATTTCCTTATATTTACGTGTAACTTATCTAATTCTTCTAAAAAAATACAAATCAGTGTGTGATAAATTATATATTTGAATATTGTATAATTAAAAGATGTTCTTATTTCTATATTTTGATTTGAGGGTAAGAAATATTCTTGTCATATGCATCATATACATGTCATGGAGACATAAGCAAATCCTCATACACATGTGTTTTTGGCAGATCATTTTAAAGTGTGAATTGAACTGAACATTTATGTATGTACACCTAATAATTGGTACAATCTTGCTAGCTATAATAACAGTTCGTACTATGTATGTACCTGATGCAACATGCAGGGGCATCCATAACCATTTTCATTAAATATTTGTGGGTTTAATTATATAAGAAAAACACTTTAAGTTAATTAAAATATGATTTTTTATGTCAAATTATAAAAATAACAGGGCAAAACCAAACCTTATAAATATATGAATTATATAAAAAATAGTAACTATCTTTCCAAAAAATTTTGGTGATTTAAATTTCAAAAAATAATAAATATGGATAAGTATATGTGATTTAAGAGAACAATCTTTTAGTTATAATTAGTGCATAACTTTTCACAAACATTAATTATTTTAAACTATATTTTATTTTAGTTCACCATAAAATCTATCATCAAGTACTTAACTTTTCTTTTCACATAAAACCAATAGAGAGAAAATTAATCTATTATATAACCACTACAAAAAAGAAGGACATTACCGAAGGTCAGGAGTCCTCGGAAATAGCTCAAAATCGTCGGTAAAAAGTAATTACAGACGGCTTATCGACGGCCAAAGAGCTTTCGGTAAATCTCTTGTCGCTAACATTTACCGAGGGCTTCCGCCCTTCGGCAATTACTGAGGGCAAAAGCCTACGGTAATTACCTAACGTGGGTAATTACCAAAGGGCAAAAGCCTTCGGTAAGTTGGAGGCAGATATAAGGCACAGTTGTATTTCTTATGAAACCAAACTGTTCACAACACAAACAGACCTGCATAACATTTTTCAACCACATACAGACCTGCATAATGTGCATCTCAATGATGCAATCATTGATCAAAAAAACAATATAACATTTGAATCATCCATTAATCCATAGAACATGTATTTATATTTAAAACATAAAACAATGTAACATAATGATGTTCTAACATCCAAATCATCCAATTGATCTAACATCCAAATGATCTAAACTCCAAATGTTCTAATATCCAAAAGTTTCTATAACAACTAATAACAAAATGAAACTAATAATGTACATAGTTATCATCAGAATGATCTTCATCATCCTGCTCCTCTATAGATGGCTGGACTAATGTGGGTTGGACTGATGTCGGCTGGACTGATGAGGGTTGGATTGATGTGGGCTGCTGAGGGACAGCGGGTGACGAGGAGGTTCGTGGCTGGGTCGGAGGGATATTGAATTCATCCTGTGAAGTTTCAGGCAACACTCTCATGACCAGGGCCTTAAAGTTTGTAAACTCAGCTCTCAAATCACTGATTTCCTGGTCACGTTGCTCCAGTGCCTGCGTGAGGCGGACAACGACCTCGTCAGCAGTAGTGGTGGAAGAAGAAGGTTGGTGCTTCAGAGTACCTCCTCTCGATGTTGTATAGTTTGTAGCAAGTTGTCATGCACCGTACACTCGTCCCTTTTTCTTCCCACCAACGATGTCGACCCAGCACTGTGTCCTACGGATGTCATCTTCTGCATTACTCGCATCATCCGGTGTAGGAGCTGACTCATGTTCAGATCTAACCTGTGAAAGTTTCGTAGAAAATTCTTCCAGTTGAAACATTAAAAGCAATGTTAGGGAATGATAGAATAACTTAAATGAAAAATTAGTAATAGTAATAGTGTTATTTGCTTACATGAGTCTTCCGAGATCTTTCATCAACGAATTGATTAGTGCTCTTCCATACATGAGACTGTGCAAATACCTCATCAACATGGACCGCCCGTCTCAGAGCTTGTGCCTGTAACATAATTTAGAGTTACAAGTGTACATATGAAATAGAAAATACATAACTTATATATGAAAGAAAAAGTTATGCAATGAAATTTTACCACACAACTATTATTATAAGTTAAGATACAAATATGCTTTTACTTATTAGCAAATTATATTTTTTGAAATATTTTAACAAATTTAACATTTTAGTTTGTTCATATAATTCTTCTACAAAAATGTATGTAATAGCATGTAGTTATCTTGGACTTTTTCTCTTAGTGGTAATAAAATAAACCTATAATATTTTTATTAAAAAACATTTTAAGCTTTTGTAAAAGTCACAATCTCATAAAATTTTAAAATGGTTTTACCTTCTTCAAATTAAAATTTTGCTTTGTAAATTTTAATATTTTAAATGTTTAATTATATTTTGAATTCCTATAATTTTAGATAAGTTTCTTTTTAGTCTCTAAAATTTAAAAAAAAATCATTTGACTTCTTCAAACTTATCAATGAAATAGATTTTAGTGGCTAAAAAAGTAAATTGAAGTAATTAAAAACTCTAACAACTTACTCTATTTAAATCAAAGCCACCTCTAAGATGACTTCTTATAAGCATAAAGTAAATTGTTAAAGAATAAAAGTAGTATAATTTAAATAAAGTAAACATACTTTATTATTTAAGTATAAAGCTTAATAGAAAAAATTAACTAACAGAAGTGTAATTATATTTTATTATAGACGTCGGGGCCCTCCTAACAGAAGTCTTAATGCTTGACAAGTAGGTGAAAAGTCATTTTTTTCCGCCTTAGAGACGTTCGATCCCGCCACCCCGACGTCTATATTCGATTATAGACATTGGTGCCCCTCCTAACGGACGTGTATATGTCTGACAGGTAGATGAAAAGTTATTTTTTTCCGCCGTACAGACGTCGGATCACGCCAACCGACGTCTAAATGGCCTGTGAAAGTTGTGTTGGACGTCATATTAGTGAGGGCCCTAACGTCTAATTTAGAATAGACGTCGGTTCACCTGGGGAGTCGACGTCTAGTTTGCTGTAAAATGAGACATGAAATCCGTTGTTATGAGCACTTCATCGTCTTCCTTCTCTCGCATTTTCTCTCTGCGGCATTGTTTTTCCAGGTGCGTTTTTGTCTCTTTTGAACTGTTTACACGTACTTTTATTCCGATTATATTAGTCTTTGGTTGATTATCTTTCATTTGAACCGATTAAAATGAGTTTTTTTTTTGTGTTTTGGTGCAGTTTTTCTCGTATCTTTGGGTAAGGTTGTACCACATTCTTCATTTGCTAGTTTCCTCGTAAGAAAAGCTTACGTCTTTTGGATGTCTTATAGCGTTTCAACCTAAAATAGAACTTTGGTCCTTGCCTAGTTCTATTGTCACTGTTCGTTTTCATTGTCGGTTTTAATGGAACTAGGCAAGG
Organism: Vigna umbellata; assembly: GCF_029865625.1. Taxonomy (NCBI): domain Eukaryota; kingdom Viridiplantae; phylum Streptophyta; class Magnoliopsida; order Fabales; family Fabaceae; genus Vigna; species Vigna umbellata. The sequence continues at coordinate 54,272,818 of NC_142167.1, read as the reverse complement.
ACCCAGATTCGGTTTTCGGTTGAAATGCCATAAGAGATCCAAAAGACGCAACCTTTTCTATGACGAAACTAGCAAAGGGAAGGAGGTGCTACTACGCTACCCAAAGACATGAGCTGCAGTAGACGTCGGTTAATGCAATGTCCGGCGTCCATGGAACTCTTTAGACGTTCGGGTAATGTAGTAACCGACGTCTATGGAGCCATTTAGACGTCGGGTCATGCAGTAACTAACATCTTCATAGACGTTGGGCCTGTTTTGTGTCCGACGTTTGATTAACGTCACCCACAAAGACGTCGGTTTTGGAGCTGATGTTAAATGGCTAAAATTACAGACGTTACATGCCCTTTCTGCACTAGTGTAAAGGTGATATGGTCATAATAATTGATTTTATCTAGAAGTAATTGTTATTTGAATATAAATGTTGGATTAAGATGGAATTGTTTGTTTTAAAAGATTGAATTTATAATGAGAGATTTGTTGTATGTTGTGCAGTGAAAAGTTAAAATATTTCAATTAAGTTAAATTGGTTTTTGTAACAATCTAGAAAATTATATTTTAGATTTGAGAGTGGTTTAAAATAATAACTCAATTATTATAATAGTAAAATGTTTTAACTTAAATAGAAACTTGATTAATGCATATTTATACCATCTTTTTATATTTAATTTTAAATTTTAAATTTTAAATTGAATTTTTGTGCTTAAAAGATTGATTTGAATAGGATTTGTGATAATTGGACTTATCACTAGTACAAAAATAACATACAACGTCCAATATTTTTTGTCTTTCACGTCGAATTCGAGATCGACGTTATATCGAGAGATGTTAAATTGACGTCGAACATAGAACAATTCGACGTTAATCAAATTAACGTCGAATTTTGTCAATATTCGACGTTAATCAATTTCTTTTAATTAATTGTGATCCTTTCTTATAACTCTACGAGACCTGAAACGCAAAAAAACAACAAATTTCAGTTTTTGATATTTTAAAAGCATGAACTATGAAGGTGTAGTATAGTATCAACAACAAACAATAATAACAAACAATAACAAACAACAAACAAGTTCAATCAAACAACTACAACAAACAGGTTCAACCACACAAAAACAACAAATAAGTTAAAAAAAAACAAACAAGTTCAACAAATAAGTTCTTCAAAACGAAAAACGAAAACTAACCTTCAAAAGTGGGTTTGTCGAAATAAAGTATTGCAACCAATGAGGGAGAAAGCAGAATGCGCCTAAGAAGGACAAGAACACGAAACTAATCGGTGAAAACAAACGAAAATCATACCTAAAGTAGTTAATTAACATGCATTTATAACAAATTGAAGAAAGATTACATGTGATGGTCGTCAAACTTTGTTCTAGAAAAGTTTGAGCAAAGAAGAGTGTTAGCATAAAGCTAAAGAGCAGAAATTTTTTATGATGTCTCAAAGTCAAGTCTCAAGTGCTCTTATTGTACAAAGATCTTCATGAAGACTTGTTTTTATATTAAAGCTTTTATAATTTAGTAGATTTATGTATAGGATGTGGTTTATATTTGATTTTATGTATTGTTTGCCTTAGGTTGGGTTAAAATTTATTTTGAATCAAAAAACCTCATTTTATAATCAAGATAATTTATTATTAATTTATAATAATCGATTATCAGTAATCAATTATGACTTGCCATAATTGATTATAATGAGCAATTATGAGAATTTTTTCCCGTTGTGCATTCATTAAATGCATATTTAATTACCATAATTGTATCCTTGAGTGAGATCTCTATAAATTAGATTGAGACTCTAATTCTAAAATACGAAATATAAAATATGAAATAAGTGTATTTTGAAAAATCTTATCTGTAGTGTGCGGTGATAAGTGTTCTAGGATTTGTTGAACCCTTGTGCTGTGACTTTGGGAACTTGGTGTGTTGGCATAGAGCGAGAACTTTCACAGGCAGTGTGATTGAGCGTTGTTGTTGTTGCTGAGTTAAAAGCCTATCATCATTCGTGAAGCATTCGGAGGAGGTGTTCATCCTTTGTGAAGATTCAGAGGAGGTGTTCATCCCTTGTGGGTTATAGGGGAAGTGACTTTCATATCTTGGGGTAACAAGAGAGGTGGTTTCTAAACTCTTACAAATTGTTTCTTTGTGATTGTAATTTGTAATTGTTTTGTGAGTAGTGAACTATTTATCTTGATTTGACATAAGCGACTGGATGTAGGATTGGTAAGATCCGAACTAGGATAAAATCATCTGTGCAAATTTCTCTCAACCTTACTCTCTTTATTTGTTATTTTTATTTGCTTGGTAAGTTTAATTGAGTAGAAATTAAAAGGCACACCTTTGTATTAAAAACCCTCTTGGTTTGTTATTCCACGCTAATCATTCCGCTGCAGATGCTCTGACAAAGAGGGTATCGCGCGCTAAGATAAAGTGATTCAATTTTCAATCTCCCACTCAAATTTTTATTGAATTCACTAACCTTTTAACGTCTAACGTTGGGGCATTCGACGTTTTATATCCTTTTGACGTCTAATTCTAGCGAATTTGACGTCATACGTAAATATATTTTCACCTTCGGGCCAAACATTTTCGCAAAATTTACCCAATATAACAAATTGACGTCGAATTCCAAATTTAAACGACGTCTAATAATTGCATTTATTTACAAAAATGTCACCAGTCATTTTTAACGTTGGTTATTCAGTGGTTGGACATTGAACGTGTGACGTTATATGTTGTTTTTGCCCTAGTGTATTGAGTTTGTGAAATAAAAATGTCTTAAAAAGTGACTTTTAGTTGCATAAATTATTTTGGGTATTCTAATGTTTGTTCATGTAGCTAAACTTAAGTTAAAGTTGTTTAAGGTGTGAAAATAAATTGGTAAAAATTACAAAAAACCTTTAGAATAAGGCCAAAATCAGCAAATTTCAGAAAAATTGTCCTACACCCTCGTAATGCAACATCTCATTTCAATAGTATAAACACTATTAAAAAACATTACAAAATCAATACAATAGAACAGTTTAACTTGAGGAATATATAAGATATCCATACAATTATCCAAAATAAGTATAAGACTATCTTTATGTACAACGCAAATTAAATAAAAGAACTCTCTTTACAATGTCTTTCAAAGTATAACTCATAAACTAAACTACTCTACTCATAAGTACACATCCGTCGGTCATCTCCTTTCAAAGCTTGCTCCATTGAGAAGTCATCTCCCTTTTCTCACACTAATCAAGTGATCATTGAATAAAGAAATCAAACATTCACAAATCAAACAAAGAAACACACAAAAAGTAAGCTAATATTAAAAGAAACAAACATAAGATACCAAGATTCATCATATATTACATTTCATACAAAGTTAAACAAACATCCTAAGCATACCATGAACTTAGACATAACCATCCAGATACAAGTATGAATGTCGAGTTATGGCGCGTCATGCACTTATGGTGACCACTATTGCTTTGCAGAACCATTGCCAATGGATTTCACCTACCATACACAAGGTTAGTCCATAAAACGTCTTAGGCCAAGATGGAGCACCTCGACTAAGACCTCATGTTACTATCACCACATGCATCACCCTTATGTAATTGTGAATGGGTAACCATTAGAGTTTAAGGATAACCCCAAAGATTGAGCTTCCTACATTCATACATATAGTACTTGAAGCAACCATTTAGATTTTCATCTTAGAAACTCTTGTTTAACCACACCTTGCTACATACATAACATCATTCATAAACCTTCATAGCATTCCATAGAATATACTAAACACACTTTAAAAAATCAATGTAGTCATCATTCACAAGAACATAAGAGAAAAGAACATAAAACTCACAAAAGGAACAGAGCGCCCAGTGCTAGAAACTCCCTACTCAGCACCTCGAAGTTCATGAGTTCACTAACTTCGTGGCGCTCAACACCCAAACTCACCGCTTAGCGCCCCAAAGTCAGAGAGCTCATTAACTTTGTGGCACTTAGTGTCCTGGAGCCCAGAGGTTCTCAGGTTTGACAATGCTAAGCGTCACACAAGACCATTTAGTGCCATACCAGATGACAACAACTTGTTTTTCTGGTTTGGGTGCATCTGTGACCTATCCAACAGAAAAAAATGGTTTCTTAAACACTCTAATTGATGCTAAAATATGTTTATGGTTGAAATTAAGTATCACTTTGCTCATTAGATCAGAAACTAGGTGCACTAAACCAACTCAACAACTCAAAAGTACTTAGACTCAATTCCACACCTTCTAACACAAAACTTTGCAACCTAGGGATCTGAACAAGTCACAATTGACCTAAAAACAGACCTTTCATCACAAACCCTCTACTTTAGATTTTCAATGATTATGTTGACGCCTTTGGTTGAGTTAGTAGAATGGAGCAAGGAAAATTGTAATATGATTTTAATTCACTAAGCAAACCAAGTATTGGTTGAGCGTGAGAATATTTTCTAAACTTTGAAAAAAATAAGTTTTAAAAAATTTGTATATCTTTCATGGTAATGTTATATTTAATTAATGTATTGTTTTTTAATAATAATATAATGAGATAAATAATTAATTTTAATTCATTATCATTTAAATCGATTTGGATGAATATATATGAATGAAAATTCATGATAATATGATTGCTATATAATGCATTAAATTTAAGATTTAGATGGATGATCTTGATTCTACAGTGAAAAAAAAATAGATTGTAGATTCAAAATAAATTTTTATGGCTTAGTTTTTTAGTGTAAAAAATAATTGTTTAGGTAATGAATATATCTTATTATACGTAATATAGTTATTGAGAAAATGAAATTTTATATTTATAAAGAAAAAGAAGATTGTTGATGACAAATTATTAATGAACTTTGAAGTGTAAACATAGTTAAGATGTCAAAGGTTTATAGTGATGTATGTAACATCTTATTTCAATAGTTTAAACACTATTAACGAAACATCACACATTCAATAAACTAGAACTATTAACGAAACATCACACATTCAATAAACTAGAATAGTTAACCACATAGAAAGTATATAAAAGTGTATGTACAATTATAAAAACATAACTATAAATTACATTCATATACATAACTCTAATAAAAACTATTTACTTATTTAAAGAAGGTTTTCTAGAATTACAATCCAAAAGAGAACATTAACTATGCTAATCAACTAAGCATATGCACCATCACCTACTAGAGCCTACTCCAAAGAAATCTCATCCCCCTCTCTTCACACCCATTAGTTGATCATTTCAAATCATACAACAAGCACAAACAAAGAACAACATAAGAAGGGTAAGCTAATATTATAAAAGAATCAAATCATGCAATTATAAACATCATATAACATAATTAATTTCTAAACCAAATCAAACATAAGCATACAAATAAATTCTAGACTTGACCAATCCGAATATATGTATTGATGTCAGACTATGGAAAGTTGTACACTTGTAGTGATGAAACAACTGGTCTCCCCCAAGTTACCACACAAAATTAGTTCGTCTACCACTTATGGCCAAAGGAAACCAGACAATATACTAGGATGTTAGCTACTCCTCACCACATAATCCCCTTCTCTACCTGAGATTGAGTGATTATTAGAGCATCAGGATAACTTCTAAGGTTGAGTACCTACATCAATATATTACTCTACTTGAAACAACCATCAAGAATTTTAACTTACAAACTTTTTTCAAACCATACTTCAATACATACATAACCTCATGCATAAACAATCATAATATTCAATATATATTACCAAACAAACTTTAAAGTATCAATATATCTCCTACCCATAAGAAAAAGAAATTAAAAACCCCAAATTGTTAATAGGGTGTCCAGCGTCAAAACCTTGGCCCTCAACGTTGGACCTGTAGTAGGCAAGTGGCGCTCAACACCCAAATACACCATTCAATGCCCAAAAGTCAGAGAGCTCACTGACTTCGTGGCACTCAACACCCAAACTGGCGCTCAGCGTCCTAGAGCCTAGGGGCTCTTAGGTTTGACAGCGCTGACCGTTACATAAGATCGCTCGACACCATACTAGATGACAACAACTTGTCTTTCTAGTTTAGGTGCACGTGAGACCTATCCAAATGACCAAATTTGTTTCTTAAACATTAGGATTGATGTAAAACATGTTTATGGTTAAAATTAAGTACCACTTTGCTCATTTAGTCAGAAACTAGATGCATAAGGTCAACTCAACAACTCAAAAACACCTATAATCAATTATACACATTGTAAACCAAAAATTTGCAAACTAAGAGTCTACACAAGTCACAATTGACTCAAAAACAGACCTCAAACCTTCATTTTTATCACATATCTTCTCTTTTTTATTTTCACTTATTAAAACCCCTAAAATGGACAAAAAACAACATAAAACTCAACCTATTAACTACTTACCAATTCAATATCAGAATTTTTATTAACTCAAGGTCTAGAAAAGTTTTAAATGACCCTAAAATAGACCCATGAACTTAGTTTCTCCCATTCAATCCTTACCTTAAATTTTTGTCTATCAAAACTCCCTTTTAGACCAAAATCAACCTACAAATCAACTTATTTTCTACTTCACAATACCACATCAATTTTTTGCCTAATCATACTCAAAAACAGCCACCTCAAATACTTCAACCAATACCAATTCACAAGCATAAAACATAATATACATCATATTTCCAAAAAAACAAACATTCTACTCCATTTTCAATTTCATATATTATTCAACAATAAACCAATGCAAACAATTAATAATTAGAAAGACGGTGTGTATTATAAATAATGAGACGTATTTATAAAATTTTATTTATATTATTAATTTTTTTTCATTAAAATAATTGGTCTCACTAATTTAAAATATTTATTAACTCTAGTATTTAATTTTTTAGGTTTGTACAATGTCTAGTATGATATTATGTAAAATAAATAAAAAATGACAAAATAGTAAATGTAATGTGACAGCAAAAATTTATTAAGTTAAAAGTAAAACAAAATTTACAAATAATTCCGATGATTACTCAACCAATTGAGTTTTAGCCTCTTTTAAGTCCTTTTTTTCAATTAAGCAAACTTACTTTTTTATTTAATTTTCACATTTTTTTTTCCTTCTAATCCGTCAATTTTTTAATCCGAAAACAAAGACGTATACTGAATTAATCAGTCCATACACATTAGGCAGAATGCCAGTATTATGGGTTTTTATATTATTATTACTTACACCTACTCACGTTCTAGATCCTACTAACCCTACCAAAATTAAAATAAAAACTAGAGTAGCTGTTTGGCTCAGATTTTATGTAACAGTAAACGTGATTTACGATCCTAAGTTCGAATTAATTACAAACAAATTGATGGTGTGTGATAAAATTTAATTTATTTATCATACTTTAGGGTTTTTGGGTGCACGAGCCACCATTTTATAATCAAGATATGCATGGTTTGTCCTATTACTATATGTTGTGGTTTGGTTAAGATGCACCTCGAAGATTTCGTGGACAAAAGAAATTCATTAAGTACTTGCATTGGTTTTCAAAAGATGCACTTTTCTTGAAGTTTTGACCCCCCAAAAGTTTTGGATATTAATTATCTTTTTTAAATCTTTAAAATGAAAAGCAATTTCTTTTTCATCAACATCTTTATAAACATTATTTAATTTGTAAATATCAGTATTTGATATTATAAAATACCAACTTAATATTCAGTTTTTAAAAGATCAACTTCATTTGCTGTGTGTATTTAAGTAATTAAAGTACTAACTATCTTAGGTGTTCATAAAAAAAGTAATAAAGACATTAGAGGTAATTAATTGGGGGTGTCCTATATTTTTTTTAATCCTAGAATAGGTTGATGCGAGTTATTATTCATCAAGCAGAATTTTTAAAACAAAGGATAAATGTAATTTTAATTCTTCTCAAAATTAATATATATTTTTATGTTTATCAAAAGTGATACGGTTTTACTTTTGTTGAAAAATTGAAGATTTTTTTTTTGAACTGTAAACATTAAAAATATATTAATTTTCATATAAATTAACAACAAAATCACAGTAAGGAAACCTTTCTCGTGAGAAATGCATGAAAAATCAATTTTGAATATTGTTTATGATAAATAATTTAGAAGATAAGTCGCAAAAACGAGGTGTATAAAATAAAAAGGCGGAGAAATAACAATAAAAAAGTGAAAGCGTGGTGGAATTATTTATATACACTCGTGCACATCGTTGATAGTTTCAATTTCGTTTTAACTAAATATTTCATTTTCATTTTTTTCTTTTCTCTTTCACTTTTTCTTTTCTTTCCTCCCGATAAAGCAAAAAACTTAGGATTTTTAGAGTACATGAAAGGGAAGAAAAAGAGAAAAGGAAAATAAGGTAATGAAGAAAAAGGGGAAAAAAGAATGCATTTAATATTTTGGTTTTAAAATGCCGAAGAAGTAAGAAGTAGTGAGTGAGATGGGTGTAAGTGTAAATGTGTTAGAGCACATATTGTACGAATAAAATAATGAAGGTTGCCCTACTCTTGTCTTTCATAGCCTCAAAAATTAATTTCTACCTTCTCAACTAACCACCTCCTTCTTTATATACTCTAACGTGATTTATATGGGAAGAATTATATTAAAATAAGTATTAGGTTTAATATCTTTTTTTTAAATATTTTTTTCAATTATTCAATGTATTTTTTCAATTTTTTTCCTCAAAATGATTCATATTTTTGTTAAAAAGATTTAATGTAATTTTTTTAGTTAAATTAATATTGATATTATTTATCTGGCATAACATCATAGTGTAACATGACATTTTAAAAGAGGGGAAAGTAGAATAGATGAGAAGGGGAGAGAGAAGTGTTTTTTTTTTTGTGTTTGGACTTCTCATATGGTTCATCTCATCACTTTGCAAAATTATCAATTTACAACTATGTATTACATCAGTTTCATAAAAAAGTTATAAAATTAAACGCGATGATAATCTTGTAATAAAAGAAACAAATATTATATCGGTTAGTCTTTGAATCGATGTAATTTGAGATTAAAAGCACTTTTTTCATGAAAGCACCCACCAACAAAAGGGAGAAGACAAAAGCAACAACCAAGTGTAGCGAGAAGGAGAAGACAAGAGCGACAACCAAGTGTAGCAAGAGGGAGAAGACAAGAACGACAACTAAGTGTAGCGAGAAGGAGAAGACAAAAGCGACAACCAAGTGTAGTGAGAGACAAAAGACGAGATCCACAAACAAGAAGGACAAGAGAAAAGTTAGTACAAAGGAGAAGAGCAATGCGAGGAGGAGGGCACTACGAGCAGAATAGTGAAGTGCATCGTAAGGGAAGAATGGAGAAGAAACAAATTAAAGATTATATAATGATTATAATGAAGAATCAACATAGTATATGTTTCTTAAATTTTAAAAAAAATATATGCAACACTTTCTATGCCAATTCTAGGTATTGTAACTCTCACTTTCTATGTTGCTTTTATGTATAATCAGCATAGAAATTTTTCTCTTTTATTATGAAATTTTCACTATATCCACTTTCTATGTCGGTTTTAGTGATAACAAATACAGAAAGTTTTATCATATTTACAATTATATCACCGTGTCACTTATTATGTTGGGTAGATTATAACCGACATAATAAATTGTCATAAAAAATTATTTTTCCACTAGTGTCTTCCTTGCTTTCTATCTCCTCTCCATACTCTTCTCTCCTTTATGCTTCATTTCCCTTTCCCCCAACAATATCCATGTTCTAGATGACGAAACCTCCTTCCTCACCTCCCTTCATCACTTCCTCACAAACACTTCCATGTTTCCTTCCTTTTCTGGATGCATCGCACTTAGGTTGACTATGGCATGTATAGATCCAAGATAGATAGATAAGTTGTACACTAACTCAAAAAACTATTTTTATGTATGTTATTTTAAACTTTACGCGTTTGTTTTAGTTTAGATGTAATTGTCAGAGGTGTAAATTTACATTTGTTAATAGAAAACATAAAACTTCCTCAAAAATACTCCCATGTCATCCTCCCTTTCTGGCTAAATCGCACTTAGGTTGACTATGTCATGTATAGATTCAAGATAGATAGGTTGTGCACTAACACAAAAAAGGCTTTTCATGTATGTTATTTTAGTGTTTTCACATCTATTTTAGGTTAGATATAATTGTTGGAGATGTGCTTTTTGTGTATGTTATTTTCGACTTTTGACATGTGTTTTAGGTAGATTGTCGAAAACATAAATTAAAATTTGTTAATTGAAAACATAAATTTATGTTTGTTATATGCATTGAATTTCTTATTACATTTTTTAATAGCAAACATACATTTATGTTTGTTGATTTGCACTGAATTTCTTCTTACATTTTTCAATTGCAAACATAAATTTTTGTTTGTTAATCTGCACTGAATTTCTTCTTCTTTAACAAAAAGAACGAGAAACTAACCTTAATGAATATAAATATTTGAAAGGAAAAAGGTTTTCCAATGAATCACACACAAGAATGACCAAAAGTGTAACTTTTGATCACTAATGGAAACCCTAACTCGCAAAAAAATGGTCATAGCCATTGAGACGAAGCTTCACGCAAACAAAAAAGTGAAGAAAAATAAATTTTATAGGTTTTTCTTAAACACTCCTACTTTTGACATGTAAGTGTCAATCATTAAAAAAAATGTTTTCATGTCTAAATTTATGTTTAACTTATAAGCATAAATACAAAAAAAAATTTCTCACGTCTAAATCATATGTAAATATTGATTATATAATTACAAAATTACACTTTTAGGGCTGTTGTCTACATATCATATGTAAATTCAATAACATAGTAAACTGTTTTTATGTTTGTGGTACTATTGTTTAAAATAATTTGTCTGTGCGAATTCATCATTACTGCACTAATGTTAGTTTAATAAAAAATATTTTTTTTTAATAAAACTGAAGACTGATATTAAGACCAAAAAAAAAATTAAAAAATTACATTGAATAATTTGCGCAAAAATTAAGACTAAAACTGGTATTATATCTAAGTTTTAATTCCTTTCCATCAATAATATATATATATATATATATATATATATATATATATATATATATATATATATATATATTTTGTAAACTAAACTTTATTATATATACACTTTGTTGAACTATTAGTTGTGTACGTATATTTTCCTTTTAAGTTATTTTTGTTGTAACTTTAACTAATAACTATTTTGTGTTTTTATTTTAGGGAGTGTTGAGCGACATATAGTTGTCCCAGAAAGAAACAGTTTAGTGATTATTTGGTTAAATACATGAGATGGTTCTTTCATTTTTATTTTTGTGTTTGTTTTAGTCTTTATTGGATGTGATTTACTTTGGTAATTTGCAAGTTATTTTATAATTTCTGGACATAATTTAGCACTTGGTGTACCATAAACTGGTGTTATAATTTGTCGGTTGTGAATCTTCTCAATTTATATAAAAAAAATAAAAAGTTTATAAATGTGTCTTTCTTTTATTTTATATTTTCTAAATGCTTGCCTGGTTTCACTTTTCAACTCTTAATTTTTGCACACTTTTACTTGTTACCCAGATCATCTTTGATGCAATGCATTTTCCATGTTTTTTTTCTTCAAGTGGAATGAATGTTCTATTCTTACCACTTTCACCCGAAAAGTGAAGTTAATTCACTAGTCCCCCACTAGCCACTACCTAGTTTATAAAATTAAAGCTACGAACAACAACCTGTTTTTTTTATCCACAGATAGTACCACAATAATGCAATTGACCAAGTATATCTGAGGGCACGTACACAGTTTTTACTTGCTGATTTCATAATCTAAGAGGGTACAGAAATTTAGAGGAGTAATAAAGATACAAAACTTTAGCTTTAAGTTCTTTATTTTGTGTATTTATGATGAATTTGTTGTGAATAAATATAATGACATAAGTATTTGAAGAATGAGAAAAAAATTATAATATTTTTCCAATTTTTAATAGTATTAACACTATCATAGAAATCATCACATAATGCATATATAAAATTGTTACCATTATTCAAATATAATTATAATAGTAAAATATATACAAACAAAGAGGAGTCTAACAAATTCTTTTATACTTAAAAACTAAAGTGTAACCCGAAGTTTGTCAAAAGAGCATATACATATATTTTCATATAGCTATATACATAACTAGTTAAGTAAAATCTTAATTTAAGCTTATACTCCATCTCCATCTCCTAAAACTTCATCCAAAAGATGATCACTACAAATAGGAGAACAAGTGAACACAAAACATAGAGAAAAGAGTAAGCTAATTTTATCATAGAAGACACATGTAATAAATTACAGACATCAAATTATAAGTAATCATCAATCACTAAAAATTTCATAAACATCCAACTATTTATTCTAAACTTAATTATCTGGATAAATGTATGGATATCAAACTTTTGAGGCCCTACACTCAGAGGTGGTGCAACAACTCATCCACACAACTACCATACTGTGAGGTTAATTTGTCAAACATCTATGGCTAATAAATGATAATCAAACTAAAGACCTCCTACTACTCTCCATCATATAACTATCATTCTCTTTTGGATATTGGAAGTTATTGAGAGTGTCAGAATAACTCCTAATCACAAACTCGCAAACTCATCTCATTCCAACTTTAAATCACACTCGTATATATCATTCATTAAACTTACACTAAATTTTCAATATAAACAAGGTAAAATCCATACAACACACACTAGTAAAAAAAGGCTTTTTTAACGCGCTATATAAGTCTCGGTTCTACTGAAACCGAAGCGTATAAAAGTACGGTGGCATTTCGGAAAATATTGAGTGGTTACATGCCTCGGTTATATATGAACTGATGCCTATAGATGTTACTGCCTCGAGTAGAAGGTCAATCAAGGCATATAATATGAATTTTAAATGGTTTAGGCACCAGTTTGCTGTGTAACTAATGCACTTAAAGGGTTTAGGCACCGGTTTTAAATATAACTGAGGTAGTGCCCTTAGGTTAAAATAAAAAAACCAAACGATTTCTCTCTCGCACTCTCGCGATTCTCATCTTTTCCTCCCTCCGCCTCACGATTTCTCATATCCACCAAACCCCAACATCAGGCCGCCACCATCACCAGCCATTAGGGTCGCCGCAAGCACCGCCGTTCAACCACGCTGTCGGCCACCACGCGCAAACCCGCAAGTTGCCACCACAACGCCTTCGTTCTCGTCCAAACTCCATGGACACCGCGACCACCATCTTCATCTTCTCCGCCATGAGCACATCCATGGTCGTCAACCGGAGAACGCGCAACCATTCCAAGTCGCGCGCAGCCATCACCTACAAAGAGGGAAACTCAAACAGATCCAGAAACAGAACCCTAGGCACGAATTTCATCTACCCCTCTTCTCCACCGTCACGCCAGCCACCGCGTTTCAACCTTCTTCCATCACCATCACCAGACCTGCAACTCTGCGACAAAAACCCTTAATCGCGCCATTGTCACCAGAATCCCTAAAGCATGTTGCCGTCGTGGCTGTGCGATTAGGGTTGATACTTTATCCACTGAAAGAGTTCAAAATTAATGAAACTAAATTTTATAATTATATAAATGAAATTAAAAATAATGAAACTACCATAATTAGAATTATTCTGATTGGATAAGTTGGTAGCAGGTTAATTTTTTTTATATAAATAATTGATATGACGATTGTTTCTGAATTTTGGATTCTTTTTAATATAAATAAATATTAAATAAAATAAATTAGAGAAAAATACATTATAGAGGTTACAATTTAGTGAAAAGTTAGAGAAAAACACATTATAGAGGTTACAATTTAGTAGATTGAAAAGTTAGGAAAGATAGGTCACCAAAATATTAATTTTTACTAAGAACCAGTATTCTATAAGTAGAACTAAAAAAATTCTCTCTTAAATGAAAATTAATTTCATAAATGATCAGTGTCTACAAATAAATTTGGTATCACTATATATAAAAAAAAATTATTTAAGCCACTTAAAAAATCCTAAAAGAAAGTTCCAAAAACATTAGGCCCAAAAATAAGTTTGAAAATTTAAAAACTTGCTCAAACTCTATGCCCAGTGAATCAATTCGCTTAACAACTCGTCATCCAAGAGTTCTTTCTCCCAACAATAATTTCAAACGTTTTAAAACTTAAAAGAAAACTACAAATACTTTTAATTGCTTAAAACTTCTATAATTGTGTTCCAAGCTATGATTTTCATGTCTTCATGTCCTTTGAATTTCAAAGGCTCCTTCTTAAATTCTTCTTGTACTGAATTAGGAGAGAGTCCTCTAACATATCCTTCTTCTTGAAGAAAATTTTTCCTCAAATTCATATCACTTCAAGATTCTTTCTCCTTTGTATTGGATCAAGGGACAATCCTTTATCATACTCAGAGAATTTTTCCACAAATTTGTATCACTTGAAGATTCCTTCTCCTTAGACTTGGTAGTGGTAGAAATAACTCCCTCTTTCTTAAATTTCTCCTTATCCTTTCATGAGGTGGATGACTTCTTGTAAGAGCTCATTCTCTTGATTTATTGTTTCTCTGAACATGATCAATTTATCTTCATCTTCCCCTTCTTGGAAAGAATTCAACCACGAATTCTAGAAAATCTTATGCACAAACACAAACATAAATCAAGTACACGAATTTAAAATAATTCAGAATAGAAATTATACTAAAATGAGATTTGGTTCCGGAAAGAAACAAATCTCTTATTATCAAAGGGTTAGAGGCCTGCCTCTAGGATCAAAGACCCCTTTATAACAAACATCAAACAATTTCAAAGTAAGAATGTTATGCTCAAAGAAAAAAAACAAAAGAATATAGTCCAAACAAATAACCAAACGATAAGTATGACTTTGACTACACATATGTTTGTTAGGGATTGACAAAGAAATTAACCTGTGTGCATATATTTTCAAGCTTGTGTCCTTGTCCTTAGGTTTGTTGGAGATGGATAAACAAACTACCTCATGGGCATATATTTTTAAGCTTGCATTCTCCTTCTTAATCATACTTTCTTCTTTCCACTATTGATGTCATTGTTCATTAATGAATAGATCTTCCCTAGGTAATATCATCCTTTCTTTTTCTTATTGTTACGTCATTATAGTTTCTCCCTAGGCAACCAAACAAAATGAGTTGAGTTAGTATATTTCTCTCTCTCTCTTCATCTTTCGCTCTTTTTTCTTTCTTTTCTCTCTCGTTTACTTCTTTTCCTATTTTTCTCTCTTTTCTTTTTGCCTTCTCTTTTACCTCTTCCTCCTCTTTTTCTTCTCTTTTTCTTCTTTTTATCTTAGTGTTTGCTTCTCCTTTCTTTAAGCACCTCTAGTTGTTTCCATGTCCTTTCTTCCTTCCTTTTAAAGTATAGAATATAGTTTTAAGGCCTTCATTAGTCATATGACTTGCATTCTAATTAGGACATTTATGAGTTTAATGTTCATAACCTTCACATTTGAGGCATCTACTAGCACTTGCTTTGTCCTTTCGCAATGATTTGTTGTTATGTTTGTGTTTTCTTCTAAGCTTATATATTTTTCCATTTAAATGTGCTATGAATGACACAATTGCATTAAAATCATCCACCAAGGCCACACAAACACTAAGTGCATCTCTTTGTGTCACTCTTGTGGTACTCTCAAGTTCTTTAACCAAATGATCCCTTTAAGGAGTAGGATAAGTAACACCATATGTAAAACCACTCCTAGAAGAATGCATGTGTTGGAACATGTTGCATTGTTCAATATAGTTAGATCTTGCAAGAAAGGTTAGTAAAAGTAACATTTAGGAGCTCACAACTCTTCTAAATGTTTCACTAAAAAGACTTTGGATATTACACTTGTAGGCTTTTTCTCGAATATACTCTCTTGCATTTTATGACTCAATTTTCCTTTATCACTTGGCAAAGAAGTTCAGTAACTTAAGCAAATAGTGACAATCAATGTGAAAAACATTAGAAAATCTAAAGTTGACTTAAGAGGATAAAAAATACAAAACTCTACGAAATTAAAAAGAAGCAAAAACACGAAAGAGAAAAATAAATAGTAACACCAAAGAGAATTACTTTAACAATGTGGAGAATCTAAGAAAAGACTTAATGCAAAATCAACAGATTAAACAAACCAAAGTAATAAAGGTAGTAAAATAATCGGGTTGAATTCTTCAATTTTCTTTTTGCTTTTAGACCTCTACTTTTCTTTTCTTTTGTATTTAGATCCTTAATCTTTCTTTCGTGTTTGTATTTAGACCTTTACTTTTGTAGTTCAACACTCAAACACTAAAATTTACAGAATAGACATCTCGCTAGGAAAACAAAGAAGGGCTCACTAGGCGAGAGTTCGTCATCATAACCCTAATTTTGCGAACAAAATACCTTTCTGTAAAGATTGAGAAAAGAAGTCAGCTTTGGGGAGTGGACACGTGGCATCAGAGGATAGGATGGAACATTATTAATAAAATAACTTATGTATAGAAACGTGGAATTCAAAGTTCCTTCCTATTTCCTGAGCAACCAAACCTCACTCTCTAGACTTTTCTTCTTCTCTTGCCTCTGCCTTCTCTCTTCAATCTCTTCTCACTAAGCCATCGGATTGTTGATCAGGTGGTGTTCGAGTGTTCCCAGCGTAGAGGGCTCCATTTTGAACCGATCACTTTCTTACTTCTCACCGGTAAGTAGTTCTTCCTTTCTCCTTTGTTGCCTTGGAACCTAGGACATGCGACTCTACTAGTTGCATGTAACTAGAAACACTTTTCTTCAAATCTCTGTCAAATTCTAGCTCTAAGAGCTTGTTTTCTACCACCAATGTGGTGGTTTGTACGGTTTGGTTGGGTCCTTGTTGTGTGAGGTACTGTAGAGAAGCGTTCTTGTGAGTTGATCCGTTCAACTCTGAGGTAAGGGGAGCTAGTTGTTTGTGTGAATCTGTTTTATAAATGTGTATGCATGTTGAATGCTGAACTGATGTGTTGTTTGGACTGCATTTTTGGTTTTAAGCATATTGGACGTTATGGACTGAAACGTGTAGTTGATGAAAATGTATTGGCTTGCTTGTGAATTGAATTGGATGAAGTTAGTTACTGTAAATTGAACATGTAGGAAGTGTTTGGGGGTAAGATTTCTGTTGTAGTATTAATTAGATAGATAGTTGGCAATTAAGAAGTATTTTAGGTCATTTGAGAGAAAGTGGGATAATAATTCTGAGCATATGAGGTCTAGAGTGTTTTTAGAGGGTTAGAACAATTTAGATAGGTCCAATGTGGCTTGCTAGGAACATAAAACTGTTTTAGAACATGTTAAAAATGGTAGAATTGGATTTGTGCCCCTAAGTTGAGGAAATTGGTGTTTTAAGAAGGAATTTGGGTCTTAATCACTTAATAATCACTGTAGGAATGTGTCAAATCAATTAGATAGGTTTAATTAGGTTTATATCACCAATTAGAGGTCTTAGAAGTTGGGGAAGATTATTGGGAATGGTAAGATAGTGTGAGTGTGCATAATTCTGCAGAACTGGCGTTCTGCAGATTATGCAGACTCGCTATGTGAAGGGTTTCGCATAGCGAGTCCCTATAGGGGCGTGCTCTCTGCCAGGGTCATTCGCTGTGCAAGCTGGTGCGCTTTATGAATAACCAGAGAGTGTTGCCCTCTACCTGGTGGATTCACCTAGTGAATCTTGTCGCTATGCGACTGGTGATGGCCTGGAGCCACATCAATTTTAATTAGAAAAGCGAATGGGGCGCAAGGCGAGAAGGTTTGGGGGGTTGGTCTCTGTCTAGGCTCTTGTTGTGCGACTTGGGTGCGGTATGCGAGAGACCTAAAGTCTGTCACCTATGCGAAGTAATTCACAAGGCGAGTGTGGTGCGCTATTCGAGCCACCCTAGTTTCGCCATGCGAGCAATGTGCGTTGTGCGAGAAGTCCTAAGTTTAGTTGTTTAATTTCCTTTGGTTTTATGATTGATTAAGTGGTTTCTTACACTGTTTGTGAAGCATGCTTTAATATTTTTAGCCTTATCTTATGGAGCTTAAACATGTATGTTGATTCTAATTAAAAGTATATGCGTGGAAAAGGAAAGTGTTATGATCTCAAGGTTGCATGTATAAGTTTCAAAGTATACTGCACAACATGTTAGGATGTATGATTTATCTTGCTTTGATTGAAGTTGAATCTGGTATGTTACATACTGTTATAATGTATGTATCTTTTAGTTTAACTAGCTCACCCTTCTGCTTGTTTCTGTGCCTACTTGTGTGTGGTGTTTTCTTTTGCAATGATCATCCACTCGGATGTGAGCAGAGTTAGATGAGGTGCCTCTGGAGCAGGCCTTGGAGGGAGATGTCAGTGCTGCTTAGTGTAGTTAGGATGCATATCTACTTTCGTATATTTTGAAATACTCTTTGTACTTAAAGATTTAAATTTATAACCATTTTAGATCTGTAAGTTAAATACTTTATTTACATGATCTTAACTGCTTTATAATATTATATCTGATGACGTCTATATTATATATACTTGCTATATAATGGGGATGTTACACTTTCAAACACCACAACTCATGTAATTGCACTTATAACAATTAATTGGAACAAAAAAACACAAAAATCACACTTTCTACAAATCAAATGCAAAAATACTTAAATTTAAAACGAAAAACATGAAGAACACAAACATTCAAAATTTTAGGGTTTCTTCATATAATAGAAAAATAAGATAGACGAAGAAATTCAAACCAGAACCTTGCTCTATATACCAAAATGATATTTAAGAAGAAATACCAAATGAATATTTAAGAAGAAATTCAAACCAAAAGCTTGCCCTAATACCAAAATGATACGATCATATATAGCAAATATTGCGATTGTTTCTGAATTTGGATTCTTTTTGGTAAAATAAATAAATATTAGATAAAATAAATCAGAGAAGAACGTAGAATAAGATAGAGATGGTAGACTCCATAATCTAGTAGTTTGATAAGTCAAGAAAAATTCACAACAAAAATATCAATCTTTGATAATAACTGGTATTTTGTAGTAAAAACTAAGAGAATCTTCTCTTAAATGAAAATCGATTTCGTAAATGACCAACCAACACATCTACAAATATATTTGGTCTCCTATATATAGGTATAAATGTTTAAGTCATCTAAGAAACCATAAAAGAGCTCTAAGACATCAAACTCAAAAATAACTTGAAAATTCAAAAACTAACTCGAACCCTTTTCCTAGTAAATCAGTTTGCCTAACGAGTCATCGCCCACCAAGTTCTTTCTCCCAACAATACTTACAAATTATTTAAAATTAAAAGAAAATTAAAAGTACTTTTAATTGCCCTAAAAATATTCTATAATTGTTCCAAATCATGATTTTTATGTTTTTATGTCTTTTGAATTGCAAGCCTCGTTCTTAAATCCTTCTTCTATTAAATCAAGAGATAATTCTCTATTACATTCCTATAATCTTCTATCACAAATAATAATTAATATTATATATATAAAATTGTTCATCTAATATTTTTTAGAATTAATTATTATATTTGAGATAGTGTCTATCACTTTGAAGTCCAAAATTCAGATAAATATTTTACCTTTCAAAATTAAAAATTATATATTAAATTTTCTATAATCTCAAGTTTTAAATAATATAAGATTATTGAATGTAATAAAATAATAATTATATTTACTATTTTAAAAATATTAAAACACTGGAAATGCCAATATTGTTAAATACAATTTGGGAACTTTATCTTTGAGTGAGAATAAAATTCCGGCATAATGATTTGAAATCACTATCCATTATCTAATATAATGTTAAAAATAATGAAAGTTTTAAAGGACAAATACGAGAACGGCTATGTTGTCAGGTGGGTGGGAGTGGGGAGTCCATTTATTTTAATTTCCTTTTATTGCTCCAATTTCATTTTAATCATAAAACGGCCACCACAATGTTGACTTTTATCATAATATTTTTCTTATTAAATATTATTGTTATTAGATTAATTATAGATATTGTTGCAATTTTAAATTATTAAAAAATATATTTTGAAGAACTTTACCTTGATCAGTAATGTTTTGCATTATATATATATATATATATATATATATATATATATATATATATATATATATATATATATATATTTTTTTTTTTTTTTTTTTTTTTCTTGAGGTATATCCTTTTAGCATTGTTGCATGGATTTATTTCAGTGTAAAAATACATGTGTCTCTTTGTCTCTTACGGTATTACATTGCAATGGTAAAATAATTTTTTTTCAATCAGAAGCATAGTAGTATAGTATACCCATTTATCACCACATATCATTTAAGATAATTACCATTTTCAATGACAATTGGTGCAACCTAGTTAAGTGAGACAAATATAGAGAAGTAAATAAGATGGATAATGTAACTAATGGAGAACAGAAAAAATTAATGTGCTTTTGTTCTATGTAAAATGAGTATTAGTAAAAATTATTTTGTATTTTCTCCTTTAAAAATTGAAGAATGTCAATTTTTTATTCTAAATTAGATAATTAGTTATGTGTTGTGCAAAATGTCAAATTGTCATTTCATATAATATAATGTTAACATGGATTATTTCTTATAGAAGAACTTTTGTTATTTGTTAAATAAATTTTAATCTATAATTTTTTTATTCGCCAAAATTTTTCTCTACTTGTTTTTTTTTTTTTGTTAATTTTTATCTCTAGATCTCATTTATTTCATAATTTATTAGAAAACATTTATATTAAATTAGATGTTTAAATAGAGCAAGTTTTTATTCATTTTATAAACTTTCTTCTTTATTTTTCTTATGATTTTGTCATCAATTAAATGTTTGACATTGATGAAATACAAAGTCTCAAATATTTTTTTCTCTCTTATGATTGGAATCTATATCTTATTGAGTGTTATAAATTTAAAACAATTAATAATTTTTTAGGGTGTTATAAATTTAAAACGAATATTAAAAACTGAAATTAGTGATTCACAATTTTAGAGAATTAAAATGAAAGAAAATTATTTTATATGAACTAAAATTGATTTGAAATACAATAGAAATGAATACAATGGTATAAGAACCAAAATAAACACTATCTATTTTATATAAAATAAAATCATATTTAAATCTTTAAAAAAATATTACAAGCACAGCTTGGTTTATAGATTACATATCACATTTCATAAAGAAAAAAAAAAGTGTTACATAGTTTAAACACTATAAAGCTTAATTTGGTATGAAATTAAATATTTGTATATACAATTATCTCTCTCCTTCTACACTTCAACAACAAAACAAAACATACATTTATCATGCCTCAAAATATAACACCAAAAATAAATACACCAAACAACATTATTATATGCCAAAATGTTTAAAGATTTGAGATTGAAGATTAAAAATGGTCGAGGTTATGGATAATTATGATTTTTACGCTATATACTTGTAATAAGATATTAGAATATATAAGTACTCACTTGAATTTTGCATGAGTGACTACAATGTTTTCAACTATCTCATTTCAATAATTTATTATTTATCTTTTTCTTCTATATTCCTACACCTTTTTGCTTCAACCATTTCATTTTCCATCATTTACGCATTTTTCGAAGTTTCATTTTACTATTTTAATGCATTTTCCATTTTTGGTATTTCTTATTTTTAATTTTGGACACATCTTACATCATTTTTAATAAATTTCATTTTCACTTTTATTTAGTAATTTTAGAAACATTCAATTTATGAAAAAAACAATCATAAATCCGTAACAACAAATTTAATATAAAAGATAAAATATGTAATAACCTAAAAAAATAGAGTTTTAGTGTTTTAAATAATAAAGATCCATGTTATTTTAATATTAAAATCAAAAGTTATAAATAGAAATTTTGTTAAAGAGTTTCATTACTTAAAACATCTACCATATCTCTAGATATCATTCTCTGAGCATCACTTTCCTTCTCTCTTCAAGTTCTATTTATTGAGTCATCTCTTTTAATGTCAGGAAATATTTATATGATCACGACAATAAGGTCTTCATTTTCATTCGATTAGTTTTCTTAAAAGATTAAGTTAGTTTTTACTCTTTTCTTGAATTGTAAGTTTATTACATTCATGTGAGCCTTTTTCTATCGCATGTGTCCTCCTAGCCTTCCTCCTAGCCTTCTAATATGTTTCCTGTTGATTAGTGATTCTAATCACATACCCTGATGATGATTCTGTGGTATGTAGGTGCATATAGAGTTCTTTGAGCTGAGAGAATAGTTTTTGATCTCTTACGGTTGTTTGAGTTTCCAATAATCATATGTTTATTTATAAGGCTTTAAGAAAATTGTTAAATCTGAACTGATGTGCTTTAATTAGGAAAATTGATTGAGTTATGGAGTTAGGATATATAACTTGTTGAAAAATCTCATGATGTCGTAGTATGACCGATTGAAATGTGGATTGGGGCATTAAGTGCCACTTTTCCCTGCAGGTTTGGATGTGGATTTTTCAGTATTTCATTGGGTGAGGGATCTTGCTCGCTGAGCGAGTCCTGTTCTGGAAGCTTTATGATGTTTTTTACACTCTTTGATGTATGTTTGTTTAAGATGTCACTAGTATAGTTAAAGGAATATGCATCGGTTATTTTCAATCATAAACATCGGTTTGAGAACCGAGGCATACGTAGGCGAGGTAAAAAGTATTCGCCTCGATTCTCTTTAACTGAAGCAGTATCTAGGATTCGACTCGGTTCAATGAACTGAGGCAGTATAAGTTCTTACAAAATCTGATTCCTTTTGGGAGCCTTCAGATTGGGTATCCTCCGTGAATGTCATCGTTCATCGTCCCGCTCAGTTAGGACTCTCTTTTGGGGAGACTTATTGATCTTGCAGGAAGCAGAAATGGTTGGAGACATGAAATTCTTTGAGCCCTTTGAGGAAACAGCTGGTGATTGAACCTTCACAGGTTTCAAAATTTGATCTTTCCCATTTTCTTTGTCATCCAAGGAGTCTAGAAAAATCTGCAGAATACCAACAAAGCCTCTTCTAGAAAAATCTGCAAAATACCGGGAGGAGTAGAGATTGGAAACGGGAGGACCATGGTGACGGGATGTGAGCCTCCATGTGCGAACATTGAACGGGAAGCCCTAAATCAGAATCGTGCCTCCACCTACAACTAGAATCAGACCTGCAGAAACCAGATTAACACCATATAACCATCACGCAGGGATCCAATTCAGACTTCGTGCCTCCGGAAGCAATGCGAACTGCATATTTTCGGGAACAAGTAAACTAAAATTGCCTTTTTCTGTTATCTTTTGTTTTTTTAATGTATTTAATAAAATGTTTATTAGTTATTATGATTTTTCCTTTATTCATAGAAACTAATGAAAGATTCATAATTTAATAAGTTTTTTGGTGTATTTTTATTCATAAGTTAGTTAACTTATCCATTACATAGACGCAAAAATCTAAAATATTAAAGAGATTAAGTTTATATGTTTTTTTCACCTATATTCCTTAATTTATTAATTTCAATAATATAAGAATTTAACTCATATTCGAACTCTAGGTTTTCCTTTTAAGTGTACATTTATTCTATATGTTGGCATTAAGTGATCCACAAACCTATGATCTTCACTTATTCACTTCATATAAATATTATTTTGGTGAAAAACTAATTAACCATCAACCTTAATACTATTTATTGAACAATTTGAAAAGATAAACATTAAAATGACATTTAGTCAAAAAATTAATCATTATATTGTATAGTATTTTTAAAACGAGTCATCCGCCCTGATGCGATATTCACCATGGGTTGACCACTTAGTGAGTCAATCCAACCTGACTCATTTATTAGCGAGTAAAAAAACTTCGAATCCGACCCAACTCACCACGAGTTGGTGGGTTAAACGGGTTGATTCACTTAACTCTTTTTCATCCTCTTCTTCTAGGATTGTGTAATATGTTACTTTGATCAATCAAATTAAAACAATAATAATTGAATCAATTGATATAAAAAAGGGTTTGAATTGTAATGGTTTTGGTTTTATTGAATAATTAATTAATTTTATTTCATTAAAAAATTAAAAAAAAGGTGGATTGATGACGGCTCACCACGGATTCAACTTAGGTGAGTCGGGTTCTTAGTGAGTCAGGTCAAAATTGGCTCGTATCAAAATTTCACATTTTTTTCAATCTAGCTCAGCTTAAACTCATGGTAGGTCGGGTTAGTTTACAAGTTTCAATCATTTTGACAATGCTAATATCGTATATGTATCGAATGATACACATCGATTAAATTGCCTCAACCAATCGTCTTAGTTTGAAGGAGACTGATAAGTGACAATCATAATCAATTAACAATTAGAATCAATTAATCATTCAGTTAATCTAAACATGTCAGTAATCAGGTTTAACAAAATTGAACTATGATTAAACTAATCCTAATAAAAACCCATGAAAAAATTTCTAAATACATGTGAAACTTGTTAAAACTTTAATTACGCATTTAATACAACATTTAATTAATTAATCAATCAAATTTGAAGTGACTTAAGCATTGAAATATATGTAACATATCACTTAATCTTATCAATTCGAGATTCAACTATAAGATAACTAAAGCAAGAAAAATTGTTTTAAGTAACTCGATCACCTGCACCGAAATTCGTTAGAAAAAAATTCTATAAGAAAATGTATTTTTTATATATATGGTTCAATTTATTTACTTTTACATAATATGATATTTTTAACTTAGTATTCACATTATATCCTTGATACTGTTTATTTTGGTAAAAATATAAAAACTAAAGACTAGCTGAAGATTATAGGTTAATAGAAAATATTCATGATTTAAATTCTCATAAAACTATATTTATGTTCTGTTCAATAGAAAAGAGAAATAAGTAAAGAAAAAAACGAAGAGAGATGAATGACTAATAGTAAAAATGAAAACAAGAAAAATAATTTTGAAATAAAGTGATATTAGAAGTTTTTTTTAAGAGAAAATAAATTTTACACTACCTGTAAATATCTACCTATATAAATTTCACATTATATCACTTAATGAGACCACCTCTCATCAAACTTTCTGTGAATATTTAGCTTTAACTTCAAAATATCTAATTTGGATTTTCTGTTGGTTTCTTTTTCCTGTTTTTTTGCTCGATCTTCAAAACAGTTTATTATGTTAATTTTAATGTTTTAAAATATATTAAAAATATATAATATATCAATATCAGAATGTTTTTAATACTTAATAGAAAAATGAATAAATTTGGACTCTAAAATATCAAGTATATAACATGAGTTAGTTTATTAAAGATTTTATATTTTTTTTTATAAATACGACTAAAATAAAGGATGCAAATATGTATAAATTTGATAACATAAACTGATTTTATGAGAGTTAATTAAATTTAAACTTATAATTTTATAAGATTAATCTTATCTTTTCACAGTTTTGCATGAATCGCTGTCTTCTATTCCATACTTTCACTTTTTTCCAAACCCTTATTTTCACTTTCTATTACTCTCCGCCTTCTTCTTTTACGTGTTCTCTAACTAACACTCCTTTTTTTCTCCATCAAAGAAGATAATTTTTCTCTTATTTTTTAATTCATTTAAATTCCAAAATAAAAAGATAAAGATATTTATTTTATTTCTTCTTCACCTAAATTACGAGAAAGAAATATTCTGTATTTTGTCGAAAAGATCTGTGAATATTTTTAAAAAAAAATCAATCACAGTCAATTACGTAGAAAAACAATTAAAATAGTTAAAGAAAAAGAGAAGTGTGTGGTAGAAAAATATTATCCACACACTTAATATCATCTGAAAAGAAAAGAATACTAAAATAATAATAGTTGTTGCTTATAATTTGTTCCCGCAAGTTGTCACTATCTTTGGGCCTTTTGATACCATGCAAAGGCAAAGCGCCACGCTTTCCCCATTGCCATTCATCACCGTCAGTGCCCGCGCTCGCACGAATCCCTATTCTCATCCAATCCAACGGTCAAAAATCAAAGCACCGCTAACCTATAAAAGAGGCTACACGACACTCCAAACAAATCCATGTCCAAAAATACCCTTTATTTAATTTTCTCCCTTTAATTAATTATTTAATTACTTAATTAATTATTATTCCTCTTTTTTCAGTTTTGAAATGTTCTAGGCATCTAGTCCAACAATAACAAACTGACTTTACAATGTTCCACAAATTAAAATATTCCGTGAATCCCCTTCTTTCTTCTTTTTCCCACATTTTGACCATCTCTCTTTCTTTTCCCTTCCTATATAATCTTCCATCCCCCACACCTCTCTCTTCATCCTTGACCTATTTCCCTTCTTCTTCTTCTTCTTACACACTCTCACTCACTTCATGGAGGAAACTTTGGTGCCAAAGAGGCCCAGAGAAGAAGAAGAAGAAAAAAGGAAAGTGGAACAAAAAGACTTGAACTTTGAACAAGACCACTCCTCAAAGAGGCAAAAGCCATACACCCACATCCTCTCTCTTCTTGAATCAGAGGAAGAAGACTCCACACAAGATCTCTCCCCTCTCATCACATCCCTGCAACAAGAAATCACTTGTTCCTCCAACAATGATGATTTCCAAGATGCCCTTTTGGGCTGCCCAACTCAAGCAATTGACCTAGACAACCTCACAACAATGGATGGGTCAGAGAATGAGGCAGCAGCAACATCAGAAGTTGTTGTCAAGGAAAAGGAAGAAGAGGAGAGTGAGAAGGAGAGGGTGATGAGACACCTCCTCCAAGCCTCAGATGATGAGCTTGGGATCCCAAGTAGTGGAGATGGGCTCTTTCAGTTTGTTGGAGAAGATGGGTTTAACAGTGATCATGGGTTTTCATCTTTGTGTGACAAGATGTGGGAGCTTGAAGATGAGAGAGCTAACTACTATGCTTTCTTGCAATCTGAACTTTTCTTAGGGGGACATTGAAAAATGTTGTCTAGGTCAAGTTATCCAAAACTACAAAATGGTGACATAGTAGGATCAGAGATGGAGGATATTTTTTTCTTTTTTTAAAACAAATTATTTACTTTTACTCTTCTGTAAAGATCACGAGAACTCTATGCTGCTGTCATTGCTTATCATCTACAGTTAGGCAGTGCCCACTTTTGCAGGTCAATCTGTACTTCAGCACTAGAAAAATTAATTAGATACTCACATTAAGAAAAAAAATAAGGGACATTAGACTTTTTCTTTCATTAATTAATTTCTCCTCATCTTTCTCATTTACCAAGATTCGATGGAGTTTCAATTAATTAATTAAATTTTCAATTTATCGTAAATTTAATTATTTTTTGTTAAGTGTTAGAAACTGTAATGTTTTATAATTAATATAAAACGGTATTTTACTTTTTGTAAAACGATACAATGATTTTTATATTTTAATTATAAACATCTTAAATAGTTACATAATTATAAATCATTGTCGCTTAGTCATTGTAGTCCCTTAGTCATTCTAATCGATGATATAAAAGTCATCATAATGCATAAGTCAAGTTTCTTAACACATGAAAATAATAAAATAAGACAACAAGATAAAATAGTAGTTATATTCAAAGTTGAGATGAAAAAATGGAGTTAGTATATGGAAACTGTGGTAAAACATGAGATTATTAGACATCATCAAGACGACATAGATAACTTTTAGTTAATTATTGTTAACTATGCAAAATAAATATGTTATTCGTGTACAAAAATGGGATGAAATATTGTATTTATAAGTCAAACATTCTGAAAAACCCATGATAATTGCAAATCTAGTAATAATTGTTAATTTGGGTTACGCTGATTTTATATTTTTAATTTTTGTTAAAAAATTCCATTTCAATCCATCTTTATCTTTTTCATTGTTTTTCACTATATTTAATCTCTATTCATATTTTATATATTTATCTAAAAATACAAAAATACGATTATTAAAAAGAAAAACATGACTTTTTAATTGATATTAATATAAAAAGATAATGGAACAAATTGAATGTTTTTATAAAGTTGCTCCACAGTATAAATTGATTGAAAATCAACTTTGACTTTTTAATTGATATTAATATAAAAAGATAATTGAACAAATTGAATATTTTTATAAAGTTGATCTAGAGTATAAATTGATTGAAAATCAACTTTATGTTAACTGTGGAGTCAAATTAAAAACACCTTAATTTAAATAAAAAAAACAATTGTTTGTTAATCTATGTTAAGTTAATTTAGTTTACTAAAAATAAATTAAACAAGCATCGAATATGTAAGAATCGAGAGGTTTAGAAGAGTTTGGAGTAAATAGGTGTAAGCAAAGGATGAGACTAAACAATTTAAATTAAAATAAGATTGGTATATAAATGAAAAGTTTCAAAAGTCTCATCCCATTATCTCAATACAACTTTATCTCTCCAATTTCTTCTACTATCTTCTTTTCTCCCCCTTCTCTCTAGAGTTCTTCAATCTTAATTTATTTGTTCAACGTTTAGACAATACCTAAAGAATTCGTGTGTCAAGAGTTTGCAATTCACCGATCGGTGTAATAGTTAGAGCTGGTAAGTTTCGTTCCTTTAATTATAGTGAATTTCTGAGATTTCTGACACATGCAAGTAAGCCTTGTTGTTTGCATGTGTTCATCAGCCTTCTCTTCTACTTTCTAACTTCATTTTTGGTACTTTGGTTGGTCTCTTCTCACCAATCAGTGAGCTATAGGAGTTCTTAGGATTTTCTGGAAGTGTGAGCAAATCCTGAAAGGGTAGAAGATTTTCGTTCGGTTAAGAGGTAAAGGAAGCTAGTTAATTTAATTGTTTGGTTGATGATGTATGAAAACGTTGTTTGATGGTCTTACATGTGTGTGAAATTGAATGTTTGTGTGTTCGACATTGTTTGTGTGGAATGTTAAATGCTATAGTTATTGAGTTGTGGATTATGCGGACTTTGGCGTGAATTTTGGTTTGGGAAAAATGTTCAGTTTTGGTAAATTCTAATGTATTCTTCATTATGTAGAATTATGCAAAAAGTCGAGCGTTCGCTATTGACCGCTCAAGCAGGTTCAGGTACTCGGTCATTTACTAGGTTTGACCTTAGTGTTGTTCGGTTTCACATTAGTATTTGGTCTTAGAAGTGCTCGGTTTCACATTAGCGTTCAATTTAGTAGTGCTAGGTTTCGTATAAGTGTTAGGTTTTGTATTCGTGTTTGGTCTTAGCAATGCTTAGTGTTGTATTCACGTTCAGTCTTAGAAGTGCTTGGTGTTGTATTAGTGTTCAGTCTAAGTAGTGCTCGGTGGTGTATTAACGTTCAGTTTTAGTAGTATTCGGTTTATTCATAATGTTCGGTTTAGTACTAGTATTCGGTTTATATATAGAGTTCGGTCTGTACTGGTGTTCGGTCTTAACTGTGTTCGGCCTTTTATGGGACTTACCTGTTAATGACCGTTCGGTAATGATTTAGTGATCGGTCTTATATTAGTATTCGGTTTAAGTTCTTATTGTTCTATGTAAGTTAAAAGTGTTTGGTTGTTCTAGCGTTCGGCCCTTCAACTACTTTAGGCTCTTATTTGAGCCTAGCCCGTTAAAGGACCGTTCGGTCATGTCCACATATTGTGAGCATTTTCCGTTCGGTCTCATTTATAGGTTATGTTGATCTTTTCCATTCGGTCGTACTCAGGGGTTGTGTTGTTGTACGTTCGATTTTCTTCTACGAAATGTTATTCGGTCTTTAAATGTTGATTTCATTGTTTGTTTCAGATTGATTATTAAAGTTGTATTGATCTATCTTGTATGTGAAATTGTATTAAAATTCAAATAAAGTATGATGTTTCAACTGGTATGAAAGAGAATTCCAAGGAGGAATGTCTCAGTGATCGGTTAATCAAGTTGATGGTATAGTATGAATATGGATAGCGAAATCCACGGCGTTCATCCTGACATTATAATGATTACCAAGTCTTAAGTAGAGATAGGTAAGTCATGTTGTGAGAATAGCAGGAGGCCCTAGCCGAGGGGGGTCCTACGGTGAGTGATAATGGATTAACCTCGTGTGGCAGCTGATGGGTTTCCAGTTACTACACCCACGAGTTCACGAATGGACAAAGTTACATATTCATACTAGTCTGGACGGTCGGTTAAAGTGGTCGGTCGATATGTGTTTATATGTTTTTCTACGTGTGTATGATTATCTAATATGTTTGTTTGGATTGTATGTTCACATGACTATTAAATTACATTGGCTTACCCTTCTTTCTGTCTTGCTATGTTGCCCGTTCGACATTTCTCCTTTGCAATGATCATCCGGTGGATGTGAGCAGAGCATGGCGAGTGTTCGGTGGAGCAGGCGCTGGATGGAGAGGACCCAGCTGCTTAGACTAGGACTGATCGGCCAGGTGGAGATTTTTTTTAAGGGACCGATCGGTTATGTTTAAAGTTTTGTTCTTTAGGAAAAATTTTGTAGAGTTTTAATTTTATGGTTATTTTTGGATAATTGTACGGTTAACACTTTATTACTTAGTAGATGACTGTTCTATTTTATCGTGTTATGTGATGACTCTATAATATAGTTATACTATATTTTTGGGATGTTACAGAATCATTGAAAAAAAAGATAATACATATATCATCCAATTAAAAAAGATAAACTAAATAAATCAATTGAAAAATATAAAATTTTAATTACACAATAAAAAAATAATTAAAGTACTTAATTGATGTAAAAACCTAGAAAACAATATTTTAAAAGTGATAGTGATTTAAAAATAACGAGACTTAATTATTTTAATATTAAAAGATTTTAATATATATAGTTATTTTAAGATCGAGTTTCATTATTTTAAAACACATAATCTCTCTAGAAACAACTTTTCTAGAGTTATCTGACTTCTCTCTAAGGGTTCTTATCCCTTGTTCATTCGCAGTGAGGTCTTATAGTCTAACTGACCAACTTTTTAGATAAAGTAAGTTGGTTTTCTACTTCTTTCTTTGGTCAGTTTTTATTCCTGCATGATAGTTCTCTTTGTTGTACATGTGAAGTTTGAGTCTTCTATAAGACTCTCTACTCAACAGTGGTCTTAATGGTGTCCTGATCATGTTTCTGGTGTTTGTAGAAGCATATAAGAATTCTTATACATTGGAGCTATTTTAGGCTTTCTAGAGCTATTTTAGGCTTTCTAGAGCTATTTTAGGCTTTCTAGAGCAGTTTGGTCTTCTGTCAGGTAATGGAAGCTAATATTTGCTTTAAATTTGTGTTAAGAAGTCTAAAGTTTTTATTTGGTAGATTGTGAGAATGATGTTTAATCGAATATGTTATTATTTGAGATTATTATTTAGTAATATTTGTGTTTGATGAGTGAATTTAGATGATTGATGAATGTTGTTGTGAATTGATACTTGTTTGAACTTTGAATATTGCTATTTTGAAGTCTTAGGAGGTACAAGTTTGTTTAGAATTTGAAATTAGTGAAAAATGAGTGTTGTTAGGTTGGTTTTAAATCTAATTTGGGGTTTTGATAGGTAAATTTCTATAAGAGTGATGTTGGAGCTATAATTGATGTTTGAGAGCGGTGTTTAGATCATTACAAACTTGTCTAGGATTTTTATTAACCATAAATCTAATGTTCAGCTAATAAGTAGTTAATAGGTTGAGTTTTAGGGTGTTTTTGGTACATTTTAGGGGTTTTAATAGGTGAAAATCTAAAGGAGTATAAGTCTATGATAAAATTTAAGATTTGAGGTCTGTTGTTGAGTTAATTATGACTTGTTTAGACCCTTAGTTTGCTAAATTCTAGTTTATAATGTGTAGAATTGGTTATAGGTATTTTTTAGTGGTTGGGTTAATCTAGTGCGTCTTGTTTTTGACCAAATGATCAGAGAGATACTTAATTTCATCAATAAACATGTTTTGCATCAATCCTAGTAATAAGGAAGTCAATTTGGAAATTTGGATAGGTCCAAGGTGCATCTAGATTAGAACAACCACTTGTTATCATCCAATAGGGCGATGAACAGTCTATTTTTGGCGTTGAGCGCTACATTTCCAGCAAGTTTTGGATGTTAGGCGAGTACAAGCTAGTTGGATAAGTTAATAAAGAGAAGTGGCAGTGTGATTCAAAGGTTGGGCGAGAGTTCTCGCTAGGCTTGGAGAACTCTCTGAATTTGCTCTTGCTGGGCGAGTTATGAGAGATCTCAAGGCGAGTAGGGTCAGTGTTGAGCGACAGAATACTGACGTTGGACACCCTCTAAAATTTCTTCAACAATTTGCAGAAATACCATATCTCCCTTTATACAAGGAGATAATAATTATGATAAAGGAATATCACAAACATTATTAAGGAAGGACACAATGAAGAAGATATGACAAGAGTGGGCAACATATCTTCTAGAGCATTGGTGTTAGGACATACCCACCATAACAACAATTAGTTTTTTCTTTTAGACATACATTAGTTTAGTTTTTAGTTTTAATAAATTTAGTTTTTAGTTTTAGTTTTGATTAGTCCACTTTAAAATAGTAAATGTGAGTTGGAAACATTGAATACTTCAAATTGTGTTGGTTTTCTACTTTTCAAATTTGGTAAAATTGTAGAGACGAATATATATTTTTTAAATTCTAGAATTGACATTTGTTATGGCAAGGTCCAACGTCAATTTCTCCCTTTTTCCATTTCTAGAAACTTGCGTTCAATGATGCAGGTCCTGTCGCTCAACAATCAATTGACGTCTGTATAGTTGAGGAAGAACATCCTTCGATGTCTGTTGTATTAGTTCGATGTTAAACTGAGGTCTCCTACAACAACATCGATGTTTGGACTAACGTCAAAGTTAAGAAATAATTGACATAAAAACTCATTTTTGTAGTAGTGAATTGTATGAATATTTGGGATAAATGGGAAAAACGATGGGTTTTGTGAAGACATATACTTTGGAAAGTTTCTAGGTGTTTTTGAATGTGTTTCATCACAGCCAGGGAGGTTGCTCGAAAGAGTGATGGATTCCATTAGTTGGGGAGGCTGCTTGGAAGAGCGATATGTTCCATTAGACAGGAAGACTACTCGAAAGAGTGTTTTGTTCCACTATAGTCGGGGAGGCTATCCTGTAAGAGTGATGTGTCCCACCTATGGCTGGGGAGGTTGTCCTTTGAGAGAATTTTGTAAATATCATAGCTAGGGAGTCTACCTATTGAGGGGTTGTTTCACTTTTGACGAGAAGGCCCCATTTTATGGCGTTATGTGTGCATATGAGTGAAAAGAATTTATTTATTAGTTACTAAAGCAAATAATTATTAGAAAAAAATTTAGTTTTTCTAAAGAAAATGTTTATGCTTTAGTATGTTAGCTGACTTTTCTATTTTTGTAGTTATGGTTTTCACCTACGAAGATCATTTTTATATGGGAGCACGTGTTGAGGAAAAGACATAACATTGGAGAGAGTCATTAATAGTGGGAGATATTGAGATAATATTTTAGTCTTATTCTTTTCCTTTTCAATAAAGTTTGTTTGTAAAACAATGTACAATTTTTCTTATTGAGATTTTCAATAAAATAGGAATGAAGTTTATTTTAAATTACGTAATTTGTATTAATTATAGATTTTAGGAAACAAAAAAAATTGGAATGTTATTATCATAAATTTTATCTACATGTTTTTAAAAGATACTTTAACCATGTAAGCTCTTTATCGAGCATTATAAGTATATGTAACTTAAATTTGTATACTTATATATATATATATATATATATATATATATATATATATTTATTTTGAATTGTTATGAGGTTGACCAGAATGTTTAAAGGCGTGTTCGTTTGCTCTAATTTAAAATTAAAGTAGATTACGTAGGGTGGATTTTCAATAATTAACGGTGTTTATTTCCTGCAATTTTTGGGTGATGGAGAGTTCATATCAATGGGATCACATCCTCCTTCCATCTCATTGAGTTGAACAGATTTAAGATAGTGGTTGTTTTATAATAAAAGGTTTAAAGAATAATTTTGATGTATTATTTCAAAGAGTAGAGTACCATATATATATATATATATATATATATATATATATATATATATACACACACATTCAAGGATCCTATAATCCTTCATCTATTAAAGGAATGACATGTACACAAATCTGCACAAATTATAATAATATCTAAATTATAACTAACACAATATTTGATTGCCTAATATTCTTTAATAGAACATTTGACATATCTTAACACCCCCACTCAAGTTGGTGCATGGATATCACACATTCCCAACCTGAATAGAGACTCATTAAAAAATCTTCTTGACACTCCTTTGGTGAGAACATCAGCCAACTGCAATTCTGATCTTACAAAAGGAAATGAAATTATTCCAGCTTCAAGCTTCTCTTTGATGAAATGTCTATCAATTCCACATGCTTTGTTCTATCATGTTGCACAGGATTGTGAGCAATTGCTATAGCCGAAGTATTGTCACAGTACAAACTCATAGCTTCATTTTGTGTAGAGCCCAAATCTAATAGCACATTTTTAATCCACAAAAGTTCACATACACCTAGTGCCATGCCTCTGAATTCTGCTTCAACACTAGATCTTGCTACTACAAGTTGTTTTTTACTCCTCCAAGTTTCAAGATTCCCTCCTACAAAAGTAAAGTATCCAGAGGTAGATCTTCTATCATCTTTTGAACCTGCCCAATCTGCATCAGTGTACCCTTCTACCTTTAAGTTTTCATGGTTTGAGAACAAAATTCCTTTTCCAGGAGCGGACCTCAAATATCTCAAAATCCTTTCAACAACATCCATACGAAGCTTCCGTGGGTCATGCATAAATTGACTAGCAACATTCACTGCATAGGTGATATCTGGACGTGTATGGCACAAATAAATTAATTTTCCTACCAGCCTTTGGCATCTTCCTTTGTCTATGCTTGCTGAATTTGAGCATTGAAAGAGTTTATGATTTTGTTCAATTGGTGTATCAGCTGGTTTACTCCCAAGCAGCCCAGTTTCCGATAGTAAATCAATAGTATATTTTCTTTGGCTTAGAAAAATACCATGTTTTTATCTAGCTATTTCAATACCCAAAAAATATTTGAGGTTTCCAAGTTGTTCCATCTCAAATTCAGATGCAAGGTATTGTTGTAAACTAGAAATCTCATCTTGGTCATTTCCTGTAACAATCATGTCATCTACATATATAATCAAAGCTATAATTTTTCCTTTTCCTCTCTTAAAAAATAAGGTGTGATCAGAGTTACTTGCTCTATAGCCAAAAGCCTTCATAGACTTGGTAAACCTTCCAAACCATGCTCTTGGGGATTGTTTTAATCCATATAGAGCCTTCTTTAATTTGCAAACCTTCATTCCAATTGAATCAGTCATGCCTGGTGGAGAATCCATATAATATTCTTCTAAAATTTCTCCGTGTAAGAAAGCATTTTTCAATCCAAATTGTAGAAGAGGCAAATCTTGGTTTGCAGCTAGCGAATAAAGTATTCTCACAGTATTGAGCTTGGCTACCAGTGCGAACGCCTCTTGGTAATCTACACCATAAGACTAAGTGTAACCTTTAGCCACAAGTCGTGCTTTATACCTCTCAATAGTTCCATCAACTTTATGCTTAATTGTAAAGACCCATTTGCAGCCCACAGTTTTCTTCCCTCTTGGTAAGGACACAAGATCCCAAGTGTTGTTTTTTTCTAAAGTTGCCATCTCCTCAACCATTGCTTCGATCCATCTAGGATCTGCCAAAGCTTCCTGTATATTACTAGGAATAGAAATTGAAGATAATTGAGATACAAATCATACATATGACTGAGATAACCTGTGAGATGACACATATTTACTAATGGGATATTTAACTTTGGCTTGGAGGTTTGGTTCATATTTAACTGGAGGTTGACCATGGTTAGAACGAGGTGGAAGAATATATTGAACAATATTAGACTCAGTGTTTGGTGTGCTGGTGGTCTCACGCAAACAAGAATCAATTCCATGATCAATTTCATCTAAATTAGTATTATCAGAGATAGGATCAAAAGGTACCTCTAAAGAGTCAAGTTGAACTTGTGGAGAAGATTGAGCCAATTGGTTATGATCAGAAGACACTGTATTATCCAGAAAAGAAGGGTCCATATTTAGGATTGGCTCACCTCCTGCAGAATGTTCCTCACACGATAATTTATCTTCACAATCAAACATACCAACATCATGATTATGCACTTCACTTTCATTGCCTCCCTGAAGTGGAGAATCAACATAAAAAAATTCATGCTCATTAAATGTCACATCCATAGAAATATAAAATTTATTTGATGGTGGATGGTAAGCACGATAACCTTTCTGAGTTGATCCATACCCAACAAAAACATATTTGACCGCTCGTTCTTCAAGCTTTGTACGTTGATGTGGGTGTAAGTGAACATATATAACACATCCAAAAATATGAGGTG
Source organism: Vigna umbellata (assembly GCF_029865625.1). Lineage (NCBI taxonomy): Eukaryota > Viridiplantae > Streptophyta > Magnoliopsida > Fabales > Fabaceae > Vigna > Vigna umbellata. The sequence goes on along the minus strand of NC_142167.1, from coordinate 54,236,374 downwards.
GTAAATTAACTATGGGAGGAAGGATACAATGATCAGACAACACATCAAAAGGCCTTCGAAAGTTAAGCACACTAGAAGGGGTTCGATTAATTAAATAATTGGCAGAGCTCACAACATAAATGAGATGGGACATTACCATCTATCAAAAGTGATCTTGTCACCTCTAATATATGTTTATTTTTCCTCTCAGCCACTCCATTTTGTTGTGGTGAATAAGGACATGTAGCTTGATGCAAGATGCCTTTAGAGTTTATGAACTCTATTAATTCAGTCTTAAAATATTCCCCTCCATTGTTTGATCGAATGACCTTAATAGATGTGTTAAATTGTGTAACAATCAGATGATAGAAGGAACGAACCACATCACACACATCACTTTTATGTTTAAGCAAATATACCCAGGTTACCCGAGTACAATCATCAACAAAACTGATAAACCATTTTTTTCCATTATGTGTAGATTATGGGGCAGGGCCCCAAACATCTGTGTGGATTAATGAAAAAGGAAAATCAATCTTTTTATTTCTTAAAGGAAACACAGTACGATGGCTTTTTTCCATTACACAAGTTTCACAAAGAAAATCAGAAATATTGCATTTATGAAATAATGATGGAAATAATTTTTCTAGATACCAAAAGAGGGATGTCCCAATCGTCTATGCCATAACCAGATCTCCTTTTTGTTTTTATCGTGTGTGTGTTCATTTGCAAGACAAGCCAACGCTCCTTTATGGGTTTGTTGTGAGACATTTTCAAGATAATAGAGTCCCTCCCTCCCTCTCCCAATGCCAATCTTCTCCTTGGAATGAATGTTCTGAAAAAGACAATGGATTGGATAAAATGAGGCAATACAAGAATGTGACTTGGTTAATTTGCTGACAGAGAGAAGATTACAGTTCAATGTAGGAACAAATAAAACATCGGAAATTGATAAGAAGGGTGAGAGAGATATAGTACCTACACCTTCAATAGGAGATGAGACCCCATTGGCATTAATAATAATAGTTTTAGAACAATTAGGAAAAACATTAGTAAATTTATGAGGATCACAGGTCATATGATCAGTAGCACCTTAATCAATTATCCAATCACTATCTCTAGTAATAGCAGAAAGATTAATAGCAGAGTTAGATATACCTGACTTAGTCACAAATCCGGCAGCAGTAGAAATATGGCTCTTGGAAGTAGCTTCTTCCTTGATATTGGGAGTAGTTTTACCTTTTGGATGCCAATCCGGATAACCATGGAGTTTAAAATATGTCTCCATGACATGATTATGCCCATTGCAATGAGTAAACTTGCGGATTCCTTTCTTAGGAAACTTTTTAACAACAAAAGAAGTCCCCATAGTAGACTCACTATCAAGCATAGCCGCTTGACGGTTTGCCTCGGCATAAACAGTTGCATAAACGGATTGAACATTTGGAAGGGGAGTGGTAGCAAGGATACGACCACGAACAACATTCAAATGTGTATCCAGGCCAGCCAAAAAAAACATAAATTTGTTGAGAATTAATCATGTTGTTATATTTTTCAACATCTTTAGGACATTCCATGGTACAATTCGTGATAGTATCATACTTTAGCCATAATCTTTGCAATTTTCCAAAATATGTAATAACAGATCCTCCATTTTGTTGAGTAGAGATTACCTCACGATATAATTGATATGATCGGGATGCATCCTGGTTGACTGAGTATGTTTGTTGCACAGTGTCCCAAATGTTCTTTGTTGTAGCTAAGCGAATAAAGAGGGATCTAATTTCTTTCGTCATGGAGTCCAGAAGCCAAGACTTGACTAGGCAGTTTTCATCTTCCCATGCTTCATATTCATCGGATTTCTTGTTTTCTGGTGCAACCTTTGTTCCAGATATGTAACCCCAACGTTTTCTGCCTCTAATCTTGTTCTGTGCGTTCAACGACCACTCAACATAGTTGGTGTTGTCAAGCCGTTCAGGGGTGAGCGATTCATGCATATGGGTAGCAACGAAAGTCCCAAAATCATGTTTCTCCGATTATTTTTATCAGAAAAAGTCATCAGAAATATTCAAACAAAACACTGATTCCTATATTGTAGAGGATATCAGTGTTTGGCTCTTGATACCATAATAAAAGGTTTAAAGAATGATTCTGATGTATTATTTCAAAGAGTAGAGTACCATATATATACATTCAAGGATCCTATAATCCTTCATCTATTAAAGGAATGATAGGTACACAAATCTGCACAAATTATAATAATATCTAAATTATAACTAACACAATATTTGATTGCCTAATATCCTTTAATAGAATATTTGGCATATCTTAACACTATATGAAGGTGACTAGTTCAATTTATTAGTTATAGGAGGTGGGAACCTTTGTTTCATAGTTTTGGTTGTGTGTTGGTGGAGATAATGTGGTATTCAACTTTATAACATTTGAGGTGAGCTCCATGTGAGGTCACATAGTGTGATGAATGTAGCGTAGTAGCAGTATGGGTGGGTGGGGTGATGGACCTCTACGGTGGCAAAGGTATCAGGAAGGTGGTCATGGAAATCGATTTTGGGTGTAGTGGAACCAATTCCACATAGGGTTAAAGGTAAGAGAATCGATTATAGGACTTATGGAATTGATTCCACAAACATGTGGATTCTTGATTATATAACTTGTGGTTCTTATCTATTCACCATATTTAGTGGCCTTTGAAAGTAATAGAGATTATGAATATTAAAATCTCTCCAAGACAAGTCTCAAAAAATAAAAGAATAGTTATATTATATGATAATAGTAATAATAATAATATCATTATATATATATATATATATATATATATATATATATATATATATATAATATATTATATAATAATTATAATAATATACTATAATAATAATGTTAAAAAAATATTAATTTTTACTTTAAGGACAAAAATGATAATTTTATATTTTAATCTATAAAAACTTTTTTTATTTATTTATCATATTAATCAAATCACTTATAAACTTCACCTCAAATACACTCACTTTTATCTCCAAATCCTTTAGATTATGTTTCTTTGCGTGATTGCTATTGTTCATTTGTATTAGTGGAGACATAATTGTGAGATAAATTAGCTTCATTTGAAGTGATTTAGAAGTGAGGGACAATGAAGATTTGAGGGACTGTTGAGAGTTGGAATCTTGGCACTTTGCTCGAATTTGCAGGATTTAATAACAAATGTCCAAATAGTCCTTGTATAATTATCGTATTTGTAGGGAAGATGAAGGTGTTGTATATGGAGGTTGCAGGTGAACAAGGGTGAAAAGGGAAACCATTGTGGTTAGAATCAATTTTATAGACGATGTATCTGATTCCACGCCACGAGCAATACACACTTGGAGTTGTATTCGACTCCACATATCATATATTTGATTCCACGCCACACCATAATACACACGTAATCGGTTCCAACTTTAGAGTAACTAATTCCACCTTCTTTGTATTCGGTTAATGACCTTGGGAAGCTTGTTAATGGCCTTCGAAACCTTAATTATTTTAAACAATATAATTTTACTTTATTTAAATACAAACTTATTTCATTTTTATAATTAATTTTAACTTTTTTTTATCTATTTATAATATTTTCTACTAATAAATATATTCTTAATAAATATCATTTATATTACTTTTATCACTAATGACATTTTGGTAATCTTTAATTTTTATCAATTAAAACATTTTTTTAATGTATCACATAGGTCAAATCATACACAAATTTTCCTTTCAAATTTACTTTCAATTGTCTCTAAATTCCTTCATAAAAGTAACACATAATTTATTCTCAAATATGCTCATATCTATTCAGTCCCTCTCCCTCCAATTCATTCCCAATAACACAAGCTTTATTTCTAAATTTACTCAAATTTATTCGTTCATTTTCTCTCAAATTTATTTTCAAAATAAACCTACACCAAAAGTTTGACCGGATATTATTGGAGTTTGTTAGAAAAGTTAGACAATTATGAAGTTGGTTTTTTAGAGCACAGTAGTTGCTGTGAAATAAAGGAGAATAAAATGATTGAGAAATATTATTCTATAATTTTATTTTGATAGCGAAATGTTTTTCTTTACGACTTTTTTTGTGTTATTTATAGCATCAATTTTTCTTTTGCTTCTCCTTTGGTTGAGAACTCAAAAAGTCATGTCACACATAAAATACAACTAGTACCCAACTCAATTAAAAAATGTATAAAGTATTTATCAATTTTATTAATAAATATTATATTTTTTATATATGCAATAATAATATTTATAAGAGTAAGTGTTGAAATGTTTTTTTTTCTTAATATAATAATTCGTCTTAGAAATTTATTTTTTTCACTAGTAAGTATCAAACAAAAGAAAGGAAATATTTTTAAAATAAAATATCTACTTTATTCCTGAATATGAAATTGAATAAAAATGTTCTTAGATTCAAAGGTGGGAAATTGATGGGTTGATGGTCCTTCTAGAGAAACTTGCTCAACCACGTGGAGACAAGTCTTCGGTGCTATTTCAATTCTCTTTAGAAATAAAAAACAAGACTTGTCATGTGACATTCCTTGTCAACCATTCACACAATAATAAGATTATTAAAAATATTAATAAAATTTTTACACTTAGTTTTATATAAAGAAAATTCGGATATATTTTTAAAAGTTAATTAATAATATAATTGATTTAAATAATATATTAATTATTATTTATCATATAAATAGTTATTGTAAAATATAATTTTACTAACAAAAATTATAATGTTTAAATTTTATAATTTTAGAAATTAAAAGTTTAAAAACAAATTGAGTGAATTCAGCACTAGTTGTGGTAGTTGCAATAGCTTTTGTTAAGTGGGTGTATCACATTGATGAAGAGAAGGGAAAGTACTGTCCAATTTCTGTCAATGTTTGATCTCATTTATGACTGGCCAATATATAAAGAGAGTCTGTTATACAAACTATTCAAGTCAGATATCCATGTTCAAAAGTTTTTTTTCTTTTTTTCAAAATTAAATACAATTTTGGTCTATTTATTTTGCTTTATCCATAATTTTTTTATTTTAAAATAGATATATTTAATTTTTATTATAAAAAAACATGATTTTGTGTCGTGCTTAATTTATCAGTGAAAACCTAAAAAATGATATTTTAAAATAGTATTGAATTAAAAATAGTGAGACTCGATTATTATAATATTAAAAGAGTTTTAATATAAATGAATTTGTTATTAATGAGTTTCATTATTTTAAAACACACAATCTCTCTATAAATCACTTTTCTAGAGTTTTTCAACTTCTTTTTAGGAGTTCTTCTTCTTTGCTCATTTGATTGATGAACTGAGACCGTATGAGTGATCTTGGTGGCGAGCTCTTCAATTCAGACCGATCAGTTTTTCTATCTGAATAAGTTAAGTTTCAATCTTTTTTCTCTAATCCTTTCTTTCTTTTGTCGCATGTGGGTCCCACTCATTTTGCATGTAATGTCCGAGTCTTTTATAAGACTATCTATTGTCAATGATATTAACGATATATCTTGATCGTGTTTTTGTTGCCTATAGGTATAGATAGAGTTCATTGAGCTGTCTAGAGCAATTGATCTTCTAAAAGCTAAGGGAAGCTAATTATAATTTGTTTTATGTTACTAATGCTTTGATAAATTGTGTTGTATGTCTGAATTGATTAGAAATCGATAAGTGATGTGTGAAGTTTCTTAGGTGATTTCAATTAAAAGTGTGTTCTTTGTGATTGAATGTATATTGTTGTGAATGCTTGTGGAATGCGAATTGTTTGGATCTATTGATGTTGTTTTTGGTGTTCTAGTGAATGAAAAAATTATGTGGTATTGGTTGTAGTAAAATGAAAGGGTGTTGGGCTGGTTTTTTGGTCTAAAAAGGAGGTTTTGATAAATGAGATTTTGAAGTAATGGTCAAAGGGGGAAAACTGATTTTTGGGATCTATTTTGTGATTATTTGAAACTTGTTAGAGCTTTGAGTTAACATAAATCTCATATAGAAAGGGTTGATAGTCAATAGGTTGTGCTTGGGATGGTTTTAGGTTCATTTTAGGAGTTTTGACTAGTGACATTATAAATTATAGGGTCTGTGCTAAAGTTGAGGGTTTAGAATTTGTTGTTAAGTCATTTTTTACTTGTTTAGACTCTTAAGTGATAAGTTTTGTGTTAGAAAAGATGGAATTGAGTTATGGGCTATAAAGTAGTATTTTAGTTGGAGTAAGTTAGAAATTCATAGAAAGATAAGTCCAATGTGGTTTAAGTTGAATAAAAAACACTTGAATATATTCATTTCGGTTATAGAATGTTAATTGGATGTAGTAGATACATGCAGAGGTAAGGGAGTTTGAAAATATGAGGTTAAGGGTGCAAATTCTGTAGAATTAGTGTTTTCGCAGAATTATGCAAAGGCGTTGGGCAAACAGAGGGGTCACTGACGAATACTTGACAGTTAAGGTAGCGGGATCAATGGCTAGACAAGCTAGCTCGCTAGGCTTGTGAAGCTCACTGTTTTGACTTTCGTTGGGTGAGTGGAGACTGCCCCTAGGCTAGCCTATGCTCGATGGGCGCCCTGTTTCTAGCTTTGGGTGAGTAGTTATGGGTCTTCTTCGATGTTTTAATTTCCTTTCTCTTATGTGCATGGTTTTAAATGGTATGATGGTTTATTTTATGTTTAGTGGTATGGTTTGAAATATATGATTGGATGGATTGAGGTTTGTAAGAGTTCTAAGGAGAACTCTTAGTGGTTGTATCAAAGTGTTGTTGGTATGAATGTAGGAAACTCAGTCTTGTAGGTTATTCTGACATTGTAATGATCATTCATTCTCAATTAGAGAGGATTGATACATGTGGTGAGAGTAACATGAGGTCTTACTCTAAGTGTTTCCAATATGGCCTAAGACGCGGTACAGACTAACCTTGCGAGTGTGATAGGGTGAAACCCATTGGCAATTACTCTACAGAGTAGTAGAGTCCACCACAAGTGCATAACTCACCATAACTCGACATTCATACCTTATTCGGATGATCAGGTCTAGGTTCATAGTATGTCTAGGATGTTTGTTTAATTTGGTATAAACTATATATATATATATATATAATGAATTCTGATATCTTGTGTTTGTTTATTTTGATATTAACTTACACTTGCTTTTATGTTGTCTGTTTGTGTGATTTATTTTCTTTTTACAATGATGATTTTAATGGTGTGAGCTTATGAATATGTCAAAGATGAACAAATGTTACTAAACGATAGAGTTAAGACATATAATAGAAAATATGATTTTTCACCATTATCTTGTTTATGTAAAGTTTATTGTTAAATTTAATTTTGTTAAATTTTAGGATGTTACATTATCCACATTTATTTCTTATATTTTTTAAAACTAAATCGTTTTCTATCACCTTTTACATTAATAAGCAAAGACAAAATAAATAAACAAATTACAAATTCTAGGATTAATAAAAATTACAGATTTTTTTTAAATGAAAACTCAATCGTGTCGGTATTCAAATAAGAAACCGTTGTTAAAGACGGAACAAAAAGAACCAAAATTTTTATTTAAGTTCTTTTTTTCTTTTTAGTTAGGAGTATGCTTTAGAATTTTTCTATAAAAAAATCTTGAAATAAATAAGTTTATTTATAAATTAAAATATATTTTATCTAATGATGTAAAAATTAGATTTAAACTATAGTTTATAAATGTTTCAAAATATTTAATAGTTTTATATCATTTAAAAATTAAAAAATAACTTAAATGCAAGTTACTTTTCTAATTCTCTAAAGTATTTTTTAAAGATAAAATCATGACAACAATTTTAAACTTTAAAACACAATATTTCATACATGATGATTAATTAACATACTTAAAATCGAACAATATACTTTAAATAAAAATTTTAAAAGATTCAACTAAATTTTCCATAAAATATTTGTATCTACATATTCTAAGTGTATATTCTAGATCATAATACAATCTTTATATTCGGCCTATTAAAAGTATATGTCTTTGATTAATTTATTTAAAAAATTATTACTGAAAAATAATTGAGAAAATAAATAAAAACTGAAATTATTCTTGAGAAATTAATAGATCTTTACTAAAACTTATAGTAATAAGTCTTTTAGTTCATGATTATTTTCTTGTCTCTCCTTTTTGATAACCTAAAATATGGGGTGATAATACTTAAGGTTGATTATATTCAAACCTAAAAAAAACACTCAATCTATACGAATTGAACACTTTAATACCATACTTTCTCTTTTCAAAACCTCACTTGCATTTCAATTGTCATCTCTTCCTAAACAATTTTCATTTCCATTTTTTTCTTTTGTACTTTCTTCTATCTCTTTCTCCCATATCAAACAAAAAAAAGTAAGAAAGCTTTTAATGAGTTCAAAGGAGGTGAGGGTGCAAAATATTAAAATATTTCACATTCACAATACATGTTCATTAAATTCCTAAAAAAGAAATTGCCATTTTATTTCGGAAGTGTGATTTTGTATCTTTTTTTTTAAAACATAATGAGATGACAAACGTTTCTTATATAAGAAGCTACTATGTTATAACATTAGTTAGAATTACTTTTCTATATATACAAATTGCAAGTAAATTTGTACTGTCTGTGCCGAAATTATTCTGTGATTATAACGTTAAGGATATAAAGTGAATTTATATATCTAAACTATGTAAAATTCGGTTTTTAATAATGTTAATTATGGGTGGTTATAAAAATATATAATTTTTTAATATATATATATATATATATATTAGAATTTAAATGATCTAATTTTATTTATAAAAAACTTTATTATCTTACTTTTTTTCTTAATTTTTTTAAATTTTCTCTAGAATTGTAAGATTGTGTATATTTAGTAAATTTTTCTTTCTCTCAAATTTGTAGTTTCTTTTTTTCTTTTTTGGTTTGAATGCATGATTTTTTTTTGTATTGATAAGATATGAGCCAAATATATGAATATTTGTTAGTCTAAGATTATAGTAAAATATTGTGTTTTTTCATAATAACTTAAGATCTTTTGTTTGACTTATTAATATTTTGTTAGGAATATAACATAAGAGAGGTAAAAGGAGTTAATAAATTTGATGTATTTAATTCATCTTTGAATATTGAATATCGGTTGAATTTTGGAGTTGAAACTCAAGACTAAAGATTATTAGATGAATGTAGTATTTAATTTTGGCTTTGAAACTATTGTTGATCCTAAGAGTGTACTTCAAGCAGAAACATTAGGATTTATGTTCAAATAACATTTTGACACTCAAGTGAATAGATTACCAATCAAGGGAGAACAAGGAAGATATATAACTACTATTGTTTTTTTGTTTGAGTTGCATGTTATGTAGATAAATTGCAAATTAAAATAAATTATATATATATATATATATATATATATATATATATATATATATATATATTATTGCTAATATATTTCTGAAGAGATGATATTCGAGATGTTAATAGAAACACACCTACTGAAAGATATTTTAATTATGGTAGATTATAATAGAAGAGATTAAAAGAGTCGTAAATATTGTTGTATAGTTTTGTTATAGAGATTTTTAGTTGCTACGATATAGAGTTTGAGATCATGCGATACAGACAATTTTACAATATTATTTTTGGTAAAGTTACTTTAATAATGTAATTGATAGCTAAAGTCGATAGGCCTAGTAAGTTTTTTTCTCACCGGCCTACTTTTCTTTTTAAATTTTGATAATGATAGTAATGTTATAATATATATAAATTGAATTAAAGATCGATTTAGGGTTAAACCGATAATCAATAGTTATACAAACTGAACTTCAGTATAGTGCCAAAACGATGAATTTGAAGTAAAATCCAAACATTGTGATTGGATAGAATTTTGGATACTATTTCTGATTTTGTAATTGTAACTGGCATTCAATTTTATGCAAAAATGTTAACTTTTTGTAAAAAGAAGTTAATTATATCATCTGACTTGTTAATTAAATGGACTGAACTAAATTTTGTAACATTCCACTAATAATTATATTACTAAATATCATAATATAAATGAACATATATTTAATATTTCTTACGTTTTAAAGTTTTTTTAAATTAATTTTTTCTCCTCATATTGAATTATAATACATGCATATTATAATAAAAATTTTAAACGAAATAAAAAATAGATTTATTTTTCTTCTCTTCAATTGATTTTTGTTAAGACTGTCCTCCTAAATTATCATATATTTATGTTTAATATACGATTATTATAATTTGATAAACAACACACAAAAGAAAGTAAATTATAGTGTTTTAAATGCACATACATATATCATAACTATAGACATATAATTCAAAAATGTATACAAAGCATTCACATCTTCTCAGGCATGCATATTCCATTCATTTCATTAAATTTTGTTGTTTTTTACTCTCTCTAGTCTAATTGGTTAAATTAGTGATATCAATACCATAGACATTTGACTCAATTCAACTTTCAACACATACATATATTGAGTTACACTAATAGATTTTCACTAATCACAATACCTTTGCTTAATAGTAGGAACACATTCACTTATGTTATAAGGTGATATGTATAACTTACTAGACACATTTTTTGTTACTGCAAACTAGGTCATAGTATTTTCCTTTATGTGAGTTGAATATAAGTGGAATAAAGATATTTCCATAAGAATATCAAATTCAATACATAACATAAACATCCCAACATAGTATTCTCTCCCTGGAAATAAGTATCATGACCTTGACATTATATATTCTTATTCACATGCATTTCTATTAATAAATTTATTAATACATTTAAATAAATGAGTAGATTTTGACCAACTCCTCTATTTAAATATTGGAGTGCACTATAGGAGTCCTAGAATAGACTACTACAAACTTAGCCGATCAAAAATTTATTTTGAGAAAACTCATTTTTATCCCTTCTCCTGAGTCAATTTTTAGTGGTTGTGCAAAATGCATTAGAAGGCTTTGCATGTGACTCTAGAGGGCTTAAAATGAATCTTTGTTTGACTAGGACTATTATGATAGTATAGATCGTTGGTTTGAGTTTTCTATGTTCAAGTAGAACATTTTGTGAGGTTTAAAGTTCTTGAAACTTGTAAGAAGCTCTAGAAAACCTAACTATTTGGTTTATTTTGTGATGCCTAGTTGATTTGATAGTGTGAAATATATATGCGATTATTCGTTATGTGTAGTAATGTTGGTCTTTCTTGTTGAATATTGGTGGTTGTTGTGAATTGAATAATTTTATGTGATTGAGAAAAAGTTTAAGCTTGGGTAAACTAGTTTGAATTAATTGGCACATGGTGATATATTTTAGAACTAAGATGTACCTATTTTGGCTTATAAAAGAGATAAAAACACATGTTAGAGACAATTGAGAAAATTGATATATCTCTCAAGTTTCTAAATTTATATATACTCGCTAGATAAACTAGACGGTTGTAGAGCAAAAATGAAAAATTAAATTCCAAAGAGCTTACGAAGTTCCCCTTCTTGGGTAAGGTTAATGGAAATGGTTTTCCAAGGTTTAGGTCGCTGCATGAGTGGTATTGTCAATAATAAAAAAAAATTATAAAAATCCAAAGTGCTTAGGGTTGTTGGGTGACTAGACAAGGTTTAGCTTTGCTAGGTAAAAGTGTTGGATTTTCACTCTAGTACTTTGTCATTGGGTAAGTCAACTCCCTTATTGAGTAAAAATGTATTTGCAAAAATCCAAAAAGTTTAAAGGGAACTAGTCGTTGGGTGACTTAGGTTTCTGAAAACTCCCAACTTGGTTTCAATGGTCAAGCTTGTGAGCTCACCAAGCAAGAGAGTGACATGTTTTGAGGGAAAAATCAATGGCTTTGAGGTTTTAAAAATGGAAGTGTGTGATAGGTCGAGTAAGTTAAGGGAAAAGCCATAATTTATTGAAGATATATATTGTTAGAATTGTGCAATGGAATGATTGCGTTTAGACAAAACCAAGATGGAGGGGGTGAATTAGTTTGTTAATAAAATTGTGCTTTTAAAATTTGACTTAACAGTAAAAATTATTTCTTTAAGATATTAGCAAAGAAATAAAGACTATAGGGAAAGATAAATTTGCACAAGTAATTTATATTGATTTGGATTAAAACTTCCTTTGAATCACACAAAGGATGAACAACTTCTCCTAACAACAATAATAACACTCAATCACATAAGAACTCACTTGGTGAAAGTTATTGCTCTACCCATACTAGGTTTTTCAAAGGCTTTCCATAGAGAGTTCTTAAGTACTCAAACTTATGTATTTTTAAGTGAAAGCCTACAACTTTATTTATGGAAGCCATTTTCAAAATTAAGTCAAAAACTGAAGAGTCAAGTCATAAATGTCATTGATAATCGATTATCATAAATGATAATCGATTATCACAAACTTTTCTCAAAACATTTTCTTCGCTGCGATAATTTATTACCAGCAGTAATAATTGATTATCATAGAGACACTTGTGAAAAACATGATTTTAATTGGATAATCGATTATCATTATTGATAATTGATTATCACAAAACTTCTTGGATAAATAAAATCTTTTCCTAGATGATCTTTGAGCATTCTACTTTATGACCCTCTAAGCAAAGTCCTATGCACAATTTATTCACTAATATATGACTTATTACAAAGGCTTAATCATAAACATATATAAAATAAAAGTCTTCAAATATCATTTGTCATCACTTTAAGTTCTTGTACTTGATTTAATCAACATCAAAATTTACTTTTGAAAACCGATCTCCATCATTTCTTTTTTTGATCACACACTCAACATACACACACACATGTGTGTGTGTGTGTGTGTGTTTGCATGTGTGCATGTGCTTGTGTGGGTGTACGTGTGTGTTTACGTGTGTGTGTGTGCGTGTGTATGTCTGTCTGTGTGTGTGCATGTGTGTGCGCGTGTAAGTGTGTGCGAATGTCTTTGAGTGCATGTGTGTGCTTGTGTGTGTGCGTGTGTGTGTGCATCTTTCTGAGCGTGTGCGTGTGTGCATGTGTGTGTGCGTGTGTGTGTGCGTATGTGAGTGTGCCTGCGTGTGGGTATGTGTGCATATGCATTTGTACGTGTTTATGTGTGTGTGTGTGTGTGTGTTTGTGAGCGCGTTAGTGTGTAATTGTGGGTGTGTACGTGCGTATATGTGTATGTGCGTGGTGTGCATGTGTGTGTGCGTGTGCGTGTGTGTATGTGTGTGTTTGTGCATGTACGTGTGTGCGTGTACATGTGTGTGCGTGCACGTGCGTGTGTAATAGGATATGTAGAACGAGAGAACAAGATCCATAATCTACTAGGAATGTATAATATATGTAATATTTATGAAAGAATCTACTAGAAATGTATAATATATGTAATATTTATGAAAGTTCGTAGTTTTTTCACAATTTCATTTGTTTATTGAATAACTTAAGTAAATGAAACTGTTTTTGTTTAGAAACTCGAAGTCCACGTGATATTGTATGGAGAGAAAAACTAGTAAAATATAAAATGTATAGAAAAATTTCATTTACATGTTAGATCTACACATCTAATATAATAAGTGAACTTACCGTGAAAAATGTTGGTAAATTTGACATATTAAATTTAATTTACTACGACGGTCATAATAAATCAAATTATTATGTTAGATCTACCAGCATTTGTAAGGATAAAATATAATTAATTATAATCTTAATTAATTATAATTTTAATTAAATTTATTCTAATAAAATATAAATTAAATTTTAATTTTAATTTTAATTATTTATAAATAATAAACACCTAGATACGAATAGTATGATTATTTAACTAGTTTACAATCAAATATTAAATTATCATTCATTAATCACGAAATATTTATTCACTATCCAAATTTATTCACGATAGGTACCAACATAAATATTTTTGTCATATAATTATTTTCTTTTTCTTTTTCATTATTTATCGATTATCAAAACTCATGGCAAGCGTAGGATCCACATGCTTGATATCTCCTATTATGGACACCATTAAAAAGAATTTGGTACATAGGCAAAATATTTTTTTTCGTCTCATTTATTATGTATTTCATCACTAACCACACATAATTTCAAAATATATTTTTTTGGGCTACATTCAATATATATTTTAATTATTTTACCTCTTTCTCTTATTTTAACGTAATTTATTATTGGCACATATAGAAAAGAGAGAAACGCAGGAAAAACAAAATACAGTGACAATTTGTTAAAATGTAATATTTACGGTTTTTAATTGATTATATAATAAAAAATTTATTAATATGTTATAATATTATATATTAAATATAGAAGCATAAGACTTTTTTTAGTATAAATGAAACATTAAACTAAAAATAAATAAAATGAATTAATTCAAATTTTGATAGCTTTATAAAATAATTTATTTAATATATTACTTTAAGATATATTTTAATTTATTAAGATTTGATATAAATTTTTTTAGTTTAAAATTTATTTAGTTCTAATTTGTTTTTAAACAATTATTTCACAACTTATTTTTTGTAACATCCCAAAATATATAGTATAAATTATATTAAAGAGAAGCTACATGCATGATAAAGTAATTCAGTTATCCTTCTAAAGTATAAAGTGTTACCTTTACAGTCATCCAAAAACAACTATAAATTTAAAACTTTATATACAGACCGAAGGAGATTCAAAACTATAAACAAGATTCTACTAAGCTAAGCCAACTACTCAGCAGCATCACCTCCATCCAAAGCTTGCTCCAGAGAAACCTCTTCTTCCGCTGCTCACATCCAAAGGATGATCATTGCAGAAGAAAGAACATCAACACATACAACACAACACACAACAGGGTAAGCTAGTTTAAACAAAAGTTAATCATACACTAATTTATTTAACTTCATACAATCATACTATTCATTCACATCACATAACTCTTCACATCACATAACTCTTCACACATAACACCACACTGACTTTGACTATCCGGACTTAGAATGATTGCTGAGCTATGGCGGGTCGTGCACTCGTGGTGGCTTCTACTGCTTTGCAAAACCATTGTCAATGGGTTTCACCCTACCACACTCACGAGGTTAGTCTGCTATCACTCACCTTGGGCAATACTGGAAGCACCCAAGACTAGGACCTCCTGCTACTCCTCACGACATGAATCAATCCTCTCTACATGAGAATGAAAGACCATTGGAGTTTCAGGATAACCCCCAAGACTAAGCTCCTGCATTCATTCTAAACTTACTTGAATCTCAACTAGAGATTGCACTTGAATCACAACATAGGGCACCACCATGTATCCTCTCTTTGAGGATCATGGAATTACGTCCATTAGCCATACTTTGAACTTTACACTTTGAAACCACCAACTTTCACTTTGAAACACACTTTACAACAATAACCAATATTATTACATAACACAACTCCAACATACTTCATACAACACTCAATGTTTCATTTAGAACAACTTAAGATCAAAAGAAAAATGAACTAGAACTGAACCCCTCACACAGCGCATACATTCGCATAGCGAAACTAGAGGCTTCTCGCACAGCGACATAGCTCGTTGTGCGAATCCTCAGACAGAGACCCAACCCTCTAAACCATTCGCATAGCGGTTAGACTCGCTATGTGAATAAATCGCGACTTGAAACTGCTAACCACATGCAAAGTAGAAATTATGCATGCTCATAGTCTAGAGATGCACGAATAACAGTGGAAACCACTTACCAGCTAAATACACGAAATTGATCGGTCAAGATGAAAGCCTTCAACGCCAAGATGACCTAGGCACCTCCTAATCGTCGAACAGATAACTCAGCAGTGAAAGATTGTAGAGAGAAGTCAGAGAACTCTGAAGAATAGAGTTCTAGAGAGATGAAGTGTTCTTAGAATAATAAGAAGTGTTTATAAAATTCTATTTATATTATAAGATTATTTTAAAGTAAAATAATTTGTCTTATTTTAATACACCTATTTGCTTTATAATACTCTATTTTCTAGGTCTTACATTTTTAAAATATATATAAAAAATATTCTATTATTAATAAATTAACTACATAATTTTTACTTATTTTTCACTTCACTATTTTTAGTATAACAAATTATTTTCACATTTTTTCTTTTCTTTTCTTTTTCATTTAATATGAACAATACATATTTTGTGTGTACATAAGTTTGACTGTAAGTAACATATTGAGATGTACTGACATGTGAGCCGACCTACAGGCTGGAAATAAATTAATAAATTGTTGACAAATTTGTTGATGTCAAATTTAAGATCTCATTTAAGAAATATTTATTAAAAATATAACAGTTAACACAAAAATTTATAGATTTATATTTTATTATTTCAACTAATAAAATAAAAAAAACTTACCTTAAGAAAATAAAGCTTCAAATTAAATGTAAATTTGTATTTATAAATATATAATACTAATAAAATAAGAAGTAAAAATATTAAATCATATTAAATACAAAAATATAATATATAACAATAAAAAAATTAGAAATAATGCATATTATTATGTGGATGACGCCTATGCATACCAGCAGATTAAAATATCCACGGCCACTCCAATTTTTTATTGCTGCATAGTCAATATGCTTTTGACATATTTTAAAAATTAAGTTACTAGAAAGAAGAATAGATATTTTTAATTGAATAAAAAAAATAATATTGACATGTCAAAGTTGTTATTTTAGCAATCTATGTGATATTTAATGAATTAAATTTAATTAATTAAGATGATGATGACGAAATCTAACCAATAATCAATTTAAAGAAAATAAAATAAAAACAAAAAAGGTGCAAATAAAATATTGAAACAGCACCGACTCCGTTAACATTTTCAGACATGATATAATTTTTTTCCAAATGACAAACAAATTCTACAATAACATCCTTATAAGAACTTTTATCTAATTTTTTCTTTAAAATTATAATCAAATTATTAAAAAATTACAAAAATTTCTATGTAAATATTTATTATTCGTAAATAGTAGATATTTTAATACTATTTATAAACGATTGAATATTATATTATTTGTATGTGAGTATTTATTATTCACAAAAATTTAAAATTTTAAAATTTTGTTTATATTTTTTAAAGTTAAATTTAATTAAAATCAAAATTATTATATATTTATCAGATTAATTTTAATTAAAATTAAATTAAATTTATATTATATTATATTTTATATATTTTTTATAATTTTATTTTAAAAATTTATAAAATATATTTTTAAAATATTTGAAATATTTATAAATTTTAGAATATCTACATACAAGTACCGAAAAAAAAAGTAGATAAACTTTTTTTGTTACGAATCAAATACGAATAAATGTTATTTGTATTCAATTATACTTATTTTCATTGCTCAACTTTCTAATAACAAATAAACTTTTTAATATGTATTATATAATTTTTAAAAGATACAATTTTATTAAATAAATATGATCTAAAAACGAATTGATGTTTTTAATATAACAAATTTATTAAATAAATATTGTCTAAAAATGAATTGATGTTTGGTGAGAAAAAAGCATGGGCTTTAAATGCTAAAGTGTGATTTAACACAGTAAAAATATTTCGGATCCTGAAAATGAGGTGACACGTGACGGTGACGTCGACTTGGCGACCAAGCTTTGCCTTGGCTTTGTCTGCCATGTTTACGCCATGATCAATGCTCTCAACCTCCCACATGCATATGGGTTTATAAGTAATTAAATAATATTCGTATTTCCAATAACAAAAAGGTTTAAATTCATAAAATTATTATATTCTCATCAAAGTCTATAATATTTATAGACATATCTTTCTATTATTATTTTTTTTTATCATGGCTTTATTTTTTAATAAATGAAAATCATTGTCTTATTTAATAAAATGCATAACTACACAAAATATCTGGTACAAACGTATTTATATAACTTCTTCATATATAAATAAATATGTTTATTTGTAAGTTCACTTATACATTTTTTTTACTATAATTTCTATAAAAATTAATTTCAGTTATAAATTCTTTTTTAACTTTTTTGATAATTAATCAATATACTTTTTTATTCTCACTTTTTTCTCCTTTATCTATTTTCTTTTTATACATAAGTCTTTTGTGCCCTGTCCACGCTTTCCACGCTATCCATTGAGGTTTGTAGTTAAGGGCATCGCATGGATTTGAAAAGTAATGTGGATTATTTGGTAGGCATTATTTATATTTTGTGAGTATTTGTGGGGTTTAATTTGAAAAGATTTGTGAGAATTTCGTGTATGTGCTTTTCAAACAAAATTATTTCTTTTGTAAATTTTGTTTGAATAAAAAAATTAATTAGTCGAGTTTTATAATCTAAAAATTAATATCTACCTAAAGGTATACTCCTTTCTTTTCCTACTTTATTTATATATTTATGTTTTTTTCCATTCTTTTAAAAAACGGCAGTCATAAGTGTTGGGAAATCCAAGTGTAAGTCAAAGTTTCATATTGGATAGAAATGAGAAAGTAAAACACTATATAAAGATGAAAGACCCATTAACCCATTGTCTTAAGGTTTTGGGTAAAGAGTGGTGTCGATCTCTTATATAGTTGACTCAGATGTTATTGATGTTTGTGTAACTCACAGGGTAACCTCCTCCTCGATAGACCCAACAGTGGTATCAGAGTCAGGTTTGTCTTGATGACCGGCTCGGACGAGTATAATGATCCTTATACCGAAAGTCTTCCTGGCAAAGGGTATCCAGGTAAGCAAGTTCCGTTAAGATACGACCCTTGGAAAGGGTTACTCGTGGTAGTGCTTCCGCTGGAGGGGGAGTGTACCTATGTGGAAGGGACTCACCCTTGAGGGGGAGATGTTGGGAATCCAAGTGTGAGTCCAAGTCCCACATTGGATAGAAATGAGAAAGTAGAGTAGTATATAAAGATGAAAGACCCATTAACTCATTGCCTTAAGGTTTTGGGTAAAGAGTGGTGTCGATCTCTTATATAGTTGGCTTAGATGTTATTGTTGTTTGTGTAACCCACAGGGTAACCTCCTCCTCGATAGACCCAATAATAAGATCTTAAGTAACGTAACAACAATCTTAACTTATTACAATTTTTACGAATAAGTTTGTTTTTATTTTTTTTAACTGATTTTTAGAAGTTTTGCATGTATGTGTAATATTCCATTTTAATAGTGTAAAACATTAAATAAAATATTACAAAGAGGATAATTAACAAGAAAACCTAGAAATTTCTTAAGGAGAAGGTTTACACCTTATTAACGAAAACCTAACTACATCAATGCTTCACCTTTACCCCGGATCAACTAAAAGGACATTCTCCTAAACTCACATCATTTAAGGTGATCATTGAAAAAAAAAAGACAAGCACACAAAAGTAGACAAAGACAAAAGGGTAAACTAATATCAAAAGAATAAAACTTGGAATTCACAAACTGTCATATATTATATTTCACTTTCAAACTTAAGCACAACACCTAAACATGAACATCTAGACTCAAATATCCGGACACATGCGTTATTGTTGAGCTATGGTGGGTTGTGCACTTGTAATGGTGGAACAACTGGCCCACCCCAAGCTACCATACAAGATTAGTCCGTTAAACAACACCTTACAAGGTAAAGCCCATATACTAGGACATCCTACTACTCTCACCACATGTCTTACCTCTCTCTACTTAAGAATGAATGATTATTAGAGTGTCAGGATAACCCCCAAGACTAAGCTCCTACAATAATACATACACTACTTGAAACAACTAATAAGAATTTCCCCATTTGAAATTCTTTTCAAACAAATACATAACCACACACATAGCCTCCTTTAAAAATCATCATATAAACCAATATATACTTTTAAACAAACCTTAAAGCACTAATACAATTCAAAGTTACAAGAAAACAAAAGAAAGAAAACCTCAAACATGATTTGAACAGGTTGCCCAGTACCTGTCCTGACGCCCAGCGAAAGAACCTCCTATCTTACTCAGTAAAAAACTACTTGCTCTACGAATACAAAAGTAGAGAGTTCTCGTCGCCTAGCGAGAACTCTCGTCCAGCCACTACTACACCAAGCTTCTCCCCCAAACTAACGTTCTCAACCCCCATGGCTCGCTCTATGACTCCAAAAATAGTGGGTTTTGTTCGCCCACCAAGCCTATGCTCGCCCAACAAGATTGTAGAATTATGCTAAATAACAATTATGCATAATTTGGCCTACCAACCTTAAACTTCCTTCCTTCAAACATATTTACCAATACATATATGAACCAAAATTCTAGTCTATACCCTAAATGTAACTTATAAACATGTTTATCATTAAACTTAAGCATCACTATGATTATTTTCTCATGAAGTAGACTCATAAGTATCCAAATCACCATTGAAAAGTTCACCACACAATTCTATCCATTTCTAATCACGTTTTAGTAAACTAAAGGTTCAAACAAGTTCCAACAAACCTAAAACCTCATATTTCTCAGTCCAATCATTATATCAAAATCTTGTCTATCAAAACCCTCTCTTTTTAAACCAAAATTAAACTATAACTCTACTTAATTACTACTTTCCATTTCAACCTTATATTTTGATTAGTTATGGTTTTACACAAGTTTAAAATGACCTTAAAATAGATCCCAAACATCAATTGTTGCTCAAAAGTCGTTCCTCTAGAAACTCACCTAACAAAACTTCAATTTGAACCAAAAACCAACTCAAGAATACTCCTTCTTTACTGCCTTCAATCCTACATCAGTTTTATACCTTATTGAACTTTAAAATACCAATATTAAAGTTCAAACAAGTATCAATTCATAATCATATCCAAAAATATTCATCAATATGCAATAATTACTAATTAATACACAACAAGACTCAATAATCATCTCTATTAATGACGTATTCAACCAAATCAAACATAAATTCATACTACTTATACGCACTTAAAGCAAATATCAGGTTCCCTTACCTGACAGAAGACCAAATCGCTCTAGAAAGCCTAAAACAACTCCAACGTACAAAAATTCTTATCTACTTCTACGAACTACAGAAACGCGATCAAGGTACATCGTTAAAACCACTGATCAACAAAGAGTCATATAGAGGACTTAAACTTCACTTTCAAAACAAAGACCACCAACATGCAAGGAAAACAAAACTGACCAAAGAAGGAGCAGAAAATCAACTTACTCTATCTAAGAAACTAATCTGTTATACTTGAAGATCTTGCCGCGAGAATCACTCAGGTGGTCTCCGATTTTCAAACAGATGAACAAGAGATGAGAACTCCTAGAGAGAAGTCAAAGAACTCTAGAAAAGTAGTTTCCAAAGAAATTGTATGTTTTAAAATAATGAAACTTGTTCTTAATGAAACTATTTATATTAAAACCATTGAATATTAAAATAATCAAGTCTCAGTATTTTTAAACTACTATCACTTCTAAAATACCATTTTCTAGGTCTTTACAACATGTATATAGAATTTTTGCATATAACACAAAGGAGTTCAAAATGAATCTTTGTTTGATAAAGATTGTTAGGATTTGTTCACATTGTTGATCTGTGTTTTCGAGTAGAGTATCTATGAGAGATAAAGGCTTTGGAGCTTAGTGTTGAATCATAAGCTTAGTTCAGGTAAGAGAAACTAGTTATTTTTTTGTTCTTTTTGTTATATTTTATGATTTAGTTATGTGGTTGAGATTTGTGATGAGATATTATAGTAGTGATGTTGTTTGTTAATGAATATGAAAGTGAATGGATACCTGTGTGATAAAATGGTTTCATTAAGCATGAACATAATTGATATATCAATCAGATCAAAGTGATTTAGTGAGAGATTGTTTTAGACTAAATATATCATTTTTAGCTTAGGAAAGCATTTACAAGACTCAACTTGATCCAATTTATACTTTGATATATATGTTAAGTATTAATTATGTAAACTTATTGGGTGAGCTAATTATTTGCTGAACAAAATTCCAAATTTTAAAATTCAAAAAACTTAAGTCATTTTACTTGCTTGGCGAGTTTTGTGAAAAGGACTCTTAAGGGTTCAAGTTGCTAGATGAGTAAAGGGCTCATTGAGTAAAATTCAAAATTTTAAAATCTGAAGAGTTTAAGTCATTTTACTCGTTGGGCGAGTGTAGCCTTGTTGGGTGAAACATTTTATTGAGAGTTTTATTTATTTGCTCGTTGGGTGTGTCAATTTCTTAACTAAGAAAAACTGTTTTAATTAAAATTCAGGGGATTGGTCGTTCAACAAATTGGGACTCGTTGGACAAGTATATCTCCAAGGGTAGCTCATTAAGCGAGTGAGAATGATGACTAGATGAGCTTGAGGTTTAAAAACTCTAAGCTTTCTCTCTCTTAGCAAGCTAGTGTGCTCGTTGAGCAAGAGGAGAAGGTTGTAGATATAAAAACTAGTGGTTTGAGATTTTAAAATGAATATGTGTGTGAGAGACTGTTAAACAATTCACAGGGAATAAAATACGATCCTTTCATTCATTCTCCTTTTCCTTCTCAGAGGTACATTTTTATAAGCAATATTAAATGCTTATACTTAAATAGGAAACAATATAAAAACAAAAAACAACTTTAAATATTTAAAACTTATTCCTAATTAAGCGCAACAATAATTTAAATCTAAACTATATCTTCAACACTCCCCCTCAAGTTGGTGCATGAATATCAATCATGCCCAACTTGTTAATGACTTCTTCAAACACCTTTCCTGAAACAGCCTTTGTTAATATATCATCAAGTTGATCTTCAGACCGAACATGTGGAGTTTGAATTACTTGATTATCTAGCTTTTCCTTAATAAAATGTCTATCCACTTCAACATGTTTGGTTCTATCATGTTGAACCGGTTATGTGCAATCTCTACCGCAGCCTTGTTGTCACAGAAAAGATTCATCGGTTGTTCATATTTGATTCACAAATGCCATATGCCATACCTCTAAATTCAGCTTCAGCACTAGACCTTGCAACTACCTTTTGCTTCTTGCTTCTCCATGTGACTAAGTTGCCTTCTACAAAGGTAAAATACCCTGAAGTTGATTGCCTTGTAGTTTTATCTCCAGCCCAGTCTGAATCTGTGTATCCTTCTATGCAGGCTCTATCATTTTTTGAAAATAATAAACCTTTCCCTGGTGAACCTTTGAGGTATCTAAGGATACGGTATACTGCTGTCATATGTTCTTCACTAGGAGAATGCATGAACCTACTTACAATGCTCACAGAATAGGCAATGTCAGGTCTAGTGTGAGATAAATAAATTAACTTTCCTACTAACCTCTGGTATCTATGCTTATCCGTCTCAATCTGGTCTGAATATACAGCAAGAGAATGATTGATTTCAATTGGAGTATCGGCTGGCTTGCACGCCAACATTCCAGTCTCAGATAAAAGGTCTAGAATATATTTTCTTTGAGATAGAAAAATACCTTTTTCAGATCTTGCAATTTCTATGCCAAGAAAGTATTTTAGTTGTCCAAGATCCTTCATTTCAAATTCAGCAGCCAATTTCTTCTCAAGTAATTTCATTTCTTCCACAAAATTTCCTGTTAACACCATATCATCTACATAGACAATAAGTATGGCCACTTTTCCTTTGTTATGTTTTATAAACAAGGTATGGTCTGAATTACTTTGTTTATACCCAAACTTCTTCATTGCTAACGTGAGTCTTCCAAACCATGCCTTGGGTGACTGTTTAAGGCCATATAAAGCCTTTTTTAATTTGCAGACTACACTTTCTTTTGAAGGGGGTAGCTGTACTCCCGGTGGAACCTCCATGTAGACCTCCTCTTCTAAATCACCATTCAAGATAGCATTCTTTACATCAAATTGTTTCAGGGGCCAATCTCTATTAGCTGCTATGGAAATTAGAATTCGGATTGTGTTGAGTTTAGCCACTGGAGCAAACGTATCTTGATAGTCTACCCCATATTTTTGTGTGTATCCCTTTGCCACGAGTCTTGCCTTGTATTTATCAATACTTCCATCTGCTTTTAACTTCACAGTGTATACCCATTTGCACCCAATTGTCTTTTTTCCACTTGGTAAAGAAGTTAGTTTCCAAGTTTCATTTTTCTGAAGTGCTTCCATCTCTATGTTCATTGCTTGCTTCCATCTAGGATCTTCTAATGCTTCCTGCACACTGTTAGGAATAGATACAGTGGATAATTGATCAATCGTTAGAGCATATGATTCAGATAATCTATGAGATGATACATAACTGCTAATAGGGTATTTCACTTTCACTCTCGGATCTGGTTCATAAATTGATTTTGGTATACCTTTATTTTGTCATTCTGATCTTCTGATTTGTGTATTGTGAGTGTTAGAAGAAGTTGGGATGGAAGAGTTTACAATAGGGACAGAAGTTACCTCAATAGTAGGTTCGGGATGTGTTTCAGAACTGTCCACATCAGGTGATTCTGGTATGTAAGGTAGACTTGGTGCCTCATTTTGTGAAGAATGACTTGCATTGAGAAGATCTGTACCTGGAAGACCGGTGGAGACTTCAGGAGAAGGATTTTGATTTGGTGGATTGTCCATAATATGAGGAGATGTTAGAGTAGGAGTCACAGGTAAAGGTAAGCATAATTCTTCTTCTCCAATATGACGAATCTCCCCCTGAGAAGAAGAAGAGGTGACTCCCCCTGAATAGAAAGGTTCAGACTCCCTAAAGGATACTTCAAGTGTTACATGCATTTTGTGAGTTTGAGGGTCAAAGCAACGATATCCTTTTTGGACGTCGGAATAGCCGACAAAGATACATTTTTTAGAACAAGGATCAAGCTTACCACGTAATTTTTTTGGAACATGAACATAGGCAGTGCAACCAAAAACTCAAGGTTCAAGATTCACGACATGTGGAATAGAAAAGAAAGTTTCAAGCTTCTTTTGAGGGGTGAGAAAACCTAAAACACTAGAAGGAGTTCGATTTATAAGATAGGCCGCAGAGAGGACAACCTCACCCCAATAATGGGAAGGGACATTCATGCCAAATAATGAAGCCCGTACAACCTCCAACAATTGTTTGTTTTTTCTCTCAGCTAGTCCATTTTGTTGAGGTGTATATGTACAAGAAGTTTGATGTTTTATTCCGTTAGAGGTGAAGAATTCAGAAAAGGATCCATTCTTATATTCGAGGCCATTATCAGATTGAAAAATTTGTTTGGAAGTATTAAATTATGTTTGAACCATATGGTGAAATTTCTGAAAAACAGGGAAGACGTCATTTTTATGTTTAAGCAAAGAGACCCACATCATTCTAGTACACTCATCAATAAAGGAGACATAATAATAAGAATGAGAAAACGAAGGGACTTTAGCAGGGCCCCAAATGTCAGAATGAATGACTTGAAAGGGAATACAACTTTTATTCATACTGGGGTAAAAGGGAATGTGATGGCTTTTAGCCATTTCACAAGTTGAACATTGAAATTTAGAGGAATGACAATTTGAAAATAAATGGGGAAATAATTTTTGAAGATAACCAAAGGAAAGGTGTCCGAGTCTTTTATGCCAAAGCCAAGCAGCAGAATGAGAAGAATCTGGAGTGTTAGTAGCAGATGCTCTACAATGCAAGTCAGTACCACCCTCAGAGACATCTAAGAAGTAAAGATTACCACGTCTAACACCATAGCCAAGAATCACCTTGGACTGAACGTCCTGAAAAACACAAAATGTGGGCCAAAAAATCACACTGCAGTTAAGTTGTGATGTAAGTTGACTAATAGATAAAAGATTGAAATCAAGAGAAGGAACGACAAGAACTGAATGAAGAGTGAGAGTTTTTGATAGAGTAATGGTACCCTGACCAGTAATGGAAGCAGAACCACCATTAGCAGTGGTTATGGTGGACTTACTACATGGGAAACAATGTTGTAATATAGAAACATCATGAATCATATGATCTGATGCGCCAGTATCAATTATCCAAGTAGAATTCCTAGAGTGAGCAGAGAAAGCAAGAGTTTTACCTAGAATACCTTCATACACAACATTAGCTTGAGGAGAGGGAGAGGAGTCACCATCAGAAGAAGAATGGAGGGATTTGGAGGAGATTTTTTTGCGAGGACGTTTGGTGAAGTCCCACCACGTTGGATAGTCGATGATTTCGTAGCAACGATTCTTGGAGTGACCAGAATCACCACAATGAGAACATAACAAGGGTTTCGCAGAGGAACTATCCTTACGGTGTTTAGGAGGATAATTGGCAGGAGAAGAATGAGGAACTTGAGATAGTAGAGCTGAGGAATCCGAGGTAGGAGCAGGACGACCCATAGTGATACGTTGTTGATGTTCACGACGGACAAAGGCATATGTGCTCTCAAGATCCAATTTTGGGTCTTTACGAAGAATCTCTCCACGAACTTGGTCAAAATCAGAATCCAAGCCGCTAAGAAAGATGTGGACACGCAGACGAGCCATGGAAGAATGCATTTGGACTACGCCATTCACGGTGGTTTCAGAAGAAGACATACGATGATCAATTTCTTGAAATATGGAGAGTAGTTCGTTATAATAAGTAGAGAGGGGACGACCATGTTGTTTGGTGGAGAAAGATCGTTGGTTCAGTTCGAAGAGGCAAGTTTCATCGGATCCATCGTAGAATATGCGGAGAGCTGCATCCCAAATTTGATGGGCAGATTCAAGGCGGATAAACCGCTGCATCAACGGGGGGCTCATGGAATCAATAAGCCAACTTTTCACCCGTTTATTCTCAGTAATCCAGTTATCATAGGTTGGGTCATAAATGGAGGGTTTCGCAGTTGCCCCAATGAGATACCCCGATTTGTTTCGAGCACCAATACGCATGTCCATTAACTGGGACCAAAGGGGGTAGTTTGAGTGATCAAGAATAACAGTGATGGGAAAAGAAGAATTATCTTGCTGAATGATAATATTGGAAGATGGGTTGGCCATGGCGAAATTGGGAATTTAGGGATTAGAAACAGTGCGGAGATGAAGATAGATATTCCCGGAATTAGAAAACATCTGATACCATGTTAAACAATTCACAGGGAATTAAAATACGATCCTTTCATTCATTCTCCTTTTCCTTCTAAGAGGTACATTTTTATAAGCAATATTAAATGCTTATACTTAAAAATAGGAAACAATATAAAAACAGAAAACAACTTTAAATATTTAAAACTTATTCCTAATTAAGCGCAACAATAATTTAAATCTAAACTATATCTTCAACAGAGACCAAGTAGAGTTAGGGCATGAGCCATAATCTACTCTAAAGGTGTTTAAGAGGTTGCATAGAGTTAGGGCATGAGCTAGGGAGAAGAGTTTCATTATCTCATACTCATTTCCAAAGAAAAAATGCATCCACATCTCCATATCAATACCCAATGGGTATAACATTTTTATCCCATCCGCATCCTGGGTAATGAATATAGTCGTATCCATAGTCGTATTTTTTCTTTTTACAATATCAATATCAATTAAATAAATTTTATTAAAAATAAAATAAAATCACAATTGAAGAAACATGATATTATCAAATATTCAGAAAGAAATTATAATTGAATACATTTCAAATTAGAGTATCAAACAAAATTTCATGAGGACCAAAATATTTATTACTTTTGCAAATGTTAATGAAATAAAGTTGATAAAAATATATTTTTTTAGAAAAAATATTAAAAACAGAGGTATACAAGTTTAAAAATATCTTAAATGTCTTTTTTCTTCCTTTCTCAAAATTCTAATGAAATATTTTCTAAAACACTCAAAACAATTCGGGTCAAATATTTTTTAGACCCTAAACTTTAAGGAGAAATTGGAATTTTTCTTTGTTTCACACTTTGATACGATATGATCCTCAAACTTAACAAATATAGTCCTCATAAACCAACTATGATAAATATTTTTAACTTGTCAAACAACGTTTTTGGATGTCGTTTGAGTTGTTTACATTGTTTCACACATTCAAGCACAAATGTTAGCCTGAAACAATGTTTAACACTTAAAAAATTAACTTATTTGGATTAAAAATATTACATCCACTCATTATTAAAGTTTAAGGACTAAAATGTATCAAATTTAGGACAAAGATGAATTTCAACGTCGCATCCAATTTTAGGAACTACAAACATATTTAACCTTATAAAAGTTATAATATGATTTTGATCACTAAACTATCACGCGATTTTGATTTTCATCCATCCTCCAAACTTATTAATTTTCATTTCTCTCCTTTTAGAAAGTACGAGAATTAGTTTTTTTTTCTTATGTGATTAACGGTGTGTCATATGACATATGTACATCTAAAAATTATTTTTAACACAATTTTATATCTCAAACTAAATTAACTATTTTAAAATAAATTCTAATTAAAATAACATTTTAAAACACAAAACTCGAATAAAAAATAAATTTAAAGATTAAATGAGAAACAAATTTACACTCATCACTTTCCATTTTTTATTATTTAAATACCATAAACTAATGTAAATATAGTTGGTTTAAAAAAATATTGTTTTGACACATTTTTATACCTCAAACTAAATGAACTATTTTAAAACACAAAACTCAAATAAAAAAGCTAAGTTTAGAAATTAAATGAGAGTTGTACTATTATTTCATATATTTTTATTATTTAAATATCATAAATTAATGAGATATGGTTGGTTTCTATTGAGTTTTTGAAGTTTCCTCATTTCGAAACAGATGATTATAATTTTTAATTTGTTGTTCAAAATTTAAGATCCAAACCAAATTAATAAGATAAAGTTGATCAATAAAATTTTTGAATTTGAATATATTCCCATTGTTACTGGATAAAGTTGAATCCTTGACCATCCTATCATAAATCCTAATTTGTAACTTGATTGAATTTCCCAATCACCTTATACAACCCTCCATGTCATTTCTCTCAATTATGTGCACACAAGTCATTATGATGACAAGAATCGTTTCCCTTTTCTTATAAGACTAAGCAACGAGAGTCTCCACGAAGATTCAACCTTCGAAAAATGTTCAAACCTTGTACAACCTTTTTATAGGTTTTATTTAATAAAAATCAAGTCAAATTTACAAAATAAACTCTTATATAATAGTGTTTTTAAAGTAAATTGCTCTTATATTCCCTGAATTTTTTAGAATCACACCAATATCTCATCTTAAGAAAAAAAAGTTCTAAACAAATCTCTCGTCTATTTATTAAAAAAAAATCCATTATCACATTTTTTCTTACTTTTACCAATATTCTCTTCCTTTTTAGAAAAACTGTACTTACACTATAATAAAAAAAGGCCTTAAAAGAATAATAACAACTTAAAATATATGTGTAATTTAAAAAAAAAAAAAAGTGCCATAAATGGATGACAAAAACAAAGTCCATAAAATGAAATTTGAAGAAACATAGTGAGCACGACCTTTGACAACAACAGGCCCGTGCCGTGTCCGTCATGTAGTTCTTCTGTTCATTAATCTTTCACCCATTCTTCTTTGAATTTCAACCTCCATCAACTTCAAATCATGCCTCTTTCTTTACTTTTTCTTCTTTAGCTGTTTCATATCTCATTGAAACTTTGAAAGGTTTTGTTTGAATAATCAAATTCTAACTGTGAAAGCACTATCTATTTTTCTCATTTATGATTTGCATAACAAACAAATTTGCATCACCTAAAACTTTTCATTTTCAAAATATAAATTATTAACAAATAATTTTTACTATATATTGATCATGTTGATGATGAAAAATAAACTTAACATAGGATAAAATATAATTAATTATTGTTTGGGTATAACTAAATTTGTTACATAGAAGAAAATCAAATCAGTCGATTTAATTTATTGATCAAATTAAATAACTTATTGTCATACAATATGTTGAAGTTACTATATCATTTATTAATATATTGTGAATATAGGATTTACTTATATTAACATCCTCCTAAATAATCCTTGTATTAATATTTCATTTTATGTAAGTTGCACTAGCATGCTTAAAAGTTAATTTTATAGTAATTATATGCAGTTCTCTATATATAATTTTACTATTTTATATCGTAAATATAAGAATATAGTACTTATAAGTTTAACTTACAAATATATTTGAAATTTACAAAATCATATTTTATATTGATTTTGAATGAATTCTTAAGTTCCAATATGAATTTTGAATGAATTATGTACTCTTTTTCTTAGTATGAGAAGTGTTGTTTCAAGATGAATTCATGTTTGCATGTGATTGTAAAAGTATACTAAGATTTTTTTTTATTCGAATTTTTTTATATAAAAGTATTGAATTCTATGATAGTGAGATTTGGAGCTTAATTTTAGTCAAGAAGTTTGATCAAGATAAGGGAAGCTAGTTTGTTTTCTATCAGTACTCTAAATTAAAGGATATGAATCTACGAGTGACATTGCCACCAATGTTAATAATTGGTATAGAAATTATTTTATTTAATATATGATGACTTTTGAATTTTGAGTGAGATATTTAATTGAACTACTTTGGTGTTTTTTGAGTAGTGAAATCATCATGATATATCAATTGAGTTAAATTCGTTCAGTGTTGGATATTATTTTAGAACTAAATATATCATATTAGATACAAGTAATAATGAAACAAACCTAATTTTCCTGTGATAATTTGTTGGGCAAGTCTAGTTTTCATTAAGTGGCTAAATTTCACTTGTTTTGTTGAGAACTTTTGTTGAGCACATTTCAACATGTGTTTAATTCGCTATGTAACCTTATTGTTGGCTAAGCAATAGAGGCTTTTATGAACTTTAAGAAAATAACTTTTGTAAATGTTTTTAAATGCTAAAATTGGTTTATCCTTATTTGTTTTGTTATATTTAATAAATATATCGTATGTCGATATTATATTAATGTAATGGAAAGATTCATTATGAGAGGATATATGTTTGTGTGTATGTGTCTGTGTGTGTGTGGGTGTGTATGAGTGTGCGTGTGTGTGTATGTGTGTGCGTGTGTATGTGTGTGTGTATGTGTGTGTGTATGTGTGTGTATGTGTGTGTGTTTATATGCGTGTGTGTGTGGGCGTGTGGGTGTGTGTATGTGTGTGTGTATGTGGGTGTATGTGTGTGCATGTGTGTGTGTCTCTCTATGTTTGTGTGTGTGTGTGTGTGTGTGCATGTGTGTGTGTTTGTGTGTGTGTGTGTGTGTGTTTCTCTATGTGTGTACGTGTGTCTGTGTGTACGTGTGTGTGTTTTTGTTTGTGTGTCTGTCTGTCTGTCTTTATGTGTGTGTTTCTGTGAGTGTGAGTGTGTGTGTGTGTGTGTCGGTGTGTGTGTGTGGGTGTGTGCATGTGGGCATGTGTTTGTGTGTGTCTGTGTCTGTCTATGTGTGTGTTTGTGTCTGTGTATGTGTGTGTTTGTGTCTGTCTGTGCATGTGAGTGTGTTTGCGTGTGTAAGTGTGTGTATAGGCTGCTCGTGTGTGTGTGTGTTGGCGTGTGTGTGCGTGTGGGGGGGGGGGGTGTTTGTGTGTGGACGTGCGTGTGCGTGTGTGTGGGCGTGTGGGCTCGTGTGCATGTGTGTGGGGGGCGTGTGTACGTGTATGTGTCTGTGTGTATGTGTGTGTGTGTACGTGTGTGAATTTCTGCCTTTATGTGTGTGTCTATGTGTGTGTATCTGTATGTCTGTATGCATGTGTTTCTCTGTGTGGGCATGTGTGTGTATACGTGTGTGTGTGTATACGTGTGTGTGTATACGTGTGTGTGTGTATGTGTGTTTGCATTTTTGTGTGGGCATGTGTGCGTATCTATGTGTGTGTATCTGTATGTCTGTATGCATGTGTTTCTCTGTGTGGGCGTGTGTGTGTATACGTGTGTGTGTGTATACGTGTGTGTGTGTGTGTGTATGTGTGTGTGCATTTTTGTGTGGGCATGTGTGCGTATCTATGTGTGCGTATCTGTGTGTGTGTGTGTGTGTCTTTATGTGTGTGTGGTTGTATGTGTGTTTCTGTGTGGGTTTGTCTCTCTCTCTCTCTCTCTCTCTCTCTCTCTCTCTCTCTCTGTCTTTGTGTGTATATATGTGTGGCTGTGTGTGGGTAGGTGCGCGTGTGTGTGTACGTGTGTTTGTGTGTGTGTTTGTGTGTGTGTGCGCCTTTGTGTGTATGTGTATGTGTGTTTCTCTATGTGTGTATGTGTGTTTGTGTGTGTGGCTGTATGTGTGTTTCTGTGTGGGTTTGTGTCTATCTCTCTCTCTCTCTCTTTGTGTGTTTATATGTGTGGTTGTGTGTGGGTAGGTGTGTGTGTGTGTGTTCATGTAGGTGTGGGCGTGTGTGTGTGTGTGTCTGTGTGTGTGTGGCGTGTGTGTGTACGTGTGTTTGTGTGTATGTGTGTGCCTTTGTGTGTGTGTGTGTTTCTCTATGTGTGTATGTGTGTTTGTGTGTGTGTGTGTTTGTGTGTGGGAAAGTGTGTTGTGTTAATGTGTGTGTGCGTGTGGGTACGTGTGTGTGTGCATATGTGTGTGCACGATGGCGTGTGCGTTTGTGTCTATGTGTGTGTGTGTGTTTGTGTGTCATTGTGTGGGCGTGTCTGTGTCTGTGTATGTGTTTGTGTGTTTGTGTCTCTATGTGTTTATGTCTTTGTGTTTGTGTTTGTGTTTGTGTGTGTATATGTTTGCGTGTGTATGTGTGTGAGTTTGTGTGTGTGTGTCAGTGTGTGTCTATATGTGTGTTTGTCTATGCATGTGTGTGTTTTTGTGTATGTTTGTGTTTTTGTGTGTATGTATGGGTGCTCGCGTGTGTGTTTGTGTGGGGGCGTGTATGTGTGTGTGTTTGGACGTGTGTATGTGGAGGGGGGGGAGAGGTGTGTTTGTGTGTGTGCGTGTGTGTGTGGGCTCATGTGCGTGTGTGTGTTTGTTGTGTGTGTGTGTATGGGCGTGTGTGTGCGTGCGTGTTTTTGTGTGTGTGGGCATGTGTGTGTGCGTACGTGTGCAGATGTGTGTGTTTGACGTGTGTGTTTGTGTGTGTGTCTCTATCTCTCTCTTTGTGTGTGTATGTGTGTTTCTCTATCTGTGTACGTGTGTTTGTGTGTGCGTGTTTGTGTGTCAGTGTGTGGTGTTGATGAATAGGAAAGTGTACCGAATCACACAAGTAATATAAAATGGTAAGACCAAGCATCGTGTCCCAAAGGACTCTCGGCACTACACAGTCGTGTGATAACTTGATTAATTAAGACTTAAAGAAAACAATATCATTGGGTTCAAATGCAAAGACAGAAAATTAAATATGAATGCAATTTGATCAATAGAAAAATAGCACAGTGATGAACGGATGTTGTTTAATATGAGATGAGTATGTTGTTGGGGTTAGATTTCACCAAGTTTCCTCTTGTGTATGTAGGAATTCTTCTTTATGCATTAATGTCAACGTCACTCACTAAATTACTTAAACTCGATCCCTCGGCGAAATAAGTTTGTCCTCAATCACCAATTCATGTAATAAGCACAGATGAATTACTCTAACAATTAATGAAAAAGCATATGTTATTAAGAATCAATTCAAATACATGAGAGTTCACAATGTTACATCATCCCTCAACAACAAATAGATTTTAGTTCACCATAGACATGATGAAACTAGATGAATAATGGAAAAGCATGAGATAACAAAACCCTAAAAGTAGAGGATGGAAGCTCCCGCATCCAAATCCGCCTTCAGAGTGTGGAAGAGTGTGTTGTTGTGCTGCTTCAGCCAGAGATACAAAACATAGGACGCCTGGATCCTTTAAATAGAGCAAAGACAGAACAGAAACAAAGCATAAGCCTGTGTTGTTGGCGCTCAAGCGCCCCACTTAGGGCCCCCAGGCGGTGAGCGGTGGTCTTCCACGCTCAAGCCTTAGAGAGGACGCCCAAGCTTGGTGCTTCTGACGCTCAAGCGACCCAAAAGGGGCGTCTGGGTGGTGAACGGTGGTTCCCTGCGCTCAAGCCTTAGAGAAGACGTCCAAGCTTCGTGCTTCTGGCGCTCAAGCGCCCCAAAAGGGGTGCACAGGCGGTGAGCGACGATTTCCTACGCTCAAGCCTTCAAAAAGGGCGCCCGAGCTTCGAGCACTCCTCCCTTATGATGCTTTTCCAGGCCTTTCTAAGCTCCATCTCCATGGCACTTCATCCCTGCTTTCCATATTATCTCATTTTCTACCAAAACAAGGAGAATTAGTCATAAAATCATCAAATTCAACCTCAACTCTCTTATTCACACAACTTAACAGAAAAACATGATTCCAAGAAAGTTTCTAAGCAGAAAAGGGTGCATTTAGTATCAAAATTACATCACAAATAACAGTATTTTCAACCGTTATCATGTGGGCGGGTGGGTGTGTGTGTTTGTATGTTTGTTTCTATGTGTGTGTGTGTGTGTGTGTGTTTGTATGTGTGTGTGTGTGTGTCTGTGTTTGTGTGTTTGTGTTTGTATGTGTGTAGGTGTTTGTGTCTGTGTGTGTGTATGTTTGTATGTGTATGTGTGTGAGTCTGTGTGTGTCTTTGTGTGTATCTATGTGTCTATGTGTGTGTTTTTCTCTATCAGTGTGTTTATCTGTGCATGTGTGTGTGACTCTGTGTATTTGTGTCTGTGTGTGTGTGTATGGGCATGTGTGTGTATGTGTGTGTGTCTCTGTGTGTGTGTGTGAGAGAGAGAGAGAGAGAGAGCTTGTGTGTGTGTGGGCATGTGGGCTCGTGTGCATGTGTGTATAGGGGCGTGTGTTGTTCAGCATGAATGTGTGGGCGTGTGTACGTGTCTTTGTGTGTGTTTGTGTGTGTGTGTGTGCACATGTTTGTGTGTCTGTCTTTATGTGTGTGTCTATTTGTATGTGTTTGTGTGTGTGTGTGTTTCTCTTTTTTTTGTGTGTGTGAGTGCGTATGTGTGTGTGGGTGTGTGCTCGCGTCAGTGTGTGGGCGTGTGTGTGTGTGTATAGGTGTGTGTGGGCATGTGTGTGTATAGGTCCGTGTGTGTGTGCGTTTGTGTGTGGGCATGTGGGCGTATCTCTGTGTGTGTGTGTGTGTGTGTCTTTGTGTGTATGTGTGCCTGTATGTGTGTGTATGTCTAGCTGTGTGTGTGTTTCTATGTGTGTTTGTGTCTGTGTCTCTGTATCTGTGTGTATGTCTAGTTGTGTGTGTTTTTGTGTGTGTATGTGTGTATGTGTGTGTGTCTCTCTCTTTATTTTTGTGTGTGGGCGTGTGTGTATGGGTGCACATGTGTGTGTTCGTGTAGGTGTGGGTGTCTATGTGTGTTTGTCTGTGTGTGTGTGTTCGTGTAAGTGTGGGTGTTTATGTGTGTCTGTCTCTGTGTGTGTGTTCGTGTAGGTGTGGGTGTCTATGTATGTGTGTGTGTGTCTATTTTTTTGTGTTTGTGTCCATGTGGATCTTTAGGTCTGTGTATGTATATGTTTGTGCGTGTGCGTATGTGTGTGTGTGTGTTTCTCTATGTGTGTATGTGTGTTTGTGTGTGTGTGTATGTTTGTGCGCCTGTGTGTGTGTTTCTAAGAGTGTGTGCGTGTGGGTTTGTGGATGTGGGCGTGTGTGTGCGTTTGTGTGTGTGTGTGTCTGTGTGTGTTTGTGTGTTTCTCTATGTGTGTACGTGTGTCTGTGAGTGCATGTTTGTGTTTTTTTTTGTGTGTGTATGTTTGTTTGCTTGTGTGTATGTTTCTGTGAGTGTGTGTGTGTGTGTCGGTGTGTGTGTGTGTGTTTTTTTTGTGGGTGTGTGCATGTGGGCGTCTGTGTGGGTGTATGTGTCTGGGCGTGTGTGTGTACCTCAATGTGTGTATGTGTGTGGGTGTGTGTTTGTGTGTTTGCGTCTATGTGTATGGGTGTGTGTGTGTATCTATGTTTAGTTGTGTGTGTGTTTTTGTGTGTGTGTTTGTGTCTGTGTGTGTATTTCTGTGGGTGTGTGTCCCCTCCTTCTCTCTCTCTCTCTATCTTTCTCTTTGTGTGTAAATATGTGCGTGTCTTATTGAGTGTCTATGTTTGGGCGACTTTGTATGTGTTTGTTTGTGTGTGTGTGTGTGTGTGCGTGTGGGTATGTGTGTGTGTGTGTGCACGATGGCGTATGTGTGTGTTTGTGTGTGTGTGTGTGTGTGTGTGTGTGATGGGGGGCTTGTGTGTGTGTGGGCGTGTGGGCTCGTGTGCGTGTGCGTGTGTGTGTGTGTCGGGCGTGTGTTGTTGGGCGTGTATGTGTGGGCGTATGTACGTGTTTGTGTATGTGTGTGCATGTCTATCTTTATGTGTGTGTCCATATGTATGTCTGTGTGATTGTTTTTCTATGTTGTGCGTGTGTGTCTTTATGTATGCGTGTGTGTGTGGGTATGGGTGTGGGTGTTTGTGTGCATGTGGTCGCGCGTGTGTGTGTATAGGTATTTGTGTGTGTATGTGTGCGCGCGCGCGTGTGTGTATGGGCGTGTGTGTGTATCTGTGCGTGTGTGTGCCTTTATGTGTTTGTATGTCTAGTTGTGTGTGTGTTTCTGTGTGTTTTTGTCTCTCTCTCTCTCTCTCTCTCTCTCTCTCTCTGTGTGTGTGTGTTTGTGTTTATGTGTGTAGGTGTCAATGTGTGTGTGTTCGTGTAAGTGTCGGTATCTATGTGTGTGTATGTGTGTCTGTTTTTGTGTGTTTGTGTCTGTGTGGGTGTTTGTGTTTGAGTGTGTGTATATTTTTGTGCGTGTGCGTATGTGTGTGTATATGTGTGTCTGATTGTGTTTGTGTATCTCTGTGTCTGTTTATGTATCTGTTTGTGCGTGTGTGTATGTGTGTATGTGTGTGGACGTGTGTGTGTGTGTGTGAATTTATGCGTGTGGGTGTGCGTGTGTGTGTGCGTCTGAGTGTGTGTGTGGGGGGGTATGTGTGTGTGGGCGTGCAGTCTCGTGTGTGAGTGTGTGCGTGCATGTGTGTATGTGTGTGAGTGTAGGCGTGTGTTGTTGGGCGAATATGTCGTTGTGTATGACCGTGTGTGTGTACGTGTGTGTGTGTCTATCTATATGTGTGTGTCTATGCGTATGGTTGTGTGTGTGTGTGTCTACGTGTGTGTGTGTCTATTTGTATGTGTGTGGTTCGGTGTGTGTGCGTGCGTGTGTATCTGTGTGTGTGTGTGTGTGTTTGTGTCTGTGCGTATGTGTTTGTGTGTGTGCAGGTGTATTTGTGGGGGGAGGGGTCTGTCTATGTTTTTTTGTCTATGTGTGTGTATGTTTCTTTGTGTGTGTGTGTGTCTGTATGTGTTTGTGTCTATGTGTGTGTATGTTCTTAAGTAAGTGTGTGTGTGTGTGGGGGGGGGGGGGGGGGGGGGCTCTGTGTGTGTGGGCGTCTCTCTGTGTTTGGGCATGTGTGTGTGTGGGCTTGTGTGTGGTCGTGTGTTCATGAGTGTGTGTGTGTTTGTGTATTTGAGTGTCTGTGTCTATGTGTATGTGTTTGTCTCTATATGTGTATGTGTGTGTGTTTGTGTGTGTACGTATGTATTTGAGTGGTGTGTTTGTGTCTGTGTCTGTGCGTATGTAAGGGGTGATGTGTGTGTATGGGTGTGTGCGTTGGTGTGTTTGTGTCTAAGTGTGTATGCATGTTTTTGTTGGGTGTGTTTTGGTGTGTGAGGTGGCGTGTGTGTGGGCATGTGTGTGTGTGGGCGTGTGTATGCATGTGTTTTTTGGGTGTGTGTGCGTATCTGTGTATGTGTGTGTATGTCTGTGTGGGGGTGTGTGAGTGTGGGCGTGTGTGTGTGTGTGTGTATCCGTGTGCGTTTTTGTGTGCGTGTGTGGGTTTGTGTTTGTGTGTGTATTTTGTGTGTGTGTGTGTTTGTGTGTGCAAGGGTATGTGGGTATGGCGAGAGCAGAGGCGTGTGTGTGTGTGTGTGTTTGTGTGGGCATGTGTGTGTGTGTGTGTGTCTATATGTGTGTTTGTGTAAGTGTGTTTGTGTGTTTGTGTCTGTATTTGTATCTGTGTATATGTGGGTGTGTTTATCTGTGTGTGTTTGTTTGTGTGTATGAGTGTGTGTGGGTGTTGGGCGTGTGTATGTGTGGGCGTGTGTGAGCACGTGCGTGTGTGTGTGTGTATGTCTGTGTTTGTGTGAGTATTTGTGTGTGTTTGTGTCTGTTTGTGTTTGTGAGTGTGTCTGTATTTGTGTGTTTGTATGTGTGTGTGTGTGTGTGTTTGTGTTTGTGTCTATGTGTATGTCTGTGTTTTTGTGTCTGTGTCTTTGTTTGTGTATGTCTGAGTGTATGTGAATGAGTATGTGTGTGTGTGTGTTTGTGTGTGTGTGTGGGCGTCAGTGTGCGTGTGGGCGTGCTTATGTGTGGTCGTTTGCATGTGTGGGAGTGTGTGTGTGTGTGTAAGCATGTATGTGCGTGTGGGCATGTGTGTGTGAGTTTGTAGGTGTGTCTATAAGTTTGCATGTGTGTGTATGGTCATGTGTGTGTGTTCAATGTGTGTGCGTGTGCGTGTGCGTGTGCATGTGAATGTGTGTGTGTGTGTGTGCGTGTGCGTGTGCAGGTAGGTGTGCATGTGCGTGTGTGTGTGTTTGTGTTTAGGCGTGTGTGTGCATGTGTGTGGGGGCGTGTGAGCGTATCTGTTTGATTGTGTGTTTTATGTGTGTGTGTGTGTATGTGTGTGTCTATGTGTTTGTGTGTGTCTATGTGTTTGTGTGTGTCTGTGTGTATGTTTTTTTATTTGTGGGTGTGTGTGTTTGTGTATGTGTGAGTGTTTATTTGTGTGTGTCTATGTGTATGTGTTTGTCTGTATCCGTGTGTGTCTGAGTGTTTGGGCGTATGTGTTTGGATATCTGTGTGTGTGGGGGTGTTTGTGTGTATATGTGTGTATGTGTGTGTTTGTGTTTGTGTGTGCGAGGGTATGTGGGTGTGGCGAGAGCGGGGGAGTGTGTGTGTGTTTTTGTGTGGGCATGTGTGTGTGTAGGCATGTGTGTTTGAGGGCGTGTGCATAAATGTGTGTTTGTGTGTGTGTGTGTGGGTGCGTTTGTGTCTGTGTTTGTCTGTGTGTGTTTTTTTGTGTATGTGTCATTTTGTGTGTGTGAGAGAGAGAGTTTGTCTTTGTGTGTATGTCTACGTGTGTGTTTGTGTATGTGTGTTTGTGTGTTTGTGTTTGTATTTGTGTATATGTGGGTGTGTTTATCTGTGTGTGTTTGTTTGTGTGTATGAGTGTGTGTGGGTGTTGGGCATGTGTATGTGTGGGCGTGTGTGAGCACGTGCGTGTGTGTGTGTGTATGTCTGTGTTTGTGTGGGTATTTGTGTGTGTTTGTGTCTGTTTATGTTTGTGTGTGTGTCTGTATTTGTGTGTTTGTATGTGTGTATGTGTGTGTGTTTGTGTTTGTGTCTGTGTATGTCTGTGTTTTTGTGTCTATGTTTTTGTTTGTGTATGTCTGTGTGTATGTGAATGAGTGTGTGTGTGTGTGTGTGTGTTTGTGTGTGTGTGTGGGCGTCAGTGTGCGTGTGGGCGTGCTTATGTGTGGTCGTTTGTATGTGTGGGAGTGTGTGTGTGTGTGTGTAGGCATGTATGTGCATGTGGGCATGTGTGTGTGAGTTTGTAGGTGTGTCTATGAGTTTGCATGTATGTGTATGGTCATGTGTGTGTGTTCAATGTGTGTGCGTGTGCGTGTGCGTGTGCATGTGAATGTGTGTGTGTGCGTGTGTGCGTGTGCGTGTGCAGGTAGGTGTGCGTGTGCGTGTGCGTGTGTGTGTGTGTTTGTGTTTAGGCGTGTGTGTGCATGTGTGTGGGGGCGTGTGAGCGTATCTGTTTGATTGTGTGTTTTTTGTGTGTGTGTGTGTGTATGTGTGTGTCTATGTGTTTGTGGTGTCTGTGTGTATGTTTTTTTATTTGTGGGTGTGTGTGTTTGTGTATGTGTGAGTGTTTATTTGTGTGTGTCTATGTGTATGTGTTTGTCTGTATCCGTGTGTGTCTGAGTGTTTGGGCGTATGTGTTTGGATATTTGTGTGTGTGGGGGTGTTTGTGTGTATATGTGTGTATGTGTGTGTTTGTGTTTGTGTGTGCGAGGGTATGTGGGTGTGGCGAGAGCGGGGGAGTGTGTGTGTGTTTTTGTGTGGGCATGTGTGTGTGTGGACGTGTGTGTTTGAGGGCGTGTGCATAAATGTGTGTTTGTGTGTGTGTTTGTGGGTGCGTTTGTGTCTGTGTTTGTCTGTGTGTGTTTTTTTGTGTATGTGTGTCATTTTGTGTGTGTGAGAGAGAGAGTTTGTGTCTTTGTGTGTATGTCTATGTGTGTGTATTTCTTTGTGTGTGTATGTTTGTGTGTGTGTCTGTATGTGTGTCTGTGTGTGTGTGTGTGTGTTTCTATGTGTGTGTTTGTGTTTATGCGTGTCTATGTGTGTGTGTTTGTGTCTTTGTGTATGTTTTTGTATCTGTGTGTGTGTGTGTGTGTGTGTCTTTGTGTGTTTGTGAGTGTTTATTTGTGTGTGTTGGTGTGGGTGGGTGTTAGGCGTGTGTATGTGTTGGCGTGTGTATGTGTTTCTGTAGGTGTGTGTCTTTATGAGTGTTCATATGTCTATGTGTGTCTTTATGTGTGTGTGGGCTTGTGAGTGTGTGTGTGTGTGTGTGGATGTGTTTGAATATCTATGTATGTGTTTGTGTCTGTTTGTGTGTGTGTGTATACGTTTGCAGGTGCGTGTGCATGTGCTTGTGCGTGTGCATGACCGTGCGCGTGTGCTTGTGTGTGTGTGTGTGTGTGCGTTTACGTGTGCGTGTGTGTGTGTGTGTGTGTGTGTCTGTGTCTATGTAAGTCTTTGTGTGTGTTAGTTCTTATGTGTGTGTTTGTGTTTGTGTGTCTGTGTCTGTGTGTGTTTTTGTGTGTGCGTGTGTGTGTGTTTGTGTTTGTGTCTATTTGTATGTTTGTGTTTTTGGGTCTGTGTGTTTGTGTGTGTATGTTTGTGTGTATGTGAATGAGTTTGTGTGTGTGCGTCTATGTGTCTATTTGTGTCTATGTATGTCTATGTGTGTGTGTATGTCGGCTTCTGTGTGCGTGTGGACGTATGTTTCTGTGTCTGTTTGTGTGTGTCTGTGTGTGTGTGTGGGCGTCTGTGTGCGTATGGGAGTGTCTATGTGTGGGCGTTTGTATGCGTGGGAGTGTGTGTGTAGGTGTGTATGTGCCTGTGGGCATGCGTGTGTGTGTTTGTACGTGT
The DNA here is from genome assembly GCF_029865625.1 of Vigna umbellata. Taxonomy (NCBI): domain Eukaryota; kingdom Viridiplantae; phylum Streptophyta; class Magnoliopsida; order Fabales; family Fabaceae; genus Vigna; species Vigna umbellata. Next base: position 54,195,238 of record NC_142167.1, on the reverse strand, counting down.
CTATGAGTGTGCATGTGAGTGTATGGTCATGTTTGTGTGTGTTTCAATGTGAATATGTGCATGTGCGTGTGCGTGTGAGTGTGCATGTACATGTGCATGTGTTTGTGTGTAGGTGTGTGTGTGCGTGTGTGTGTGGGCGCGTGAGCGTATTTGTTTGTGTGTGTGTGTGTGTGTGTGTTTATGTGTGTGTGTGTGTGTCTGTGTGTGTGTGTCTGTATGTGTCTGGATGTTTGGGCGTATGTGTGTGGGGGGTTGTGTGTGGCGTGTGTGTGTGTGTGCATTTGTTTATGTCTGTGTGTGTGCATGTGTGTCTGAGTGTGTGAACGCGTGTGTGTGTGGGCTTGTGTGTGCAGGTAGGATTATGTGTCTTTGTAGGTGTGTGTGCGTGTTGTCTTTGCGTCTGTGCATGTATGTGTCTGTGTCTATGTTTGTGTCTATATATGTGTGTTTGTGTGTGTTTGTGTGTGTGTCTGTGTCTGTGTTTGTATGTGCGTGTGTGTGTTTGTGTTTGTGTCTATGTGTATGTCTGTGTGTTTGTGTCTGTATGTCTATGTGTATGTGAATGTGTGTGTGTGTGTCTATGTGTGTGTGTGTGTTAGCGTCTGTGTTTGTGGGAGCGTATGTTTCTGTGTTTGTTTGTGTGTGTCTATATGTTTTGGGTGTGGACGTCAGTGTGTGTGTGGGCATTTGTATGTGTGGGAGTGTGTGTGTGTGTGTGTGTGTGTGTGTATAGGCGTGTATATGTGTGTGGGCATGTGTGTGTGTGGTGGGTGTGTTTGTTTGTTCGTGTGTGTATGTGTGTGTGCATGTGTGTGCGCGTGAGCGTGTTTGTGTCTGGATGTTTCGGTGTATGTGTGTGGGCGTGTGCGTTATTGTGTGTGTGAGTGTGTGGGCGTGTGTGTGTTTTTGTGTGTGTCTATGTGTTTGTGTGTGTCTTTGTGTGTGTTTGGGTGGGATTGTGTGTTTGTGTGGGGTTGTGCGCATGTATGTGTGTGGGCGTGTGTGTGGGTCTTCGTGTGCATGTGCTTGTGTGTGCGTGTGCGTGTGGGGGTGTGTCTATGTGTGAGCGTGTGTAAGTATGGGGCTTTGTATGTGTGGGAGTGTGTGTGTGTGGGCATGTATGTGCATGTGGGCATGTGTGTGTGTGTCGGGGGGGGGGGGGGGGTATGTGTTTATGTGTGTGCATGTGTGTGTATGGTCATGTGTGTGTGTGTTTAATGTGCATGTGTGTGCGTATTCTTATGCGTGTGATTGTGTGTGGGCGTATGTGGAGGGGGGAGGGGGCCTTGTGTGTCCGTGTGTGTCTATGTGTGTGTCTATGTGTGTGTGTGTGTATGTTTTTGTGTGTATGTGTGTGTGTGTGTGTGTTTATGTGTGTGTCTGTGTGTATGTGTTTGTGTTTATCTGTGTGTGTCTAGGTGTTTTGGCGTGTGTGTGTGGGCGTGTGTTTGTGGAGTGTGTGGGTGGGCGTGTGTGCGTTTGGTTGTGTGTTTGTGCGCGTGTTTGTCTGTCTGTGTATGTGTAAGCATATGCGTGTGTGTGTGGGCATGTGTGTAGGATTGTGTTTGTGTGGGTGTTTGTGCACATGTATGTGTGTGGGCATGTGTGTGTGGGTCTGCGTGTGTAGGTGCATGTGCATGTACTTGTGTGTGTGTGTGTGTGCGCGTATCCATGTGTCTGTGCTTGTCCTTGTGGATGTGTGCGTATGCTAGTGCTTGTAGGTATGCTTGTGCGTGTTTGTGTGTCTGCATGTGTGTGTGCATGTGTGTGTGTCCCTGTGTGTGTGTGTGTGTCTGTCTGTCTTTTTATGTGGGGGTCTGGGTGGATAGGCATGTGTGCTTGTCTGTGTGTGTATTTGTTTGTGTGTGTGTCTGTGTGTGAGAGTGTATTTCTCTATGTGTGTGTTTGTGTGTGTTTGTGTGTGTGTCTGTGTGTTTCTCTGTCTGTGTGTGTGTTTATGTCTTTGTGAATGCGTGTGGGCATTTGGGTGTGTGTGTGTGTGTGTTCAGGTGTGTGTGCATGTGCTTGTGCGTGTGTGTGTGCTTGTGTGTGTGCGTCTACGTGTGCTTGTGCGTGTGCGTTTGTGGGTGTGTGCGTTTACGTGTGCGTGTGCATGTGTGTGTATGTGTGTGTGTGTGTGTCTGTGTGAGTGTCTGTGTGTGTATGTTTGTGCGTGTACGGGTGTATGTCTGTATATGTGTTTGTTTGTGTGTGTGTGTTTGTGCCTCTATGTGTGTGTGTATGTTTATGTGTGTGTCTCTATGTGTGTATTTATGTATCTTTGTGTGTGTTTGTGTGTGTGTTTGTGTCTGTCTGTGTGTGTGTATGTGTGTTTGTATGTGTGTGGGGGTGTGAGTATTTGTGTGTGTGTCTGTATGTGTGCCAGTGAGCGTTTCCGTGTGTAGGTGTGTTTTTGTGTAGGCGTATATGTTCTTGTGGGCGTTGATGTGTGTGTGGGATTGTGTTGTGTAGGCGTATGTATGTGCTCGCGCGCGTGTGTGTGGGTGTGGGTGTGTGTGTGTTTCTACATATGTAGGTGCGTGTGCATGTCTTGTGCCTATGTGTGTGCGTGTGCATGTGCTCTTGCTTGTGCTTGTTCGTGTGCATGTGCATGTGTGTGTGGTTCTGTCTGCGTATCTGTGTGTGTGTATGTGTGTTCATGTGTGTGTCTTTGAGAGCGCGTGTGTGTGTTGGCGTGTCTGTGTGTGGGCATATATGTGGTTATGGGCATTTGTGTGTGTATGCGTGTGTGTGCGTGTGGGCTTGTGTGTTTGTGTGGCCGTGTGTGTGCGTGTGCGAGTGTGTGCATGTGTGTGTGTGTATGGGTGTGTGTGTGTGTGTTTGCATGTGTAGGTACTTCTACTTGTGCATGCGTGTGCATGTGCTCTTGCTTGTGCTTGTGCGTGTGTGTGTGTGGTCGTGTGTGTGTATCTGTATGTGTGTGTGTGTCTGTGAGCGTGTGTGTGTGTGGGTTGGCATGTCTGTGTGTGAGCATATATGTGGTTATGGGCGTTTGTGTGTGTAGGCGTGTGTGTGCGTGTGGGAGTGTGTGTTTGTGTGGCCGTGTGTGTGTGTGTGGGTGGGTGGGTGTGTATATGTGTGTGCTTGTGTATGTATGTATGTGTGTGTGTGTGTGTGTTTGCGTGAGCAGGTGCGTGTGCATGTGCTTGTGCGTGTGCATGTACGGGTACGTGTGCTTGTGTGTGTGTGTGTGTTTGTGTATGTGTGTTTGTGGGTGTGTGCGTTTACATGTGTGTGTGCGTGTGTGTGTGTGCATGTGTGTGTGTCTGTGTGTGTGTGTCTATGTATGTGTCTGTGTGTGTGTGTGTGTGTTTGTGTGCGTGCGGTGTATGTTTGTATATGTGTTTGTTTTTGTGTGTGTATGTATGTTTGTGTGTGTGTCTCTATGTGTGTGTATTTATGTGTCTTTGTGTATGTCTGTATTTGTGTCTGTGTGTGTGTTTGTATGTGTGTGTGTGTTTATGTGTATGTTTGTGTGGGGCTATGTGTGTATGTGTGTGAATGAGTGTGTGTGTCTCTATGTGTGTCCATCTATGTTTATCTCTGTCTGTGTGTGTGTGTAGTTGTGGGCGTCTTTGTGCGTGTGGACGTATGTTTCTATGTGTATCTATGTGTGTGTCTATCGACGTCAGTGTGCATGTAGGTGTGTCTGTGTTTGGGCGTGTGTGGGTGGTCGTTTGTGTGTGTAGGCGTGTGTGTGCGTGTGGGATTGTAGTCGTGTGGCCGTGTGTGTGCGTGTATGTGGTTGCATGTGGATGTGCTTGTGCGTGTGCGTGTGCTTATGCATGTGCATTTGTGGGTGTGTGCGTTTACGTGGGCACGTTTACGTGTGCGTGTGCATGTGTGCGTGCGTGTGTGTGTGTGTCTATGTCTGTGTCTGTATGAATGTGTGTGTGTGTGTGTGTTTGTGTGCGTGCGGGTGTATGTCTGTATATGTGTTTGTTTTTGTGTGTGTGTTTTTGTATTGTGTGTGTGTATGTTTGTGTGTGTGTCTCTATGTGTGTGTATTTATGTGTCTTTGTGTGTGTCTGTATTTGTGTCTTTGTGTGTGTTTATGTGTATGTGCGTGTGTGTTTGTGTGTATGTGTGTATGTATGTGTGTGAATGAGTGTGTGTGTGTCTCTATGTGTGTCTATTTGTGTCTATCTATGTCTATGTGTGTGTGTGTGGGCGTCTTTGTGCGTGTGGGCGTATGTTTCTATGTGTGTCTGTGTGTCTGTGTGGGCGTCAATGTGCATGTGGGCGCGTGTGTATGTGGGTCTGTGTGTGTGTGTGTGGCCGTGTGGGCATTAGTGTGTGTGGGGCGGTGTGTGTGTTTGTGCGAGTGTTTGTGTGTGTATGGTCATCTGTGTGTGTTTCAATGTGCATGTGTGTATGTGTGTGGGTCTGTGCGTGTGTGTGTGAGAGAGTGTGTTTGTATGTGCATGTGTATGCGTGTGCATGGATGTGTTGTGTAAAGCATTGTTTGAGTTATTTATTAAGAGTTCACACATGTGTTAGTAATAGAGAGTCTTTTGCTTCATTGATTATCTTTATATATATATATATATATATATATATATATATATATATATATATATATATATATATATATATTATGGTGGAGTAGTTCTTACACAGTGAAATGCTTGGATTGTAACAAAAAGAAAATTTAATTTCATGATCCATGAATTTGCTTCTAAATCAACATCTTCAATTAGTATATTTGTAGAACGTAATTAATAAGAGTGTTTTAAAATTTTATTTATTGAATATTTTTTGATGAATAAATTTATATGCAGTGTGATTATTATATTGTAAATTTATGAGATTTCTAATTTTTTTTAATTCTAAATAATTTTCATTTTGATGCCATTTATTCGTCATTTGAAATAATGATAAAAAAGTAATAAATTTTAAATATTTTTTAAGATTTAAAATAATTTATTATGTTTAACATATTGATATAAATTATTTCGAAAAAATAGTTATTATTAAAAGTTTGAACATCCACAATATAACATTTCTTTTTCAACATTATTTTAATCCAAATAAAAGTGGTATCGTAAATATTTGAATCCTAAAATAAATTACTTAGAATATTTCAAAGGTTTAATCATTCTGATAGTCTCTATTTATGTTGGATTTTCTCAAATAGATTCCTCTTTTTTCTATTGTCTCATTTGGATCCTTAAAAGTGAAAAATCAATGCAATTCGGTATGTGCTGTTAAATTGGGTTAACAAAGTTAAAATTTGGTTGAGCTGCCACTATGACCTGGTTTTATTAAATTGTGTGGCAGATAGATGACATGATATGTGGTATGATACATTAAACAATTAAAGAATAGGTTTCTGATAAAAATTGAAATTGGAAATCGCAATTTTGGCTACGACGAAGGAGGCGCGATTTCTTCCTAACGAAAATTAGGGTTTTGTGTTTTGGTGCCTTGTGGGTTACTACGATGGTGGTAGCCATGAAGCAGCTTGATTTATGTCTTAGTTTTATGTGATTTGGGATGAGGTATTTTTGTGCGATTTAGAGTTCATGAATTCTTTGGTTGCAGGTTCCATGGAGTTCACAGTTTGGGAAGATGAGATGCAGGTGATTCGTAGCTTGGTTGAGTTCGTTGCATGTTTGTGGAGACTTGATGGCACAAGACTGCTGAAATTGACGCACAAAAACCCTAATTTCATTTTCACCACATTTTTTCCACAAAGAAAAAAACTCTCTTACCACTTTCTCTCTTCCTTCAACCCTAACCTCGTCATCTTTTCTTCTTTCACAAAAGTATTGCTTCTCTTTCATCCCTTCTTCACTTTTCCAACAACTCTTTCCACCCCACTTTCTTTTCTCAACAACGCAAACATTTCTTTTACATGTTTTTTGTTTTGCGAAGACTGTCATGACTTGTCCATGGTGGTCCACGATGATTCGAAGATGGCGCAATATCGAACACTCTGTGAATCCTAAAATCGTTGTATCTCCAATCTTGAATCCTATCTTCCAATTTCATTTTCATGAACCCTAATTTATTGATCCCTAATTTCAATTCTCAAAAACCTTTTTTTCTTAATTACACATATTCCACGAAACCTGCTCTGAATGTGTCATGTCAATTAATGATTCCACATCATTTTGACAACTCAGCTTCATTTAAACTCCGTTCATCCAATTTAATGGCAGAAACTCAATTGCATTGATTTTGTACTTTTAAAGACCCAATTGAAAAAAAATAAAAAGGGAACCTATTTGAAAAAACAGAACTATCCAACTGATTAAACATACTTTAAATAAAGAAAGAAAGGATAAAATTATAATTTTAAAATATATGGAGGTCTACAAAAAAAATTAGGGTGTTGCACCCTCCACCACCCTAAGTGCTTCTGCACCTCCTCACTATTTTATTTTATTCCAAAAATACTCTACATCTCCCCACTATTTTCTTTTATTCCAAAAATACCCTACACCTCCCCAGTATCCTCAACAATCTTTCTCTTTCTCTCTCTGCATAAATTAAGCATTCATATGGCTTAGATTTAAATTTGTAATATATTGCAAAATATAAAATTCAAAGAAAACTTCAATATTAGTGCTTTTACCACTTCCATTTTATAAACTTAAAAGTTAGATGCAAATACAAAATAATAAACATAATAATATTAATAGTAAATAATATATTATTATTATTATTATTATATACTAACTTTATAACGACGAAAGAACTAAATAAATTCCAAATCTTTAACAAATAACTTTTCTTTTATATTTTAAGTATTTAATAATATTTTTATATTCTTTATCTAATAAATTAAATACTTTATTCAAGTTATTTGAGTGAAACATGTCGATAAGTTAAAACATAATATAATGTTAAAAATTATAGATATTAAATGTAAAAAAAAACACATATATATAAGTATTTTTCTAGAAATTTAAAACAAAATTTTACCATTTATTAAGTAATTTGAAGAAAAAAATATATATTGAACAGTGAAAATAAGATTGAATCAAACTTATTTAAAGAAAAATGTAAATAAAATTTTACAATATATCACAAGTTTAAATCTGAATCATGTGAATGCTCCATTAATGTGGAGAGAGAAAGAAAAAGATTATTGAATATAGTGAGGAGGTATAGAGTATTTTTGAAATAAAAAAATAGTAAAAAATGTAAAATGTTTTTGAAATAAAAAAAAATAGTTGAAACGCAACACTCATTATCTTTAGGTTTTAGTCCATCAATATTGTTGGAATAACAAACCCAATCATGCAATGATCCAAAAATATATTATGGAGCTGGACTATTTTTTATCATTCGGCCCAAATCAAAATTTAAAATGGAGTGTAAACATATTTGAAATCGAAATTAAGTTACATATGCAAATACTGTCTCAATTTGTTTTAATATTAAAAAAAAATATTTGAATTGATCTATAATCTTTATAATAAATTCTAAGAACACACCTCTAACTCAATTAGAGAAATAGTGAATTTAAGTAAAAATATTTTGAGCAGGGTTAACAAGACAATTTTTCTTATTAGTGCTAACGTCATATTTCTCTTAATATAATTTTTATTATTTACTAAAAAGTACAAAATCATAGATGAATTTCAGGCTTCTCGTGTGGGTTTCAACAGTTTTTAAATTTTTTAATTTAGTTGAATGTGAAAAATATATATTTTGGTAATTATAAACAAAATGCATCATTGGTATGAATAATTTAACATAATTTTGTTTTGTTTTTTGAACTTTAATAACTTAATAGATTTTTTTATATGCTAATAATAATTATTGAACACTTAAATTGAAAAGATTAAACACTATCATACAATTAATAAAAATATTAAAAAAAGTAAAAATATTTAAATGTAAAAGAAAATTTAATTACATCATATAATTAGACAAAGTTTATGACCAGAGAAGAAAATATAAAGGAGGATGAATATTACAGTGGGTACAGGATGTGAGAATATGTACATTTCCATTCTCATCTCCATACTCATGTGCGTTGATTTGAGTTTCATATTATCTTGTAGCACCTTATATTTACAATTTAGCTGAATAGGGCATAATCATATATTTAGGATTGAAAACTGTGAAATGAAATTATTATAAGGAGATCTCCACCTACTATAAGAACACTAAGAAACTTAAATATTTTATATTTTTATTTCATTTTAAATTTTAATGGTTTTAGTTTCAATTATATAAAAGGTTAATTCAAAATTAATTTTGTCCAATTCAAATAAATACTTAATACACAATAAATGTATAAGTATTCACTCATGAAAACACATATGCTCCATCTGGGAAAGGTGGTGCCTAGACCCATTCTTTGTAAGCACCACTTGAATGATATCTCCTATCTTTTTTCAATAATTCTCTCTAATTTATAGTGTTTTCTTTTTTCACTTCATAACAAAGTCTGTAAGATATAGAAAAATAACATTTAATAATTTGTAATTGGTAATAAAAGCAAAGCCCAAGTCACAAGGCCCAAAATCTACCCTCTCTTTTTCATCAGAGAACAAAAACTGAGTTATGCTTTGTGCAGTTAATCGACAATGCAAGGGTTTCGACGAATCACCACAGCGACCATCTCTACCGCAAAGCAATTCAAGTCTCTAACATCCATTATTCCCGCCGATACGCATTTCTCTCCTTCCGGCAAAGTTCCGGTGACGAGAAGGTGGCTGTCGAGCCGCAAGTCCCGGAGCGGCGAGGACGAGTGGAACGAGGCATGGGAAACGGCGTGGCTGCCGGAGGACTTAACACCGAAGACGCGAGCTCCATGGGAAAGCGACGTCAACTTCCCTTCCTCCTCTTCCTCCGCCGCAGTGGCGGTTGACGCCGTGCCCGAGGCCGATGAGGAGACGAAAGCGTTCGTGGCAGAGATGAACGAGAATTGGAACGAGCGGCGAAGAGGAAGAGGATCGAAGGAGAAGGAGAAGAGGGAAGAAAATGGCGCGCTTTACAGCGTGGAGAATATGAAGAAGGATTATCGACTGAAGAAACAGAGGCTGCACGCTGGACTGTGGTTGAAGGAGATTGAGAAGCTCGAGGAGGCAAAATTGGCCGATTCTGACATTGCTGCTGGCGATGACATTCAGAGATTGATTGATAGTTGCTCCGAGTATACCTCTCGCTCTCTTACCCCCTTTTAAATTGGATTATGGTTCTTGAGATGCTGTTTTATATTGGTATTTGAGTTTGTGGTTATTAATTTGTTATTGATTTAAGTCCCTGATACTGAAATCTCATCAATCATTATGGTTATATTCAAACTTTTATAATCTATTCTCGTGTAGAGTGTACAATTTGAAGTAGTTATTGACCTTGAGATTTCTAATGAAGCATGTTGTGCGGTTCTAACACCGGATTAGTTCTTGTTCTATGTTATTGTATACTGTGATATTATTGACCAATCACCATCTCTCCCAATATTTTGAACTATAGGTTAAGGCTTGGAAATTTATGATTAAGTTTAACGAGTGTTAGCTACGTACTATTCTGACATATTCTTCCTTGCTGGTCTCTTTTTTAAAACTACAAATTCATGAGTGTGGAGCTCATTAAATAAATAGTGAAGCCTAATTATTTTCATGATTTGCATCAAACTTCGGTTAATAGTAGAGTGTGTTAGAAGATGTATTGCTAAGAACTTTCTTAGTTTTATATATCTAAAGAACTGCCAATAGTACATTTATATTATTCGTTGAAATTTGTTGAAAATCACTGAAGTGTGTGTATATATATTCAAGTGGTAGCGTCTTGTGTTTCATAATTATGTGGTCCAGGTTCGAATCCTAATAATGTCCCTTTAGGTATGGATTAAACCATTTCGGAAGAGAATTCATATTGTGTGCACACTTAGGCATGCTATGAGAAAGCTCATTGTGTTTGAATTGCGGGTAATTCATGGACGCAGTCCCCCTTCCTTGTATTGTAACTCGATTTATAAGAAATGGCGTGGTAGGGGGATTGAACTTTCGACCAGTTGGTTGTAGAAATATCTAATGTGTGCCTTTCTTTTAATGCCATTAATATGGTATTGCTTTTAAAAGACGTGGCCTAATTAATGGTAGCAAATGAAAATCTATGAATAAGTACTTGTATTTTATTTGCGGGAATGCCAAGGTTTTTCCTTCACGGCAGAATTATTCTTTGTAGATCCCAGATAAGGCTATGACTAGGTATTAACTGCTCACTATTTAATTTTTTTTCTTCAATGTCTTATGTTATTTGCTTACTTTGTTTCGCACACTAATGTAGATGTATGGCCATTCTGTTTTTTCTACACTATGGGTTTTCTGGTCTCTTGTTTCTGTGCACATTAAGGTCTCATAGCATCGTAGTTATAGCTTTTTCATCTTAGTATCATCTCTACTTGTGAATGTTGTACTTAAATGACCGAACGACTGCAGCATTTTTTACCCTGGCAATAATGATCTCAACAATGCACAAGTGCAAACTGCGGAGTTCAAAAATATGCCTGATGGATGGGAAACGATATCAAAAAATCAAGAAGGAAATGTCTGGGAGATGTCCCAGAGAGAAGAAGATATACTTCTCCAGGAATTTGAACGACGTATTGCCTATAGCAAATTTCAGGTGTGTATAAAAACAATAGATTGCCATGTTGCTTTTCTAATCCCAATATAAAGCGTTGGTATTCTTTATAGGAATTATGGAGTATAATGTCAGATACCTAGTTTTTCTCTTTATCATTGACAACTTGATAAAACTTGTATGCAGATTGCTAGTTTTATCAAGACTCACATATTTAGCAGGAGGAGGCCAATTGATGGGTGGAAATATATGATAGAGGTGGTGGGACCAAATGCTAAGAGAGGAAAGGGTAGTGTTTCGAGAGTACCAAGTCTGTCTGATCCCTCTACACAACCTTTTAAGGAGGAGAAAAATTCAGTTGACAAGACTTACCTTCCTCTTCAGAGAAGGTAGCTTGCTCATGTTGGTGCAGCGGTCTTTTGATTAAAAAATGGGTGAATAAAGGACAGTTACTGCTACTTAGCCTTTATTGACAACAGATGCTCTCCATGCAATCTCTGCTAAGGTTCAAAACCGTGGTTGAATTATAAAAGCAGGTGACGATATGACCCAGGATGAATGTGATACTAATTAGTGGCCTAAAAGCAAAAGGAGTTTTCTCTTTTGCCATGTTAAATATTACCTAATATGTGAAAGCATTTAGGGTTAAACTGGAGGATGTACACGAGGATATTGAATTGGGCTTCACAATTTTTTTAACAGGTGTTTAATATCTATAGCTATGTATTTATTTACTCGTCCAAATCATATGAAGAATGCACTGGAGGTTGCATATAGGATTGTTGATGCATCAAAAATAGGAACACGGCGTGCATTATATTAATTGAACATGCAGAAATAGTAAATCTGTGCCTATTGAAGCATTATAAACAATTAATCTGGTTCGATTGGTTGAGATTCAGGTCAGGTCAAACTTAATGGGGTTTTGCGCAAGTTGTCTCACACTAATTCTACATGTCTGTTAAAGAAAATAAACAGATTTAGGCTGCTATTTGTCATGTTTTTTCAATATCCATTAGCTAAAGTTAATTTTTAGGTATTGAAGATTGCAAGCCATATATTATTTCAAATAAAATTTTGCAATGAATAATTTAGTGGAGTACAACATGACCGTATGACTCGTTCAATTTCAGACAAATTTCAAAAGAAATACCCACGGTATACTTAGGTTGCTAAATAAATCAAGAGCTATTTCAAGGTACTTTATGCAAAAGGGTGTTTTAAGAAAAACAAAAACAAAAACCCTTTGAGCATCCCTTAACTAAAAAAATGATTTTTTTTAAAAGGGACTCCAAACAAAATCTTACAATTAGTAACGTACAAAGCATAACCCTTCCAATATAGCTACCACTGCTTCTCTAGTGGTTTAGCATTTTCTATCCAAATGCTTTCCTTAAAAATTGAGTTCTTTTTCATTAAAAGATTATTTCTACCATGGAACTCTATAACATACTTATATTTAAGGTAAAATTCTATGCAATATTTCGAGATATAATTTCAGTTCTAATTTACACTTGGAAGAACCTAGTTCTTTCTTTTTAAAGTGAATGAAAATCAGAGCCTTGTATTCACACACGAGAGCATTGCACAACTTCAGTCCTGCGTTACTGTTAGTAGTCTTCAATGAATAAATTGAATATATGCACATTTTTCTTATCAAATTTAGCTCAGCGAAAAGTAAAGTCAGTGAGTGTGTTCATATCCACATACTTGAAGTCGAAAAAAACTTTGGAAAAGAAAGTAGTGATTACTCCGGACTGACTCTGATCACGACAATGATTCTCCGTCACTTTCTCCACTTTTTTTTATCTTTCCTCCTTTTGCCTTTATAGTTGAATTAACTAGATGAAATATCTCAACCTGAACTAGACTTATATCTATATTAACTAAGTTCATAAGTCTTACACTTAAATCACTATTAAAGTATCGCCACGGTGATACTACAGATGAGTTTAAGGGTTAACACAGTTAATTAATATATATAATCATCATCAAAGATCATATAACTTCCGTTCCTCCGTCCTCTAGCTTCTCTGTCAGCCTGCATATATCAACAACCAAACCATAAGTGTTTTTTATGATTAAAAACAAACCTAGCTACATATATTTTCATGCTTAAATTGCACTAAAACAGGGATGCTTCCTATAAATTCTGTTCTCAATGAAATTAACAAAAGTAACTATAATTTACATCTAAAACCTTCCATAAGATTCTTGGTTTCCATAACTACTGGTCACAAAAAAATTTGGACAATGTGTACCTTGGTTATGAGTCTTTCAAATGCTTCAGTTCCATGCTCTTCCATGTACCTCTCAGCAGCAGAAAGGACATCATCCTGCTTACTAAATATGTTCTTTCGGGGAACATACCACATTTGAGAGGCTCCTGGAAACTTTGGCATTTGTGGCATTTGTGGATTCATATAGAATGGTCTAACATAGTGCCTATAAACATGTGCTGCCCCACTGAACTGCGGAAGAACTAGCCAGCAACTAAGTATCAACTTGGCATAAGGCCAAATGGCAAGCCTGAAATTAGGAACACAATTACATTGGAAAGTTACAATGGTTTAGTTTCTTAAAACTTTTCTAGCCAAGCAAAGAACTTGTGAGAGAACCTTTTGAAAATGAAAATTCCCCCCAAGTGATAACTAAAAGACTAATTGGTATTGGTAAATTACTTAAACTTAATTAAGTACTTAACCATAATCATGTTCATGTATTTAACTCAATGAATAAACACAAACTTAGTATTATGTATGATTATTAAAATGAGGCAAACTACTAAATAATTGTTAATAATTTAAGAATGTGTACACTACTAAAACGTTTTTCATTTTTTTATACCTTTACTTGTAATTTTATTTGTTACTATCTTATATCTAATATTTAGTTAAGTCTGAATGTTTTTATAGTTCTCTTAAGGATAAAATATTTCATTAAAAAATAGTATGAAATAAAAAATTTAAAACTAAAATAAATAACATAATTTGAAAAGAGATAGTGATGAATGTTGATAGAATATTGAAGATAAAATAAATAAATAAATAAATATATATATATATATATATATATATATATATATATATATATATATATTATAATAAGGTATAAACTCATATATTACTTAGCATTTAAAACAAAATGTTATAAATTAGTTAGCTGAACATGCTCACAACAAATGGCTTAATAAATGTCAAGGGTTCTTTCAAATAAAATAAGCTAGTTATCTTAAAAAGACCTGTAAAACACACTCAAAAGTTAAAACTCATGATTTTTAACTTAAAATTTGAACTTTAAATAAATAAAATCATTATGTTTTCAGAAACCAAAATAACAACGTGCATGAATGATTGTTTTTCTATTATTTCATGGTTTTTTACCATTAAGGTATATTTTCATTATGAAATTATCAATGTGATAATTTTTTAAAAACATTTGAACTTGGACAAATCACGTTAAGTTGAAAAAGTCCTCTCATGCAGAGACGATTTTACTTTACTTTAAGTAAAATGAAATCATGTCAAGTCAAAACAAATTTCATAAAAAAATGAAGTCGTCACATCAGGCGATTTATGTGTTTTATAAAATAATAAAGAAGTCATATGACAATGTGACTACTTCAATTTCTTTATGAAATGTGTTAAAGTCGAATGTACTATGATGTTGTCACATCTTGAGGTAATTTGTGTTCTATAAAATGTAAAGAAGTCGTATGACCTTGTGAAGATTTCAATTTCTTCATGAAATGTGTTGAAGTCGAATGCTGTTGTGACAATTTCAGTTCTTTTATAGCATGAACTGAAGTTATAAAAGTTGTTTTTGGCTTGACTTGATTTCATTTCAATTAAAGTAAAATCACCCTAGAATAGCATGACTTTTTCTTTATGAGGTGGTATCAATATGGTATGACTTACCATGTCCAGTTCGATTTTTTTTTTTAAAGTTACCCATTTTAGTAATTCAAAATAAAATTACACAAAAAATGGTAAAAGAAAACTCATTTCGTTTCAATATAATTTTGAACTATTCAGCAATGATGCTTTCATTAAAATCTATAATGATATGAAAATTGTTTCATAAACAGGAATGTTAAAAAGAGAAAGAAACAACTGATGAGAGACATTTTCCATCTTGTTTCACCCCTCCTTCAAGTTCACACTCTATTTTGTGCTTAACACCACCCTTTTACTTTCCACCATGTTTAGTTGATTTTGAAAACTAAAAACAGCACATAGAAAATCAAACACACCCTTCCCTTTCATACCTCTATCAAGATTCAAACAATGCACCACAAAGAAATTGCATACTTCAATATAAAGCATCCAAAAAATGTTGAGATTCAGTGATTAACTTACACTTCAAGAACTTTGGAAAATGTGAGCTCAAACAGAGTGATCAAAGAATAGAGAACCCAATAAGTGAGCCATTGCTGATCATCAATACTAGACCTACTCTCTATGGCTTTTATCGAAGCATATCTGCCACAAACACCAAAAGATACACTCAAAAATCAAAACCTCAAACACTTTTTTCAAAAAGTCACATTCAAAAAACTAAAGCCATACTTACAAAGGGTAAACCAGGGTGACCAAGGGCCTGAACAAAAAGCAAAAACACAAATCTCAGATCAAAATGATTCAATGTAACACACAAAAAGTTTAAATTTTTCATGTGAATCTACATCATACAATGGCATTCAAGAGTAGAGATGTAATGGACAAGAAGCATACAGAGCAAGAACATCGAAGTTCTTGAAGAGAACTTGGAGAAAACTGTCGCCAGAAGTACCCATTTGATGCAATGTTGTTATTTTTCTTTGTGGATCCTTTTGAGTGGAACACAGATGAGGGTTTGTAAAGAGAGACAAGGGAAAACAGAGAGGCTTCAAAAGTGGGACACTCCAAACAAGAAAGTAAAATTGAAAATGAAAGCATGTTGACAAAACAAAACCAGACCTTAACAAAAAGCTTATGTTTTTTATTATAATTTTTTTTTATATTAGTTATTTTATGAATGGATAAAATAAAACAAAAATGTGTAACTTCTGAGTAAAACATTTTTATATTGTGATTTAATAATAATTTTAAATTTATCTTTTTATTGAAGATACTTTTAATTGAGTAAATTATTCTTCATTAAAAAAATTATATAAAACACTACTTACATAATTATCCGCTTTTTTTTAAGTATTTATTTGTTAACATGAAGACAAAGAAAACTTAAGAATCATTGAAAACTGATTTACATGAAAAATAATTATAAGTTAAGTTTTTATTTCCTTAATTTTTTTATAAAAATATATAATATATTTTGTCTAAAAAAGAGATATTTGAGAAAAATATTAAATGTGTTAACGCGGAACAGCAGAGGCTTATTTCTATTCTGAACGTACGTACATGGACACTGTTACGTAGTGGTACTGATAGAATTATCAGTGCCAGCTGTCACCAACTGATCTCACTCTTTTTATATATTTAAATAATGCTTTATAATTGATTTATTTTTTATAATTTATTAATTTGGTTCATTTTATTTTTTATTATTTTTTAGTTGATTTAATCTTTGATTTATTTAAAAAATTTTAATTTGTAAGTTAACCATTATGTGCATATCACGTATCAATTGATTGATGAAATTTTAATTTTTTAACTTTTTTAATTTAAAAAATATAAATTGTCACATGTCAAATTATAATTATATTACAGTAACAATTTGACAATATAAGTATTAATGTTACATGTTGAATTTTAATTTAGTTTCTTTATTTAAAATTTTGGTTCAAGTTTCTTTATTTTTAAAAGGATTTAATTTTAGACAAAATTGATAATTAAATTTAATTACAATTTATACATGTTAAATTAAATTTTTAAAAGATCTAATGATTCATATAGTTTTATTTTCTAAAAAATTTCAAATATAAAAAATATAAATGAAAAAATATAAAAATGTAATAACAGAGATAACTAAATTAAATTTTTTTAAAAACATTAGATAGTTAAACCAGAAAATAATAAAGAAATTAAAATGAACTAATGTAACATATTAGATTAAATCATCTATTAAACAAATATTTGTAGCATTTCAAAATAATACAATTTCTTCTGTTTTATCTTCTCAATAAAATATTCCCTCGAACCACGATTTCCGGTCCCAAATACAGAGTATCGGATTACGACATTTTGTAATACCGTAATAATTGTATCCAAACAATTAACTTTTATGAAATAGTGCTAATTTTACCTTATAATTTTAATATTTAAGAAATAGATTCGAATATCCATATAATTCAATCAATATAAGGTTAAATTTAAAAGTTATCAATAAAAAATCACATCAATATAAAATAAAATAAATAACAATTGTCTTATCTCAAAAAAAGAAGTAATATTAAATTTAAATTTAAATTGTCAATGTGTTCTTTTTACACTTTGTATTATTTTTACAACCTCTTATAACATGAGATTTGCATACTTTTTAAGTATTAATAACTTTTTTATTTTCAGTTTAGTACACTGATCATATATACATTCACACATCATTAATTATATAGTTATACTTTATATTATTTATATTTGTTTTTGTATTATACTACTATCTCACCCATTAATTACAAAGTTAACTACAGTTACAATCTAGACTGTCAACTAGTATATTAGATGGTTGGTTATCAACCTAGATGATCATTTAAGACAATAAAATATTAACTTGGATGATCACCTAACATATCAGAGAGTTGTCCATCAACACAGACGATTACTTAAAAATCCAGACTAAACAGTAATCCGGTGATAAATCATCATACTAGACAGGCAAACAGGTATGACGATTTATCACCAAAAGGGACAATACAACTAGGACCAAAGATTATCAACTCCAAAACAATTTTACTTTAACCTAGTATAATCAATCACGTTTGGATGATAATTAGGTCAATTATACTCAAAAGTGCATCACAAAATTTATAAATAGAGATATGAAGTAACGAGGTAGGTCACTATAACATTAATTGCTTTCTGTTTAAGTTGATTTAACTTTCATATCGGAGTATCTTCTATAGATAACATTCGTGTAGTTTGGACAGGAGGCTCTTAAAACCAGACAGGACTTGAACTTATGAGAGAACGTTGTGAGACCGAGTACCTGGACCTGAAGACTTGACCCCACATCCGAAACATTTTGGCACTCATCGTAGGTCAAGTGATATCAACCAAATAATCCTATGGTGACCACCAAAAATCATGACAAGAAATCCAGTTGGGGAAGAGGTAGACAACCAGTTCAACCCGATTGAGATGATGAAGAACATGCAACGACAAATAGAGGAAATACAACTCAAGTATGAGGAAGAATTAAGGACCATTTGCGCAGAGAACGCAACTATGCAATGAAAGCAAAACGTCAAGAATTTTGTGCCTCTTACACCAACTCAACCTATGCAATCTAGACGACGTGAGGAGCCTTGCCAAACCACCCATGAAGGCAGCTTGAGAGGCAACAAGGATCACCCATCTGTGGAAACTGTGAACATAATTAGGATACTTCCTTTCACACCAGCTATAATGAAGACACCTTCTCCAGACATGTGGACTATACTAGTTTTTTATAAGTATGACGGTTTCACCAATCCCAAACTTGAAAATGTTCATGAACCAGATGACACAATACACCTTGTATAAAGGATAAGCATTATCCTAGTTTGATTCATTGCCACCCAACTCCATAGACAACTTTGCCACCATTTGTTCTATATTTAGGACATAGTTTTGACTATTCAACCACACCACTTGACATGCATTCCCTTAATGAAATTAGGCAAGAGAAATAGGAATCATTTCGAGCATTCAGGGAATAGTTGTTAAGACAATATCGTTTAAGCCAACATTGTTTTAAAGTTTAACAAAATAGCGTTTATCAAATAAATCGTCTAAGATAAGTTCACTAAACATTGTATGTAAAAGCGATATCTTAAACACTGAACGTTACTCAAATAGACTATGTCTAAACGCTTATACATGTACAATGCCTGAACATTTAAGAAATGTATAACACTTTTAATTCATGTACGAATTAATACTTCTTTGGTTGTTGAGTTGTGCTCTCTTTTTTTGTGCAGATCAAATTTGTACAAAGCCTTATTCAAAAGCTATGCATAAGATCAGGAGGACATTAAGAGATAGGAAGATATTCTGCAAACGTTTCCTTTATTTCTTATGTCTCTCTCTTTCGTACAAGCAACACAATTGTCTCTGCAAGACACAACATAGCATCTAACCTCGTACTAAAAGGCTACATCCCTACGAGAAAGTCAATGCTCTAAGTAACAGATCTTTTTCAAAGAAGTCTATATAAAGACAACTGCATGAAGAGAAGACAACAAGAACAAGAAAGATATCATTGCTCTTACGCTGTCAAAATTCTCGTCTAGACTTTGTCTTTGAAAAAGAAAAATTTTATTACAAGTTTTCATATCTTCTTTGTATTGCAATTATATCATTGTTCTTGTATTTCAAAAACACTATGTTGTTTTGTAGATTCATAAGTGAATCAAAACACTTGTTAGTTTAACTTAGTGGAGTTAAACAATCTAGTTAGTTGGACTAGTGTTATACTAGGAGTGGTGAAATTTGTCTAACCAATTGGGTTAGTTTGTAAAACTAGGAGTGGTCAAACTCGTTTATAATCTTTGAAAGATTAATGAAACCCCTCAAGAGTGCTTAAGGAAGAACTAGATGTAATTTAGGTTAGAGTCAATTAATATAAAAATAAGTTTTCTTTCTTGCTTTCTAAATATTTCAGAAAATTCTTAAGTGTTCAACACTACTTGCAGATCGTCTAATCTCTACAATAGAGTCTAACACTCATTTGCGAAAAAGTTTTAAACTTTATTTAACTCCCTTTTAGACTTTACCCGTATTTTAATAGTTTGGAAAAGCAGTAAAACAAATCAGAAACCTTAACCATGAGGTGACTATGCATCACATGATCACAGTCCTATAATCAGAAACTAAAAACATATTTAACTCTTATTAAAAATTAGAAAATTTAATTCAACCTAATAAAAATTAGGAATTAGTGTGATGCATGGTTTTCCTAGTGTTATATATGTAAGTTATAGTGTCTTTCCAAACATCAGCTCTTACCGATAAACATCATCAACCTTAGAAAAACACCACCATGGCTCCCTCTCCCTCTTCCAAAAGACGCCTACTCTACCGCGAAATTTATTCTCGGGGAAGAAAATCAGTCTCTGAAATCTACAAGTCGCAGCAAAGGAACCACGTCAACGTCTCCACCAACATGGTGGAAACGTAGGTCAACAACGCCCTCATGTCCTCCGCGGTGGCTCCGTCTTCGAAGTTATTGTTGGAGGAATATAGGAATTGGAGTTTTTGTTGGAGCTGGGTTATTCGGCATGTTTTTCGTCTTTACCTTCTCTCTAAAGTCATGTTTTTCCTTAATGTATTCACTCCCAGAATAAAATTTTCTTTTAAAAAAAGAAAAAAAATAGTAATTAATTAATTATACTATATTAATTAATTAATTCATTGTTAATAAAAAAACATTTTCTTTTAAAAAGTTTCTAACCTTTTTCTTTGTAGGGATCATAACTGAGTTAGCAAACCATGGATTCATGGATGAGAATCATATATATGGAAATCCCATAATAATAGTCTCTTTTAAAAATGCATTTTGGATTAGTTCTTCCGGAATTATTATTGGTATTTCGGCATTGGTGTAGCATTGTAAAAAGGGGTTGATGAAGTTTTGCGAAGACTAAGATTATTGAGCAAGAAACCACCATGCTTTCTGGCATGAATGGTCTTCGGTCGCCCTTCGCCTCCAAAAGGGATAAGAGATTAACTCCATGTTTTTTTGATCGATCAATTTGGAGTACTTTTCCAAATGTGGAGTATATTATGGATGAAAAATGGTTTTTTAATAATTTTTTTTACAATTCTTTTATAACAATATGTGTGATAGTTTGTGATTGGTCCGTTTCAAATATACACACCAATAAAATAATGACATATAATCTATTGTCAAAAAGTTATTAACACGTCATGATCCATTATAGATTATCAAATACTATGTGATGCATGGTTCTTAAGTTAGTCTCAACCTCCAACTCCTTCGCCTTCACCCAACCAATCATCTTTTCTATTGCCCATAGTGACCACACACTGCAAATGATGATGAAGATGAAAGCAAATGAAGATGCGTGAAGGCCAAGAGGAAGTGTCGGGCCTGCTGAAGAAGGAGGAAAGTAGTTTGGGATTTTTAATATATTTTATTTTGGAGTAAAATGGGGATATTACATTTTATAGGGTGCAAGAAGAAGAAAAAAATGGATTGGAAATCATGGTTGAATAATCTTGAGCTACCCATTTTGCGCTTATTAAGTACTGGGTTAAGAGTTGCTCCCTACACCACCACGTACTTCTTCCAGCACCTTCTCATTTCTGTTTTGTTTTCTAGTAAAATTTAAATTTTAAGGTTAATATTTTTCAACTTTTATCCACTTCATTAATGACCTAATAATGGTTCCCTGTATGAATGTATGCGGCAAGCACACAACTTCTTCTTCCTCTTTACCTTGACTGTTTCATTGTTTCATTGTTTCATTGTGCATGTGATGGATTGTGTTGTGAGTGTAGTGGTGGTTTGAGTGTGTTTCATAATGTGCTTAGTGAGAGGTTACAAAGATTGGTGGTTGTGCAAGGAACTCAGTCAAAGATCAATTTTGGTGGTGGTGCTTGAAGGTGTGCATTAGGGAAAGTGGTGAAGGTTTCCCAGGTGCAATAAACCCTCAAAAAAATATTACCTAAACGGATGTGAGTATCCGTCAGCATCATCTGTAAAACGGATGTTGACATCCGTGTGGAGAAATGGTGCGTTTCGAGCAGTTTCGTCGGAAGTGAACGACCGCGGCGTGTCAGTGGAGGACGAGGACTCTGGCGTCTGCGGTTTCGTGCCAATGGTGGTGGACGCAGCGGCGTCGGATAGTAGGTGCAGCGTTTTCAACTCCTCGGACGGAGAACGAGTCCTCAACGAAGTTCCAAGAGCCATTCTAGTTTTGTCATATCATCATACTGTCACAAAATCATGAGAAGAGAAAATTCAATTTCAAAAACAACAAACAAATTTAATTTAAACTAACTCGAATATTCACATTTATCTGTTTATTCTATCATCCAGTGGTCAAGCTCGGAGAATTACTCACCGGAACGTAGAGTTCTTCGGAGAATTGAGGATCACTTGCGTAGCCACGAGGAACAATGGCTGCGGCGAAGCGGTTGTCGCTGCCTGAAATTGAGGAGTTGCAGCTGTCAAGTGACGGTGGAGGAGCCGGTGGAGTTCCCAGCTACATTGTCGTAGAAACCGTCGGACACAATGGCGTTGGCGTGGGAGAAGTCGAGGAGTCTGGTCAGCGTGGCTTATCCTGCTGAGAGAATTGGTCAGCTCTTCCAACGGTGATGAAGCTGCTAGGAGCTCAGGTATAAGCCATTTTCTCTGTTTTTTTAAGAAACATGTGCGTGTGAAAAGAAACAATTAGTAATGGATGGTTTGTGGATGCATAGGTTGAAGCAGTTGATGAAGGGTTCAGAGATGCAGCATGGATGCTCTTCGGGGTTGGGTGGGGGATTTGGAGAATAAATACCACCTGACGGGTTCGGCGGTGGGACCACACCCATTGTCGAGCATGGTTCGGGAGTTTCAGTCGGTGATAGGGAAGAAAACAAGGATGCAAGCATTGGAAAAGTGGGGAGGTAAGCCAGATGTTCTGGTGGCTTGCGTGGGGACAATATCAAATGCTTTGGGTATGTTTCATGAGTTTGTAGGAGATGATAATGTAAGGTTGATCGTAGTTGAAGGTGGAGGTTTGGGACTTGATAATGGCAAACATTCTTCAACGTTGACCAAAGGAGAAGTTGGAGTCTACCATGGAGCCATCAGCTATTTACTACAGGATGAACATGGCCAGATTATCCATCCACATTCCATTGTTGCTAGGTCAGTATAATTAATTATTTAATATTTGATAACTTTCCCTGGTCAGAAACATTGAGCTTAAATATTTGATATGAACTTGCAAGATGGAATATCCAGGAGTTGGTCCAGAGTTAAGCTTTTCGAAAGAAAGTGGGAGAGCTGAATTCTTCGCTGCAACTGACGAAGAAGCTCTTGATGATATTAGTTTTGCTTCTTACTATTTGAGTTGTGAAAAACATAACGAGGGTTATTGATTAACTGGTTGACTGACATAATGTGCAGCTTACGAAAATTTATGCAAATTAGAGGGAATATTTCCATCCCTGGAGGCGGCAAATGCATTGGGTATCTTAGATAAATTGTCTTAATATTATCAAACAAACACCTCCAAACGAGTGTTCTCTCGCTTCCTTTCTCCAGCACCTCAGTATGGGTGTTGGAAATATCTAAATTGTGAGGCTTTAAGAGTTTTGAATTGTAAAATTCAATAATACGAGTATATAATTTGGAATACGTTTCTTGATCTACAATTATACTGATTTATACCTATATTTTAAATTATATAATTAAAAATAAATTTATTAAAATTTTATTTTTTAGATTTTGTAATTTAGAATGTATTTATGAATTTCATAAATAAAAAATGTATTTTATATTATAAATTTAAAATATATTTTTATATTTTCAATTTAAATAATCTATAATACAATTTTAAATTATGTAATCGAGAATATATTTTGGAGTTCTAGATCAAACAATCTAGAATATATTTTTAGATTATACAATTGATGTTTTCAACCTATAGTTAATTTGGATTTTTTTTTCTACACTTAAGTACAATAAGTATGCATGGAGGTGCTAAAAGAAATATCCCAGTTAAATTGCTCTTGGGCCTGTGTTGATTAAATGACACAAAACAAGTGAGTTACAGATTCTCCAAGAGTAAAGAGTATTTTGCAAATCCAGCAAAGCAGATTTGTCGTAGGTGATATCGTAGTTATGCAATCAATTCTTTGTTAAACTTTCAAAATACATTATTATTGATATATTAACAAAATTTAATATGTTTTAAAATATTAAAATCAATATATTTAAAAGCACAGCAGAAAAACAATTATAAAATCTACCAAAATTTAAGAAAAAAATATATATTTTATAATAATTTAAAAAAAAAACATTAAACTTAAAAAAATACTAATAATTTAAGTAATCAATAACACAATTATGATGTGAGAAGTTGAGGGAAGAATTTTGTATGTTCACATGCATTGAGTTTAGCTCAATTTATTGGTTTGACCTAATCTAATCTAGTTTGCGATGTATTTATTGCTAATTGGATGAATTTTTGTACATGATAAGATTCAAATTTGAGTTTCTCATTGCATGATATGGTGACATGAAAGTTTGAACATGGAAGATTTGATGATTCCAACCATCTTAATAACTCAAGATATAAATGATAGAGGTCTTACTCATGTGTTTGATTTTTTTTTTTCTATGTTGTATTTTGAGTTTTAATTATATTATAAGTGACTTCTTAATATTTGATTTTACTATATTTAAGTTATGTTATGTTTAAAATTATATAAACATCATTTCATTAAGTTTTATTTTAATATATAGATTAAAATATTTTTTAATACGTTAAAATGTTTTTATTCTTATGCATTTGTTAAGAAAAACAGTATAATAGATTGAGTAAAATAATAAAAAAAAAAAGCTGCTAGTCATCATTGTAAACAGAGACTCAGTTATGAGGATGTGTTAGATAAATAAACATCATGAGTGTTGAAATTATGGCTGAGGTCCCACCTTTTTATCAATCTAACCCTTCATTCCGGTAATCCCTAATGACTTTCTGTTAGTATTTAATTCAAATATCTAGTCTTATAATGGGATGAAAGATAATTAGAAATTACACATTAATTAAAAATAAAATAAATTCTTGAAAACACACACACAATATATATATATATATATATATATATATATATATATATATATATATATATATATATATATATATATATATATATATATATATATATATATATGTATATGTATATAATGGAGATAATCTTCATTTTATTAAACTAAAATTCACTTACAGGTTAAAACTATAGTAATGAAATCAGTCAAACAAAAATCAATAAGAATATAGTAATTAATTACATGTATTCGTTAAGTTTATCTATTGCCAAAAAAAAAAAAAGTGTAAAGCTTGTGAAAAAAAATAGAAAATCAACACGTTTGTGTCCTGATTCACAAATTAGTCGGATAATATGGAAGTATGGTGTGACTTGCATTGACAATGAACAAGTTAGATCAGTCAACATTTCATACTTGTCATAAGCAATTAACACAAGATTTTCTACGGATGTTATTTTTTAATTTTCTATATTAAAAATTAATATAACTTTAAAGTTTCAATTTTTTTAATACTAATCGATAAAAAAAGTTCATATTTTTTAATCGTTATTTCACGCAAAAGTAAAATAAGAAATTGAATTTTTCTTTGTTGGGTTTTTCGTTTTCTTCTAGGCCATTGAAAAATATTTTGATAATATTTTGAAATGTACGCTGGGTGAATTTGGTCTTGTAATTTTATAAAAAATCATGTTTTTAAATAAGATAAACATCCACGAAAAAAAAAGGAGAAGTTTAATTTGTGAATGATTCTCTTAATTTGCAAGATCTTTTGGAGATGAAGTTGTGTTAGGGAATAAATCCTCTGGCATTTTCACTAAGGAAACCTTGAGTGTTACTTCCTCCCCTACCATACACTGCTCTTTATATCTTTCTAATTTTTTTTTATTCCAAATATATTTGTATTATTTTTATCTTTTATATTTTTAACTTTTTCTTAAAACTCTAATTTTTACTCTCTTATTCACTCAGCCGCATCTCACACCCTCACTTCCACACTCTTACTTTCTCTCTTCCTCTCTTATTCTTCTCTTTCTCTTTTACCAATTTTCCATCTTCCTCTTTTTCCAATTTACCATTTACGTCAAGGTTCTCTTCTCCTTTGCTTGGTTCGTGTTAGTGTTTGGTTAGTGGTGAGTTCGTGTTGTTGCTTGATTCATGGTGTCGTGGAGTTTGGTGCTTCCTTTGTTATTGTCTTTGATTCAGGTTAGTGATTCTATATGCGCCTCTATTTTGTGTTAAACGAAGAAGAAGAAAAACACCAAAGGCTACAACGGATATGGGACATTCGTTGAGCTTTCAACGGATCTCGATATCCGTGCATGGATCTCAAGATCCTTTGAAGGCTCAACGGATGTCCCATATCTGTTGAAGCCTTTCAACATTTTGGGTGTTTTCCTCCGTTAAGGGTCCAACGGATCTCCCATGTCCGTTGAGGCCTTAGGGTTTTGTTTTCTTGTTTTTTTAGGTTATTAATTTAATTTTATTTAGGTTGTTAATTTTTTACATTTATTTTAATTTAATATTTTTTGTAGTATTATTTATTTATAAAGAAGTGTTTGTAAAAAAAAATAAAAGAAAGCATGGAAAGCTAAACAGATTCTTCCTTTTTTTTTACTTTTTAGTTTATTAATTTATTGATTTGTAAATTAATTTTTAGATACTTTTAAAGTTAAATAATTATATTTTAAGTAAATTATGTATTTATAATTAAATTAATTTTGTTTTATTTAATGAATTAATTATTATTAATTTAATTAAAGTTAATTGATTTTGTTTTGAATTGTTTTATTTTTAAGGAAGAATGAAAAGGAAAAGAGGAATTTTATTTCCGTGGAAGTGGTGGATTGTGGGGGTGCATTCATATATTGGTGGGAACCATTAATGAAGTAGTTGGAAGTTGGAGAAAGTTAAAATTTTTAACCATCACATTAAATATGAAAGGGAAAAAGAGGAATAGGGAGGTGCTGGAAGCACTGTGTGGTGGTAGAGGGAGTAACTTTTGGAAACCCTCTATTGAAGATCTCTATTACAGCCCAATGCATTATATCATTGAGAGTTGCTCCCTCCACCACCACATAGTGTTCCCTGCACCTCCCCATTCCTCTTTTGTTCTTCTGTAAATTTTTAGTTTCTATTTTAACTTTCACTACACTAGTGTAAAAAAGACTTTTAACGCCACCCTTTAGACGTCTGACTCTCGAATATCCAACATAAAAAAACTGGTGACATTTTTCGTAAATAAAACAACTATTTAGACGTCGGCTGTGGCGGGGCCCGACGTCTAAATACTCATATACGTCAGCTCCCCCGAATAGACACCAAAACTAAACGAAAAAGTTAAAAAAAATAATTTTTTATTCTATTTAGACGTCTGTTATGGGGGAATCGACTTCTAAAGTTATTTAGACGTCTGTTATTGGGGGAACCGACGTCTAAATACACAACCCAGAAATTTAAAAAGTCACTTTTTGACTCCATTTAGACGTCTGATCCCGCAACTCCAACTTCTAAAGTCATTTAGAAGTTTGTTATTGGGGAACCAATTTCTAAATACGCAACCCAAGAATTTAAAAAATCACTTTTTGACTCCATTTAGACGTCTGATCCCGTCACTCCGACTTCTAAAGCCATTTAGACGTCGGCTATGGGGGAACCGATGTCTAAATACGCAGTCCAAGAATTTAAAAAATTACTTATTGACTCCATTTATACGTTTGTTATGGGGTAACCGACTTCTAAAGCCCTTTAGACGTCTGTTATGGGGGAACCGACTTCTAAATGTCGGCATTAAAACACCGCAAACGCGAGATAGCCATTACGCGCACTCATTGTTCATCATCTTCGTTACGTTTTCTCTCTATGGGTTACGCTTTTCAGGTTCATTTTCTCACTTTTGCACCGTTTTAAATTAATTTTACTCCGATTACATCACTCTTTGATGCATTATATTTCATTTGAACCGATTAAAATGCGTTTACGTTGGGTTTTGGTGCAGTTATTCTCGTGTACATGGGTAGCGTTCTTCGACGGTGATTTCTTGCGTTTTACACTCCTCTAATTCCCTCCACTACGTTTTTAAAATCATCCAATAAAAAAAATGTACAATACATTCTCTTCAACTAAAATATAAAGTTGTAAACTCGAATCACCATGAGTCAGGAGCAACCTTAGAGAGGTCTGACCTGTATGGATCGGACGTCTATATAGACGTCTGACCTATATAGGTCCCACGTCTATATAGACGTATGTCCTATATAGGTCTGAGGTCTATATAGACGTCTGACCTATAGTGTCCGACGTCTCATTAACGTCACTCATATAGACGTCAGATAGATATCCGACGTTAAAAGCCCAAAATAACATACGTCTAAAGTTCTTTCAAAACTAGTGCTAACATCCAACCACCTTATTAAATATCATTAATGGTCCCCACCGACTGTATGAATACACCCCCACACCCCACCACTTGCACGGAAATCAAATTGCTTTTTATTTTACTTAAGATTGAAACTGTAAAATAATTCTAGAGGGCTTAATTGATCCCTCTCACAATATTCTATTTATAAGAATAAATTGATACACAAGTACATGATAAATAGGGTAACCCTAGACACAATATAATAATGATAAATAGGGTAATCCTAGAAACAATATAATCATGATAAATAGGGTAACCATTGACACACTATAATGATGATAAAATAGGATAAATATCCCAACACTCCCCCTTAAGCTGGAGCATACAAATTGTATGTACCAAGCTTGGAACAAATAAACTCAATTGCATTTATTTACAAAAATATCACTGGTCATTTTTAACGTTGGCTATTCAGTGGTTGGACGTTGAACGCGTGACGTTATATGATGTTTTTGCACTAGTGTATATGTGTGTTGCAGCGTTCCCAATTTTTCGAAGAGCGGAAATGTTGATTCGACGTTTACCTTATATCGCCACACTATTTCCCTGTCGTTCTGGTGGTTCAAGTGGACTTCGCATTCCCGTTCGCAAGCAACTTAACTCTTCTCCCTACCCCTTATGCTATAACTTCAGTGACAATCTCCCTCCACAACTGGTAAATTCGTTTTCACACCACGCCTAGGGTTTTTTCGATATAATATTTATTGCATCACTCACCTAATTTGAGTTTCCACTCGCAGGGTCACGAAACGAATATTCGTCACTCTCGCAATATCTAAACGGCGCACCACCACCGCACCACCAATGCACAACCAACACACCACCAAGGCACCAAAATGGAGAAGAAAAAAGGAAGGAACTCGAAACGCACCACCAACGCACAACCAACACACCACCAAGGCACCAAAATGGAGAAGAAAAAAAAGGAAGGAACTCGAAACAGAAATGGAGAATGATAGGGGAAAGAAACGGATATGGAAAGAAAGAGAGAAACTGAGAGTGCAAGGGGAAAAAAACGGATATGGAAAGAAAGAGAGAAACTGAGAGTGCAAGTGGGTCTGTGAGTAAAAACGAAGGGGAAGTGTAGGATAATTAGGATTTTGACATAAAAGTAAAAGAAAATAAATGTTAAAAATAAAAAGAATAATTTTGAAATTAAAAAAAATTGAAAATGTGCATTAACTCTGTGATGAACAACTCTCTTTATCATTTATATTATCTGATTATGCTCTTATATTTTTAATTAAAGACTCAGATTTTACAGAATAGTAATGTGAAGTGAAAGTGTCCAAATCCATGCTTTGCCAGTTTCAAAAACCTTTATGTCATTATTCAACAAAAAAACTCTTGTCTATGATGAACCCGAGGAATGCATGTCAAACATGTTTCAATTATACAATAACATAATATTTGCAGTAGTAATGTGTGTGTGAATTATACTTCCCAAACAAATAACAAACAATTTTATATGTAAGAACAAGAAGAAAAGGAAAAGAAGAGACAACCAGAGGTTTTCAATTGTTTTTGTAGTACAATGCATAAGCTAAATTCTGTTAAACAATCCAATCCAAAAACCAGCGACAATACAAGATGAGGAGGAAAGTGAAATCATGGTGTTTTGTCAGAAATACCGTGGATCGATTTTAACGCGTCGTTGGAGCAGCTCGTCAATCATGTCGGTTTGGCCCTGGTAGGCGGCACAACATGGATCACGATGCGGTCGTAATAATGTCGGTGAAGTTGATGTCACTCCTCGCCTCTAGCAACTACTCAATGGCGGAAAAAATGGTTGCTAGCGGCATTGCAGCCACATAAGAGAAGAAGGATAGCAGAGAATTGAATCATACTCTATAACTACCAGTTAGCCAATGATCATCCAACAATAAAATAACTCATCAATCAAAAACATTAATTAATTGATAATTAATATGAATAATTAATAAAAATGATAGTCATTAAATAATAATTAATAAAAATAATAAAAATTATTTATTTGATAATTAATGGTCAAATCTAATTTAACTCTATTATAAAATTTATAAATATATCTTTACCGTATATGTTTGTACCATCGCTTAGTGAATTAAAACAGTTTTAATAAATCATTAAATTTAATTTTTGTATTGAGTTAGTAGTTTTTTCTTTGAAAATAATATATAATTAAATTTTTCATAAAGTTAATTTAACTCAATAATTTATACTTTTGACTCATGAATCTCTATTAGGTTTAGTCCGCAAACCGACACAAGGAATTGTTTATATTTTGGGATCATACACTTTTACTAGATTCATTGTATGAGGAAGGAAAACATAAGTCCACAACAAAGTTCGACATATAATCTGACACATTTTATTGGTCTAAGTCATACACTTCGTTTAAATCTTCTTCATTCAAAACTCCATGATAGAGAATCCCACGCCAAACATTATTTAAGCTTCTTATATTTGGGTTTCCAGAGTATTATTATATATTGTATCTCATGGATTATTAATGATTATAAATCCTCAGAAGAAAAGTTAGTTCATAAGTTGATTAACTAAATTATTCTTAGCATTATTATTTAATTATTTAAAAGTTTAATTAAAATATTTGAATTAAATTTTTATATATTTTAATTGAAATCCGATAGATTAATTTTTTCATTAATTAAGTGATGTTCTGATATATTACCTCGTGTCATGTCTATACATATTAAAAATGTGAGATTTTATAATAAATATAAAATAATATTATGGTTAATATAAAATAATAATTGATTTTTATTATCTTAATTAAAAATATCTTTAATAACACGATCATAATGCTCTTTGATGGATCTCATAACAGGCATACCACAATTGATGCAAATGGCAATAATCCCTTGTCATTTAACATATTTTTAATTAATACAATTAAATTTCCTCATCATCACTTAGTTGCAATATTATTATATTGATTACAAAACTAACTTTTCATTTTTTTAATACATTTAAAACAAGTAAACAAGACAATGAAAATAAGATAACAGTCACGGTAACTATTTAACAGAAAATTAAACTGTAAATATTTAATTAAAAAATATAAATATCTCGAATACTAATAAGCTAATTTTTTAAACAAAACTTAAATAGAAATATTTAAATTTATGAGAGATTTAAAACTTAATTAAGTCTGATTTAAATATTAACTTGATGAACAATGTAATGTAAGTATTCCAGCATCATTTTATGGATGAGGGTCATGATAGTTGGAATTTTATGAATACAAAGCCACTAACTTAAGATAATGTTACGAGATATATAGTGTTATAATTCATAATGCAAGTTTACTCATTAACAGTGTTATATAACTTCACTTAAATCATGTCTATCCACTTTCTTTCGAATGAGCTAACATCCCATTTTATCAACAAATTATTTTTATTTTGAATTTACTACCGTATTCATTTCAAATAGAAGATTAACCAAGAATTTCTTCCTATCATTCTAAATTGCTTGGCAAAATCTGATCACCATCAAAGTGCAAATTTCATATTTGTACTGTATGGTCATACCGCTCATGCTGTGAAACCGATCGGATGAGATCTCTAAAAAAAGACGACCGTCTAAATGGGTTAATATATGCCACCAAGAGTCACGTAATCCACGTGAATAACGTGCTAACCAGATGGTCATGAAAGTGTGAAGACCAAATAGACGATAATCCTCTTTAAACATTAATTCCAACCAAGATTACTAATAAGTGTTACTTATAGCTTAGTGGTTGATGAGTCATGACTGAGTCGTGATTAGGGTTTCACTAATCGAGCTTATTTTGAGACTTAAGTCAAAGGTAAGAAGTTAGGTGATTGCATTTATTGCAAATTTAAGATTTCGCTATGTCAATCACTACCTTAATTGCGAATTTAAGATTTCGTTATGACCTCTATTGAATTAATTACTAACTTAAATGTCAAGAGTGTCTTAAAACAGTACACTCAGACAGTTTGGGAACGCAAATACCGAAGGACCATAATTAAGGATGAACGAAAATATCTAAGTAAATTTTTGTAAAGGAATGTTTTGTAGAGATCTTAAACTCTACACCTGAAACAATATTGAAAAAATAATTAAACATCTTTTAATATCTATTACTTTTATCTGACTACTTTTTCAAAATCCATTTTGTTGACACGAAAAAGAGTTATGCTGGAATTAACTTGAATGAAATAACAGTGTTCGATGCTCCTTCATAAATACATAAACAAGGTAAAAACTACAGCACTTGTAATAGTTAATTAATAGCTTGTGTACTGTTTATGATCATGAATCTTTTACCTTTTTATTTCTTTCTTTATTCTTTTTACGTAACTTTTTCTTTTTGGTGGTCTCCTACGTTTATTTAACAAAGTACCTCAGTCTGTTCTGCTACCTAGCTCTTTCACCTACCCTAGTACTGCGCCATGCACTGCTTACACCGATGCATGGACTACGTTAGCATAAATCAATGTCCATTATGCACAACTTCCTCTATTATGTTTATCAATTTTTCTGATCGTTATATAGAAGATGAAAATGAAGAAATATTCACATGTTGTGTCACTTTTAATAAATAAAAATTATTAAAAATGAAACTGAAAATATAAGTGTAACACTTTTGTGTTGACACTATTTAATCTAACTAATAGAGTGGTAAGTTATTGGAAAACTTATTTGTGTGAAACATTGATTTGACTGAGAGATATGTTAAATTGCACCCTTCCTCTTTTTATTTTTGCCCATTTTTTCTCCTTTTAGACCCTAGTAATACCTTATACTCTGAATAATTATGAATATATCAATAATGATTCGTTTTGAAAGCTTAGTTGATTTTAATGTTTTAGAAGGTAGAATAAAATTTTGAATACCTTAAATTGATTTTGAAACTTCAATATTTTCTTGTTCCAAGGTGATAAAATAGATAATCGACATAACTAGTTATGAATGATGTCGAGAGTCATATAAAAAAAAAAACTCTAAAAACTCAGACACGTATTTCACGAGATTCACGATTCAACTTTTAATTTTTCTACATAGATCTAAGTTGATTACGGATAAACATTTATTTCATCAAAGAATATAAATATTTTGTTTATTTAGTTTTCTTTTGTCTATCTAATTAAATGATGACAAATCAAAAGTCCTTACCAATTTATAATCAAGTTTGATCAAAGCGTAGCATAAGAATACTTAACCATTCATTTATACATCACCTTATGTATATGTTAACGGCACAATGTAACATCATTAACTTGTAATGCTGTGGTTTCAACTGATAGAAAGGCTAGCAAATTGTGGTTTTAATGATAGAAGTAAGTGACTCCACGAACCCAACACAAAACATTTTGAGCTAATAAGCAAAAAAGGAAACAAACAAAACTGTGTTTAAAATCAAAATTCTTTGTATATTTTTTTTTCAAAGTAAAATCTTATAAAATCTGTACACTTTACTTGATGGGAGGAAATAAAATAGCAGAGAGGATGTCTGATGTAATGAGATATTTCAGATTTTATTATTTTTTTATATATGAAAAACATTCCTAGCTAGCAAACTAGAGATGGGATTGGTATGGGAAAAGAGATAAATTAGTAAAAAAGTGGTAAAATTGGAAAAGAAAAAGTAGTTAAATTATAGAGATTAAATATTTTTGAAAAGAATAAATAGAGGCAAAAGGGTGGAAATGGTTTGATATGATTAGTTGTAATTGGTGCAGTTCAGTATATTTAATAAGGTGAGAGAATGATGAAAAAATTTAGAGTGGAAAGAGAAAGAATGAGGGTGGTGGTGAGGCAGTGGCTGTATGTTAATTTTAGGCAATGGGGAAGCTTGGGGGCTCACTGGTCACCACCTGAGTTTAAGAGGTAGCAGCTTGAAAAGGCTGAAGAAACTGGTCAGGATTCAGGAGTGGCCTCTTTCATCCAAAGCATCTATTATATAGATATTGGTCCCTAGCTACCTATGTATGTAGTGCAGTACACACACATAATTCACAACTGCAGCAATAAGGGATGCATCATGCATGTGACAGTCTTTGCAGTACTTACCACAACAACAGCATCTTCAACTCAATGCAGTAAAACATCAAATTCGTACCTTATTCATTTTCTCTACACCAATAATACATATATTTAAATAATTACTTTCTTAAACCTACCCACCTTCCTCTAAACAACACTAATTTCTTAATCACCCAAATTACCAAATCATATACTGCACCACCAAGCACACCATCTCCTCATCATTAATAACAAACTAAGCTATCTAATACACAAACTATATATAATGGAATTCAATTATACGTGTGAGTGTGTGTGTGTGTGTGTATATATATATATATATATATATATATATATATATATATTAATTTCTTCTCCAACCCTAACATGATCAACCTCACCAAAATCACTCCAAAGGTCCAAAATCGCATACTCAACTCAATATACCAAAGCAATCAAACTCGCGATGCTTGCATGTTTTGCAAATGAACATAACATATGTAGTTACGTATTTAATATATAATTTGGAAACCACTGATCAGTAGCACTACTAGTAGTAATAGTAACACTAGTAATAATAGTGATTAAAAGAAAAATTAGGAAGCTAGCATCAGATCATACACGTGATTATTGGACCCTCAGGAATGTTGACTGGTTGAGTCACGTCCATCATCTCCGCCGTGAGGTTGTCCGCCGCTTCCTGGAGACTCCGAGACGCCGTTCGCCGGCATCTGTCTGTAGGCATTAAGGGCTGCAAGCATGCCTAAGTTACTTTCGCTTAGAAGTTGAGCACAGCCGCTACCACCACCGCTACCACCACCGCCACCTCCGCCACCAATCATACCAGAACCCAGCTGACCACCGGGCATAAGGGGCATCGGAGAAGCAAAATTCATGAAATGAATGCCACCTGGGGGAGACATACCTCCTCTATATACCCCACTGTTCCCAACGGAGGGAATTGCCCAAATGGGATTATCGTTACCATTGCCGCTGCCGCCACCTCCACCACCGCTCATGGATTGGTTACCGTGACCCGCCACCATCCAAAACGCCGCCGTATTGGAAGCGTGGCTCGATGGAAGCGACCCTGTGCTCGATTGTATCAAATAGCTTCCCATTTGTGACAGTTCTTGCTCTGGCCTTCTCTTTCTCCCTAAGCTTCCGTCAGAATCCGAAGCAACCGATTCAAGACCGCCACCGGATTCTTCTCGAAGCTCTTGTTTCGCTTGCTGAATTACATTGATGTTACCCATAGGGTTAAAATTCAAAATTGCGGAGATGGAAGAAGTGTTCTCCAACATGCTCCTACGAGAATCCTCCATCACCATGCTCATGCTCCGGTCCCACTCTGCGCGGTTCCTTAGCTGCGCCGCCGCCGCAGCCGCAGCCGCAGCTGTGGAGGTTGAGAACGTGCTAGGGTTGAAGTAGTTTCCGCGAAAGTAGTGCGACGGCGCCGACATGGTGGAGCCCGAGCTGCGGAGGGAGATGTTGAGGGAGGTGAAGTTGGCGGGAATGGTGCCGGTGCCGGTGGCAGCGATGACCGATGGCTCGGCCTGCTGAAGGAGCCATTCTATGGTCTCTCCGTCAGACTTGTGTCCCAGCTCACGCGTTAGCTGAAAGACTCTGGCAGCACAGGCCGCCGGCATGCGGATCCGGCGGCCTCGGCCATCGACCTTGGTGTGGCGGTCCTTGGTGGAAGTCCTCTTTGGCGGAGGCTTCTTGGACTGCTCCGCCAAGTGGAGGTTGTTATTAGTTACAGACGCAGTAGTAATTGTAGTTGCAGTTACGACGCTGTCCCTGGTAGTGGTGGAACAAGGTTGTTCTGTGACGTCATCAACGTCCTTTTTCTCTAACAGCTGCAGAGGGAAATTGGGTCTGCTTCGGATCCCATTTTGATGATCAGCCTCCAATTCCATGATCTTGTTATCTCATATAACCAAGCTCTCTATAAGCACTTTTTTTAAAGAAAAAAAAAATAAATGAATTGGTGGGGTTTATTTAAAAAAACACTCTTTCTCCTATCTGGTAGCTAGCTAGCAGCTATAGTGGAAGTAGTAGTACTGCCACTAGATATATGTTTTGAATATATATATATATATATATGTGGGCTAGTGGGTCTCTCTTTTCTGTGTTTGTGTGTTTTGTGGAGCATGGAACTCCTTTCAGATGGGAGCTTGGAGCTGAGTTGTTCTGTGTGTGGAAAGAGAGAGAATGAAATGAATGAACGAATGAATGATAGAGGATAAGGGAGAGAGGAGGGCAAGCTTTAAGCAACAAAAATAATGAGTGGGAATAATAAGGGCTCAGTAAAATTTTATAAAGCATTCAGTTTCTCTTTCTTTTTGTTTTTTTATGAATGGAATCCTTTTTTTAGTCTTCTCTCCTTTCATCACTCTTCTTATTTTCAACACTCTTCAAATCAATCTCTCCATTTTCAAGTTTTTACTTTTCTCAATTAGACCCTGCAACATGCTAGCTGTACGACAATTCTTAAATGGAAAACAATCACTCTCCTCCTCTTAACAACTTTTCATAATTCCACTCTCCTTTTTTTCAAAGGAACCCTCTGCATCCTTTTTTTTTAACAATTATTTATTAAACTAATTAATCCACAAACATATTTGAGAATTGTGATTTTTAAATTTCAAATGATAAAGAGCAAGAATATCATGAAGAATGAAATAAAGAGGAAGAGAAGGTTTAATTTAATTTAATTTAATTTAATTTAATTTTGTTGGCATTGAATTTTGCAGTGGAGGAAATGCAAATAGAAGTAAAATACAGGGTGTCATTTGATTGTGGTTGGACAGTGGACAGTCTCTTGATTCAGACTCCACGTGCGGTGCTCTTTATCATTCAATCCATAAAGACTGTGGTGGCCGGAATGGGACCCAAACTCCTAAGTCAAAAATCAAAATAAAAACTAAGCCAAATAAAAAAGATAATCAAGTGGATCCCATCTCATTCAACTCATCATTGCCCTTTTCTTCTTCCTCCTTTGCCCCTCATTCATTCCCCCATTTTCCTTCTTCCATTTCTAGGGCTAACAACCATCCCACTTTTCCATACTTTTCATTTTTCTTTCTTATTTCTCCATTTATCATTCAAACAAATATCATGCTTTAACTATCTAAATCACCTACGTCATCTTCTTAATCCTAGTACTTCTCTTCATCATTGTACTTTTTTCTTTAACAAACAAACATGCTATACCTTAATTATGTTTTAGTCAATCAAGTATAATACGTAGACCAATCTGTGTAACCTATCGTCGTTTTCGTGGGGGAATAATTTGGAAAATTTTCTTTTCTTTAATTTTTTTTCTAGAAATTATATGAATGTAATATATTGGCTATGAAATCAATAAAAGGAATTTTCAATCTGTGAATAACATTTCGTATGCAATATATTAACAAGTTTTTCTTAACTTATGCCACTTGCTATTTTAGAAAGTAGCTACGTTGTTTATAGAGCATTAGAAGCAGTTGGATTGACTCAAGCAGATTATTAGGTAATCTAGGATTTGAGTTCTGCTATTTTGGTCATGGTTTGTTAAAGCTTCAAGTTTCTCTGTTAAACTTACTGTTTTTTTCTTTCTTCATTCGTACCCATGAATAAATAAACGAATGAAAATGTTATTTGCACATGGTTCGACATAGAGTAATTTTATCCTGGTTAATGATAACGAGTTTGATGGTTAATTATTAATTAAATAACAATAGATCATCATCTTATTGGTTATTAATAAAAATTGTGAAGCTAATTATTCGAGATGGGGGTATATACACACACATATTTGTGGTCCTTCTGAATTTTGATGATTTCTAAACCTCAAACAATAAGATCTACCTTTTGCAGAAAAGTCATAAAGTTCACGTCACAAAGAATTGTTATGTCGTTGCTCGTCAACAACATTGTGGTTAGTAATAAAAAATAATAATAATAATAATAATAATAAAATTGGCTAGAAAATCATTTCTCCACTACTTGCCTAGCTCGTTAGAAAATCTACAACTTGACTTAAAAAAAGATAATAATTTAATAGTTATGCTGAGAGAGAAAATTGAAGCAAGGCACGTGTCACCCCATGTGGACAAAAGGACCAAGTTAACTTTAAAGGGAACAAACAATGGAAATAATATGACCCCGCAATGCAATGGCATAGTACAATTACATTTCAACAACCAACATACCTAACAAAATGATGAAACAATATCCAACACCGCAATTATATACATTGTACTATGTGGTTTAGAAAAAAGATTAATTAATTAAGACGTAACATTGTTTGCACATGTCACTAAGAGCGGTTTTTGTGTTTCATAACGATAATTCCTGCGACTGATTTGTGTCTGAAATTTCCAATTATGTTTGTTTGATTTGTACCACAATTAACCTGCCCGGTTCTAAATGACACTTAGTCATGTCATTCCTCCACAATTGGAGATGCACTTTTTTACCCACCATGGTCATGCCAACGATTCTTTGATGCCTTTGAGTCATTCAGATGTAACCAAAGGTACACTTTGATTTCTAAGAAAAGAATCAATAGTATTTGTGTGCTGTCTCATGCACTGTCACTATAGCCAACGACACACCCACGTTCTCCTCAGAAACCTAATGGGGCTGATCATTATTTTGCCTCTGTAACACCAATCTTCCTTCCATCTTCATACAGCTCAAGCACAAATTAAACCACTGTAATCACATGTCTAAATCATGTAACATTTAGGTCATAATTAGATATTTCCTTCCACATATATAACTTTTGATCAACTAAATATTCAGATGAAAAACTTTTCTGTTTACAATAGTTTACCAGAACCGAACAAGAACTGGTTAAAAAATGTTCTGATAGGCACGTGCCACGCAAATCCAGCAATAAATTCAAACCTAAAAAACTAGACAATACTAAGGTAGCATGAAACATTAGGTGTGCCTTGCATATACCCCATGTAACGCTTTTTTGTGCAAGACCCTTTTTACATAGGAATAGAAAGAGCAAATAATTTGCTTGTTCCCTTATTTTTTTATCTTTGTAAGTTACCAGCTAGAACTAGAGTTAAGAGTGAATGTACAGCAAAATAGAGGCAAAGGACTGGTACTAGTTGATCATCACAAATCACAGTTTCATTTTTTGGCAAAGTTCATGGATCACGTGCTTGCTACCTATCTATGCCGGTGATGAGGATGGCTTACCATCCATATCAGCTCAATCATGCACAACAATTTTGTCGGAATATTGGTAGTTATCGAGCTATGCATAAATTTTTTTCCTCCCATTTTTGGTGAAGCTGGTCACTACTTTTCAAAGGTTCAAATCTAACTCCCATTCTTATCTTCTTTTTTATTTATTTATTTATTTATTTATTATTATTAATAATAATATTCTGTCGTAATTCTCAATCTTCTGCATATACATTAAAGATTATTCCTACTAACGCGTAATCTCTATTCCTATTATTATAATGTTTGAATGACAATATCATATATTAAAAGAAATTAGATTTATGGTGCACCATACAGCACTTGTATTGTTCACTCAAAAAAGATACTGCACTTCTAAATCTTGGTTTCGTCAGCCAAAATAAGAACCTCTCACAGTACAAAATGTAGCACGCTTTTCTCAAAGAAGATGAAGCAACAGTTTCATTGTCCTATACTAAATTAGCTTATAATACTTGTGTAAAGCGTAAAAACTTACAACAGAAAATTTGATCGCCGTGTGAATTAACGATTATTAATTACACAGTTGACGTGTGTTCGAGCAAACAGATTATGATCTATAAAAACGTATGATAACCAACATCCGGCACATGCAAGAGAAACTAAGGAGAAGCAAATAGATATTTTGTGCAAATCTTCTGTTTTTTATTTGAAATTGTTTGGGGTGCCACTTTTTTTATTTATTTAATGCTTACTTTATATACACGAACACTGTGTTGCAAACCATATCTGGTGGTGGGAAGTGAGTCATATTTTGTTTGCTGTTCACAGAACATTTTCTGAGAAAGAAAAACGGTTGTGGAGTATTGAATTTGAGTGGTAATTATTACATGATTAGGAAGAAGGAAGATGCATTGGATGGAAAGGCAGAGGAATGACAGGTTTTGGTGAAAGAAAAGCAAAAGAAGGAATGACAGGTGGCGAGAACAATCTTAAATTCCAAGGGCAAGATGGACATTTCAAGAAAAACTAAAGAAACCCTAATAATAATAATAATAAAGGAAAACACCAAAACGAATGACAGGTAGGTTTACAAGTTGTGTGATTATTATGATTTATCAGAGTGGCATTTATATAGATATATTATATTATTTTTGTGGAAAGGAGAGAGAAAGATGAAGAAAAAAAGGTGTGAATGAATTATGAATGGTTTTGAAAAATGGAATAGTAGGAGGTTAGAATTGAATTGAATGGTGTTTAGGTGCCGTACCCTGCACTAAAAGTAATGCATGTTGGAAGAGTACAAAGGAAGTGGGGTCATGCATACGCAGTCACACAGGCTCCTCTTCACTCTCTTATAATTACTACTAATTAATTACTCAATAACTTCTTTTATTAAATAAGAGAATATTTATTAATTTTCTAATGATTAGTTTTATCAAATAATTTATTTCACTAATTACAAATGCTTTCATTAAGAAATTTACTTAAATGCTATTAAACAGTAGCTTCTTAAAACTGAAAAAGTGTCTTTGTAACCGCAAACAAGGTAGGAGTTGCACAGAACTGCTCTGCTTCAATCTCATGGGTCAAGGCAATAAGATTCCCTTAAACAAACAACTCCAATACTTACTCATCATACCACTTACCCTAATTTTCACCTTTTCTTTCTCCTATTTTTCTTTTTTTAGGTTTAATTATTTCACCAAGATGTGATTTATATAATAAATCTATTGTATAGTGAAATTTGACAAAAAAAGTATTTGGAATACCAGTGTATGATGATATGAAAATACATCGTACCTATTTATAACGGTGAAAACTGACAGTTGAAAATATTGTATCAGATTGTATAATTTTACTTTAGTGTTAGGTTTTCATTAGTGTAATGCATGACACCGAGAATTATTGTACTCCATAAATCGTATGCAACAGTTCTTGACATAAGTATAAAAACTCTGCATTGAATATTTCTACTGGTATGAAATCTTTAAATAAAAATTTGCTACCACTGTTTTATATCTTTTTAAGAGAAAGTCTGTAATATTTTATCACTTGAATTTGCCTCTCATGGCTGGACACAATTATAGAAATTCTCACATACATTAACCAAGTACAGAAAAAAATTCAGATCATATAATCTCTGTACTCATAACCAAGTCTAATTGAACAACATCTAGTAGTTAATGTTTCATTAGTGTAGAAAAATCCTTTTATAAATATTAAAAATCAGTTTTTATATCAATTATGGAACTGGTACAGAAACAAAGATTATATAAAATATTAACGGTTTCAGAATCAGTATTGAAAATATTATATTTTATATCGTTTAAAGTCACAATCATTATAGAAAAATTCGTCCAAATCATTCCAAATTTTTAGAAGTTCACATTTTTGTACTAAATTAACCTCATGAAAACATAAACCTTTTCTAATAATACTATATTAACAATTTCAGGTGTTGAAATAAGAACATTAATAAAACAATAACTCCTCCACCATCTCTGCCATACCACCACAGAAGAGGATATTCATGCAGTATGTCATTTCTCTTATCACTTTTGTTGTTTTTAAACGTTGAGCATTTAATGAAATTTAATGCATATTCAAAATAACAAAGTGCTTTTTACGTTTTCTATCGTTTAGACAGAATTTGATCGTTTAAGTTTTTCACTAAGATACCAAGTAGTTGATGAAGACTTCATCGTTGGATGAAGTAGATCGTTTGACACATGGTATCGTCTAGTCTATGTAAACCTTTAAAGGTGTGTTTAACAAGGTGTCTTTCAACATAAGTTTTTGAAATATCGTTTAAAACTTTTAGCGTACTTTCCAAAACACATTTTGAATCATTCATCTATCAAGATATATCAAGAGTTCGTTTGATCATCGTTTAGCAATGTATAACACTAATTACATTTAGCAAGATTCTCATTGATCCATTAAATAGAGAAACTATTTAATGGTACGTGTGTTCATACCTTGGTGTTTTTACTAAAGCTTTCCTTAAGATGTTTAGATTTTTCAAAGCATTTTCACAAACCACTTATATTTTAGTTGTATTGCTTTTCTAATGATAATATTGTAATATGCTCATTTCGTTTATTGTTATTTGTTAAACTTCAAAACATACGAGAGCATTTAGACAGTTTAGTCTTATAGACGATCTTGCCTTAATATAATTGTCTTATTTTACATAAGTTTACCCTTTTTTTGGTTGTTGGTATGTGGTTTAATTACCTTGTAGAGAAAGATGTGTGCACTAGTGCAAAAAAGGCCTATAACATCACTAGTTTAACATCACATAATCCAAAATTTGATGTTAAAAATGTGTAGTGACATTTTTGTAAACATTTTGTCAAAATTGACGTCAGCCCCTGTATAACAGACGAAAAATTGAAAATTTACATCAACCCTATAACTAACAGACATGAAATAACATCGGACTACCCTAGGTCCAACATTAGTTTCTAATTTGGTGTTTGTGTGTGAAGGACTCTGACGTTAATTTGTGTTTTAAAATTTCATAAACAAGACCAACGCCCTTACCTTTCTCTCTTTCATTTGTGCGAAATATACCACAAAAGTTCAACAACAACGACACCAAACTCCTAAGAGGAAGTTTTTAATCCATTTCACTTCATCTTAGCGTTGTGGTGCTCGTTTGGGCTCAATCTTTCATTCTCTCTTATTGCATTTTTCATTACGGTTGGTGTTTATCCATTGTTGTGTGTCCTAAAGGTTGCGTTTTTGTATTTTTTGGGTTAACTCTGATTTAGTAAAATTTACTAAAAATAGCTAAAAAATCATTTTTGACTCAAATTTTTTAGTAGGAGCTTCTCACTAGTAAAAGAAAGGATTTTAACTCACACATTTGACATCGGTTTAGTTATAACCGAAGCAAAAAATGGCGTGGTGACATTTTTGTAATTATTGCAAACGTACATGTTTCGGTTCAAAAAGAACCGATGCCTAAAACTGACGTAGTGGCATTTTTGTAATTATCACAAACGTATATGCCTCGGTTAAAAAAGAACCGATGCCTAAAACTAGCGCAGTGGCATTTTTGTAATTATTGCAAAGGTCTATTACCTCGGTTGTTTAAAGAGCCGAGGCATAAAATAGCTGAAATCCTTTGTTTTTTAATTTTTTTTAGAGAGTTTAGGCATCAGTTAGAACCGAGGCCGTAGACCCTTATTGTCTCGTTTAAAAAAATAACCGAGGTAATAACATGTGTTTAGAGTTAAAATTTCGTGAACAGAGACATTTTCAGACAAAAGCTATTTTGTGTGTGGTGCTGCACCGCTCCTCTCTGTTCTCCCATTTTCGCAGCCATCATCTTTTCTTGCATTTTTTCTTTCATTTTACGTTGATCAAATTCTTAAGTATGATTTTCTTTCGTTTTGATCGATTGATTTTGTGCACAAGTGTTCTTCAACTCTGGGATGTTGATTTCAGCCCAAACTCACCTTAAAGGTTAGTTTCCTTTTAGGTTTTTCATGTTTTTGTTTGATTGATTGTTCTTCATACAACATATACATCAAAACATAG
Organism: Vigna umbellata; assembly: GCF_029865625.1. Classification (NCBI taxonomy): domain Eukaryota; kingdom Viridiplantae; phylum Streptophyta; class Magnoliopsida; order Fabales; family Fabaceae; genus Vigna; species Vigna umbellata. Next base: position 54,151,611 of record NC_142167.1, on the reverse strand, counting down.
GTATAGGTAAAATTGCGAGTATCTTCAAACGAACTCTAAATTAAATGAAAATTTGTATGAAGAACCAAAAAATCATGAAAACCCTCACAAAAATTTTCAACTCAAAATTCAAAGTGTAACTATTTTAAATATTTATTTTTCAAAGTTTCAAAAAAAACAAAAAAAAAATTCCTGATAAATAAAAAAGAACGTTTTTTATGTTTGTTTGTATTTCTGGGATTCTGTCATATGGTTTATGTGATACAAAAACGACAATTTTTTTTAAAACATATATACTTTAGACTGCGGTTCTGGTAAAAACTAAGGCAAAAAGAGTCTATTGCCTCGGTTTGGATCCAACCGAGGCAATAGACCCTTTAATTAATTTATTTTAAGGGTCTACAACCTCGGTTCAAACTAGAACAGAGATAATAAACCCAATTTTTTATTTTTTTAATCGCTTTACTGCTTCGGGTTTTTTGAAGTGAGGTAAGAGTGTAACCATTTTGCCTTGGTTTTTGAACTGAAGCAAAAAGTCTTGACTTTTTACCTCGTCTGAATATACGTCGGTTGTAAAATCGTTGTAATAATTCCAAAACAACCGAGACAATATCCCTTCGTTGCACTAGTGTCTATTGCGTTGTATTTGAATATGTAAAGTGTTCGATTATGACATATTAGTGGTGAAAATTGTTGAAATTTGGATAGTCATAACTTTATCAATAGACCTCGGATGTAGACACTCCAAAAATGAAAATTGTTGAAATTTGGGTATTTTTCATCAATTTTTCAATACTTTACAACTATACTTGAGATACTCATACTACTTAAATTTTTTCTGAAAACTGTTATGAAGTATTTTTGGTTTGTATATTGATTTTTCATGATTTCATTGGAAGAAAATATTAACGAAATTTATTTTAAAAAAATGCCACAAATTTACTTGTATTGTTTCTACAATCGACTTTAATTACACATCAACTAAAGTTGTTATAAATGCAATACACATCAACTAAAGTTGTTGAGGAACAACATATGTTAATTTAATGTCAGCAGATGTTAAGTCCAACAGATTTTAAAAACCCAAAAATAATACAAATTAAAAGTCTTTTTAATATTATTGAAAATACTATTTAGATCACCGTACCAAAACATTCAGATAATTTCTTTCGGTTTGAAATGTTATCTTTTGAAAAATAATTTTGTATATATTAATTATTTTGAACTATTTTATTATCAAGAAAATTTTAAAGATTATCTAATTTATGTTTTTATATTACTCAGTGTCCTAAAATGTTAATACACATATTAGTATTTCTTTTATATCAATAGGAGGTGTTATATTAACAAAATTAATGAAATTAATATTCGCTATTTTTCTTCTTCTAATAAATACATGTGATCATTAAAAGACTAAACATGTATACTCAACAATTAATAAAATTAAAAAAAAGTTGGTAAAATTAATATTTGTATAATAAGAATATAATTTTGTTATACTAAAATAAATATGTTAATCCTTGTTATACTAAATTAATTTGTTTTGTCATGTTTACTAATATTTTTATTACGAAAAGATGTATTAAAACATTTAGAATATACTTGAATTAATTTAAGAAATATAATAATATTCACATATCTACTCAAAAATATATGTGTGGATTTTATTTTTCTTGGATTACCTCCTATATACCAACAAGAAATATTCATATTCTCTCCTCTTTTTCTAATAAAATAAATTCCATATTTAAGTCATCATGTCTTTCATATATTTCATCAATTTCAATAATAATATAAGACATTTTTCACGAACAAACGACTTTTAAAATAGGCAAATACAAAATTTAATTTTTGAAACTAGTCAGATATTTGAAACACCTTTAGAATTCCATATCCCTATAACATAATCCGTATCAACTTTAAGTGATAATCAAATAGAGACACCTCCTTTAACAAGAACACTTCATCTTATGTTACGATAGATAAAGTATAATAGATTAAAAAAAAATATCCACAGTCTCCATATAAAGTAAAAAAACACCACATTTTTGCATCACTTAATTTATATTTAATATCTTTCCTAACATGTAGATTTAATCATGTAATTTATATTTAATCATGCAAAAAATATAAAGTTGTGTTTATTTGGTGAGCAAATGAGACAACTAGAATTTCTCACTTAGTCACTCATCTTCACTGGTACTACTTATTCCTCCAGAAGAGCAACATCATGAAGATTACCTTCGATGAGGACTATTTTCTTTTATATTCATTGATTTATAATATTAATATAATTATATTTTATTGTCATAAGTTTTATAGCATCAATGTTTATGATAAAATATTGTTTTTGTTATAATAATTTTATGACATGATATTTTATCGCAAATTTAACGTACTGATTATGTATATATGTGACGGCTAAAGATTTGTGATGAATTTATTTCATCACAAAAAATTACTTTTGAAAATCATTTGCGTGAACTTTATCTCTTATACAAATAGAGTCCATAAATTTTATTTAAAGTAATTCTTAAATTTTATCATATTTAAAAGTAAACGTGTTAATTTTGTCATAATTGATCTATAAATTGTACCAGTTTTATAAACTTTAATTGCTTTCCAATTAATTATTAGCAAAAAATATCCTTTTCAGTGAGTTCTTTTTTTTTATTAAATTTGTTTAGTCAATTATTTTAAATACCATTCATTAATCTCTTTCTATATTGTTACAATTAATTTTTTTATATATATGATAAAATGCAATAAAAATATGAATGTAGAAAATAACCAAATATATTTATTTGATATTTTTAATTCTAAATTTTATTATGTTTCTAATTATTCCAAAAAATATCTATAAAAACAAAACTAATAATTGAATAAGATTTAAAATAAATATATGCACCATTTTTTTTTAATCAAATAAAAGATTAATATTTCTTCTTAGTTATGTCTTTATATCAAATTCTCTTTTATAAAAGAAGTGGATGGAAGAAAGAGTGACAAGGAAGGATTTACAAAAGACTTTTGATTGTTTAATGAACACAACAAGAAGTGCTAATATTATCTTTGAATTTTATATGCCATGAGATCGTGATGTCTTTGTTAAGTCTCTTTCGATTATAGACAAAGTAGGTGGTAATGTGACAAACTCAGCATCTTATTTTGAATGATTAGTGTGCAATAATAGCACAAGGTGCCAACATGTTCATCTCCAATTTCTTTGAGATAGGGTTCATGTGCCTTTTGTGCCACGTAAATATGTATTGGATTAGATTAGTTTAATCATAACTAATAATTAAGTGGAGCTTAAACGATAATGCTTCTCAAAACTCAATATGATTAAGGATGTCCCTCTAAAGAAGATGAATAATCTATTAAAAGGACTATTGTAGAAGCACTTTAATCGTACAAAATAAACTCCAATGAAAAGAGAAAAGGACGAAAACAGGAATGAGCGTTTTAATTTGACACCATGATAGATATATAAACATTACACGACGAATTAAAAAGGGAAAACCTCATTATCTCTATAATTAATTTAGTTTTCTTTTCTGTCTTGAAAACTATACGTTTGCCTTTACTTTACTCATGGTTTATTATGTGCATGATAATGGATTTAAAAGAGGTTAAGAAAAGCAAAATAAAAAGGTTTGTTGAAGATGTGATGGGAAATTAAGGGTTAGTGTATGGAAAATTAGGGTTGAAAGTGATGGTAATGAATATGAGTGGTCCTTCTTCGTGAAGGGTCATGTCCCAAAAGACTTTTATGCAGTGCCGGATGATTTGGTGCCAAAAGTTACGTTTGAAAATGAAATTTAGGTTGTACTAAGATGATCAAGAAGATGAACATGATGATGATCAATTGAAACAGTTAGACGATTTTATTGAAAATCATTATTAAGAGTATGAAAAAGTCTCAATTGTATTTAAATATTCATTGTAGGGTCTTTTTTTTTTGCTTAATTGATATTAACTAATGTTTAAAAGGTATTTGTCTTTAATAATTAATTGTGAACAGTTCCTCTTTTGAAAAAGAAAATAGCCAGCTTTTTCTTTTGCAAGAAAGTTGATTTTAGATTTAACTATGATTAATAAATATCTCGTGCATTAATTGTTTGAAAACCTTTGAAAACTAGTATATATATATATACTAAGATATGTATGCGTACTTAGTTTAGAGAATTTAAATTTAAAAAAATGTGTTGCTCTTTAAAATACTAAGTCACTTTCGAGATAACATACTCTAATTTAATGTGTAGCACCGAATTAATCGACATATTGATAAAATCAATATAAATTAGAAATTTAGAAACAATTATCTTATGATATAGCCACATTAGGTTTGGAGAGAGAAAATTCAAAATTAAATGTTTTGAAAGTATATGATAAAATACCTCATATTTAATCAGACGTAAAATATGTATTTCGACGCGAAAAATCGTTAGATAAATAAGAGCGAAGGAAACAGCATTAATTCTCATAATTAAGAATTTATTTAATTATAAAATACAAGGATAAATTTATAAAATGTTATACTTTATAAATGTCTATTCTCATAACTTCAAAATACCAAACTATTTTAATTACTATTGGTTGAAAAATTGTATTTTATAACCGATTAGTATGATAGATGAAATTTACTTGTTATAATAAGTCGATCAATAACATTTTCATAATAAAAGTAATAGTTATTAGGATTAGTAAAAGAAAATATGTCATAATAGGTTAAGTGTTGACATTTTCGTAATAAAAGTAACATGTCAAATGAGATATATCATAATAAGAAAAAGAAAAAACTTATTATGATAGGTGAAATCTACTTGTATAGTAATTTGGACCACGGTGACAAAATTGAAATTATGTTCAAAACTTATTATGACATGTTTAGAAAGACTTGTCATAGTAAGTATTTACCATGAAGGTTGGTTCTCCAGTTGTCATAGTATGTCTTAATCATTAATTTTACTCTTGTTTTAATTCATTCCATGCCTCTCTGGTTCTCTTCACGAACACTCCCGCAAGCCTTTGCCTCCACATCGTCACGCCACTGCCTTTGCACGTCTTCGACGTCGTTGCCTTCTCACATCGCCAATTCCCAGATGCCATCGACGAAAGACATTGTCATCTTCTACCGAGTTGTGTTCTATGCATTCTTGTTCTCTTAATTATCGTTCTTTACATTTAGACAATCAATTTTTGTCTCTTTCCTCCACTTAATTGTTTGATATGTTGTGTTTTGAGATTGATTGTTTGATATGTCATGGTTTTTTGAGATATAATGTTATAAGGTTTGTCTTTCATTTTTTTTGTGGTCATTGACCTGTTCACTTCTTTCTCTCGATCCCAATCACAATGTTCATTGTAAAACCACCCCTCGAACCCTCGCGACAACAATTGCACTTCCATCACCAACATGCAGGCTTTACCGACGTCGGTGCAACACCCGATCCATTTATGTTCTTTGTGCAACTAACCAAAGAGGCCACCAGCCTCCACTAGACAACACCAATAGCCATAACACAACTCACCTGAATCTCGTTATTCACCAAGCAATCATGAACCAACTCGCGTGTGCATAATGCCAACTTTATACGACTTAGGCAAAAAAATCTACAACCTTCGCTCCTTCCATCGTAGCAGTTCTTGGAAATCATGATGATGATGTGATGAAGATTGATGAAGGTGTTGATTGGATAAATTTGGAGATGGAATAAGTGGAGAAAGATGTTGTGAGTGATAGTGATTTTTAGAAAATTAGATGATGGAGGAGATGGAGGTTTGAACTACTTGTCATAAAAAGTCTTGTCTGTACTAGTGTAAGTAGTGAAATAAAGTAAAAGTGTAATTTCTTTTAATTTCTTATCAATTAGTTGTATTCATATTAGAGCATAGGACAATTTCATGATGTTTTCTTTTCATTATAGTCATGATGTGCTAAACCACATCAAAAGGGTACATATAAAAATAAAATTAATATATATATATATATATATATAAAAGATTAGACGAAAACTCATGATATAATAAAGACGAAAAAAAAGATAAAAAAATAAAGAAACAACATCTTTTTTTTTTTCTAAAATCATTATAATCTATAAGTCATACCATTTATCATACAAAATCATGGTTATTGTCACTGACAAAATTAGAGTGAAATATATTTTTAGTTCATAAATTTTGATATAAAATTAAAATTATATTAAAAACTTTACAACGTTAATACATTTCGATCATAAACTTTAAAATAAATTGACATAATCTTTTTAATTCAATTACAGTTTGACATATTTTTGTTTCAGTATTAATAAAAAAAATAACATATTAAAAAAAATTAACATAATTAAATTAAATGACTATATCAATTTATTTTTAATGTTTTAAGATTAAAATATATCAAAGTTTCCAATAAAAACAAATTATAATTTCGCATGACAAAATAAAAACGTATTTAACCTATATTAACTAACTTATGGATGTACTTTTTTTCTATCTTAAAAGTATACAAGAAAAATAAATTTAGAAAGAATTTTTTTCCATCCAACTTGGAATCTCTACGGAAACCTTAACTATGAACATAGAATTACAATCAATAAAAACAAAACTTACAAATCACATGAGATATATCCCATCAATATACATATCAATGTAATTTTTTTATCTTTATGAATAAATACAAAAAGATATAAGAAAGAATTAATTACAACATGTGAAAGAAAACACTAAAAATAACTTGTTTTGATAAATGTTACAAATTGTGATAGGAAGATTCATCATGAAATTAAGTGATGTGACATTTGTTATTTCCATGTGTCACATTTTTACAATTATATGAAATTAATATTACCAACCATTGTCGTTTAAACATGACTATATATAGTTGCTTAAGCTATTTGATATACAGTTAACAAAGTAAAAATTATTTAATTTTGTTATTGTTATATTAAAATGTCACTTAGCGTAACTTAATGTTCATATTAAGTGACCGACATATGGTCTCTCACTATAATTGTGTCCGTTCTACTTTTCACTTACACCATATTCTTTCTTCTTTATTAAAGAAATGGGTGTTTTTGTGATCTCCCACATTGTTGTGACTTTTTTTTTTCTCTCTTAAGCTTTATTCTACTATCAAAATCAATAATATTATTACACCTGTTTTTCTATATAACTTACTTATTCTTACTTGATGTTATTATTTTTTACAGTAACGCAATATTCTCACTTTTTTTCTGTTTCATTTCAAAATGTCACGTTAAAGACATATAACTTGTTTAAGTGATTGTTGCTTAAACGATATTTATTGTTGTTTGAAGAAATTAAGTGAGGGGTTATATGATAATGCATATTACAAAACACGAACAATTCCAGACAAACTTTTTAGGTGAAGTATTCACCCCTATAATTTGTTGAGTATGCAATGAAAAAAATTATTACAAAAATTTATAAATAAGAGTTTATAATAAAAATGAAACGTTTATTACAAAATTTATCAACTTCTTTATCATTACCTATAAATGTTTTTATAGAAAATAATGAAGATATTAAATTCATGCTTCTATATATTATACATATCTTTGAATTCACTCAATTAAAATCAAATTACTCAATTAAACTAAGTAATTTCTTAGTGTAATTCTAATTGAAATTGTAGACACTAGAGAATTTGTTGCTCTTGGTGATTAGCTCAACCACTAAGATCACATACTAATTCCAATCATCGCATAAATAAGTTATTAAAAGAAATATAATTAGTTAATTAAAATAAAGTGAACTTCAATTAAAATATAGGATGTAAATAACAAGTAGATGTGAATAGACATGGAAAAGAAAAAGAAAATGTAAAGGTAAAGCAAAACTCAATTGATTGACATAGGAAAGGAGTTGACCTTTGATGTCTCCAAACCCTAGATTCCTATCTTCTTCTTTTTCTTTCTAATATTAGGATGCATAGAGTCATACGTTTAGGTTAGAAAATGGAAAACGAAAACTGTCATATTTCTTTCCTGTAAATTCTTTAGTCATATAAGATTAATTATTAGCCTAGAACTATATGTCTATAGAAGCTTGATTGATGGATATGTTAAGTGCTAAATAGCTAGAGTGTGACTGTTAGACAAGTGCCTAGTGCTACCATTAGCATTACAACACTATGCTGTTGAATATTCGAAGGAAAATAGTTCATTTCTTTACTTTCTTTAAATTTCTTGATACAAACTTTTTTATCCTTCAACTCTACATTCAATATGAAATCATTATGTAATAATAAAATGCTAAAAAAAATGACAAAGCAAAAATAAGGTAACCAAACACGTTAGGTAAATGTATTCTTAGCTTAACTTAAGTGTTTTTATTCCAATATTTCCAAAATTAATATAATTAAAACAATACTGCCATTAACGTTTAAATAACTTGGGGACATCAATCTACTTATACTAAATTCTTTAAGTTAGACATTATAATTTAAAACTATCTTTTACGAATAAGGTACATATTTTAACTTTTTTTTTTCAAATGGATCTATACCCGTTACAAATTGGTAGGATTCGGACAAAAACAAAATATGTAACAATCCCATAAATTAGATATATCTATTATTTTGAGTAATTAAAATTTGATGAAGAGACATTACTATTTCACTATACATTTCATAATTAAAATATCATAGACTTTAACTATAAAATGTTTAAAAATTCACTATACATTTCATAATTATCTAGTTTTTAAAATATATAATATCATAACATTACTATTTCACATTCAGTAGATTCATTCCAAAATAAAATAAGAACACACAGAGACTTTATTACATCTATTGTTTTCTTCTATCTAAATATGCAACGTCCTCTTCTCATGACAAAAATAGTGACTATTGTGAGGGAAAAAGAATAAATACATATAAAAAAAATAGTAAGTTAATATTATTAGATCCAAAACAAATCACAATTTAAATTTCATCACATGCTCATATTGTCACATATTTATAGACACAAAGACATTACTAAACTCTGATATTCAGATTGATGTAATTTCTTGGAAACTAGAAGTTGTGCACTCGTGAAAATTTTTCATAAAAAAATTTCTACATTTTGTGATTTGATAACTTAAAACTGGCTCATAAATTATCAATCCAAAATTCTAAATAAGTTATAGAAACATTGTGCACTTTTCACCACCCAAAACCTCATTCTCTACAGGAGTTTAGAGTTTAAGGATAACTTTAGGAAGTGCTCTTAGCAATTGCATCACACTAATCTTATTAAATTGTACTCTTCCTCTTTAAAAAGAATATAGTCTAGCACACCAAACAATTTATACATATAATTTACACACCTATCATATTGAAATTTCTTCCAACTTTTATGTTAAATTGATTTAAAAAAATATATAATTTAGTGTCAAATTACTTCAACATTTATAACTCTGACAAAATATTTGGGAAAAACTTAACTAAACACAATTATTTTTGGATGATCTTAGACTATATAAATTAATTTTAGAATATGTATCATTTTATTTTATTTTATTTACAAATGATATAACATTAAGCGATATAAACATCATACATACAACATCAAACAATATAGAATTAAATGATGCAAGATAAAGCATTATAACATCAAATAATACAATATTTTAGATGAGGCAATATTAAACAATGTAAAATAAGATCATCCAAAAATTATAAATTATATATTATTAGAAAACTTAAGAAGTCAAATTTCAAATCCGTAATTACATTCAGAAAATAGTTTACCATTTAAAACAAAAAATTTGAGAAAATAATTTTACTTATATGAACTTTTCATAATTAAAACATTATTCTTTCGTTTCAAAACTTTGTCGTGTGATTAAAAGGTCTAAACTAAAGCTTTTTAAGCCTATTTGTCAACAAAACTAGTATTAGAATGTAAGATATAAAGTTTTATTAACTTATGCTCGTAAAAAGTCAAAGTTGAAAAATTTATATGTTTTGTGCTCTATTTTATTTATAAGATTTCAAAATAAATTTGTCCAAAGTAACATTCAAAACTTGTGTAATATTTATAGAAATAATTATTGCAAGAAAAATTCATCATTATAAAATTAAAATTTAGGGTGTTACAATTCACTTCCTCATTTTAGAATGTTATTCTAACTTTAATGTAGCTTATCCATGGTCTTAACTTTGTATTATCTTTATTAGAGGTACTATTATAAGTGAGGTTTTCTATTTTTTCTTTTACTATGTCAAATTAAAATATATGCGAGATCATAATATATTTACCGAATTAAAATACATGAAAAACATTATGTAGGTTTTGAAATACTATGATTTAGGACTATTTGACAAGTTTCAATGATATATTCTTTTAGAGATTTAATAAAGACCATAGAGTAAGTTTAGGCAATTTTAGTGTTCTTCCAACCCTAATCATTAATGTGACTTTTAATAAAATATTATTTCCTTCTTAAAACTCAAAGACTTTTTTTTTATATTGATAGCTTTTTTTCTATTTTAAAAAATCTTCATCTTTTCAAAAATTTGTTTGAATTTTTTTCATAGTTTCTTTCTCTATTTTTAGCTTGATTATGTAAGAATTTCAAGCCTCGTACCAATAATTTTCATTTTTGTTTTTCAAAATTAACGATAGAATTTTTAGAAAAAGCTTATAATTTGTCTAAATATTTTGTATATTAAGAGAAGATAGATGGGAAGAAGAAGAAGAATACTATATATTATTCCTCACTCCTCATATCATTTTTCATTTTAAATTATTAAAACACGATGTAAAATAATGTTACCTAAAAAACTTATTTCGCTATTATTTTTTATACTTAACTTCTTTTCATGGGGAAAACTCTTCTTTCTTTCTTTCATCACAACTTTTTATTATCTCTCTCAATTATTCGACTTATTTGATATCTTCAAAGTTCACTCAAATTACTAAGATATTTTTCCTTTTATTCTTGAATATATATATATATGATTTTTTTCTCAAATAGTATATTGTATTTCAAGAAACACAAACCTTAATTTCATTGAAATGATTTGTATTTAATTATTTATTCTCCTTTTTAATACTTTTGTTTATCATTTATATTTTTCACATAAGAATATTTGACTCTTAATTTTAACTATTCAAACCTCTTGGTAACTTGTTTTGAGATTTATGCAATTATTAATTTTTTTTCTTGATATTTGATTTTAAAGAGAAGAAAATGTATATCTATTTTACATTGAATGTTTGATGATATTACTTTTTTATGTGTGATTTTTATTTTTTCTAGAAAAATATTTATTTAATAGTTGAAATAATAAAGGGACACACACATGATACAAGTATGGATATAGTTGTTACCTAATGAAAATGAAAACGGGGATAAAAGAAAAATTGTATACTAGCTTGATATGGAAATGGGGATAAGGATGGACAACCTATTGCCATCTCTAATGATGGAAGGTGAACTCAATGGTGTATCTATCATGTTTAACCCTCTTAGTATGTTGTCATGGTATCTTCCATGGGACCACATCACATGTTATCTTATCTTTGTATGTGTTTAAATTAAAACAAGATCGTTTAAGAAGATTTATTTTGAAGTTTAACAAAAGCGTTTAAAGAAATAATGTCTATAAAAAGAATCATCTAGGATAACCACTAAATGTTATATATGTTTTAACAAATCCTAAACAATATACATTACTCTAAACAAATTTCACATAAATGCTAGTACATGTACCATGCTAAACGCTAATGAACATATAACGTTTTAAATTCAATGTACGAATAGTACTTCCTTGTCTATTATGTTGTTTCTCTTTATTTGTGCAGATCATAAAGGACAAAACTTTATTTTAAAGTTATGCATTGGTTCAGAAGAACGTTAAGAGATAAGAAGACATTATAAGAATGTTTTATCAATGTCTTTTTGTATGCTCAATTCGTACAAGCAACACAATTGTCTCTACAAAGTAATATAGCATCTGACTTCTCACAAAAGGTTATACATTGTTGGGAGTCTCACATCGACTATAGATAAGGCCAAATTATAATATATAAGTGAGATGCAAACCTCACCTTACAAGTCGGTTTTGTGGGGTTGAGTTAGGCTTAAACACACCTTCTAATATGATATCAGAGCCATGGTTAGAGCCTATCCTAGTGATATTTTTTGTTTCTTGGGCATTTCTATTTCACTCGCTATCGGGCATTTATCAGACCACCCAATCTCTACTATCATGCACGAGATGTCTATACCTCGGCGTGAAGGGGGTGTGTTGGAAGTCCCACATCGACTAGAGATAAGATCAAATTATAATATATAAAGTAAATGTCTTTGAGTAATGAATATTTTTCGAATATGCCTATATAAAGAAGACCTCATAAAGAAAAGAACACAAAACTCTTTGAAAAAGTAAAATCTTTGTAACAAGTTTTTCATATAAATTTTGTATTGTTCAAATATCTTCTGTAAGAACTTGTTTCTAGAGTTTACTTGTGATTTCACTTTATAGAGAGGGCTATAAGACATATTTAAGTATGGGTATCCCTTTACACATAGTCATTATAACCCTATATGGTTGAATATGAGTTGTGGTGATTAAATTCAGCTTATCTACCATTCTATTACTTGTCACATTTATGTAACTAAGAGCATAAATTATAATTGATTTTTTTTTTAATTTACACCTTTTATGGAAAAATAAATTTTTTTAGTTGTCTTTGAAATCTTTTTAGATTCCTAAGAGGTATTTAACTACTGTTAGTATCATTAGGACCCCACACATGTTATCCCGTGATACTAGTGAAGTGAAAGAAAAAGAATAACTTCAAAAGGAAGACATTTTTATAAGTGGAATCAATTATCTTGTAATATAAGTTCATGAGACCAAATCACAATTAAATGATAACATTTGATCTATTATACTCTTAAATAGAAAGACTTTTGCATATTATCAATCAATAATAACTTTTAACCTCATAATAAATATTTAATCTAATAATTAGTATTAAAATGAAGATCTTAAGTCTAATTTCCAACAAAATAATTCTTCTTTCTCTCAGATTAGCACAAAGAATAAAAGAAAGACTAAAACTTAGAGTAAAAAAATATTATGATGAGTGCATCTCAATTACCTAAAAGCATTAAAAGATTGTTTAACCCTAAAAACATGTATTGGTAAGGATAACGATGACCTTACAACTCTTGTTCTAGAACCTAGTAGCAACAAGATATTTTTAACACTAATCGCAAAGCTTGGTTTTCTCTTGGATCAAATGAAATCATGAAATTTTAACAGGACTTTGACTGAGCAAAACCAAAATTAATGATTTTTTTAGAAGTTGTTTGACCCCACTTTTTGGGAAGAACAATGATAAGGTATTTTCAGCCCCACTTACTGGTATTCTGATTAAAATGCCTTCATTGTGATTCTTTTAATAGGGAAAGAAATTTCACATGGTATTCTTCTTTTACTTAAAATTTGCATTTCAATGAAATCAATTACTTTAAACTTTAAAATAATTTAAATGTTATTATGTATTGTCAAATAAAAGATAATAACGAACACACATCATGTTGTGATATTTTACAAAATTCTAAGATAAAAATTCAGAATTTTTTTTATTAACAAATGTTAATTATTAATTTTTTAATAGAGAAAATTAAATTCATAATTTTTTCCTTTTAATTTTTTACCATCAAGCCGCTCCACAAAAACTCTGATATGACTATATGAAAAATCATGAGAAGCTAAACGTATAAAATTGTATTTTCGGAGCAACCTTAATATACAAAATTAGTCTCTCCTTTTCTTTTCATTCTCACACACTCACAAGATATAGGAAGCTGGAAACGTCCGTCTGTCCACAACATTTTCCTATCATTGTTGATATTTTTTTCAAGTTTGGACACAAAAGAATAGATCGCTATTAACTCCGCGGTGGTCATTGTCGGCAGTTTTCTCTCTCACTTTGTCTTTCTTTTCATTAATTGCAACGAATATAAACATTTCTTGTCCTTCTTCTATTCATATCACATTCAAAACCCATCGCTTATTACTTTCGACGACGACCTTTCTTATTGGCTAATTAATTAATGCCCAGTGCTTATCATTGCCAGAACTACAACAGCGTAATAATTCCCATACACAATACTGCAAATTCAGAATAACTTAAAAGGATTACAATGAAATTGGGGCGTTATATATCATCCGTTTTCTTAATAGATTAAAAAAAGAAATATGTTGGGATATGTTAGGACAAAATTTCCGTTAGTGTTCCTTTGAGAAAGCATTGCAAAATTGACGGAAAAAAGTGGTACCATAAACTTTCCTAAAGTTGTTGGTTCCAATGGAATTTCAGGGAAAATTTTAATTTTGGTTTGTTGTTTAACAGTGTGCAGAATAAGGGTATGATGTATGTATGTATGTGAGTGTCACAGTGTGGCAGCCAGCACCTTGATCTCAAGAGATTTGACAATGATTTGACGTTGATTGGGCACCAATAATTTCCAGCAGTTTTCCTTTCTGAATTCACAATGTGTGTGAAACCATTCGCCTAAGAAGACTGCCATATCGTCTATTTTATTGGGTGGGTCCATACAATGCATTATTTTTCAAACTAGTTGCATGACACGTGATTGACTCATCACAACATCATGGTTGTAACTTTTGGGGTCCTAAGAGTGCCACCTCTTATCATTTTCATCATTCACCAGTTCACACTGTCCTTAATTAAACCTCTGCACAGAACTCATTTTGGTTACATGTAAAATCTACACTCTGCTCTCACTGTGTTGCCCAACAGAGATAGAATTTGCATGGATTACGATGGTTGAAACTTGGAACTCAGATCCTGTTTCTGACTTCTAAGAGGGTTTTGGCCATATTTTCTTGCAAATTTTTCAACCTTGAGATTTCTGTGTACCTTCTAAAAGGGGCAAGTACAGTTCCTAGTTTGAAGCAAGCTTCTGAGCTTCTCAACTATCAACCGTTTTAATTAATCATTGCATAGCGACTGAAAAAGAAAGCTTATTGAAACTTTGGTTGCAAAGAAATTCGGTGTGACAAGAGAGCAGTAGAATTCATTGTATATGGCAGTCATCTGAAGATCGATCGTAGTACAATAAAAAGCAAACTTTTTTTGTGTTTGAAAACTCGCTGGAAAGCTCAAATTCCCTGATATCTTTGAAGTTATAACTATTAGCTTAAGACATGGAACCAAACAGTCTATTGTTCTAATTCTTTCAAGGACATAGAATTTCTGAAATTTTCATGCCATATTATGTTTGATAGATGTATTATATTACAGGATAATATCATGTCTTGTTTTCTCTTTGACGTTCCATGAATAAAAGAGCGTTAAGAAACTACACACTTTGATTTTATAAAGGAAAAAAAAAAAGCAAATAAAGATTAGATATATTTGTTTATTCATGAAACGAATTGGAGTCTTTTTAACTCTGTTGTCACTCAATCCTGTTCAGTCATGAAATCCTATCATTATCTACTATAACTTAAGTACTGAAATTGATGTCTGACTTGTACAAAGACATTTTTAAATGCAAGTTCATCTCTAACACGAAACATGTCTGTCACCTATTGATTTGAAAGTCCATAGTAGGCAAAGCTTGTCTACAAGTCTCTCTTCAAGTGTTTCATCATTTTGTCCATACTACTTTGCCCACCAAAACTCAATAATAGATAACCCTACCACGTATAAGCTGGTGGCTATGGCCCTTTTGTGCTGCAATCACAGTGCTTCCAGGAGGCACGTTGTTCCTGTCCCAGGTTGCTGGGTATAAAGCAACATCTAAAGTAACGCTAACCATTATTACAAACTCCAATCTACCACCTCCTTAAAGGGAAAAGTCACTGACATTTCCGAACACATTATTCTATCCAGTTACAAGTAACAATCCAAACAAGTTAACTAAGTGAAATCATGAAACATGACCAAATGCCAAAAAATTGGAGTACTTATGGACCAAAGAAAAAACACATGAGGAATATACAGTGATCAAAATGGTATTTGCACCTTTCCCAAATTTCACTAAAATAAAAACGGTTAAAGCCTGGCTCCACACAGTTTAGCAAAAACTTGCTCCCGGCATACCTAGGGTCTTGCATCAAAAAAGACTCCAGTCAAGAACCCTGAAGCTTGTAACAGCCAGTTTAAAGACCTCATCCATGGGCGTACATCCAACTTGAGCAGCTGGAACGGCTACACCAGCACCAACTGTGTCTGCGCTTTCGCTCAAAGGACTGAAGACATAGAATAGAATCAAAATGTATGTCTAGCACATGATGTAGAGCTTTCACTAGAATAGATGATATTTCCTTTGATTTTTTATTTGATTTGCTTAACTCTAGCAGTTGAAGATTTACACGATCAATTACATGTTAACACCAGAAAGGATAATTTTCCACCCAAAGGAAAGATCAATTGCACTCATAATATTGGGTATATACCAGAATAATACTTTGAATATTTTTTTATTGACAAAAACCTCCTGATTTCTTATATATGGATTAGAGAGGTCAAACTAATGTCAAAAAGGGGACGAGTATTGGCTGTGATTTCATTAGACTTTAAACTACAGGGGATGAGCGTAATTAGACAAATAAAAAGTTTAAACAAAACCTGAACATCCACCTAAACTCAATAGAACTCACCCAATCAGTCATAACTTGAATTACTAGACAAGTTAGGGAAGAGCTTATTGTCATGAAAAAGATATTCTACAACTTACTTTATAACAATTGGCTCGTATGCAGTGATTAGAACGTCGGTATCAACTTCTTTAAGACGCAAATTTGCCAAATAAACCTGAAAAAAAATTAAACAATTTTGGAATGAATCAAAAGATCAGTCGATGTAGTAACATTGTCAAATTACCATTAGCAAATGTTGAAGTAACGCGAAACCTACTTTCACAATATTTTGTGCTTCCCTTCCTTGCCGACCTTTGGAAATTGCCTGCCAACAATTCCATATGACTGTAAGTGATTGAAAACATGCGCGGTGGCGCAAAACTCTTTAAAAAACTCACTTGCACACATTATATAAAGAACAACCTTGAAAACGGAGATATGAAAAAGGAATCAATTTTCTCTTACAAGAAAATAAAAATAAATAAATAAAAAATAAATTAATTAATTAAAATCCGAACTAATATAGGAATAGAAAGACAAGAACATATTTTAAACCTATAAGTGAGTTAAATTGAAATTTGAGTCAAAGATTGGGCCGCAATTGGGCCAACGCTTAAGCTATTGTTGGGCCAACCGTCCAGCAGATGATAAAATAATCAAAGAATATCTAATTAAAGATATTGATAAAGCAGGTTATAAACAATCAACCGAATTTTCAGATAATCTGTTTATATCTTATTGGGTTTGTATTAGCTCAGGATCCATGAGGTAAATTATAAATACAAAACCAGGACCGAAAGCCAGGTAGGTTCCACTTACGTTCAATTCACCCTTCATAACACCCAAACATTCAACAGTGATAATCTTTCACTAAATACTCAACTAAGAGCCGAGGCTCTTCAAATCACACGCCTAACTTGAGCGTCGGAGTATCTTTTGCAGGTAACTCCCCCTGGGGCACGAAGGCAACCGATCGACCAAGACTGACATGACCAAACGGCCTAGACGGAAGTCAAACTGTGGAAGCCGAGCGGTCTAAGCGGAAGGAGCAGGTGGAGCTCGTGATTCAAGCGTCAGAAAGGTTTGTGTCTCGATCCCGAAAATATCTACCGAAACATTTTGGCGCCCACCGTGGGATCGAGGGGCATCCCTTATGACCACAAGGAACCGGACATGGATGCCGTCTCACCATCAACGTCAACAAGCTTCTACGGCTTTACCGATAATTATTTCGATATAAATTCATTTTATTATTTAATCTATATGATTTAATTTAAATATCTTAATTCAATATTATAATATTGTTGAAGATTTATTAATGCACTCACCACTTAGCAAAATTTGGCATCAAGTGTTCAACCATGCAACAGCTGGCCCATTCGGCCTCATTGGTATTCAGTTATTCGGCTTCACAGTACATGTGACAAGTTCATGCAGACCACTCGTCCAAGAGGAGGGCAAGAACCGAGCAGTGATAAAAGTTCTAAATGAACTGTCACTCTCGTAAACAAAACCCAGGGGCGTTATGTGAAAAACACCTGGTCGAAACCGAGTGGTGATAAAAGTTCTAAACGAACTGTCAGTCTCGTAAACAAAACCCAGGGACGTTATGTGAAAAGAACCTGGTCCAAACCGAGCGGTGATAAAAGTTCTAAACGAACTATCACTCTCGTAAACAAAACCCAGGGACGTTATGTGAAAAACACTTGGTCCAAACCGAGTGGTGATAAAAGTTTTAAACGACTGTCACTCTCGTAAACAAAACCCAGGGGCGTTATGTGAAAAACACCTAGTCAAACCGAGCGATGATAAAAGTTTTAAACGAACTGTCACTCTCGTAAACAAAACCCAGGGATGTTATTTGAAAAACACTTGGTCCGAGCCGAACGGTAAAGCTCGTTCCCTAGGAAGAGCTCCTAGGTCAAAGTCAAAGACCGAGAGGTAAATCCCTCTTGTTGAAGACAAAGACCGAGAGGTAAATCCCTCTCGTTGAAGACAAAGCAGGGAGGTAAAGCCTTCTCAAAGCCGAACGGTAAAGCCCGTTCCCTAGGAAGAACTCCTAGGTCAAAGTCAAAGCAGGGAGATAAAGCCCTCTCAAAGCCGAATGGTAAAGCCCGTTCACTAGGAAGAACTCCTAGCTCAAAGACCGAGCGGTAAATCCCTCTCGGCCGAGGGGTAAATCCCTCTTGATGATGTTGAAGACCAGCGGTAAAACTTTCTCGACAAAGAGGTAAAGTCCTCTCGATGATGTTGAAGATAAAGACCGAGAGGTAAATCCCTCTCGGCCGAGAGGTAAAACCCTCTTGCCAACAAACCGAAGTTATAAACCGAACGGTGAAGACAGTCCCCTGTGTACTATAAATCGAACGGTAAAACCCGCTCCCTAGGAGGAACTCCTAGGTCAAAGTCAAAGACCGAGAGGTAAATCCCTCTCGGTTCATGTTGAAGGCTGAGAGGTAAATCCCTCTCGGTTCATGTTGAAGGCCGAGAGGTAATTCCCTCTCGGTTCATGTTGAAGGCCGAGAGGTAAATCCCTCTCGGTTCATGTTGAAGGCCGAGAGGTAAATCCCTCTTGGTTCATGTTGAAGGCCGAGAGGTAAATCTGTCTCGGTTCATGTTTACATGGAAAGCAAACTCCTCACTACAGGAAAATCAGTCTCCCTCAAACTCATAAGTCCTATAGTTCACCACGGCTAAAGCCGAACGGTTAACTCAGACTTGGGGGGAATAATGTATCGTACCAAGTGGAGGCCGAACGGTTAACAATCAGCATCGTTCGGTCCATCCACTCAGGTCAAAGATTGGGCCGCAATTGGGCCAGCGCTTAAGCTATTGTTGGGCCAACAGTCCAGCAGATGATAAAATAATCAAAGAATATCTAATTAAAGATATTGATAAAGCAGGTTATCAACAACCAACCGAGTTTTCAGGTAATCTGTTTATATCTTATTCTATTTATATTTTATTGGGCTTGTATCAGCTCAGGATCCATGAGGTAAATTATAAATACAAAGCCAGGACCGAAAGCCAAGTAGGTTCCACTTACGTTCAATTCACCCTTCATAACACCAAACATTCAACAGTGATAATCTTTCACTAAATACTCAACCAAGAGCCGAGGCTCTTCAAAACACACGCCTAACTTGAGCGTCGGATTATCTTTTGCAGGTACCTCCTCTCCTGGGACACGAAGGCAACCGATTGGCCAAGACTAACGTGACCGAACGGCCTAGACGGAAGTCAAACTGTGGAAGCTGAGCGGTCTAAGCAGAAGGAGCATGTGGAGCTCGTGATTCAAGCGTCAGAAAGGTTTGTGTCTCGGTCCCGAAAATATCTACCGAAACAAAATTAAAATCTGAAATGCAATCAACCTATGAGTATCATGCTATTACAAATAACCCAATATTAAAACACCGATAATAAAAGTAACACATGTATTTTTAGCTTGTACAGCTCCAACATAAATATCTGATAAAAAAATCTTCATAAATCCAAAATTACACTAATAAAGGAAATGATTTTTTCCAATTATGTAAAAGGCTTAATTACCTACTTAGTCCCCATGTTCGGAGGTAATTTGATGTTTAGTACCCGGTTTTAAAAATGTAGGCATTTGATACCTATGTTTTGAAATTTGTATCAATTGAATCCTACCCACTTAACGCCGTTATAAATCTAACGTTTTTCTGACTGTGTATGTGATTTGTGGACGAGCGTTTGTGGACGAGCGACGAGGACGCTCGTCCAGCGAAGAGGACGCTCGTCCAGCGAGGCAGAAGAGGACGCTCGTCCAGCGAAGCGAACGCCCAGTCAGGCAGAAGAGGACGCTCGTCCAGCGAAGCGAACGCCCAGTCAGGCAGAAGAGGACGCTCGTCCAACGAAGCGAACGCTCGTCCATAACCGCTCGTCCACAAATCACATACACAGTCAGAAAAAACGTTAGATTTATAACGGCGTTAAGTGGGTAGGATTCAATTGATACAAATTTCAAAACATAGGTATCAAATGCCTACATTTTTAAAACCGGGTACTAAACAGCAAATTACCTCTGAACATGGGGACTAAGTAGGTAATTAAGCCTATGTAAAATTAGCCAATTTCCACTGTCTTGAAGTTACAGAAATCCAGTGTATTTTTGTTGTTCGCAAGTCAAGACTGAGAAATAAGGATCATTTATGGCACTAAATTGTAGCCATCCAATTATTTTTACTGAAATAATAATATAAATAAATGGTGTAATTGGGGAAAACCAACATGATTTCACAAAACAGATTTCTAGACCTTCATCTTTATTTAGCTAGCATATATGTAGATCATGTGTTTGGGCCAATTACAATATGCAGCTTTATAACCACGGAGAGGCACGTGACATGTCTGACTCAAGATGGTTATTGAGTAAATTGAACATATCATAGATGGAACTTAATGCCCATTTGATAATGTCATATTGAAAATAGACATGTACATAGGCATATACAGATTAAACCAAATGTCAATCATTTTTCTTAGATAAGTTCCTGAGTTCTCAGATAATCAGCAATTTGCAGACAATAAGGAGATTAATATATATGTGAATATCTAAGGAAGTGGTAGACCAGACTAAAAACCATACTTCAACTATAAGAAAGTTCTCCTAGCACCACTACACCAGAAAAAATCATATGCAAGCTTAGACTGACACTGATGAATAGGCAGCTAACTATGCTCCAAATTAGTGCAAAAAAAGGGTAGATATCGATTTAATAGTATTCAGGTATGGGTGGCCACCAAGATGAATAATCAAATTAACAAATATCATTAACACTGAGCAGTAAGAAAACAGGCTACAATACAAGTACACAAGTAATCTATATGATAAAGATATCATCAAATAATATCAAGTTCAAGAGTAATAAATAATAGATAAGAAGGAAGTTAAGTTGATCTAGTTTTGGACTCGTAACACTGTCTTTTCACACCCTCAATCTATGAACAACGAATACAGAAAATAACAAGGCACGCAAGTAGATGGTGAAATCTAATTAACAATCCAGAGAAGTTATAAGAAACAATGTAAGAAAATTAGTCCCAAAGTGACGCATTTAGATGATCAGGAAATGATGTACAAACATAAATTAAGGTCAAAACAAACGTGGAAACATTACCATCTGACCCACTGCAGTTGTTACAACTGCAGGAGTATTGTAGTACGTCAAACCAGGTGCTTCCAGAACTCCTGACTGCTCAACAACCTGATCAATTTAAAGTGGAGAGATGATCATAACGCAATAACTTAGATAATCATGAAACAATTAAATTTTGCAACAAATAAGACATTAAATGGATAGCTTTAAAAGAAAGCTATCTTCTCTAAGAGAAATTCCTTTTCCCGTTAATGTGTGTTGGGTTGGGAGATAATACATGCTCTTTCACACAGCAATTGAAGTAGTGTAATGCTTTGATAAATCAAACCACTTTGGAATTAATAGGAAGAAATATCACAAGCGATGTTATAGTTAGCTGTAAGGGAGAACAGAGTCTTCCAATTATCAATGACAGGTAAACCTCCTAAACTACATAGAACACACTCACACAAAGTTTAAGATCATATCAAACAACTACCGTGGACCAACAAACAAACTTTGAAAAGAAAACTTTGATAAATTAAATAGCATAGAAATTATAGCACCCCTTATGGAACTAAATCAACCAAGCCCCGAAAGCATATTTTTTTTCACTGGAGATGATACTGTATGGTAAAAGCAAAACAATCAAATATTCAGAAAGCACAGTACACCTACCGTTGGTATCATTCATTCAATCCACAATTTTTCATGGTCAACACATAATAGGATGAACTTCATAAAATTCAGTTTCCATATACCAATTACAGTGCAACATTTAAAGAATCTGATAATATGACGAAATCATGATGAAATGACGACATACCAGAGTTCCTTCAGCATCCTGTTCACTGGCAAGGTCGTGAAGAAACCATACAGCACTCTCATTATCAGCAACGTCAGGCCTGAATTCTAAAAGCTCAATGATCAAGCTTTCGTCTCGGTTCGGGTCGGCGAACACCTCCTATACAGCAGCATCAATACCCCAAAATCAAGTCAGCAAAAGGAATAAGCAAAACATAGAATACAATCTAAGTGAAAAAGGCATGACAAGACCTGATGATCAGGGACTTCTCGAATGTCGCTGACATCCTACAAGAAATAACCATAACCTTAATTTCAGCAAAATTAAAGCCACACACACAGTGTCTTCGAATGGTTTATCCAGAGAAAACAAGAATAAGGAAAATGCAAAACAAAACAAAAATGAATGACCTGGAACCTGTTGGGGAACGTGCAAGATATTTTGCCACCAAACAAAGGGTGTTGGTAAGTTATATCTTGTGGCATTTTTGCACCAATGAAAAGAACAGGGGACAGCACCTCCACCACCACCACCCTACTTTACATCAAAAGCGGAAAATTACAACCCCGTTCAAGCAATTCACGTGAACCAAGTTAACGGAACCCAAAAATCAACTATATATTACAATTACTCATTTAGGGAACGATAAGTCGATAATTAACCCCAAATGAATGAACAAAGCTAAACACTGTAGTGATTACAAAAAAGATACAGTTGAGATAAAAAAAAAGCATAAGAGAAGTAAGAATACCTGGGAGGAATCGAACTACGTGAGAATAAGCAGCAGCAGACGCAGAAGCTCTAGTTTGTTCTTCTGGCACTGCTACCTAGTGTAGGTATATGCAGTCCGGCCCATTTTGGCCCACCTTATAAATGGGCTGACCCGGCCCACGAGAAAGGAAGCTGTAAACGTTGAACCCGATCCGGCCCACCAAGGTTTGGTGGGCTGTTAATTCACATAAACCCACTATGGGTCAGAGAATCAACTCAATAAGCTTCCATGAATGAGAATGTCGCGGGGCGGAGGCCGAAGCTCGCTGTTTCGGGCGTCGTCGACGCCCGTTGCGTCTTCGCCGGACTATGCGCCGGCGTGAGGCAGTGTGCTGCGGCTTGCAGAGTGAGTTAGTGTTGTTGAGAGAATGTGAGAGTTAGATCAGCGAATTCGGAGAGAGCGAGTTAGAGAGGGGTGGATGAGCGTGTTTGGGTTGGGCTGCGCTTGGTGGACCTAAGGGAATGGGTTACTGCTATCCTTTTCTTCCTGCACCCCTTAAAATCATATATTCCAACTTTACCCTCTTCCTCTCCCTCATCGTTCTCCCGCACCAGGACGAGTACACACCCCCAACATTTTTTCTTCACCTTCATACGCGGCCATCGTCTTCTTCCTCGCCGTTGAACGGCACTCACACCAACAGTCGCGCAAAGAGCCGAAAAAAATCAGAATGGTGGAAACCAAAGAGCTCTTTCTGGCTTCATCCCCAAACAAATATCACGAATCCTAAGTTATGGCACGTGAATGAATGATCTAAATGGAATGGAATGCATTTTTTTTAAATATTCCCCAACGAATATTTTTGGAAGTTATTTTCAATTAAAAATACCTTTTAAAACATTTATTTTAGAATGTGTTTAAAATTATATTATTGAATAACTTTGGAAATATTTGTTTATTTCGAGATATAATTTTAAACACATTTCAAGTGGAGTTTTTCGAAAAATGTTTTCAAATTCAAAAATAGCTTTCAAAATAGTTTTTTTTTAATCTTTTTATATTTGCTGAAATACTATTTTTAAAGATATTTCGGAATCTATATTTCCTATAGTCATTTTAGAATATTAAAAAAATTAAAATAACACTTGTGGGTGTTATTTTTTAATTTAAAAATATATTTTAAACAATCATTTTAGAATATTAAAAAAGTTTCTAAAACAAATATTTCAAGAATATATTGTTTTATACATTATAAATTGAATATTTCGAAAGACATTTTTTGAATGTGGTTAAAAATAAAGAAGAGTAAAGAACTTTATTATAATTTTAATAAGGAATAGAGTTAATATTTGCTTTATAATTTTAAACATATTTTAGTTTGAGTGTTATACAAAGTATTTTCAAATTCAAAAATGACAAAATAGTTATTTTGGACATGGTTTTATATTTTAAAAATATTATTATAAAAATAATTTTAAATGCAAATATATATTTCGAAATATAAAAAAAATATGGATTCTGAAGTTATTTAAAAATTTAAAAATATATTTCAAAATAATCATTTCAGAATATTAAAAAAAGATTTAAAACAAATATTTTGAAAGTCATTTTTAAATTTAGAAATATCTTCCTAAACCTATCATCTAAAATGTATTTTATATATATATATATATATATATATATATATATATATATATATATATATTAGATTGAATATTTATGTAACATCTAAATTCCTAAACCTATCATCTATAATTTATTTTTTTATATATATTTTAGATTGAATATTTATGTAGCATCTTATTTAAGTAGTTTAAACACATTGTCTAAAAAACATCATCAAATCAATAAAATATAAACGGTTGAAGTGAAAATAAATTATTTTCACAATTATCCAAAAATAACTAATAGTAAAATTTTATATAATAAAATCTAAAAAAATAAGTCTTTCAAAATAAACTAATTGTTTTAGACCTAACTACATGCTTGCACCATCTCTTCTAAGTGTCTCTACTTTACTGAAATATCGTCTCCCTCTATTCATACTAATCAAGTGATCATTGCAAAAAAAACAAACAAACAAACACAAGCAAACAACAATCAAAGAAACACAAAAAGGTAAGGTAATGTTAAAAGAATTAAACATGGAGTTTCACAAAACATCATACATTACATTTTATCCAATATCAAACAAACATCTTAAGCATATCATTAAGACCTAGACTTGACCATCCAGATACATGTATGGATGTCGAGCTATGGTGGGTCATGCACTTATAATGGTCTCTACTGTTCTATAAAGTCATTGCCAATGGGTTTCACCCAACCACACACACACAAGATTAGTTTGTTCTGCGTCTTAGGCGAAGATAAAGCCCCTAGACTAAAACCTCCTACTACTCTCACCATATGTCTCACCCCTCTCTACTTGAGAATGAGTGACAATTAGAGTGTTAGGATAATTCCCAAGACTGAACTCCTACATTCATACATACAATACTTGAAACAACCATTAACAATTTCATCCTTATAATTCTTTTCCAATTCCATTTATCTATATTATGACCTCACGTAAACCTCATCATACAAGTCCATAAATATTACTAAACATTCATCAAAGTACTAAAAAAACAGTTAAAACTCAACATGAAACGAAAGAACATAAGGCACAACCAAAACCAACAACAAAGCGCCCAACGCCAACACCATTGGAAGATTGGCGCTCAGCGTGCCAAAAGCATTTTCTTTCATATTTTGCACCACTTAACGCCCTAAGGGAGCGCTCAGCACTTAAACAATAGTGAGCTCTATGGTTTGCCAACGTTGAGCTTCACTCAAAGCCACTCAACGCCATAACAGATGACAACAACCTATTTTTCTGATGTTGGTGCACCTCGGACCTATCCAAATGACCAATTTGGGTTCTTTAACACTAGGATTGATACGAAAGCATGTTTATAGGTGAAATGGAATACCACATTGCTCATTTGGTTAGAAACAAGATGCACTAAACCAACCCAACCACTATAACCAATTCTACACCATATAAATCAGAATTTAGCAAACTAAGGGTCTAAACAAGTCACAATTGACTTAAAAACAAATCTCAAACCTTCAGTTTTAACACAGACCTACTCCTTTATATTTTTACCTATTAAAACCTCTAAAACAAATAAAAAACTCAACTAATTGACTTACCAACTCAATAACATATTTTTAATTAACTAAAAGTCTTTACAAGTTTTACATGACCCTAAAATAGACCCAAGAACTCAATTTCTCCCGTTTGACTATTACCTCAAATTCTCGTCTAACAAAACCCCCCATTTTAGACAAAAAACCAACCTATAACTTAATCTATTCTCTGCTTTCCAATACCACATCAGTTTTATACAATTTACGCCCATAAATAGCAGGATTCAAAAGATCATACAAGTACCAATTCACAATCATTCATGACATCATGCATCAATTAGCCAAACACACTCATCAAAACACAATTACCATTAAATAACCATTTCAAATTATAACAAAATCAATTGAACATCAACCTTGCAACCTAGCAACCACAATTCATACTTCTTAATTCAAAAATAAAGAAATTATTAGCTTCCCTTACATGGTGGAAAGCTTAAATGGCTCTAAAAAACAAACAACCCCTATTTCCGCTAAGAGAACACAATTATACCTACAAACCACAAGATTTTTGACCAAGTAGATCATTGAAATCACTTATCAACAAGGAACAAGAAGAGAAGAACGAACGACACATGCGGTAGAATAAATTTGCATGTTTCTCAAAGCACCATAACAAAGGAAAAAAGAGAGTAAAAATTAACTTACTCGATAAAGAAATGATTGGATAAAGGTGAAATGCTTACTATCGTGATCACCTAGGTACCTCATAATCGTTAAACAAATATTTTAAAAGTTAAATCTCTTAGAGATAAGAGAGAGAACTCAGAGAATAAGTTTTAAAAAGACAATGAGTGTTTTAGATAATGAAACACATTTATAAAAATTTTATTTATTTTATTAAACTTTTAATATTAAAATAAGTCAATCTCATTATTTTAAAATATTTATCAACTTTAATAATTTATTTTCTAAATTCTTACAATAACATATTTTTTAAATATAAAATATCTTTCAAAATAGTCAATCAAAATTAGAATAAGGGATAGATTGAAGATTACCGTGTTTATGGGTGAAGAAAGAAAACCACGTTACTAATTGAATGAAAGAGAGTATAAAAGGTAATACGGGTTCAAGAGGTCTTTCTCTTCCTGCAACTATAGCCTTTACCTGCACCCTCCATTTCGGATAAATGTTTATTTCAGGCTGTTATGTTACTTTGGTCCGACATTATTTTTAAAAATAAAATATATTACATAAATTTAAGTATATTATTATAATTAAAAATAAAAAATAATATTTTACTTGTTAAATTCAAAAATAATATTTTATTACTTAAAGTATAAGAATGTATTTAAATTATTTATATTTATATTTTTTAATAAAATGTATTTTCTGACATAATAATATAACTAATTCAATAAAGAAATTAAAATCAAACTAATTTTAATGGTTATTAACATTTTATTAATATTATATTTATAAATAATAATTTATATTTGATACTTTATATTAATATTATAATTTATAAAAGAAAAATAGACAATGTAAATAAGTGACACTTAATACTGATATTTACACTACAAAATCTAAGACGTGATAACAGAAAATTTTACAAAAAAATTAAAATTTAATAAAAATTACAACAAATTGATATGTAATGTCTTTAACGTCGTAAGATACTAATAAAAAACAGAATTAATTTAATTTTTTAAAAATTAAAACTTTATTGAAACAAAAACAAAAATAAGAATCTATTTATAACTTTTCAACCAAAAAAAAATTAAGCCTATAATTTTTTTAATATGTTTTAGATTATATAATCTAAAATATATTTTGAAAATGTTATGAAAAACATGTTCTAAAATTTTTAAACCATACTTTATTTTATAGAAACTTTATTATATTTGGACTAAGTTGATTTTTCTAGGAAGTTTTTGTGAAGCGTGAGATTGAAACATAAAACCTTGTTTGAGAAAAATCATATTATATCTTATCATATATTTAAAAAATTAAATTGGTAACACGTTAGTGTTATGTCCAAATAAAAAATTGCCCTAAAGCTCTATGGTCCCATTCCGCAAAATCAATTCTAGAATTCCATTATGTTGTTGAGGATATTTTTCTTACACTCCATAAAAATCAATCCTTATCTTTACTCATTTTATTAGAACATAATTTTTATATTACAAAGTATTAATTTTAGAAAGATCTTACTATCTTTAAAATACCTGTTTTTGAAATGAAAAAGATGAGGGCAAGTTCTACGAGGTGTAAAAGGTAATGTCTTTTTTTTTTCTTATGGAACTTACACATTCACAAAGCCCATATCGTCCGATATGAATAAGAAATCCAAATTAATTTAACTAACATTAGGTTATTTCATATATATCTCTAAACATTTCATCCTACATCTCCAATTTCCAAAAATAACTTTTAAGAGTTACATTTTTCTTCATCGAATTTCAAAATTCAATGAAAAAAATGATATTTACCAACACTCAATTATCCTATCCACTTGTTTCTTGAGAAGAGCTAGGCTCTTGGTGTGCATAGGAGATTGAGGAAGAACTCCATTTGGAGGAGGTAAGTCAATTAATCCACAAAGCAAAGTCTGAAATTTTTTATTCAAAGAAATAATCAATTTCCCTCGAATCACTACTATAAATGACCATTAAACAATCAAGTACAAGAGAGAGATATTGTTAGTCCTAGCAACAATATGTCATAGTGGTACACAGAAGGTTTCTTGAGATTGAATTCCTTTTGTTGTACCATCTGAAAAGCAACACTATGGTCAAAGAAGTAAAACCCCATTATCATTATGGCGAGAATAAAAGCAGCAAAAATATATGACGGAGAAACATTCTCCATATTTTGTAGAAGGTGTTTTGTAAGTAATGATCAAAACTACTAAAGTAAGAACTGCTTTGACATATACATTACGAATTACTTTGATTAGTGTCTAGTGATGTAAAGATGTACATTCTCAAACAAGAAGAGAGGTAAGCCTTTCTAGGAACTCCAAAAGGCACTTTCCTCGGTACTATGAATGATAGTGTTGTCCACACCACCACCATGAAAGACACTCCATAGTCTGCAACGAAACTTCTAAACCACCTTGTTCAATAAATAAATTATATCAGATTCTCCGTTCCAACCATGTTATAGTTCAGATCACTTAAAATTCTTATAACCATGACCTTGCTCCTCTATTTTTTAAAAATGTATAAAGAAGGCCAAAGATGAATATAATGCCCATCAATCCATTTGCATACAGCCAATCAAAATGACACTTTTCCAATATTGAGTCTCCTTCTTAAGAACATTAAACTCATGTACAATTTCATCAACTTACTAAAATTTGTGTCAAAGTACTTTTTCCATGTCGTCAATTTAATTTATCAATTACTCAATAATAATAATAATAATTATTATTATTATTATTATTAATTATTATTATTATTATTATTATTATTATTATTAATTATTATTATTATTATTATTATTATTATTATGCAACGGGACAAATTATAATTTCGTGTTAAATAGTCTTTCTAATAGTAGATCACTAGAAGTTTTAATTTGCACATAAATTTGAATTTATCTAAGTGCATGTTATTTCCACCAAAGCCTGATAAATAAATAAAGTCAATTTCAATTTTTTTATAAAAAAAAATCATTAATTCCGTAAAATCAAAAGTTGGGATAATCTTTTTTGTTTTTTTCATATCTTAACTCCAAAAAAAGGTTGTTAGAGATTGTCTAGTTATCTAATCATGTGTCCCTCTTAATTGAGTTAGCTATTTGTAACCATCTGTGTCCCTCTTATTCTTCATAGTCTCCAAAGCTTATGATAAAGTATGCTACAATAATTCATCAAATCCATCTAACAATAATATTGACACGATGGAAAAGTATTCTTTCCCCATATAAATTGCTTCGATTATCAATTTTGGATAATCTAAAAAACAAAGCAAGCGATATTTTAGTTGTAAAAGGATAGATTGAAATTAATTTTTTTTAAGATAATATTTCTAGACATTTTTACCTCCTTTCTTCTAATTATTACCATTCATAGAAAATTGACTGATATTGAGATTACCAATAAAAACTATTGGTAATAATTTTCATTATTACAATTAAATTATCATTGTTACATATCTTTC
Source organism: Vigna umbellata (assembly GCF_029865625.1). Lineage (NCBI taxonomy): Eukaryota > Viridiplantae > Streptophyta > Magnoliopsida > Fabales > Fabaceae > Vigna > Vigna umbellata. Next base: position 54,121,067 of record NC_142167.1, on the reverse strand, counting down.
GTATTTTGTTTTGTAGATAATCAATGAGATGACATAGAATATGATAGAACAAATTGTACAACATTTTTTAAAAATTGGAATCTTACTTGCTATTTTAAACTAAATTAATGATGTTTTTATGATTATGTATATTAAAATAAATTTTTGTTTAATAAAATGAATAATTGAACATATTTTTACTAAAAATAAGTACATTATTGCTATATTTTAAAATAAACAGTTTTTTTTCAACATTAGAAATTTATATATTTTCTTAATTATATTGTTTTAATACTTTTACAACATTATGTAGAAGTGCAATTAGTATTATACATTTGAATTTTTTTTCATTTCTCTTTTTCTTTATCATACTCTCTCACACTAGTTCCTTATATTTTTTTTCATTTTTTTCTTCCTAAAGTTTTTAGTAGTTCTTTTAGGAATGATTTTTGTTGATTAAATGTAAAGACTTATGTGGGTAATGTTCTTGAGAATCTTATTACCTTCATTGTAGATTGGTATCTTTGTGGCAAACAATTATGAAAGAGAAAGAAGAAAAAACATAGTGAAAACTAGAAGTGTTGGAAAAAGCAAGGCAAACTTGAGTTTAATTAAGAGATTGAACTTGTTTGAGATTTTGTTGTGTGTGGTATAATTGTTTGAAATTGAATTATATGTGTGATCTGAATTGAAAGAGTATTGGTGAGAATGCTGGTTAGTTATTACTTGTTTTGATCACTTGAAATGATGAGTTGAGGTTATAATTAGTAAAATTTGTTGTTGTATCTTGACATGGTTAAAAGGTTGAGTTTTAGGCTAGTTTTAGGCTAGTTTTTGGTCTATTTTTGGGGTTTTGGCAGGTGAAGATTTAAAGGAGTTATTTTGTGATTAAACTAAAGGTTTAAGGTCTGTTTTTGAGTCAATTATGACTTGTTTGGACATTTAATTTGTTGATTTTTGGTTTATAACATGTAGAATTGAATAGATAAGTTTTTGAGTGATTAGGTTGATCTACTGCATCTTGTTTTTTATCACATGATAAAATAGGTACTTAATTTTAGTCATAACCATGTTTTTGCATAAATTCTAGTGTCAAGGATACCAATTTGATCTTTTGGATAGGTCTAAGGTGCACCAAAATCAAAAAAATAAGTTATTTGGTATAATGCTGAACGACCCTGTGTGGCGCCGAGCGCTATCAAACCCAAGAGCCACTGGGCTCCAGGACACTAAGCGCCACTTTAGGCGCTGAGTATCACAAAAGCTAGTGACCTCTCTGACTTTTGGGTGTTGAGTGGTAAAATTGGACACTGAGCGACACTTCTCCTCTACAAGTATGGGTAGTTTTGTGTACTGGAGCTAAGTGGTAGGTCTGGGAACTAAGGGCGTTATTACTTTGGTGTTTCGTGTTCTCTAAGTTTTTTATTACAATTTTGTTATTATCTGTCTTTTGAGTTTTCCTTTAAGTTTTATGATGTTTTATAATGTTGATTTGGGTTGGAATAGTTTATGCATATTAGTTATAATGATGTGGAATTTGTATATGATTATGGTTAATAAAATATGGTGTTATGTATGATACTTGTTAATGTGATATTCTGATGATGATGAAAGTGTATTTGGTTTAAGTATGTGGTGAAAGAAATTTCATGGAAAATATCCTTGTGTTATGCTTGTAAGTGGTTTGAAATGGAAGAATGTTTCTGACGCTCCAATAGTCATCCAACCTCAAGTAGAGAAGAGTGGTTATGTCGTGAGGAGTAGTAAGAGATCCTTAGCCTAGGGTCAGTTTGACCCTAGGTGTTTGACGGATTAACCTTGTATGGTAGTTTATGTGGTATGTTGTTTCACCACACATGTGCAGGTTCGACACCAATACATGTATCCGGATGGTCAAAGGGAGAGATTATTTATATATTTTGGTTTTTCTTGATGTGAAAGTTGATATGCTTATTTCTGTATTGTTTGATTGAAATAATAATTGTGATATTATGGTTTTAAGATGTATGAATGCTCTTTTGATACTTTAGCTCACTGTGTGCTTGTTTTCTCTTTTGCAATGATCACTTTAATGGTATGAGCTTAGGAGAAAATGTCTCTGGTGAATAGGTGCTAAAAAAAGATGAAATTGAGACGTAAAGTAGGATGTTGAGATTTAGTTTCTTTCCTCTAGTAAAAATCTTTTACAGTCTTGGATCAGTATAATATCTTATAATCATTTAGGATTTTGGATATCTTTTGTTATTATAAGTCATATATATTTATAATAACGTCTTATAAGTTTTTTTTAGTTAACTATTTGTAATAAGATATGACAAATTGCATGCTATAAAAAATTAGAATGTTACTGTGAAGGATAAATTTCAAGGTAGATTTGATAAATTATATTTAGAAAATTTTTGTAAAGGAGAATAATGAAAACTAACTTTACGATCCATATTGCATTTTTCCATCATTATACATTTATTTAAATAATTGACATTAATTGTAAATTAAAATATTATAATAAATTATCAATTATTGAATTAGTTAACTTCCGACAAAGAATAATTAATTAACGTTTTCATAATAAAATAACTAATTTATATTAATACATATTATTATGCATCATCATCAAGTCTATATAAAATAATAATTTGTTTTGAATTTCTTTAAAAAAAATCTATTGGGACAAAACTGATTGTGGATTGTTTAAAAATAATGTGACACAATTACTCTGGTTTTACATTTTTCAGTCATTTGAGTTAATCCCGGTGATGTCCTAAAAAGAACCAACTACAAAAACAAAGTAATTCAAGCCTTTATTTGAAACAACAAATGCAACCCAAGAAAAAAACTAAAAACACCGTTTATTGTCAGACTTTCTAATTTGCTTTGCTCTATCAGTCTTTTGCATAAATTCCTGAACTAGTTGTTCTATATCAATTAACCAAGGGAGGTGGAACAAAGAGAAGCCACCAAAACCACCTTGTCTCAACTCTGAAGAGTATATGTATCTGCTAAAATGCACTCTTTGCACTCCAACTAGATTCATTATCCACAAGGAATTGAAGCTTCTTCCTCCGGTAACTGCTATCATAACTTACAAGTTCTTAACTCTTTTTGCTGGAAGTAATAGGTACCTTTTAAGTGCAAGGATAAGCACCCAAGTAGTAGCTGAGATCTTCTCCTTGATCATTAAGAGAAGTGCTGAGCTCAAAACAGTTTTTAAGATCTGAGCTTCCAATCCTTTAAAATATCCCACTATCCCCTCCCTTTTCCATATTCCATAGAGAACACTAGACACTGTTTTCTGTGATTTTATCTTATTTTTGGAGTTTGCTTCATCTGAGTCAGCAGCTTGAATGATGACTTTGCACCTATAAGCAGAAAGAGATATTAGAAGTGCCCCCTATAAACTAAGTCCAGAAATAAAAAACCAGTTGGAAGTTACAACTAAATACCTGATAGCTGGATATGTAAGACATGTAGCAATGCTCTTTGAAATTGCACCTAAAAGAAAGGCCATAAATGCAGAAAGGGATTCAGGAGATGATCCTTTTTCAGCTTTACTTTGTTTATTCTTCAGTGCTCGCTGTTTCAGCTGATCAAACACGGTATACTGTAGCACAAGGTAGTTTCAAATTAAAATCTTTTGGTCTCTGACCAAGCATGCCAAATATAACTTTATATATTAAGCATACAAACATGATACAGAATTCCAGATGGCACAAACTGCAGCTTGACCTACCTGAATTGCAGGGTTTGATGTCAACAGCAAGGAAATACTGAGGCCATCAAATGCGTCACTCCAAGTTCCTTCGGTAAGGGTTTTCAGTAGCCCTTTAGACTTTCCAAATGCACTTGTCTGCATCCTAGAGGAGGCTGTGTCCAGGGGCTAGAAGTAATCAATGAGGTATGCTTAGTAATAAAATTAAGTTTGATATAGGCAGATAGTAACAAAATAGACATCTATGATTTATTAGCCAGTCCATAGTTAACTGTGGATGATTAACCAACAATTGTAGTAGGTTAAGCATTGAAAACTTAATTAGATTTTTATGTATAGTTTGATCAAATATGTTTTATTCCAGAGATGCACTACATTCTCTCATTCTTGTTCCGTGTTCAAACTAAGAATCATCAAAAATACCCTCAAGCAACAAGACATAGCCATAAAAGACTTCAATCAAAATTTTGTCATGAAGATAATGAAAATTTGGTACTATAGTGTCCTGCTCCAAAAACCATAGAAGTGATTTTGATTTTTAAATACACAGTTAAACTAGGAAAAGCTAGTGCTGCCTCACCTGAGTCGCAATGGCAGTGCAAGCCCCAGCTGCAGCAGCAATAACTAAGTTTGCTTTCGTTCCAATGGATTTATAACCACTTTTATCTAGATATAGTCTTTTAAAATAACTGTATCCATAGAAGTAGACAAACTGCGAAATGAAGGATTGAAGATTCTTTGTTCCAAGGCCCTGGTAAAGTGAAAGCACCTGACCGTTAGATATTGCCTCCAATAATACATCAGTGAGATTCCTGCAAATGTAAAGACAATTAAAATGAAAGTAAGTATACATACCCAAGAGATACATTCTCTTGGCTAATTTTGACACACAATGGCCAAGAGCTAAGATCAATCCCCCACTCAACCTGCACACTCAACCCAAGAAATTCCAATGTTACAAAATGATACTTTGATGCAAATGCAATTTGATACACTACATGCAGAATAGTTTTATCATTTGTAAAATAAGAATGCATAACAGTTCCCTGTTTAATTCCTTTAAAGAAAGATAAAATGTAAGAGTCTCAAAATGAAAAATTAAACTATTAAGCAGACTAAACGACTTGATAGGTTCGAATAAGACTTCCAGTATTCATAATTGAAAGCTAAAGGGTCTAATTAGTCCAATACACAGGGAACAAGTTTTAAACATCAGAAATGAGTTCAAGGGACAAGCTCTTTCAGATGTTATTAAAGACAAACAAATTTTAAAAAACAGAAAGCTATTTATTGGAGTTAAAAGATGAAGAAACACAAGCTGATTAGATTCTGTTATGTTTGTTTGGCTGTAGATAGGCGTTTTAGTTAGTTATTGCAGATATATAAGTTTGTTATTAGCTCCTTCCTGCTGCTATAAAGAGACTCCCCTTATATTTCAAACATAGTGCATTTTTCAATCACAAAAGGTGTTATTGGGTTTCTTGCTGTTTTCTCTTATAATAGGGTATAAGTTTTTCAATAGTATTTTATCTTTTCTGTGCTTCTCTTACCCATCAAATACCGCAGAGACTGAGATTAGTCAATCAGCCACCGACAACCAGTGCCTCCGTTCCGTTCATTCAATACTAATTTTGAAAACAGTAAGCAAAAATGGCCAATTAATCCGACTTAGGGGGTTTATACATTCTAGAATCTTCAAATCTCAAACAGTAAATAATCATTGTTGGGTGATCCGGATACCTTGGAAAGTCCATCCCAAAGAATTGAGAAGCGCAACCAGACAGAGAAAACTAGAATTACAATACCCCCAAGCTAAAAAGAATACATCTTTCAAGATCAACGATAATTTATCCAGACTCCAAAGCAAATACTTGAAAAGGGCAGGGAAATTACGCATGTCTTTGATCACCATCTCCTCAACATGAGTATATTCACATTTAATAGAACCTTTTACTACGCAAATTTCCCAAGGTGAAATTTCTATTCTAATTGAAGATCAGCATCAAAAGTTTTGTCTTCAAAATAAACCCAAGCTAAGAAATTACATCTTTCATCGTTGATCACCATCTCCCGAACACAACACTACAAGACAAAGTCCCGATCCAGAACACCCAATTCTGGGGGGAACACAGAGAAACCATTTACGATCACCCCATGAAGAAGGGGTGAGCGGGAACATGAAGAAATTGAAATTCAATTAACAATAAGAAGAGAATAGAAAAAGAAAAAGGGTAGGCATAAAAGAACCTGTATCTTGTGCGACCATGGGAACGAGCATCGGCTTGGTACTTGGTCTTGCAGGTGTCAAGTGGGTAGAGAATAGTGGTGCTGATGAGTGACCCTATGGCCCCAGAAGTGGCCTCTGCTAATGACTCCAGATCCACGTTCATCTTCCTCCTGGGTAGGTTGTTGGAGAATAGAGGGTATGTGTATATTTTATGACAGTAACAACAATATTATATATAATGTAGAAATTTAGTATAAGACAGGGAACAAAAACGGATGCTACAGAGAGAAAATAAAGAGGAAATGGAAAAGGAAAAGATGGTTTATAGGAACTAATAAAGAAGGGTGAGAAGGTCGTGGAAGGGCAACACCACCTAACGTAGTGAAAACATTTTATAGGGTTCCACGAAACCAATGGACAGAACAAAAACGTGAGTGGCGTGCTACGTTGTGTTACGTTATAGAACCATGCTATCTACCAAAGTAAGTCCGTGTAGAACTAGCGCGTTATTGTGTGCATGCTTCTTGCTTGACTAAACGGTGTTTTCAACAAATAAAAGACACACTGTGTATATCCGACCCATGTGGATAAATACGGGGTGAAAAAGACACTACCGTGACGCATACAGATACATAATGGTAACACTGTTTTTTTAATAAAAGGCATTAAAATAGGATTAGGGTTCATTTTTAGTGAATGATTGAATAAATTGTTAGTGTATTAAGGAATGTATGATTATTATAATAGTATAATATCTTCTCTAATTATATTTCTGACTAACAAACAAATTTTATTTTTGGTAGGAATCAAAAAAAATTAATTATAATTTTAGTCTTGGGAATGGAATTGGCAGGAATATTAATTTTTACTTATTGCTTTAATGATTATTTATGGGTTTAGTAACTCTCGTGTAATTTGATTAGGGTGGTGGGCCAAGCTGATCGTCTTGCAGGTCCGCTGGAAAAAACGCGGCAGAGTGATGTTTGGGTGTTGCTACCTCCACTACCACACCTTTCTCTCTTCACCTCTCCAATTTTTTTTAATTTCAATTATATCTTCAGATTAAAATTTTTTGTTTTTATTATTTTAATTTATTTCAAACCTAGTTATCCTACTTTACTCCCTGCACCCAATATTTTCATCTCTCATTTTCGTTTAACAATTTGTTTTCCGTTTTACTCTGCAATCCCATTTGTCTTCTCTATTTTACTTCTCCTCCTTCGTTTCTTTCTTCTTCATTTTCCTTACATTATTAAAATACATTAAAAATATATTCAAAAATAATAAATCAAAACATTTAAATTAAATTATTAAAATATTTTCAAAATAAAGAATAAACTAATAAAACAAACCCTAAAATAAAAAACGTAATCTTTAAACGGAGATGACATCCTTCAATGGATGTCAACATCCGTTTAAGGTAAAACGGAATCCGTTTTTCCTTAAACGGATGTTGACATCCGTTGAAGGATGTCACCTCCGTTTAAAGGTTACGTTTTTTATTTTAGGGTTTTATTTAAAGGTTTATTCGAAAACGCACCTGGAGGAAGCAATACACACTGCATCACTCCACACACTGCATCACGAGAGCGACACTGCACCACGAGAGAGAGACTGCTTGATAATTCTTTCCAACACTACCAACCTTTGCAACTTGTAGTATCGACGAAAGAAAAAGATGAAAAAATATAATGTTAAAATGAAATAAAAGTATTTTACTCATGTACGGGGGACTAGAATAAGTTATTAGTGGAATAGGTTGTGAATGGGTAAAATTAAAAAGTAATAACCCTAAAAATAAAATTTTTCTTAGAGGTAAAATAGTAAATGGAAGGTGGAGGAAGAAAGGTGTGGTGGTGGAGGGAGCAACACCCCTGATGTTTTAAGCTTGTTGATCCATTGAAGTCCGGCTCATATAACTTGTAGCCCGTGTGGGCCCAGAAGGGACGAGACGGGTCATCTGTTGACCCGTTTTTAAAATCCTTTACTTTAATTTACTAAATAATGATAGTGAATAAATAGTACAACATAAGCTTCTTTCCTTTTTCTCCTGCTACACACCACACCACACCACCACCTAGCTTATGGTAACAAAAGAAGATTTAGCAGCTTTTTCTCCAACAACAATACAACTATCAATAATAGTTACAGCGGTAGAAAATTAATTGAACTGAATTATATCAAATAATTGCATTATATTGAACAAAAGAAATTAAATTGTTTACAATAAAATTTGTATTGTCCATTTTATAGTTAAGTTTTAGAAGAGTGAATCTCTAAAATTACAGTTTACTCAACTACTCATTAACTTAATTAGTGATTCACTTAAAACTAATTTGTTTCATACTTTTTACTTTTTTGAGAGTTTTTAAAGTTTTAGTTTAGTTTTGCTATTATCGACTTGACCAAACTTTAGTTGAGATCGACTCGGTCGAATTCGATCCATTTTCAGTCAGGGTTGACTCGATTGAATTCGATTGATTTCCGGTTAAGACCGTCTCGACCATTCGTGGTCGTTCTAGCTGGATTTCATTGATTTTCAACCAAGGCCAATGTGGTCAAATTTGACCAAATTTTATCGAGACCAACTCAACTAAGTTTCGGTTGTGGCCTTCCTAGCCAAATTCGGCCATTTTTGGCAAGGCCCAATTCTGTCAAATTCGGTCAATTTTTGGTCAAAGACCAACTCAACCAAGTTTTGGTCGTTGTCGTTTAATTGGTCGATTTTTTATCTAGGCCAACTCGATAAGGTTTCATTTGTGGCCTTCCGAGACTAATTTAGTTAATTTGATGTCGGGGCTGACTCGGCCGGGTTTCAAATATGGTCGTCTCGATTGAACTCGGCCTAATTTCAGTCTCAACTCATTTCGACATTTTTTCCAACCTTTGGCCCAACCTGAATCATCTCAACTTCTTAATTTTGCTATTTATGGAGGAACCTATGTTCTTGAGTAAAGAAAATATTTCTGATCTACTTAGCTAATCTTTCTTTTTATTCAAGGCTTTTAAATAATAACTTAGTTCAGTTAAGTTTGTTAGAACAAAAAATAATTTAATTCAGTTCATCTGAAATAACTTTCAGTTTAGTTCACTTCAAGCGAACTATTTTTTGGTCATGTGCAATTTTTTTAACAGTTCAATGAGGTTCAATTCATTTTTCCCATCTCTAGTTTTAACCATCCACCAAACAACCAAAAATCTCAAGCAGGCAGCAACGATGCTCAGCGATGACGGAAGAGGATACCCTTCATTGACCTAGGCAGAAGTGACGACGCTCCTCTCAACACTATGTCCCTAGCCAATGGCACCACCCTTCTAGTGGTGCAATCTACTCCATTGAGCGTCGATAACAATGTTGTAGCGTTTTTTTATCTGTGATGACTGGTGTTGTTTTAGGCGAGATGCTTGGAGAGGTTGCTTTGGTAATGGTTGATGGTTGATCTGCATGGTAGAGCACAATATGGTCCAACGAGTGGTGCGGTGACGCGCGTAGTGCGATTAAGGTCCGGTGCAATAACGATGTTTTGCATGAGTCACAAAATCTACTTTGGTGAAGTTGTGCGGTGGACAACAGTGAACAAATTTGTTTCAATCTACGTCATGGTGCAAACTCTGATTGCATGTGGTTGCTCCCGACGAGGTATAGGGAGAATTGTTGTTGCTCTAGCGATGACTATGTAATGAAGATGGAGGTTGTGTGGTTGTTGGCTAAGTCTTGAAAATTTGGATTTGTGATTTATACCAATAAAAAAATGTGGGTCAACCCATGAGCCTACAAGCCTAGACATACGTAGTGCAAGACATGACATTTAACCCATTTTTTCAAAAGAGGATTAGACTTAAACGAACTAGACCGACTCGCATTGCCACCCCTAAATTTGATTTATGATCAAGTTAAAAATATTGTTGACTTATTTTCTTTATTTTAGACTTTGTTTTCATATTCGTTTATATTACTTATCATGTTGATTTTTGTTGAAATTTATCTAACATCATGTAGGGTAAAACTTGTATGCAGAGGTTTTGTGTAAAGAATACATGGAGAAAACATCAAATACATGATAAAAGTTATATCTCACGAAACATAGGCAAACTATACCTATAATGAAAAAAAATATAAATAAACATATGGAGGTACAACATTAAACCACTTATATTATCTTCTATGAATCAAAGCTAAAATAACTAACTTATCAGCACAATGATTTCCCTCATGAAAAACATAAAAAACTTTGAATTGTATATACTTACAAAAATGCAAGTGTCGATGTTATCTCCCTCTAAGACTTTAAGGAACCACTCGTTGATATAAAAAACCATGACAAACTACCAAAGAATCACTTCTTAACCAAAACCTTTAAAAGTTCTCCCTCCAAGCATGCTACAAAGCATAAATGACCCACATAAACTAAACATAAATAGAAGTTTGTACCACTAAAGAGACAAACTACCCACATATTCCCCCAACTTCCTCTAAAAAAACAAACAGTGAAGCTCAACTAGGAGAACCCCTAGTTGTACTATCATTATTCATCCTAAGTCAATTAGTGGATTGAACTTATCATATTACATCCATAAACGAAATCATCCTACCCTACTCTTTAGATTTACTTTCAATGATACACACTAACTCCTTAATTTGACAAATAATAGAAGGAAACACAATTTAATCTTCAAATCTATTATGATTTCTCATCTTCCAAATAATAATAAAATTTACATTTAACTTAACCTTGCGAAATTAATTTAGTAAGATGAATTTTGCATGCATATATATATATATATATTATTCATCATACTTCTAAACAATATAATATCTCCAATAATCAAGATTTATAACCTTATATATGTTGATAAAATGTATAAACATTTAAACACATGTTTTTCAAAGTTTAGAAAACATTATTTCACTTTACCACTAATTTGTTCATGCAGTGAATTAAGCATATATATAAATTTGTTTGATCACCATTATGTTTACTTAACCAAACATGTTCGCTCAGTAACTAAATCTCGCAGCTTTTCAATTAAGTGAATTTTGTCCAATGAAAAATTACTTGTCTAAAAATAAATTGCACATGCTTTCTATTAGATTAATTTTTCCCAGCGACAAATTGTTTGTCCAACTATTATTCATAAATGCAACTTTTTCATAATCTCAAAATTGTACTAAATTTGTTCAAAAATTGTTATACTACATTTCTTACACATAAGACTAAACATGAACACTAAAAGCTTAATCGAGTGTAAACTTCCAACCTCACTACTGGAGGACTAAGCATGTGCATAAAATACTTTAATCAACAATTTAAACTTACCATCACACACATAGACTAATAAAGATTCAACTTTACCCCCTCACATGCAAAGAGCCTACCCAAAGTATGAAATCTCTCCCTTGAAATCAATTCTAGAAAAAGATACAAAGAAAAACTTACTAAACAAATGACGTATAATTAGACATACTTGTTCTATTATCCAAGAGGACCTTTAAAGTTGACTAAAATATGTGAGAATGAACTACTCTTTCAAAAATCTAAAGAGAAAAGAAAGAGTGTTTCATAAATATGACAACTTTTTTAAAATTAAGTTTTAATCATTAATTTACTCTATTTATAAGCTTTTTAACTAAAATAATAAAATATTCATTCATCATCTCTCATTGAAACCACTTATACTCTTGAATAATTTAATTTAGTCCTTACACAAAGTGTCTTTTCATGTAGGATTTACATATCTTATCTTTGTAAAAGTATTTCATATTTGTTAAGAAGTGGATTTTAAGTTAAATTCAACCTTATAAAATCGGTTTGTAAAGTGAGGTTTGCACTCATTTATATAGTGTAAACTGATCTTATCTCTAGACAATATGATATTTGTAACATAACAAATTTTGATATGATAGACTCTAACTCGAAACTCTAATACAATTTTAAGAAGTGAACTTTTTAAGTTTAATTCAATCTCACAAAATCGGCTTGTAAAATAAAATTTTCACCCACATAAATTTTTTCATTATAATTCTTCATATTTTTTTTTAGATTTGACGTCAAATATGGAATGTTGATGGGGGAAAATATTAAATTCACGTGAATCAACATCATTAATTTGTTTCCTTCAACTAAAATAACTTTATAAATGAGATATATTAGTTTTATTACTATCCTCTTTTATGTTCACTATTAAATAAGAAATATTAAAAAAAATAACTTTACAAGATTTTCTTTTATCAAAATTTAATAATGAATTTTGAAAATTTTATTGTTGAGGAATATTCTTATTGATAATAGATCTATTAGCAAAGTTCGTTAGTAAAATTTATTAATAATGTAAATTTTTATTATTAACAGATATTCTATTGATACTTAACCATCGATAACATTTAACAATAAAATTTCTCAATAATTTATAATTTTTATTATTGATAAAATTATTTGTCGATAAAATATATTAGTTAAATTCAACAAAAATTAAATATTTTACTAATCTATTATTAAAATGAAAATAAAATTTTTGTCAAGAAGAATAAAAAGAAAAAAATGATTATAGGTGCTTACCAATAAATTTCTCCTTATGATAAAAATTGAAAAATTCATTTTTATATCAAGTAATAAAAGCTATATAATAATTATTGTAATATATTGATTATTCTTATAAGAGAACATAAATGTTTCAGCATACACAGAGAAGTTAAAAAAGAAATATTCATATAAAGAAATAAAAAAAAAATACACATATTTTAACATATTTAACATTCTACTTTTTTTTCTAAATATATTTTTAATGAATATTTTTCGTAAATATCCAAATTAATTCTTAAAAGATAATTAGGTTGAGATGTCTCCAACTAAAATTTTCATATTATTCAAAAAAAATTACTTAGTATTCAGGTTATTTCTTGTCAAATGTAACATATTTATCTTTAAGGACTTATTCGAATATTTATTCTATTTTTTTAATTAAAACAACAAAGCTTACGAGATTTTTCTGTCAGTTTTTTTCTACGAGGACACTGTTTGGATACATTTGAAAACTTAAAAAAAAAGGAAAATATATATATCTATATATTAAATAACATAAATTTAATATAAAACAAACAAATTTAAAACTTTTGTTTCAAAATGTTGGGTGTTACTCCCTCCACCCCCACACGTCTCTTCCTCCACCTCCCCAATTTTCTAAAATGCCAATTATATCCTTCTAAAATGACAATTATATCCTTAAAAGTTAAAATTTTTTATTTTTATTATTTTAATATTTTAATTTATTTAAAACTTCTGATTTACTTCCCTCTGCACCTCTTCCTCTCTTCCATTTTCGTTTACCTTTCTCTCTTCCGTTAAGCTTCTTCTCCACCTATAACAAATTCATATTTTAACAAATTCATATTTTAACAAAATTATTACGTTTAAAAACTAACCATATATAACATTTAAAATTATAAATTTAAATATAAATTACTGTAAATAAAATAAACAAATAAAATAAAAACGAAACGTAAAAGGAACACTGCCTCTGGACGGATGACATCCTTCAACGGATGTCAACATCCGTTGAAGGCAAAACGGATGTCGACATCCGTTTTGCCTTAAACGGATGTCGACATCCGTTTTGCCTTAAACGGATGTTGACATCCGTTGAAGGATGTCATCCGTCCATAGGCAGTGTTCCTTTTACGTTTCGTTTTTATTTTACTACGTTTTGCGGCTCATGCAAGGATTATAGGCTTGGATATTAAAAGGATTATTGGAAGTATGGGAAGGATTTAGGGTTTAGGATTATTGGAAGGATTATGACTACGTACCTGGAGAGGAACCACGACAAGGACACTACACCATAAACGCACTGCACCACGTACTGCACCGAGAACAAGAAGAAGATTGTTTGATAATTCTTTTCACGATCACCAAGCTTTGTAGAAAAATATTTTACTCATACAAGAAACTACGTAGGTTATCAGTGAAATATGTTATAAATGAATAAAATTAAAAAACAACAATTTTAAAAATAAAATTTTACTGAGGGGCAAAATAGTAAAGGAAAGGTGGAGGAAGGGGCAAAATAGTAAAGGGGAGGTGGAGGAAGAGATGTGTGGGGGTGGAGGGAGCAACACCCTATATCGAGAGCCTGGCTCTCTCCACCACTAGAGCATGCTTTCTACACCTTCTTAAATTCTTTTATTTTTAAAACTATCATTAAGTTAAAAGTTAAAACTTTTAGGTTTAATGTCTCAATAGGTCCCTATTTTTGTTCAGAATTTGAAATAGGTCCCCTTATTTTTTGACGTCTCAATTGGGTCCTTATTTTTGTTAATTTGATGCAAATAAATCCTTTCCGTTATTTCATCAAACGACGTTAATGAATGTGTGACATGGCCTTACACATGTCAATACTGTCCTCAGGCCACGTCACACATTCATTAACGCCGTTTGATGAAATTGACGGAAAGGATTTATTTGCATCAAATTAACAAAAATAAGGACCTAATTGAGACGCTAAAAAATAAAGGGACCTATTTCAAATTTTGAACAAAAATAGGGACCTTTTGAGACATTAAACCCAACTTTTATACTTATATCATGAACTTTTAATTTATTTTTCAAACCCTAATTTTACCTCATTCATATTTTTTGAAAGCAGCAGTTGTATCTTACTCCATGTCAACTCAATCTTCTTTTACTTAGTTGTATCAACATCATATATGAATTTTTAATTATCGTTGATGAAGTACATAAAACTATCATGTATTCAATTATACCTAATAATTATTATTGAATTTTAGTTGATTAATCTTTTAAATTTGAATGATGAAAATAAAATTAATAATGAAAACCTATTAATCATTTAAGAATAATTTAAAATTGTGTTCACATATTTCTATTTTTTTTATTTAGACCTATAAAATTGAATTTATTTTGTAAAAGATTAAATTTTTAGAATTTATATTTTGTTGCAATTCATTTAAATTTAATTTCTAAAAGTTAAATTTATTTGCACTAATATTTTATATAATTTAATTTGAATTGAACTTAAGTTTTTTTAATCTAATCTAAGTTTATATATTTTTTAAAATTAAAAAATATAAAGTATATACGTAGATTCGAGTGATATAAAAAAATATATTACAATCTCAACCGATAATATGATGACTAACAGATCTGTTAAATTATGTATAACTAGATAGAAGAAGATTGAGTTGACATGAAAGTCGGGGTGCAGCTGTGCTGTTCAGGGAATATGAATGAGGTAAAATTAGGGTTTGAGAAATAAATTAAAAATTTGTATTAAAGGTATAAAATTTTTAACCTCTAAATATAGTTTTTAAAATAAAAGAATTTGTGGAAATATAAGAGGGAACAACGCTCTTGGATCGAACGCCATGGCCCATTGTATATATACTGTCTCATGCCCAGTTAGGATTCGTCACTTTCACTCTACTTGATTAAAAAACTATGGTGACTTATTTTCTTTCCGTTTCTTTTATATTTGTATAGTTGGTACAAAAAGAGGGGTGATGAATGTAGTTTCATAATTAAGAAAAGTGTAGATGCATTTACTATCAATATTATTGTGTTTGGATGAAATAATTTAGAAAGTAGTTTATTTACTTAAAATTTTAAATTTTTTTATCTGATTTATTTGAATAAAATATTTAAATGATAGAGTCCAGTTATTTAAATATTTTTAAATAAAATTTTATCATAAAAGATAAATTAATTAGTTTAATTTTAAAAAAATAAAAAGTATTTAATCCAAATAAATTATTTAATAAATTAAAAAAATAATTGTAAATAATTCAAATATCATATATTTTAATTTTTTAAATTTATTAAAATATATTATTCAAATACATTGTAAAGAAATCAGAATCAATGTAATAATATCCCAATAAGTTCATTCTTATTTTAGAATTATTTTAATAAACAAAGGAATAAAAGTGTAGATGTTTTAAGTTTATAGTTTTTAAAACTTATAACGATTTTCACTGTTTTTTTTATTGTTTTTGACTTAGCTGTCATCTCCTTTCAAACTTTGAAACTTAAACAAAAAATATATTTTTGTATTAAATGAAGAATAAAAAAGATTGATTGTTTTCTTTTGTTAAGGAATAAAATTGACATAATATAAGGAATAATTTGTTGACATTTAGGTATTAATTAAGAGTATGATTTTGTAAAACCAAATAATGATTTGGTATAACTATTAACTCCCTGTATGAATGTTTTGTTAAAGAGAAACAGAGATGCTGACAGGAAATGAAGTTAGCATTGGTGGTTATAGAGAGAGAAAAGAGAAAAAAAATGGGTCATGTGAGGTGGGACAAGTGTGAACTGTGAAGACAACTCTTTCATTCTGTCATCATGTCCCTTCCAACAACACCTATTTCTTTCCATTAATCTATAAAACCCACTTTTTAAACTGAAATCTACTTCATTTATATTTTGATATCTTGTTTTACAAATTTAAATGACAGTTTAAACAAAATATAAAAAACTTGAGTAATATATAAGATAACAAACTTACAAATTCAAAGTTTTAGATTTGTTTACGTTAATATTCAAAATACGTTATAGACGGTTGATATTTATATATATTTATTATTCGTAGATAATGGATAATGAATCATTTATAGACAGTTGACATTTAGGTATTAATTAACAATATGATAAATTTATAACATACAACAACAACAAAAATTATTATGTTGACCGATCTTAAACTACAAGATGTTGTTTGTTACTTAATAATAGCGTATGATGGAGGGACCCCCTTAAGCAACCCAAAAGTTTGTAGCTTGCAACCAATTCATTTCTTTGCCTTTATCCTTAACTTATGGTAGGCCTCATTATCGTACTTGGTTTTCCTCTTCACATGTCTCGTATAATGTCTAATTGGGAGGTTCTTTTGAGGAAAGTAGATAAAAAACAAACAGTCAAATTACTTTAATGTATATTTTCTAATCGAATCCTCTCTCTGGTTTTTATCCCAAACAACAAAACTATGTGTGTTTCTGTGTGGTGTGTTTTGTCATCATCTAATATACTTAGTACTACACCAAGAAATCGTACCAAAAGACACTCTGTTTTTTTCAATTTGGACTTTCTACTTGTTTTGCATCCTTAAATCTGTGTCTTTGATGCGAATATTCTACTGTTTGAAAACCATCAACGCAATACAATAATGGACTCCGTGCAAGGAAATCGATAATTCTCTTAAATTAATTATTTTTTTAATATGGTAGATGGGTGCCTTTTGAATTCAATTTTTATTAAAGAAATTTGATTTATTAAGCGCTGAAAAGGTATTTTACTTTGTTTAAGTATTTTATATTTGAATTTTCTTGTTAACAAAATAATATGATTCTTATTTTTTATTTTTCTGTTTCCAACTTATCCATTAATTTGTTTCTTTTCAATTTTATTGATCAACTAGTTTCTTTTCTTTTTAATAACAAACTAATAGAAAATGGGACTAACCTACAACGTAACATTCAAAGTAAAATTTCTTTTATTAACGATAATGTGAAAAGAGAGGTCTACGAGAATTTTACTTTGATAATTGTAATTCTTTTAATAAAAGAACACGCTAATTACTTTATTTTATTTTTCATTATTTTAGTACTTGAAAGAAAAATTAAAAAAAAAGTTCCATTTAAAATTATTTACGAGCATAACATATGTTTTATATGAAATTTCTACAAAAAAGACAAATAACATTGTCATACATTTTTAATTTTATTAAAAACCTCAAAGAACGGATCTTGTCTAGATTTTGTTTTAAATTCGTTGAAAAAATAGAGTCTAGACTGCAATTTCCACGATACTGAATCCCATCTAAGTTTACTTTACACTATTCCTAATAAATCGAATGAGACTTTTCCAAAGAACAATAAGTTCCTTTACATTGGCATAATCTTTTTCCTTTTTTTTTATAGTGGTGATGATTTTCAATTCGTCCTACTTCTCGAATTATTCCCAATTTTTTATTCCTTAGCATGGACTACAATTTCCCCAAACACTTGAATGAAAACTCATGAATTTTCATTCAAATTAATTTCTAGAACGAGCACACCAAATGTAAGAAATTGTGTTTTTGTGTAGTTAAAATAAGTGTAAGTTTATATTTAAAAGTGTTAATTAAGATTAATTTTACAATATGGTCTAAAAATATCCTACCCCATCCTATTGTCTTTGCAAATTGTCCTTTCTTATATCTCCTTTTTTTTCTTCTTAATTTCTCTCTATGTGTTATTTAAACATTGCAACTTATATACGTTTTTGAGCTTGACAACATAACTGAAGTGAGATTCAATTTTTTATATTAATTTATCCTAATAAACTTATGCATGTTTAGTTTTCTTTTTTTTTAGTCATAGAATTTTATTTATTATTTAATTTAATTTTAGTTATGTACTGATTTTTTTTATTTTATTTAGTTATGTACTAATTTAATTTAATAGTTTTATGCCATGGGTATCCCAAAAATTAATCAAAACCCTAGAGGTTATTCAATAAGCAAGAAAATTTAAAGAAATAATAACACAATAATTATAACCCCAAAAGTTATCAATTAGTGGTAACAATCAAAATAAAATAATCTCACATGTTATCGTGTTATGATTTTACATTTGAAGCATTTAGATATGTAGTAAATGTTTTAAAATTTAAAATTACACATTTTATTTAACTTAGTATATGTCTTTCTATTATTAGTATATATATAACTATATCTTTATTTATTCTTATTTTATAACATGTATCACTATTTTTAATTTACTTAATTTAGGTATGTCACTCTTTTCTTAATATACGTGATAATATATGCATTACATTATAAAAATAATTTTGTATTTTTTCTCATGTATAAAACATAAGAAATACAACACTAAAATGATGATGAGAAACAGCATACTCATGAACTAACCAACTATTAATACAATAAAGAGAGAGACATGACTCAATGATAGGATAGAGGTAACCACGACTCATAAAGGCGTCAAGGGAGGAGCGAATGACGACATGGAGGAAGGCATGCACCACGTTGTGGATAGAGCATAAATAGTGATAAGAATATGTAGATTATAATATAAAGTTGTGTGCAATTGTTTAAATAATGTTTAAATAAATTATTATACTTCTGTCCATTTGTTTATTGTTATGATTATATATAATACAAAAGTAAATAATGCTGTGGTAAAAAAAATTAGAGATGTTCATGTATATTATATATATATATATATATATATATATATATATATATATAAACTCTATATTATCAAGTGTTATAAAATATTGAGGAAAAAATAATTAATTATAGTACAAAACACTTTTCGATCATCAGTGTATAAGTATTATGTTTGTTTAAATATATTTTGATCATTTGATGTAACATGTAGTTGTCCAAAATTTATTCGACAAGGAAAGAACTATATCAATTAGATTGTTGACATTGATAAATAATGATTAAGTTAAGAAGAAAGAAAACGATATTAACATGTAATTAGGCAACATGGTTCAAGTCCATCTAGGTAAGGGTTCATAAATAGTAGTATACATAACACATTCTTCGAAGTACATTAATTACGTTCATTAATTATTGCACTTACTATCATCTCATGTACTTGGCTGACCTTAACGTTGAAATGTTTTCTGCAGGTACAACCCTCATTTGGGTTGAGAGGATGATACATGAGGTTGTGAAAGTTTAAGGGTTGGAGTACAAAATGATAGTGACTAATGAAGATCTTTGCAAAGTATAGTTGGTTCTACAGACAAGAACATTTTGGCGTCCACCATGGGACTGACATATATTCTATGAAGAAAAATGTTATAAGGTGTCTATTAGAAGCAAGATGGTTGAAGTAAAGGAAGCAACATTAGGACCATCCCCACCTTGTTAAATTGTGACACCAATATATCTCAACCAAGAGGGTGAGTGAATTGGTCTAAATCTCTTTTTACCCTTCTTTGAAAATTTTCAGATGTATACAATTGTTTTCAATGAATCTTTCAACTCTTCAAAGATTTAACAAGATAATAAGCAAGAACAATGAAAGAAATCAATACAAGCTTTATACTGGTTCAACTTTCAAGAGTTTACATCCAGTCTTCTTCCAAACACTTGAGTTGGAAAGAAATCCACTAATATCAAGTGTCAAGATTTACAAAATAGAAGATTCACCTATGTACTCTAACTCTCTCAATCACAACAAAAACACAATCCTAAAGGTGAGATGACACACACTCACTCTAGAAACCTTACTTACATAGTAAAGGTAATCATAATTCACAGAGAATTACAGGAAAACAAAACTTGATACACCTCAAGTGTATGTATTACAAAGAACTTATAATTCAGACACTTCCTTGATCTTTCCTCTCACTCTTGAAGGCTTGAACCTTTGAATTTCCTCCATTGATGTTGGTTTCTCTAAGAATGCTCCAAGACCACTTAAACAATGTTTTTGTTTCACAATTGATAGCTCTAAGAATGTTTTTCGTGTCTACAAAAGAAATGGACCACATATATATAGCAAAAGCACATATCTATCAATTTTAATCCCTAAACCCTAAAATGCAACAAGAATTTGTAGATTTTAGGAAGAGGTCAACGACAAGGGAAAGTATAAAGAATACACTAAGAACACTGTTTCGGTGCAAAAGACCATGCCTCATTAGTGGTAAGAGGAACTCGCCAACACCCTTTGTTTGACGACATCATGGATATCGCACTCCCTAAGTAGTGGAATGCTCTTATAATGGACTGATACGATGGTAGCACTAATCCAGGTGAGCATACGTCATCAATATGTACTTGACTAACAATGTTGTTGTGTGTAAGATCTTCCCTACCACCTTGAAGGGAGTAGCCTTGGAATGATTTACCCATCTACCTCCCTTTTCTATAGTTGTTTTAATACCCTAACATCGTCCTTTACAACACAGTTCGCCATAAGTTGGCATCATCACCTTACTTTCCTGGCACTTCTCAATGTCAGGTAGGAGAAAGGGGAGTCCTTGCACACCTTTTTCGATTGGTTCGACAAGGTGGCCTTGAAGATCAAGAACTTGAATCCTGAAGTAGTTTTACATTACATGATCACAACACTGAGGCAACGACCTTTTATAGATGGCCTATGCATGACTCGCTAACAAGCATGGATGAGTTAAGGTAACAAGATGCAAAATTCACGCAATTGAAAGAAATGTGAGAATACATAAACAAGATTAGAGTTGAGATGTCTAAGTACATCTCGACCACTTGATCTGACATGTCAGCCCAAACATATTCAGCAAGAAAAGCATCATACAAGCCAGATGTTGACATTGATCAATCATGATTAAGTTAAGAAGAAAGAATCAAAATGAAATTAATAGGTAATTAGATCACGTGACCTAGCATATTCTATAGAGTACATTAATTATATTCATTAATTAGTGCACTTATGGTCATATGACACACTTGATTAATTTAGATGTTAAAGTATCTTTTGCTAATACAATCTCTAGCTTAAAGAGAACTAAATCTGAAGAATTAGGATTGAAGTTTAAAAATTAAAGTCCGAAAGAGTGCAGTTAATGAATTTGGATTGGAAAATATAATTGATCCTATAGCCAACAACAATAATACATTATTATGGTTATATATTTTTCACATCATAAGTACAATTGAAATTTGTTTTAGTAGAAATATAAAAGAAAAAGTATAGATATATCATCTCAATTTATGATTTGTACTAATAAAAAATATCAAAATATAATCATATACAAGTTATCTTTGTACATAATATATTATAACACTTAAAAAATATAAAGTATATATATATATATATATGAGTTTGCTAACTTGCGTACACTCTTTTCTCAATTAGTACATTTTAGCAATGTGTTCCGGGTTTTAATAGACAAAAATACTCTCATATATTATGAATTCTAAGTTTTAAGGTTAAGGGTATTTGAAAAAATGAGAAACATTCGCGTAACCATAATCCACCTTCCTCACTTGTCCAATTTGTTTCTCTCTCATCTTCATACTCTCTCTCACCCACACACAGCAACCTGCAATACCGAAATTTGTTGTTCTTGCTTTGTTCGTTCATTTGTTTTTCACTTTAATAAAAAAATAATTGATGATGTTGATGTTGATTTTTGATTGAAGGGTTGTGTTATATTTTTTCCCTTTTGATTATTATTAAATTTCTTTTTTAAATTTTATAATTAGTAGTTTATCTTTGTTCTTATACACTTAAACACCCTACTTAGTGTTTGGATGTTTTTTTCATTTTTACTATGAGAGGCGGTTAGGTCAGGGATTGCAGACAATTCTAGAAGAAAAAAACTTGAAATTGAAAATTGAAAATGAAAAAAAATTGATATTGAAAAAAACACAATCAGTCAATTCATCAATTATTTTGTTATTAAAGTGGAAAACAAATGAACGAACAGTAATAACAACAAATTGCGGTGTCGTAGGTTGTTGTGAGTTGGTGAGAGAGAGTATGGATATGAGAGATAAACAAATTGAATAAGTGAGGAAGGTGTATAATGCTTAGACGAGTGTTTCTGATTTTTTCAGTTGGATCTGATCACAAAGAAAAGGTTGAAGTAACAGAGATGAATTTAGAGGTTTCTTGCTTTTTTTTTTAAGTTTGAGAATAAAAATTATTCAAATATCCTTAACCTTAAAACTTAGAATCCATAATATACAATAATAATTTTGTCTACTAGTACACATTATTAAAATATACTGACTACAAGTTTAGGAAACTCGATATCTATATATATTAACCTAGTTATATATATATATATATATATATATATATATATATATATATATATATATATATATATATATATATATATATTAACCACACTGCCATATATAATTAAATCCCAAATAAAACTTTAATTGTTGCATAAAGAGCAATATGTACTTCATTATATTAAAAGGATAACCGGAAAAAAATACTGGTATTATCAAAAATACATTTCATCCTTATTTTTATCAATCTCACCTGATCAAGCAAGTGAGACAAAGTCTTCCGTCCTTGGATACCTAATTGGCATACCTTGATCCTTTCGATAATTTGTAATTACCTAAACCATATTTTTTACAACTGTTTTAATGTATACACTGTTATAGAATTTTCTCTTAATTTTATAATTTTTTATGAAACTTAGCTCCAAAGTATATTCTGGCATCTGTTTCACTTCTGTTTATAGTTTATGAGGAAGGAAAATATGGTTTATTCAATTCGTAACAATGACATTTTAATTCTCACACTATAACACGTCAAACACATAGTTTATTTCTTTACAAATAATTTTTCTCAACTTATTTTTTAATTGGTCAAGAGGTACCAAACCAGTTCATATATATGTCATTTTTCATTGTGCCATGTCATCGTTACTTTTACAGATTCTTAATTTAACTTTTTTATGTGTTTACAGCACATTTTTATTTTGTTTTTACACTGTGTATAATAAAACTAATTTTTATAATCATACTATTAGTACGAAATATTAATAAGATTATTCTTGTCGTTCGGAAACTCTTTAGGAACCTTTTCTCTTTTTCTAACTACCTTTATATAAATAAAAATAAAGCTAAATTAAAAATGTGTTAATTTATACCAAATTAAAATTCCTAGAAAGGAACGGATAATAAATAACAAATATATAACATATATTTTTGTTAGAAATTGGGAACATTTGAGACGTAAAACTGAAGTTTATAGTTATCTATTAATGTTGGAATTAATTATATATATAATATTTTACATTGAAGAAAAAGGAGTTATGTATGAGCTTATAACTTGTATTAGCTATTAAGAAAAAGGTGTGAGTTTTGTTTGTGTGATTTGGCTGACAAGGTTGTTAATGTGAACCAAAACAGCATTAGCGGTTTCCCCAAAATATCTTGTGTAGGGTCCACTAATTCAGAAAAACCATAAAAACCCATTCCACAGGACCATCAAATCCAGCTAAGCAACAATCTCATACATAACACAAACAGCACGTTACCACCACACCTTTTCGACTACTTAACGAGGTGGTTTTGCTGTGTTTCCTTCGCCACCACAATTTTCTCTCTTTAAACAATTACCAATTTTCTTATTTTTCTTTTTAATATTTTTTGTTCCTTTTTTTATTCCATAATTTATCATCACATCCTACCCATCATTTTCCATACCAGCATGTGTGATGACATGTTGGGCTGGATAGGCATAAACTCAAATAAAAAACTGAAACTTCAATTTAAGAAAAGGTTAAAAAAATTCATTTTATTTGTTAGTCAACATTTTAATACTTAATTTTGCAACCAGAACAAAAATACATTATCTTTTATTTTTCGGTTCTTATTTTCTTGTGACCCAGTCTAATATATTGATATATGTATACAACAATTAATAATACATATTGGTTTTGGGAAAATCTTTTATTTTGTAATTTTTTTATTAACCAGCTTTTCTGTGTTTTCTTAAAGGTTAAGGAATTCCTTAACGTGATTACTTTTTTTTTTATAATCATTATAGTAATTGATCTTTATAATTATGTTGATTTTTTTTGTTATCATAAAAAAATAGATATAAAGGGACAGAAAGACAGAAAGAATGTATATATGTACTTCCACTAATTGTTTAGTAAATGGAAAGAAAATATATAGAAAAGACAGAAAGAAAATAAACGAAGAGAAAAAAAAACTTTAATTGATTTAATTACTAGTTATTATAATTGTTTATTATTAAGAGATTTCTAATCAGATTTATTTTTATAATTTTTTTATTTACACTTCAATAAAAAAATAGTTTAATTATTATAATTAAATATTAATTTATTGGTAACGGTTTGAAAATAAACATGGTATTCATATTTTATTTTTTCTTAAAACTTATGGATTTATGCAATATTCAAATCTAAATATTAAAAATCAGTATCTCAGACTAACATGTTTAAATGATATTTTCTTAAAAAATTTACATATAAGATTCTTAATTTAAAAGTTTGTTAAGAAAATTCTTATATTTTAGTGTTGTAAATAAAAAAATTGAAATTACAAGGAATGACTTTTAAATAGAGAAAATTAAAGAAAACCAGAGCAAGTGAGTAATTTAACAAAATTGAATTAAAGAAGAATATGAAAGAAAACAGAAATTTAAATTTATGTTTCTTCAAGTCTGTTTTTATAAGTTTAATAAATATATATCATAAGTATAATATGCGTTATATTATTAATAAGTTAAAATGATTTATAGATAACTATAAAAGAGATCCACCTATCTACTTTGTAGTACGCAATTTTTTATTTAAGTGGTACAATGTATATTAAAAAAGGGAGGTTCGAAAAAACCCTTCTTTTTGCGCTGTAACGTGCTGGTGGCACCTTAAAACATTCAAACTCCAAAGCACTATCAAATAAAACAACGACACAGAAGAAAAGCTTTAGTGGGAGAGAGAGAGAGAGAGAGGGTAAAGGGGTATTAGATCCTCAACCAGATCAAATTGAAATCCCTTTCATGGGGTTATTTTGGTGAACGAAAATAACAACCCCTTTGCAGTAAAAGGGGATTCTTTGGTCTAGATTTGTTTGCATTGCGGAACCGGATACTCCATTATTGTTGTTATCACATCTATCTGTATCATCTTCTTATTTTCACTCTCATTGTGTTTGATTTGTGTTGTTTTTGTTGGTCCAACACAAGCATGGAGGGTGAGAAGAAGTACATGACCTCTGAGGAGCTGAAGGGTCACAACAAGGAGGGAGATTTGTGGATCTCCATTCAAGGTAAGGTGTACAATGTGTCTGATTGGGTTAAGGAGCACCCTGGCGGTGATGTTCCTATTTTGAACCTTGCTGGCCAGGATGTCACGGATGCATTCATAGCTTACCACCCTGGTACAGCCTGGTCACACCTTGACAGATTTTTCACTGGCTACTACCTCAGTGATTTCAATGTCTCTGAGGTGTCCAGGGACTACAGAAAGCTTGCATCTGAGTTTTCCAAAATGGGTCTCTTTGACACCAAAGGGCATATCACATCCTACACCCTTGCAGCCGTTGCTTTTATGTTCCTCGTTGTTCTATATGGTGTGTTGAGGTGCACTAGTGTGTGGGCTCATTTGGGCTCAGGCATGCTTCTGGGGCTTCTCTGGATGCAAAGTGCTTATGTTGGCCATGATTCTGGCCATTATGTGGTTATGACAACCAATGGTTACAACAAGTTTGCACAGCTCCTCTCCGGGAACTGCCTCACCGGGATAAGCATTGCTTGGTGGAAGTGGACTCACAATGCCCACCACATTGCCTGCAACAGCCTTGACCATGACCCTGATCTGCAGCACATGCCGGTTTTCGCCGTGTCCTCGCGCTTCTTCAATTCTTTAACTTCTCATTTCTACGGGAGAAAGTTGGAGTTTGATTTCTTTGCCAGGTTCTTGATCTGTTACCAGCACTTTACTTTTTACCCGGTCATGTGCGTTGCCAGGGTCAACTTGTATTTGCAGACGATTCTGCTCTTGTTTTCAAAACGTAAAGTGCAGGACAGGGCCTTGAACCTAATGGGGATCCTTGTGTTCTGGACTTGGTTCCCTCTTTTGGTGTCTTGCTTACCAAATTGGCCTGAGAGGGTTATGTTTGTTCTAAGTAGCTTTGCTGTTTGTTCCATTCAGCACATTCAGTTCTGCTTGAACCACTTTGCTGCAAATGTATATGTTGGGCTACCCAATGGGAATGACTGGTTTGAGAAGCAGACAAGTGGGACATTGGACATATCTTGCTCCTCTTGGATGGATTGGTTCTTTGGTGGCCTGCAGTTTCAGCTTGAGCATCATTTATTTCCAAGGCTACCAAGGTGTCAATTGAGGAAGATTTCACCTTTGGTTATTGACCTTTGCAAGAAGCATAATTTGCCTTACAGGAGCTTGTCATTTTGGGAGGCCAATCAGTGGACAATTAGGACCCTCAGGACTGCTGCCCTGCAGGCCAGGGATTTGAGCAACCCTGCCCCAAAGAATTTGTTGTGGAATGCTGTTAATACCCATGGTTGAGGCACGAGAAGTTTTTAGAGTTTAGGATTTTGTCAAGGTGCTTTTTGATTTGTTTTTCCTCTTGTAAAAGAAAAAAAAAATCTTGTGATTTTGCTAGCCCCCACTTTTCCAGATTGGGCTTTGAATTTAACTTTTTGTTAGATGTGTGGAGAAATGGATGGTGATCCAGATTTTACCACAGTTCATGTGCTTTTCATCAATACAAAATTCATATCCCATATGGATTTTTGTCTTTTACTGGTTTTTTCTTACCTTGGCATAGTTTCTTAGTCTCTGAAAGTTATTATACCATGGTTGATCGTAATAGAAGATAGAAAGATTTCATAGATTGTGTATGTGTATGTACTTTTGTGTATGTGTTTACTTTTGTATTCATCGGTTGTTGGTCAGAATATTTCTTCTTTTATTCTGGTTTTGTTGGTGAGAGAGGACAGAATTATGGCAATATACGGCATATTGATATTCAAGTCATTTTCATATTCAGGCCATTTCCTGTGCCTGAAAAATAGAAAGTGAGCTCTGTTAATATGCCAATATAATGGCTTCAACCCTTGTATTCTAAGTGAAGTCTTGTATATCGATCAGAAGTTTGTTGGAAATGAAGCCATCAGAATGAATTTGACTTTTGCTAAAAGAATGATTCATGCTGGAGAATGGGGCATCAAGGTTTAAAAGTGTTGATTCTCAGCAACAGCTAAATTCCATTGGAAGCAATGTTTGATATTGGAAAGTAATGGTAAGCTTGAATGGATCAATTAATGTATGAGTCACTAAGAATGATTTTGAATTTGTATAAGCTAGTATGTATTAATCTTGCATAGAGAATAAGCAATTGAAATGGTGATTTCATTTAGCCAGAATGGACTAATGAATGCGTATGATGCCATCAGAATGTTTTTGTCTGGCTTCTCCAAGAAGAATGCTTCATGGTGAGAAAACTTATGGAAGTGGAAACATATCCTCTGCAGTTTAGAATTTAATTTTAAGTTTGATCGAGTAGTTGGAAATTCTTTTACCTGTGCTTTTTAAAGTAGTTTTATCTTCACAAAACATAATTCAAAGGTTGATATTCTGAAGTTGTAAAGGATTGTAGTTGGAAATTAATTTTGTGGTCTCAGCAAGAGAAGTTGATATGTATTTCATTTTTTATAATGATTGATGTAATGATTGTAGCTATTGTTGTGATGATTGATGTATTTCATTTTTCCTTGATATTATTTACAAGATTTAACCCTTTTTTGTGCTAGTTATTAGTTAACAAAGTATAGATTTGGGTAAAGGAAGATATATGTTTGTTATTGATATCCAAGCATTGCGTTCAGACAAAAGCTGGGATTTTTCTTTCTTAACAGAATCAAGCTGACTTAAATGCATCTTTCTTTTCCTTAGTGGCTGTGCTAAGCTCTTTCTTCAAATTCTCAATCTCGACAGTCAGCTTGCTAATGTCCGGCATCTTCCTTAGCACGTTGTCTAGTTGGCGGCCCATCACCATAGCTTGAGATTGAAATTCATTCAGCGCCTACAACAACATTTCTGGACGGGTTGTCGAGACTATGCTAGTTTCTTCTGATGTTAAAGTTGCATCTATGCCCTCATTAATTTTCAGCTTTGCATCAAAGAACACCGCCAATGTATCACCCAAATCAGAGGTCTTGGTACCCAGGTGTTTCGGCGATGGAGGCCGAGGTGTTCCAGGCCTTGTAGTTTTTTCTTTGCGCTAATACTTCTTCTTTTCAACACAGGGAGGCCTAAGATCTTCCCTTTCAGCTGATACCTTCTCGACAGCTCTTGGTTCACTCGTACCTTCAACAACAACAACAAATTTTTTATTCTCTTCTTCCTCTAATATCTTCTTCCTCAGTTGCAAGAACACTTCCTTTTGGGAGGGGACAACGACAGTCATGATGTCTGCAAAGAAGAAATGGCATTAACAAGCATTAACAATGTATCTCATTAAGACATACATACCAAAGAGATCATATCGGGGATGGGAGGAAAGAAACACCCTGACAATTTTCCTTCAAGGGAGTTTCTTGGGCAGTTGATCCAAGTACGAAAGTACATGGAGATCCTCAATAGTCATGCATGACAGGCCAATCATGGGACCGAATAGATTATTGGGTAGAATAGAAGGGAAACTTGGACTTGTTATTTTCAAAATAAAAATACTTAGATCTAACCGACTTGATCACTACTTGAAAGAAACCACTTTTAAACTTCTTGAATGACCGAGTATATGAATATAATATAACGAACGCTTTGCCCTACTAGTGACGACCAAGTTATAAGGTCTCCCGGGCATATGCTATAATGATGCAAGAATATTTGAGGAGTATGTTTTAAGTCGGCACAATAATCTAAAGGCTTGTAAGGATATAATTGGGTAGGAGTAATGTTAAACATTCTAAACGCCCTCATGGTGAACCCGTCAAAAGGGAAACACACATGCAACTTTGTTATCAGGACCCAATACATATAAAAGAATTCATGAGGATTTTCCTCTCTACCATAGCAAACATTTATTCTTAGGGTGATTTCTCTTTACCATCTTCAAAGAGGTCTTATTGCTAACATAGAAGAAACGCCAACTGGGTGAGGAGAGGTGCAAAGCGATCGAGGCTAAAGTGAAGTATTAGGAGCGAGAGTTCAAGTACACTGCTTGACTTTCCAACATGGTCCTAATAAAGAAGTCAAGTGGTTAGTAACGGATGTGCACTACTTCATTGATCTCAATAAAACCTATCACAAAAAATTTAAATTGTAATTAAGTCAATTATAATCAAAAGTTCATAAAAAAAAACTATAAATATGAATAAAAGAAATTACACATTTATTATAACATAACTACTATAAATACGGGGTAACTTTAACATCAAAAACACTTTTAAAATATACACTCGATTGTTGATTAACATATTACTTTAAAACAAAAAAACAAAGACAACATTACAACTATAAATTTGTTTTAAATAAATGATTGACCCTACACTTGAAATATATACTAATTAAAAATATATAAAATATAATTTCGAAAAATATATTCATCATATATATTTCACGTCATTCAGTTTCATAATATATACATATATATATATATATATATATATATATATATATATATTATTTTACATTTTTTTTATAATGTAACGTGTTGCGTATATTTAGTTTACTGCCATCATTGTGTGGTAGATGCTCCTGTCATCATTGTTTTTGTTCAATTCACAAAATGCACAACCTATTAAGTACACAAGTGTCGCTTCACTTTTTAATTTGCAAAGTATTTAGGTGAAAGTCAGAAACTTGAACTCTTCTCATTACACCCTTTCAAAATGGATAGTATTTGTGAGGTAAATTTGGAGGACAAAATCCTGTCTCCTTTGAAACAGACAACATTATTCATGGTATTTAGCAAAACTTGGAACCAAGGATATCATATCAAGGTTTTTGCATCATGCATTAAAAAATGTTAAGTATGATTATCCACTTTATGAAATGCTAGATATTAGTATGAACAAATCGGAGTTACAAGCACATCAGTCGTTAAGCCTCTGAATTGAGAATGCGATTTTGTATATCGGAGAATGTCTTCACATCAATACCCCATAACCTGCTTTGACAAACAATTTGAAATCATTAAGACAGAAAAGTCAATTTAAAATTGAACAAAAATAAAGAATATCATGAGACTTTTATAGAATTTTTTCCACATAATATTTATAAGAAAAATTTTCCCTGTACACATTAATTCCCCAAGTAGACATCTTCACTATAAGATGATTACAATTTTACAAAGACTTGAAGGCTAGAGAGAAGTATTATTCAAAACTCCACCAAACACACTAGATTAGACTCCACTTTTTTCTATTTTGTATTACTTTTTCATTTTTTATATTTTCTATATGAAAGACTAAACCATTTTAGGTTGATTCTCTTGAAGTTCACACTGAATTATGAAACTTTGTGCTAATCAGGTTTACTTGTCTAATTCTACAGTAGAGTTTGTTTATATCGTATTATGAATTCTGTAATTGGAATTATTTTTTGAAGTTGTTAATAATTCTATCATAGTAAAAATTTAGATCCATATTTTATTAATGCAGAAATACTATACCAAAAAATTTATTTTTTATCACATTTTTTATTAAAACAATACTAAATCTTTTTAAACTAAATTCTCTGATGTATTTATTGCTTTCACTCATCCAAATAAAATAAATTTTACTTCTTTACCCAACTATTTTTATCAATCTAAATGATACATATTTTTATTGGTCTACTCTCCCAAAAGAATATACTATGATATATTACTAATAATACGGTTACCAAACCAAAACTAAAAACTAATTAATCATAAAATCATACCACGTATATAACAAAAGTTTATAGTATCCATCTTTATTTTTCTCAACATTCGCATAGTAATTTATCATTATATACATACATAGCAACAAAATTAATAAATTAACCTTTATTTCTATTTTTTTACATTCTTTTCTTTGTTTTTCATTTTTCTTCTCCTCTCCCGTGTCTATATATATATATATATATATATATATATAATATATATATATATATATATATATATATATATATATATATATATATATATATATATATATATATATATATATATATATATAAAAGACCACAACTTTCCAGCAATTCAACCCCCGAAAACTGAATTTCAATGAGGCTTTCGCCACCGGTCCAGCCAAACGGAGGTGGGAATTCGGCTGTCCGGGAGCAAATCTCTACCTTCTACAGCAAAGAGGTCTATTAGGGGAATTAATGTGCATAGGGGTCCAGTTGGGGAAAATTCTCTTAAAAAAATATTATTTGTAGAAAAATTCGACTTTTTTTATCAATACAAACAAGGGATGTTTACTTCAGACAAAAAGTTCTTACCAGCAATCGATCCCCACGTTATTGGCCCCCATTTTATCTGCTTTTTTATCATCTCCAATGTGTAAGGCTTTGCAAGCCTCTACATTTACTTGATCTAAGAAACGGAAAACATTGGCAGCCAGAGTCAATCAACTTAGCATTATTGCAGCAACAATGGGTACCATGAATAGTGTCATTTTCTACCCTCTAATTCCACAAGAAAAACATAGTTTGCTGCAGTCTCATAAATGATACTTTCAAATGTTCTGTTTACAGCTAAATGGGGTGAAAAGGATTCAAGTCATATGCATAAATAAACTGTTAATTAACTAATGTATAATCCATTAAGATTAAAGGATGGAAAAATGAACCCAAAAAAAGCCTGAATAAAATAAGGTATTTTCACTAACAACTCAAGGAAAATATCTACCATATTCCACATGAAAGTCAAAAGCATATTACAGAGATGAAAGATACTATGCCTAGTAAACATGTAACTGTTTTTTTATTTATGCTAATCATAGTGAGGAATGCTGGAGAGAAGGATGCAAGATCGAATTTATTAAAGTAAAACTAAAAATCATTTATACCTAGAGCAGCTTGGAATATTCTGGAATCTGGTTTTTCATATCCGACCTCTGATGATATAATGACAGCATCAAATCTGAGGTGAAAACCAGAAAATGATACATTTAAAGCTATGTATGCATCAGAGTTTGTGAAATTTCTTCAAACTAAGGTTCAACAAGCAATCTTAATCACCTCCTGGAAAAAAAAATGCTCAAAATTGCTAATAGCTTAGTAACAGCACATTGAAAGAATGGCCGATACTCACAGATTTAAGACATTAAGATCCTTCAATAGCTTCCTTAAGCGGTTGTCAAAATTGGATACAACAGCCATCTTAACTGCGTACTGCTAGTCACGTTAGTAAGGACCAACTTCAAAGTAAGTAGGATTCGATAACGTTAAATTTTTAACAATGTTACTTCTTCCAGATAACAAGAAATAATTGTTACCTCCAGCATCCTTCAGAAGAGTAATTGCTTCATGAGCTCCATCGGGAAGATGCCACGCATCCCCTCTTGCATAGTACTAACAAAAACAAAACAAGACTCGAAGTTCAGACACAAATGTGACTGATATTATTACTTTGAACAACAAATCAAGTAACTTTTGAAACACTCTCCTGCCAATCTACTTTTACTGGTTAAGAAATAATATCTAGAAACAACACGAAGAAAGATCAGAAACTACAACCTCAAAACCTATAGATCATAATATGGTCATATTTCAAATGATTAGGTGAAAAATAAAGGATTAAATTGTTCCAAAAAACCTATAATTTCTTTTTTCAAAAAGATTAAATTGTTTCACAGATAGAATCGTCATAAACTAGAAATGAGGTAATGACAAGTAAAACAGTCTGCTGCTAAGAAAGGCTACCTCATAAACTTCCTCAAAATAGTCCCCATCTCCACAACCTGTGGCTTCAGAAACTATAAGTTTCCAAAATGGCTTCCCGTCTCCCTGCAGTGAAGTAAAGAGTGTAGATCACTGTCATTGCATTTGCAAATCAGATGGTCTTTAGTTTGCATGTCATGTTGAAAGAAATTAAACATGTTGCTGATAAATAGGTAAATAAATGGAAAACCAAACTGACATCAATATCCTGTAATGGCTACAACCTAATGTTGGCTTTCAAAGTGACATCCCAGTCAAGCAAGTATGTCAAATCCTCTAAATTTACAACATTTTTCTCTTTCTTTCCCTTATAGACAACAGCAGGCTTCCCTGTACAGTTCATTTTACTAAGCACATTTTCAAAACACCCATCTTTCTAGAGTAACAGTGCAGTATCTTGAGAAAGACTGAAAGAGAGTTATCGGAAACAAGGAGGCAGAACAGAAAAACATCAAAACTTACCAGGCAATCACAAAAAACATTAAAAGAAAAATGATCAAAGGTAGGGCACAAACCTGGTACCGTAGCTTTTCAGGCCACGGAGCAGCAAATGCTCTCTTAAATCCTTGCTTTATCATAGCTGGATCCATAATAACACCTGAGGACAGTCATCACAAGCGTGAATATTCAGACAAATAAACATCTTAGACATAGATGGCAAATATTGATAGTATTAACTACCTTACAGTAAGAGTGACATATGAGAAAGATAAATGTTTTTAACACGTCTTTCAAGCACGTTCTTTATTAATTATTGGCTGAAATTGATTGGAAATCACAATCTCATTTCTCATTTAATAAATTCAACTCATGAATTTATAGTTTCCAATAAATGTTCACCAACGATGATGCCCAGTATGTTAAAAAGGGGTGTGTTACTGATACTTCTCTAAGGAGAAAACATCTATTTTGGATCCTCCAAAAACATTAGTGTTTTCAAGTAGAAATTAGAACGAAAGAGCAAGAAGCACACCATATTTGGATCCAATAGCGGCATAAGTGTCCTCAACTGGCTTTGCCAATTGCAAAAGGGTGCCCCCAGCGTCCAACAGCAATGCATCATATGCCTTCTTCCCACCAGTACCTATGGTGTCGCCAACAATACACAGTTAAATTCAGCATCACCAAATAACAATAATATCAGCAAAACTACATCAAATGTTAGATAACTTTTGGAGGTAGAACAAACAGCCTATTTCGAAATTATCAAGGAAAAGATGAATGAGTGAAAAAATGAGGTTACTTTACTTACCTTTGTTGATGAGCATTGAAGAAATTGGCAGAGAAGAATCGCGGGTTTTGGCTCTGAAAGCTCTGAAAAGGGCGTTGGTGTTGGAGCATCTCATCATAGCACTGCTGTTCATCATCTCATTTCTCTTCTCTTCCCTCTCTCTCGTATCGTAGTTGTCATTTGTAAATGCCAAAAACCTACCGAACCGAATCCCAGAATAGTCGAACCGGATCCGCAAACCGAATCGTTCTCCGGTTCAAATTTGGTTAGCCACTAAACAAACCGAACTGTTTCTTGGTTTGAAAAATGCTGGATCAAATTATCCTTGTAGGTTACTTTTGATTTTTAATATTCAAAATAAACATTGAAATCCATATAAAATAACATATTAATGTCTCTCATTAACCATAATAATTTTGCATACAAACTAAAATATAAAAGCTCTTAATATGTTTTGGGTTTCCATTTTCTTATAAAAATTTCAAATTAGCTTTCTAATTATTTTTCTCATTAGGTTCTTATATTTGAAAATGTAGTGCAATAAGTCCTAATTGTTAAAAAGGTCATAATCATCAATGAAAGAGTGATGAAGCATGCATATATGGTAGTTTTTAATTATTTGATGTTGTAAAATATTGTTGATGTGAATTTTTATTTTTTTTAAATGTTAGGGTGAATATTTGATTAAATAAGATGGTTTTCGTGGGTTCAAAACGCGAGAGTAGGGATTGATGATTTTAGGGAGATTGAAGGTAAAAAGATTGTGTTGTCATTAGAAGCATGTTTGTTGGGATCGAAGATAGTCAGCATTGAAGGTGGGTTTAGTTCATCATTTCAATTTGGGTGTTTTATGTTGTGGGTTACTGTTTCCTTTTTTCTCTTTTACAAAACCAAATTTTTGATGTTGGAGTTTCATGTGTTTAAATGTTGCTGATTGGGTAATTATTTTTTAAATTTGTCATAAGATAAGGTTTATTGTACCACTGTCTTTAATTGTGTAGATTATGCTCACTCGTTTGGAAGTCGTGTCTGAGTGTCTTGTTTTAGGCTATTGGTGGTTTGTAATGTATTTTATTTTGTTGAGATGTAGATATTTTACAAGTGTATATATATATATATATATATATATATATGTATAGATATATATATATACATATATATGTATACATATATATGTATACATATATGTATACATATATATGTATACATATACATGTATACATGTACATGTACATGTATACATATACATGTATATGTATACATGTATATGTATACATATATATGTATACATATACATGTATACATGTACATGTATACATATACATGTAGATGTATACATATATATGTATACATATATATGTATACATATATATACATGTACATATATACATATACATGTACATATACATGTATATGTATACATATATATGTATACATCTACATGTACATGTATACATGTACATGTATACATGTACATGTATACATATATATGTATACATATACATGTATACATATACATGTACATGTATACATATACATGTATATGTATACATGTATATGTATACATATATATGTATACATATACACATGTATACATATATATGTATATATATGTATATATATATATGTATATATGTATATATGTATACATATATGTATATATATGTATACATATATGTATATATATGTATACATATATGTATATATATGTATACATATATGTATATATATGTATACATATATGTATAAGACTGATTTATTATTCTCAATCATAAAAAATACATTTTGATACTTTCTATTTGTAATAGTCTAATTCTCCTAAAAGGGAAAATAGGGAAACTAGAAAAGTAAAATAAAATAAAAGATTATATATCTATTTTCTCTAATTATGAAGATTATAAAGATATTATCTCAAATTACAACACTCCCCCGGTAACTGGGTCATACAAGATTGTATGAATCAAGCTTGGAATAGTCAAACTCAATTGTAGAGAACGTCAATAAACCAAATTGGACAGTAATGGACAAAAACGATCTAGCACAATGAAACTTCAACTTGGACAACAATGGACAAAAGCGAACTAGCACAATGAAACTTCAACTTGGACAGCAATGGACGAGGGTGAACTAGCACCATGAAACTTCAACTTGGACAGCAATGGACGAGAGAGATTTCCATCAAAAATGGATGATGACTTGCGGCAACAAACTACAAGAACAGATGAAGGGCCTCCACTGGCGAACAACAACAAATTGCAGGGACTAGATTGTCATCAATAGTGGCGAACAACAACAAAACTTCAAGAACATGATTTCCATGAGTAACATATGGGAGGCCTTCAAAGGCTAACAGCCACAAACCTGTAGAGACTTAACTACCCTAAACAACAACAAACCTTTAAGGACTTAACTGCCCTAAACAGCAACAGACCTGCAGGGATTACACTACCCTATAGCGACACTAAAAGGCTAACAGCCACAAACCTGTAGGGACTTTAACCACCCTGAACAACAACACACCTTAAGGGACTTAACTGCCCTAACAACAACGAACCTTTAGGGACTTAACTGCCCTGAACAATAACAAACCTGCAGGAACTGAACTGTCTGCAGTGGCTAACAGCAACAAACCTATAGGGACTTAACCATCCTACAGCGGCTGAAACAACAACAAACCTTCATAGACTAACTACCCTATGACGGCTGAAACAACAACAAACCTTCATAGACTAACTACCCTATGACGGCTGAAACTTTTCTTCCCCTCACGACTGAACGACATATGCACGTCAAATGACAGAACGTTAAGGTGGAAGAACTGGTGAGAATCGATCCGTACTTGGGGACAAATCTGAAACCTCTAACATCGAACGAGCCAAATCAGCAGGCGGTCTCATAGAACAACTCTCAGTGAGCTGCTACAACAAGGCATTGGCATAAACCAAAAACATCAAAGATTGGGACTTATGATGACATCAAAAGGTCAAAGACAAGGTGGAGGTCCAAAGTTCTCTGCTGGACTACTCCTAAATGCTTAGCTTTGTATCACACAAGAAGGACATACTAAACTTGAGCCCAAGAAGAAATGTGATGCAGTGGCGTCGAGAGAATGGTGGAGACAGATCAGTGGCTCACAAGTTAAATCAATGGAGCAGCCAATGAGAATGCCAAAAAAGATTGGGCATCACTTAAAATACCCATTCTGAGATAAATTCTAGAAGTATTGCGAATAATTAGGTCAGATTAAAATCTTGACGTATAGCTTATAGCTAGGTCAGATTTTAACTGGAAGTATAGCTTATAGCTAGGCCAAATTACAGAAGCACAACACAACTTTGTGTAGCTGTTATCAGAAAAAACAAATGTATTTGGTAATATTGGAGAAAGGCCATAATTCTAAGGCAGAACTTGACTAGGGCAATTGGAGCCCATTAAAAACATATGTTAAAGAAGAGACTTTTAGGAGACCGCCGGCGGCCATGGCGGCTGACTGCCGGCAGACAACAAAGACAGCGGAAGCAGATCAGACAAACTCTGATACCATATGAAAAATAAGACTGAGTTATTATTTTCAATCATAAAAAATACATTCTGATACTCTCTATTTGTAATAATCTAATTCTCCTAAAAAGGAAAATAGGAAAACTAGGAAAGTAAAATAAAATAAAATATTATGTATCTATTTCCTCTAATTAGGAAGATTCTAAAGATATTATCTCAAATTACAATATATATATATATATATATATATATATATATATATATATATATATATATATATATATATATATTTGTTGAAATGTACGATACAGGTTTTGAAGTGGTGATCCATGGTATTAGATGATGTAGTTAGTATATGCGTTAATGAACGAGTAGACTACGGTTTAGGTGTATGAGGTTTGAGGGTCAAGGATTGAGGATCGAGCAATTTAAAAGGTTTGCTTTGTTATGTTTAGAGGATTAATAATTATATTGTTATTACTTCTATGTACCATACATGTTTGTGTTTGTGATAGATATTATCAGCGATGATCGTATAATATGTTATACATGAGCACGTGATATAGTAAATGATTCACAAGCATGATAGATACGTGAGATGGCGGGGACAAATTTGTGTTTTCTTTAATAGTTCTTTTGGTTTAGACTTTTGAGATAATGTAATTTGAAGTTATTTCTATTAATTGGTTGTTTAAATTATTTTCGAATAATGTAATTTGAATATTGCTTTTGGAATAAATGTAATTTAATTTGTTTTCTGTAAGCTTTAAATATTGAGGTTTTTGAAAAATACGTTTTCGCGATATAAGAATGTTTTAAATATTCGGTTCTTTGTAAACCCGTGGCATCCCAGAAATCGGGGTGTTACACATGAGGGTTGCGATGACCTCCCTAATGCAGAATTCCTCTTTAGGCCATGAGTGAATCCTAGGTTGGTACAACTTGAATCTATTGGGCCTCTAGGCCCAAACTTGGACTTGAGTTGAACTTGAATTTACATAGTAGAGACCAAAAATAATAATAAAGATAAGGGAAAATTTAAAATAACACTTATGTCTCTAAAAAATTAAATTAATTGAAAATCAAATTAATTAAAAGTAAAATTGAAAATAGAAATTAATTTGGTTTAAAAAGGAAAGTAATGAGATTTTAATGATTAATTAAAATAATAAATGGTTTACTATTTTTGGTTTGAGATTGAATGATATTTATTATTTGTTGTGTAATCTATTGTTTGAGTGGAACCCATGAGGGGTTCATTGAGTACATTGCATTTTAGAATGAGAATAATTGTTGTTTTTAGGAATATGATGAACTTTGATTGATGATCAAACTAAGTGAGTGTTAGAGTGGTACTAAAACGTGTGGTTGATCGATGAGCATGAAACATGGGAGAATGTGTCTACTTGTTGTACCTAATAAATCCTGAGATTGTCTGTCATGTGATACGGGATAACCCCTTTGGCTTTGTGTGCAAAAAAAGGAATGTTCTAGTGTTGAACCTTTATTGTGTGGGGGAGGATGTTTCGTCTAGTTCTTGTGTGGCAGGGAAACATGTCTTTAGCCAGGATGGCGGGATAGCTCGAGCTGGCCTGTAGGGAAGGCTACAGACGTGGTTAGGTAGAGTATAGGGGTGTGACAAATTCTTTCATGATGGGGTTCGTGGATTGGTGATACTCATGACGAGGATGAGGATAGTCCTGATGGAAGTACATGTGTTGATAATTCATGATAATAATGTGTTTGGAGACAATATTAACAAGGATAACATTGATGATATAGTTATTGTATGACTGTTGAGGATGTTGGTGACAATCATGATTAAGTCAGTAAGAATAACATTGTAAATGAATGTTTGTTAGTAAGTTGTGTTTGCTTGGTATGTATTGTTGTATTGTTATTTGTCGTGCTATAGTAGCTTACCCATATTTGTTTGTGTTGTGATTGTGTGTGTGTTTTGCGATGATCACATGACCCTTGGTTTTACGGGAGCAAAAGATGTTGCAGATGCTCCAAAGACATGATAGAAACGCGAGAGTGAGGAGCAACTTTGGTTTATTTAAAGTTTTTTAGTTATGCATTTTAGAAATAATGTAAATGGATTGATTTTATTTCTTAGTTATTTAGTAATTTCAGAACTTTGTAATTGGATTATATTTTTGGTAAAGTCAAGACTTGGTTTTAATTTCACACGTTTAAAATGTCGAAAATTTTTAATTAGTACCATTTTTCACATTAAGAGGATTTTGAAACATTTTACATTAAATACGATCCGTGACACCGTAAAACTGGGGCATTACAGATTTCATGACCCAAACTCTATCCAATCATATACACAATATATCTCTAACATACTCAAACATTCACATCATAAGCATACAAGCCCTAATTCCTTAAATGCAAGTCTAAAATCTTTATGTGAAAATATTATTCCCTTAGATATTTAAACTAAAGATTTTCATTAAGAAAAGATGTATAAAATGACCAAAAGCTTTGGTCTATGTCTAAAACCAAACCTTTTGGTTGTTTTTATCGTGTCTAGGTTTCAAAAACATTTTCCAATTATTAGACACAACCCAAAAAGCATATATATTCGATAATGCACATGAATAAAAAAGACAAAACACAAGATTATTGAAAGATGGATTAAGTAATCAACACATGAATTAATTATGGGGCGAAAGACTCCTGGCAGGTGCTCTCAATTCTTCTATAATCTTCCATTTTCGTACAAAATAATCAACATAAAGAAATTAAATTTATCTTTGAAGAATATCTACAAATCCTACTTCTTTCATGGAACTAACACAAAACACGTGATATAAGACAAATAAGAGGTTATAATAAGTGTGAATAAATAAATAATTATCACACCTATCAATGTGTTATAATTTTCAGCCTTTTTTTCCACCTCGATTGTGTGAGAAATATTCATAATAGAAAATTCTTACCAACATTCTTAGATGTCGTCACAACCATTTCTATATTAGAACTCGTAATTATCTTCTTAATCAAATATGCTTATTTTAGAATGAATAAGAATGTGCTTGAAAGAAAAGAGGAAGAAAGTTGTTTTATTGGATTAACGAACATACTTCTTTATATTTATTAATGAGTTCAGTTAGCATTTGAATAACAAGTGAAAAATGCTTTTGAGTCGTAATCATTGACAACCCCGTGAACATCCACTATAGGCTCGGTGAATTGTCCTCATGGTAATGCAAAGCCGTTTTTAATATTGACGAATGTCAATGTTAATAAAAAGACTCACCATACGAGATTGACCATTGCCCATAGGTTGCTTGTAAACCTCGAGATAAAATCTAATTCATCCCTTTTTTATAGGGATTATAGTGCCAACCATAGGAAGAATAACTTAATCACTTATCTTATATCAGATTGGATTAATTTCTTTGTGCTAAACTATGAATGATCCTTCTTAGTTGATTTATACTTCTTCTAGTTTCCATCATCCCAATTCTTCTTCCATAATAATTTTCAATATTTTTTCTTTGTTGCCTTATTGTGATGTAATGAAATGATGAATGACCTTATCAAATTGGGAATGAAATTTTAAAAATTTAACCCAAGTTTTATATTGAATGTTTTCCATTCCAAGGATGACAAATGTATGGTTTTTTATATTGGAGTAGTAAAAGTCAAAAGAAAATAATTCTTTGAGGTTTAATCATTTGTTAGGTCCTTTTTTTGGTTAAGAATCTCAAATAGGTCTCTTACTTTTTTTTCCGTCTCAATTGGGCCCTCATTTTTGCCAAATTGCTTTAATTAGAGCCCTATCGCTAAATTAGGCCAACGCCGTTAGAGTGACGTTGGTGTGACACGTTGATGGTGTAATTTTTAATTGACGTGAGTTAATTATTTCGTTTTGGTGATTCTGACGTGTATATTAATAATTTTTAATTAAAGAAATTGAGGAAAAAAGATAATTAAACCCAGGACTTTCTTTGAATTAGGAATTGCGAAAAGAAACCACGAACTACCAAAATCACCATCGTTAGCCACCACAGAACCACACATCGCCACCGTCAATCCACACTCATGCAACCATTACACTGGGATCACGCCTCCATGAAGACCTGCAGACCTAGAATCTCAAAACGTAGAAAACAAAAATTCCCAATTCGAAATAACCCTAAATCGCATAAATTTTCACCTCTTCATCGAACCAGCATCACAACCCCAAATTTCATAATCCCTTGCCTTTGCCAAAGAAATCGCGCCTCCATAAGCCAAACGAAGCCTGGAAGAAACCAGCAGGAACCCAAAAACATAATCAACACTTAATCATCTTCTTCGGAACTGAATCACAAAATCCATAAATCAACAAACCAAATCGCGAAATCCTAACTCGCAAGCCACCTTCGTCTTCATCGTTCCATGGAAGCCCTAAATGCCTCCCTCTTTCATTCACACGACCTGCAACCAAAAGAAGAACCAGAGACCAAGACAGAAACCCCCTTCTCAGAACCATGACCTTGCGAGAAATGCGAAACACGAAGAACCCTAATAAAAAAGAATCCACAAAGGCAAATGGATGATACAACATCAATCCTAGATCCTGCACCACCACAAAAAACGAGATTAAGGTTTTGCTTCCACCACCCATTACATGTGGAAGACGAACATGAATGGGTCATCTGCAATTGATTCCAAATTTCCTCTCAATGAACCCTAATTCAAAGAATGAAGTCTAACTCTCTTTTCACAATCCCTAATTCGAAGAAAGGGCCCCAGGTTTAATTAAGTTTTCCCCCCAATAATTTTAATTAAGACTTGACCCAATTTAACTGCACGAGTTGAAGCAATTTTATAAAATTAAGAACTCAATTGGAACGAAAAAAAGAAAGAACTATTTGAGATTTTCGGCCAAAAAAGAACACAATGAATTATTATACCTTTTTTGAAGTAAAAATGCTAATAAATGACACGATGGAAGAAGAAAAGATAGTTAAACAAGAAAGATACAAAAATTATTTAAACTCTTTATATCATCAAAAGTATTATTATGTAATTATACGCTAATAATTGATAAATTATATATAAAAACATGTACGTAATTCAAAAGATTAAAAAAATAGATAAAACAGTTGAACAAATCAAGTAACCATATTTACTGGCCTAATAAAAATTATTTAAATAAATATAAATATCACAAGAAATATTAAAAATATTTTATAATAATATTTTTATATTTTATTAACAACCTTCAAAGGTTCCATTACATTTAACTAATTACAAAAATATTTGCATTGGTATTGATGTTTTATACAAAAGTTTTTATCTCATAATTACTTTATTTTTATATTTTAAGAACCATTCCAACACCAATAAGTGTGAAGGTTGCCTTTAAAGGAACCATATCCCATTAAATAAAGGTAGACAAGCTTTGTAGTACATAAGCTTTGTAGTACATATTTCATGTTTGCAGACACTTTCGTGGGCCGTTTATACTATTACTTTTAAAATTAAATAAAAGTAAAATAATGTTAAGGTAATTTTAGTCCCTTCCAATAAATTTGGAAGAATTCAATTCTT
Source organism: Vigna umbellata (assembly GCF_029865625.1). Lineage (NCBI taxonomy): Eukaryota > Viridiplantae > Streptophyta > Magnoliopsida > Fabales > Fabaceae > Vigna > Vigna umbellata. The sequence goes on along the minus strand of NC_142167.1, from coordinate 54,077,469 downwards.
TAAATTTTGATGCATGTTTTTAAATTATAATATATAACTATTTAAATTATATAAACTAAATTACCTCATACATCATTTAAAGAATTAAATTAATAAAAAATATTCTATTTTAAATGTAATGAGATATAAAAGAATTTATGAATATAAAAAATCATTATATTTAATTTATATCTGAAAGAATAAGTAAATATATTATTTATTAAGTATTGTGTATTTTAATTAGAAAATAAATAGTATAGCCATAATTTTATAATTTGAACGTGAACTTCTTAATGTATGAGTGCGTTGTGTATACTAACAAAATACGAGACAAAAGGTTTAGGAACCGAGAAATCATTGAGTTTTCACAAAATTGAGTTGTAACAAAGTAAAGAGATTAGGAGTAAAATGATCTCTTGAATGTGTTTGATCAGTCTTTTGATATATACTTGTTGTAAGAGCTTTAATTACTATAATTATACAATGCTGATTTATTAATAAAAAAGAATGACATTTAAATGAAAATAATGAATATTTGAATGTTACGTTATATACGTTATATATGTTTACCTTTAAAAACCTATATTTTGAACAATATTAATGAATTAATCAATATTATATATATATATATATATATATTATTTTATAAAATAAAGTTTGTGTAAAGATTTCCAATGAAGAATGATTTCGGCAGCAGAGGGCGCCAAACGAAAATTTCCCGGCAAACTGTACACGCGCGCGAATATTCAAATGGCGATATCAATATATTTGGATTCCATTCCACGTTCTCCTCCTCCTATTCCCGCCATTTTCCACTCTCTAATCCCTTCAAAATGCGAACAAGAAATCGAAGTTAGCGTCGTGTTTGGGATCCCAAGCCTAAAATGGACATTTCAGAGCTGGCCAAGAAGCTCGATCTCTCCGATTCCAAACTCGTCGTCAGAAAAGCCGCCGAGATCCGTCGCCTCTGCGATGTCCAGTTCGATTCCTCCGTCATCGGAGTCGTATGTCCTCATCTATTTCTTCTGTCCCGTTTTATTGAATTCCGTTCCATTCGATTCGATTCCGAAGCTCTTTGTCTGGTTTTCTCAGGGCGAGGTTGCTAAATCTCTTATTTGCTTGGAAATCGCGGCAACAAGGCTCGGCGTTCTCTTCGACCGATCCTCTGCGGTGAGGCTTAGCGGAATGTCCGAAAAAGCTTACATCAGATGCTACAACTCTCTCCACAACGGTCTTGGCGTGAAGTTCGTTTCCTTTCCCTTTTTCTTCTTTCAGCTTTCATTTTTTCAAAGCTTTTTATTCATGGAGTGTTTGCTTGGTGTTTTTAGGACGAAGATAGATGTGAGGGAGTTGGCGATTCAGTTTGGTTGCGTTCGTATTATTCCTTTCGTTCGCGACGGTCTCAAACTGTGAGTTATCTGCCACGTGTTTGATTAAATGCTAAAACGATGTTGAAACTTCATTTGTTGCTGAACTTTGTGTTATTTTCGTGAAGGTATAAGGATCGTTTTGTTTCGTCTTTGCCGACTTCTCGTCGTGCAAGTGCTGATTTCACGCGTCCGGTGTTCACCGCTGTTGCTTTTTATCTATGTGCTAAAAAACACAAGGTACCATTAAAGAACTTATTTGGATATTACACAGCTATAGGTGGTTATAAAGAAATGTTGATTGTGTAGGAATTTTAATATTATTAGGTAATTTTGGTGTGTAAGTCCATTTCAAAACGGTTTGCGACCGCAATTATTGTTGCAAGCTTTCTGTTTTAATAGTACAATAGCCACAATTGCGTCTGCAGCGAGTGGATTTGTCTTTAATTTTCTTCAATTCGAAGGATTGGGAGGAATGTCATGAACTATTTGTTTTGCTTTCGTTTAAGTTGTGGTAGGGGTTGTGTTTGTTTTGCAGCTCAAAGTGGACAAGCTGAAGTTAATTGAGCTTTGTGGTACATCTGAATCCGAGTTTTCTAGTGTAAGTGGCTGTATGTCTAGTGAATGTTGAATGCGATTATTTTATTGTATTTTTAATATAGCGGCGTTATTGATTTTGAACGGGGTGTGAATGGCCTGCTGTAGGTTTCTGTTACTATGAAGGATTTGTGTCATGACGTGTTTGGGGTTGCAAAGGAAAAAAAGGATGCTAGGGAGGTGCAATCAAATCGAGGTATGTACCTTTCCCCATTCGGAAGTTTGATCGTAATGCATTCTTAAAGCTGAGCTATTCTGTCCATTACTTTAATATTTACTTTGCATTGAACGTTTGTTTTTGTATCCCATTTTTTTTAGATTTGCTTGACGTGTTGCCAAGTAAAAGGAAAGCCGATGATGGAGGTTATTTGTCCGATGATGGTCCTGAGGTACTAATGTCTGGCTTCTTTTTGTAATTTACCGACACTTTTGGTTTCCTTGTGAAAGGGTTTTTAGCCCTAATGTTTTATAGAAATTCAATCAGGCGTTGCATAAATATACTGTTGTTTATGGAGTTAATTTGTTGCTTCTTAAATTATGAATAAAATTCCAAGTTGTGCTTTGTATACAATTCTTTCATATGTAGCTCAACCTTTTTTTTTCAACGCTCATTGTTTTGAAGCTCGACTTTCTCAATTTTCTTCAATGTTGACGCAACACATTCATAATGCCTTTCTATCTTTTATTGTGACTGTCCTTTTACTGTGATTGTGTTGCAGTATTAAAAGGACTACATCTTTCTAGACTTCGATTAAGTTCTCCTTTTGTTTGAAAGTTGTAACCATTAACTATCATTTACAAACATATTTGCAGAGTCCTAACTTGGGTAATGACTAATTGTTCCCAACGTCCTTTCTAGTTTAAAACCAACATCTGATGGGAGATTTCTCAACTCTTTCTAAACTTGCTATTGCATAGTCGATACACTGTATTTCACACGACTAACCCGGTAATTAAGTTAGGTGTGTTACATGGAGCGTATAGGGTTAGAGTTAAATCACTGACTTGGATATTGAAATACACGCTAAAGGCTTATCTTACTTCACATTCGCGTTCTTGTGGTTTTCTTAGGATAGATAATACTTGTGGTTCTCCACAACCTAAATAAGGGCAATGTCTCCTCCAGTTTAAGATTGTGCTCAATATTCACAAGTATTTGCGTGTTGTATGGTGTCCTCTCTATTCAGCAAAGAGTCTTTGTTAGTTGTTCCATCAAATTATAATGATTTTAATTTGGCAAATAACTTGTTGAGGGATAATTGTGGCCTTAAATGTATGCACCAGGAAGTGTAGTTGAATTATTTCTATTCTCCAAAATAAGTTTTCTACAATCTGGTCTCCATCTTGTATTTGGTTTAAAAGTGATGATGGTCACGATTAAGTGCAAGATCCATCCCATGCGTTTTAATCCCTCTATTACTTTTTTTTCTCATCATTGTGCTGTCTTGAAGGTGCATTTAGTACTTTTGGATATTTGCCGTAAGATGTGGTTTCCAAATTTTATTTTGACTGTAATTCAACTAACATTTGTGTTTATACAGCTTTCATGTTATAAAAAACGCAAGCAAATGGAAACACGTGATTATGAAAAGTGGAAATCTTCAGTGGTTGCATCCAATCAACAAAACAAGACAGAAGGTATTGAAACAGTTCTTGGGTTTTCTCCTTATTGGCTAAGAACCAAAGATTCATGATGGTTGACCCCGTTTACTTATTCACTTTTTGTAGCTCCTTGCAAACGAACCAAACAAACTCGTCTCAACTTTATCAAGAAATCTTCAGATACTCAGGAATTAGAGGCCATGTGAAATGGTATTGCGATGCCTTATGACAATACATGATTTTGTTAGAAGTTCAGCACATTATTAGAAACGGGTGCAGAAAGATGACATGTACTGATGTTTCTAGAATGGAGCTCAATTTTGTTTAAAAATGTATTTTCTGGAATTTCCAAAGCATTAGTGTATAGGAATAACTCTTTTCAGGCCGGAATTCCAATTTTCTTTTCTTTTCTTTTTTTCTATCAATTAACATTTAAACGGGCTGCTAATAGTTTGTACATGCAAAGAAGTTAATTCGTGTATATCTATTGCTATATATTCAACCCATTACTCGACATAACGATTTGACTTTTAAATTTTTAGTTTAGTATTTTAATTTTAAATGGGCATACCTGGAGGCATGCATGATAATGTTAATAATCATTGTAACATAGCTGTAAACGTGATTTCAAACATTCATTGCTAAACAAATTATTCTATTAGACTTGTCTTTATTTCCACGTTGAGTAGTTGAAGTTTGATATATTTATGGCGGCACGGAGTATTTATAATTAATGTGTACAACCTGAATGTAGAAGGTCAATGATGTTTAACATTATATGCATTTCTAGGAGTGTTTATAATTAGTGGCTAAAAATATGTTAAGAGTAACAATAGTTGTTTAATGAAATTGATTAAAATTCATATCTCAATTTATGGATAACGAGAAAACCAAACATAATTCTTGTATTCAGAGACAGCACAATAAAACTAAGTATCGAAAATCTATACATTTATATTGAAACATATAAGAAATAATATTATATATATATATATATATATATATATATATATATATATATATTCACAATCTAATCTATCAAAGTTTATTCATATAATTAATAGTACATATATAATTATTGACTATTTTTGATATTAAGCTAGGTAATTTGTCATTTCTAGTACAAATTAGATTTAATAATTTTATTGATAGGATAATTTCTTACATATTTAATCGAGTATTGGTGATTCTTTATCTATGATTTGATCTTAGAAATCTAAGCAGCTCGTATCCTTGTCTTTATAACTTAATGAATCAATAAAACCTAAAATTTCATACAATCCCCTAAGTTAATACTCATAATACTTTTCTGGATACAACTTAGGTATCATATAACTTTAGTTCAACAATATCATTATAGTGATTACTAACTAACACAATACAATTCATCATAAATCTTTATCCATTCAAATCATATTAAATTTCATGTATTACATATCAATCACAGTATAAGGATTCCATATCAACATTCTTAATTCTTAATTTGATTAAATTAACGAGTAGCAATTTAAATGAGATTCCTTACGTGAGCACTTTCCTTCAAAGAAAAGTTAATATGGACTTGTGAGTGTGTCACTTAAGTGATAAAGTTAGTGCTTGAACAATAAAGCTTCTTGCTCATACAACAAACCTTTAGAAATTACCTCAAATTAATGTCTCTTCATTGCTTAAATGACCATCTTTCGCTTGAGTGATGTGAATCTTAGAGGAGTTGAATTATTTCAGTATCTCTCTCGATCAAACTCCATAGCACATCTTGAGTTATGAGTACTCTTGTTTAAGTGTCTAATTGAACGCTTAAGCAATAATACTCTATTCTTTTAATAAAAGGTAATCGCTTGAGCTACCATCCATAGTTATAGTCAAAGAGACATCAAAACAAACCCTGTCTTTTATTTTTATTACATTAAAACTTATACTTTTCGATCTAAACCCATCTCTTCTTTATATAATTGATTAGTGCATTTTTAATGTATTTTAAGAATACTTAATCTTAGTTATTTTGAAGAATAATTAAATTTAAATACATTATTTTAAATGGGATTTATCCAAACGTGATTAACTTTGCTTTAAATCAAATCATTCACTAAAATAAGTTTTTAAAGTCATGTTAAGTGATGTATATTCTAAGTTGACGAAATGCACTAAATGCTTTAGTTAGAAGAGTCTAATTAGAGAGTCTAGTATATGAAAGTTTTCTAGATGATTTAATGAAATATATCTAAAAATTGAGTTTTGATGATTTGACAAAATCTATAAATGTTTTCTAAATGTTCTAATTTGTGTTTTGTGTAACTAAAATGAAAGCAAACTCAAATTATTTATAGATGATACAAGGATGAATTGACCCTATAGACGATATTAACAAATTGATGGTATGAATCTCCAATGACTAATTAAGAGAAGCTAAGATCTTGAGCTTAGCCTGTGTTCGTTTTAGTGGAAAACACTATTGACGTTGATTTGCTACGACGGAATTAAAATGAGTTTTGTGTTTGCTTTAAAGGATTTGCGCGTAATTGAAAGTGCTGATTTGCGGGAGAATGAAATTTTCTTATCTTCCATCCACTGCGAAGATTTGCAACAATTCATGTCAATTCTCAATTTTATCCTTACAGTATTCATCACTTTTGAATGTAAAGATTTACACACATAAATTAATAATAATAATAATAATAATAATAATGGAATTTTAAAAATTATTTTTTATTTTTTTCTCTCTTTATAATAATTTTTACAATTATATATAATATTAATAATTATCATTTTATATTACTTTTACTACTAAGGGTATTTTGGTAATCTTCAATTTCTACCAATTAAACCATTTTTTTATCTGTCACATCGGTCAAATCCTACACTAATTCTCACAAACTTTACTTCCAAATCCATTCTCGCTCATCTCTAAATCCATTCAAACAAACAACAAAAAATTAACTCTCAAATCCCTTCAAATCCATCCACTTACTCTCCCTCAAATCATCTTCCCAAAGTGAACACACCCTTAAAGAAGTGATAAAGTGAGTTGGAAGATTAATGAAGATAATTCAAGACAAGGAAAGGTGTTAGATGTGTCTAATATGTCTTTCATCATAATTGTCTAATGAAATCTATTAGAATGATATATGTAGTTGTTAAAGTGATGCATATTCAAGACAAATGCAATGCAATTCATGATGAAAAAGATGCAAATTATTGATGAAGAAGAAGAAAGAAAAGAGAGATTCAGAGACTTACACGCAGAAGAAGAAGAACAATGTATTGATGCAGGGAAAGAAACCCCTTTTGTGTTTACCGTGAATTACAGAGAGGAAATGGAAAAATATTGAATGTGTATTGTGTTAACAAAGAAAGAAAACTAAAGATAATAAAAGGCTAAAAGAAGTGGGCCGAGCTTCCATAAGAAAGCCAATAAGATAACTTTCAAAATCCTTTGATGAAATTATCTACTCAATATCATCTTGAGGACCTTATATATTATATATATATCATTTAACACTGTAGGGACCTATTAGATCGTCTACTAAGCTGAACTTTGTACAAAATAAAGTTGTTATTAAAGTTATTATTCTGTCCAAGATTTAAGGGGATTTTTGACATTAGAAAACATTGTTATTCACTTTAAATATTCAACAGATACAACTTTCATTGTATCCTTGAATTTCTACAAATATTTTAATGTATAATAGAATAGAGTAATAAGAGCTGGAATTTGAACTTTGCAATTGAATGGTTATGGATCTCAAACGTAAAATTGTGAATTTGATAAGCAATTAAAGTCCATCTAGAATTGTTATAAAAGGTGAGCAACAACAAGCATCATCCTTCCATCACCGATTTATCCATCCCACCATCATCTCATCATCACCCATCACTTTACATATTAAGATGAACTTATAATGCATATATATGTAAAGATATATACAATATGAAATTTTGATCAATAATAAAACATGTTAAAAATTTCAGTTAATAATACGTGTTAAAAACTATATAGTGTCAAAATTTCTCTTAAGATGTAAGAAATTTTCTTCTTTCAGGAGAGAAGACAATGTGCTATATTACGTAAAATAATTTATTGTGAGGAAAGAACTCCTTCCATTTGTTTATTCTTCTATTTAAGTAAAAGTGTAAATCTTCATAAAATAACACTTAACTTATAAACACTTGGAATAATTAAAGTGTTGACATGTTCTCATTTGTAGGCATTTAGAATAGTGAGGAACTAAATGAATTAATTAATAGTAGCTTGATTGATTCAAACTTGTGCACTTGTTTGCTTAATAAAAAGGTAGAAGAATATATTGATACATACTTCATTAACGCTTGAAAATGAGTAAAGTATAACTAGTCTTAATCAACACTTGAAATGAAAGAGAGTCTTAACAAATTAATTTAAGTTTGTTCAATTTATTTGAGATTTTAGTTTATAAATTAATCGAATGATAATAATAAAATAACCGGTGAAGAATTTAACTATGAAAGAACTAGAGAATAAACTTGTTTTTTATATATCTGTTCTATTTATTTGTATTGTTTACTGTTTCCAAACCACACTCCTTTTGTTGTTATTTTATGTTTCTATCTATATTTTACTTTTATTAATTTTATCATTGAGAGATGACTTAGGTTAGTTAATCCTATCTATATTTGACTTTTATATATTTTATATGCATATGAATATTCATTTCTATGAACTAGACAATTAGTGCAATGTTGTAGTGCATTAGACCTATTGATACTTATCCGATTGTAAAGATGAAAGCAATCAATACTACTCAAGTTATATACACACTTTTTCTCACTAGAAAGGTTGATCATTTGAAGTTGTATGTAGAGTTAATTATCTCCTCTAGCTTTCTAAAATGAACATTAATAGTATTCCTTCTCGAATTTTAGTTGGTCTATAACATTTTGTCACATTTTTGCACGGAATTTGGTATTAACTTTCTTATTTTTCTTGAGTTGCTTTATACAGATTTCGAAGAAAGTAGCCATTGTAGAGTCATTTTTTACCATTGAGCAACTTCAACTTTTTAAGGCCTTTTCCTTCTTCTAAAGAGCTTGATAAAGATAGATGCATTAAATGCAACACTAAATGCTTTCTTTCTTCTTTACTCAACATTCTAATATCTAAATATACTTATCTTCTTCATAGGTATTGTGTATTACCTTATTTCATCTTAAACGACAATGTCATATATATATATATAGTAAATAGTTCTTCCAAAGTTCTTCTTTTGTTAAGAGAATTGGTAAAAAAAACTTTAATTCTTTGTTTAAAAGATCATTATGATGTGACTTATCCTTTGTTTGATAAATCTCTTTTATCAAATAAAAGAAATATACATTTTTTTACAACATAAAATAACATTTTATGTATTTTCATTTTTGTACTATGTTAGCTCACTTCTATGTGTTTTATTATTTGAAAGTATTTATGTAAAGACCTGAAAAATAGAGTGTTATGGAGCAGATAAGTGAATTAAAATAATGAGATAGATTCTTTTACTTTAAAATAATCTTACAATATAAATTGAATTTTTATAAACACACTTCTCATTATTCTAAGAACACTTCATTTATCTAGAACTCTATTCCTCAGAGTTCTCTGACTTCTCTCTACAAATTCTCTCTGCTGAGTTATCTGTTCAACGATCAGGAGGTGCCTAGGCGATCCTGGCGTTGAGGGCTTGGTTTTGGACCGATCAATTTCGTGTTCTTCAGCTGGTAAGTGGTTTCCACTGTTATACGTTTTCTGTGGACTGTGAACATGCACTGTTTCAGCTTTGCATGTGGTTAACAATTCTTCCTTCCATTTGCTAGCTCAATTTAGGTTCTAAGTGTTGTTATCTATCACCAATTGGTGAGTTGTAGGTTTCTGTTGAGTTCCCTTGCAGTGCAAGGTACGATTGGGGTATTTGTGAGCTGATTTGTTTGTCTCTGAGGTAAGGGGAGCTAACTACTGTTTTAATTTAATTGTATGAATGATATATATATATATATATATATATATATATATATATATATATATATATATATATATATGCTTAATATAGGTTGAGTTTTCTGTTTGAGGTACAATTCTGAGTTTGTAGAGAAAAGGAAATGTTATGTATTGAAGGGTGTAATATGTGAAAGTTAGTATGATGATGATGATGATCTGTTTGGATGAATTGAACTGTGTGATTGTTTATGTTAGAGGTAGTTTCATGTTGAAATCTGTTATAGTGGTGATCAAGTAATATGTGAAGTGGTTTGAGCTTGTTTAGTGTAAATTAGAGGAAGTGAGGTAGTGAATTTGAGTATTAGAGGTCAAGTGTTGTTAGAGGCTGCTGGAGTAGTTTAGACAGGTCATTTGTGATTTATTTGAGTCATCAAATTGGTTAAAATCAGGTTCAAAGTGGTCAATTAAGATTTGGGTCTCTAAGTTGATGAAATTGAGGTTTTAGAGTAGGATTTGATGCATACACACTTTAGATTGAAGATAAGAAGGTCTTGAATCATTTAGTCTAGTCCAATTAAGTATATACAACGAATTAGGAGTGTTAGAAGTTGGGAAAGTTGAATAGAATTGATAAAGAGGGGTTGAGTTGCATAATTATGCAGAATTTCGTTCTGCAGATTCGCTGTGCGAATGGATTCGCATAGGGAGTCACCTTGGCGAGGTGCTCTCTGCCAAGGCACTTGCATAGCGAATGGGTGTGTTGTGCGAGTGAAGTAAGAGGGTTGCTCTCTGTTTATAAATCCGCATAGCGAATCTAATCGTTATGCGACTGACAGGGGTCTGGAACCATTGTTCTTTTTATTCGAACAACGAGTGGGTCTCGCTTTGTGAGTGCTTGGGGAGTCAAGTCTCTATCTGAGGTTCTCGCATAGCGAGTTGGGACGCTATGCGAGGGGTTGGGGTCTGATGCATTTCACAGTTTATTCGCATAGCAAGTTTAGTCGCTATGCGAGAAATCAAGAGTAGTTGGTCTCTGTCTAAGGTTTTCGCAAGGCAAGTTCGGTCGCTGTGCGAGAAGCTTATAGCCTCGCTATGCGAAGGTGTGCGTTGTGCGGGAGGTGCATTTCTAGTTCAAGTTCTTGTGTGATATTATGTTGTTTTTATATGAATCAATGAGGGTTGTATGTAGTAAAGTGAAGTTGTAACATGTAATATCTGTGACTATTGTTATATGTTGTATTTTAAAGTATGTATAATGGACTAATTCCATGATCCTCAAGGAGAGGAGACATGGTGGTGCCCTATGTTGTGATTCAAAGTGGAATCTCTAGTTGAGATTCAAGTAAGTTTAGAATGGATGCAGGAGCTTAGTTTTGGGGGTTATCCTGAAACTCCAATGGTCTTTCATTCTCAAGTAGAGATGATTGATCCATGTCGTGAGGAGTAGCAGGAGGTCCTAGTCTTGGGTGCTTCCAGTATGACCCAAGGTGAGTGATAACGGACTAACCTCGTGAGTGTGGTAGGGTGAAACCCATTGGCAACGACTTTACAAAGCAGTAGAAGCCACCACGAGTGCACGACCCGCCATAGCTCGGCAATCATTCTAAGTCCGGACAGTCAAAGTCAGTGTGATGTTATGTGTGAAAGATTTAAGTGATGTGAATGGATAATATGCTTGTATGAATTTAATTGATTTGATGTATGATTAATTCTGTTTTAAACTAGCTTACCCTGTTGTATGCTTGTGTTTTGTATGATTCTGCTGTTTTTCTTCTGCGATGACCATCCTTTGGATGTGAGCAACAGAAGAAGAGGTTTCCCTGGAGCAAGCTTTGGATGAAGGTGATGCTGCTGAATAGTTGCCTTAGTTCAATAGAACCTTGTGTATAGTTTTGAGTCGGCTTTAGTCTGTGTATAAATTTTTAAATTTATAGTTGTTTTTGGATGACTGTAAAGATATCACTTTATGCTTTAGATTGATAACTGTATTACTTTATCATGCATGTTGCTTCTCTTTAATATAGTTTACACTATATATTTTGGGATGTTAGATATAAAATAAAATTGTATGATGTTGTATCATTTAAAAAAAAAAGATTACATATTTCATAATTTGTTATATGCTAAGTCATTCTCCTGATTATAATCATATTTTAACACTTAATTCCTTGTATATAATCTAAAATATTTTTTTTATAGAACTTAAACTTTCTTTTTTAAATTTATAAAACAATTTCTCACCCATTACATTTTATATATATATATATATATATATATATATATATATATATATAATGTTATTTAAGAAATATTATATTTTAAAAGGAGAAATTACATTTATTTCTTTTAAGGTTATATTAATGAATACTTACATTATTAAAAAATAAATATTTTGTAATAAGACAACATTTGTCAGGCCTCATTAAATGCACCCAAACCCCACCTGTTTAATCTCATTAAATGCGCCCCAAAACCCCTGCTCAGATGCATTAAAAACACACTCAAACTCTGATGCACTAACGCCAGGTGTCAAGAATGGAAGATTCGGAGGTCAGTTAGTGGAGTGCAGGTGTCGACAGGAGAGTGCACGACCGTTTGGACGTGGGGTAAACGAAAAATGATTTTTCTGAAAACCCTGCCCATTCTCTTCTGCACGCACCTTCTCCTTCCAAACTCTGACTTTCCATTTCCTCCTTCTTCTCTCTAGAAATTTCCCCTTCTCTCTACTGTAACTCACCTTTCTCTGCTCCGATCACCGTTCAGGCACCGTAGGAGTATTCCCGGTGTCCCAAGCTTCCTCTTAAACCGAACAAGTTTCAAGTTTGAGCTGATAAGTTTCTCTTCTTAGTCGTGCGTTCTTTTGTTACATGCAAGACCAGGTTCTGGTTGCATGCAGGGGTATAGTTTAAGTTACTTTTGATTCTCATGTGGTTCGGTTTAGTTGGAAGAGTTAAGTGATCGTGAGGGTAGAAGTTGTAGTTGACGAACCAAAGTTGCAGTCTGTAGGACGTTCTTTCACAAATCCAGGTAAGGGAAGCTTATTTAATTTAATCTGTATGTAGTTGTTGTGTATGAACGTCCGTTGGTTGAATGAATGAATATGATGCATGCTGGTTGATATTTATGATGATGGTTGATATGTATGAAGTATATGAATGTGAATATGAGTAATCATTTTGGAGTATGAATTGTTAATATGGATTCTATAAAGTATGTAAATTGATATTTGATGTGAAGTTATAAGGTTATAAACTGATGTGTTGAAACTTGAGTTGGAAATAAATGAAAATCTGAATATGAGATTCTCACTATGATAATGTACGTTCGTCCCCTATCGTTCGGTTTTTCTAGTAAACTGTTTTAAAATAAAATTCTTTCATTTGGAGAGAATTCTATTCGAGAACGAGCGTCCCCATGGGAAACACTAGGTTGGAGCGTTCGGCCCAACATAGTTGTATCCGGATATTCGAAATAAAGTAATACATATATATACCCTCGTACTAAGTAGTGCTCGGTCTTACACCTAGCGCTCGTACTGAGTAGTGCTCGATCTTACACCAAGCGCTCGTACTAATGTATAATCAATCTTGATAAAATAGCGTTCGTCCAACTTCAGTAATATTTCTTTTTCCATGTTCGGTCATTTACTGGCATTGGATTTCCGTATGTGAACTATTCTAAATATAGTCCTTAACATCTTGATTATTATTCTTGCATTGGATCCGACCTAAGGCCTCCATACTTGAATTATTCCTTAAGTATTGGTTTGAACTCAAGAGAGTCAGTTCATTTAACTGACTCACGTGGTAAATACCGTTCGTCACATATTTCACTATTTTACTAGCTCATTTCTTAAATCCAAAAGTAACTCTCTTAGTCTTATTCTGTTCTGAACGGGAGGATCATCGGTCTCGTTCTTATCGTTCGTCCTCGTTCTGAAGAGGGCTGAACGTTCGTTATTTAATGTCCTTGTAACTGATGATGAAAGTGATAATAAAGTGAAAGATTATAAAGGATGAATAGTATATGAGATGATTAAACGGTTGTGGATTTTGAACGAGCGTTTTGGGGAGGAACGACTCATGTATTGAATATTAGAATTGGTAAAGTATGACTGTGGTTATGCTAATGTTGGCAGTTCATCCTGATGTTCCATGAGTACTCATCCTCACGTAGAGGAGGGTAGGTCATGTGTGGGAACGGCAGGAGGTCCTAGTCCTTAGGGGTACTTTGGATAGGGCTAACCTCGGGTGGCAGCTGTTGAGTGTATCCCAGTTACTACATCACCCGGGTGCAAGAACGCTTGTAGCTACACAGATTCATATAGTCCGGACGGTCAGTCTAGTGAATAGGCGTTGCAATGATACTTATGTTGAAATGTTTCTTGAGTATTGGAATGTTTACTTTATATGTTGATGTATGAATTAAATTACATAAGCTTACCCTGTTGTTTTCTTGTGTTGTCTCGTCCATGTACGTCCGTCTTGTCAATTGCAATGATCATCCGTGTGGATGTGAGCAGAATGAGACGCATTGTTGGAAGAAGTGATTGAAGAAGAGAATCTGATGGACGTTGAAGTTAAGGCCGAACCTTAGGTCGCTCGGTTAATTTAGATGTTAGATGTTTCGTTTTGATCGTTCGGTAATTGTTTTGTAAAACCGTTCGATCCTGACTTTTTCTTATTTCTGTGAAATTGTAATTAACTCTGTACTTAACTCCGTTTGGTTTTAAACGTTTTATTAGTATAAGACTGAACTGTTTATTATGAAATGTAATCAACTCTATTATATGGTTTTATTTTTGTATTTTTGGGATGTTACAACATTCACCTATCTAATAATTTAAAAATAAATATTACTGACATATTTTATTTATAAATATAGTTTTTCAAAATTTTATAAATGATTTCTTAGTTTTTATATTTAAAAAAGTTACTTTTATTTGTCAGACATTTTATCTAAATTCTAATCAATAAAAATAAAATACAGAAAGTAGATATTGCTTCATTAAAAATATAGAATTATTCTTAAATAAAATACATGAAGTAGATATTGCTTCATTAAAAATATAGACATAAGTGTTATTCATTTATCAAGAAAGACCAATGCTTAGCAGGCAAAAACGTAACTTAACAAAAAAAATGTTAATATTTATTTTAAAATTAGAAAAATGGTGAGTGCCATTTAATCTTATTCTTAAAGGAGAAGTGTATACTTTTTCCAATTTTAAATGAAAAAAACGAATAGAAGAATATTAATATTTAATCAGAAGTAAGATATGTAAAATTAAGTTATGTATATTAGTATTCACTTAATGTTCTTATAAGCTTCTAGGGTTAAAAATAAAATAAAATCATAATAGTTGGTTAAAGTGAAATAGTCTTCCAAAATTGGAAGAAGGTCTAAGGTTTGGACAAAGACTCATGATAATTGACCCTTGGATAACTTTAAACTTTGTCTATTTGTAGAAAATACTATTGTTTATCAGTTTTTTGGTAAAATTGTTGAAAATATTATGTTGTCATTTCTTAGCCCATAGAAAAACAAAAAAAATCATACTATATATGGCCATCGGTTTTGTAAAACAAACAATTCTCAATTCATATTTAAAATTTTTGTATCAACTAGTCATTAAAAAAATATTAAAGGTAGAGTATATCTTCTAAGTATAATAATGTTTAGAAGACCTTTCTATTCTTCATGCATAATTATGTACCTTCTTGGTAAAATTCTACATTCTCATGTTGTAGATTAAAATAAGTTAAAATTACTAATTTGGCAGGAACAAACTTTATTTTCAGTGTATATAATTAGAAATGATCTCTTCTAACTTTTATATGTATTGTTTTAAATCTCTTTTAGGCATCCCAATATTTGAACCCTTGTTAGATATAGTTTATACCTTTATTTTAGTATTAAAAATAAAACTAAAATAAAATACCGTCAAACGGTTAGTATGTTAATTGTACAAATAAAAAAAATTATTTTAAGAATTAGTAATGTGGTTTAAATAATAAGATTTGTTTATCTTAATCTTAAAATCTTAAAATATAAATATAATTTTTATAGATGAGTTTATTATCTTAAATCACATTATTTTTCTAAAAACTCTTTTTTCTATAGCTTTTTTTTATAAGTTTTCTCACAATTTGTTTGTCTATTTGAATATTAGAGACGACAAAGTAATTCTTGAGGTGAATTCTTTATATTTATTCGATCAGTTTTTTAGATAAAGTAAGTTAATATTATGCTCCTTTATTTGGTCTGTTTTGTCTTCCTTTACATGTGAAACATTCAAGGTCGTATGTCATGTTTGAGTTTTCTAGCTGTTCGGTTATTCTCCAAGTAAGGAAAACTAATTATCTTGTTTTTAAGTTTTTGGTGCTTTGAAAATATGAGTTTGCATGTTTAAGTTGCGTGAAATTGATTGAATTGCTGATATTGGTGTTTGAACATGTCGAAAATTTGTGTGTTACATGATTATGTTTCTTGTAATTGAATTGGTGATAAGTGGAGAAACTTAGAATCTGATCATTTGAGCAAGATGGTATGCATTTTGACATTGAAAATTGTTTTTGAACTAAGCACTAAGTCAGGAATATCAATTTGATAATATGAACATGTCCCTAGTTTTCCAAATCACAAGATTGTATCTATTGTTTTTTGGTATGGCTTTGAGCGTAAGCTTGATTATGCAAGTCTGAAAGCATTTTTGCTCCAAACCGTTGAGCGCCCTTTCTCACTGTGAGCAACCATTTTTGCGAATGGTCTGGCGTTAAGTGGTGGCAAGGCACCACTGAGTGCCACTTGAAACCATTTTAATTCTAGGTCACTGAGTGACAAAATGACGTCGCTGAGTAAGATGTTTTGCAAGAAAATTGGCGTTGAGTGTCAAGACTGATGCTGAGCACTGCCTTTTGCAAAAGGTTTGACATTGAGCATTAGGACTGTCGTTGAGTGCTCTTTTCTGTGAGAGTTCTTACAATGTGCGCCAATATGTATTTTTGTGATTTTCTGATCCTTTGTTTTGTTTAAGGTGTTTTCACCATGATTTCTATGCATGTTTAATATGGATTGTGATGTTTCATTGATTAATAACATGGTTGAGAATATGTATGGTGAATGTTATGAAAAGAATTTCAAAGAGAAGTTTTTTGTAATGGTTTCAATAGTGTATATATTGATGTATGAATTTCGTATTGGGACTTATCTCGACACTTTAATAACCATCCAATCTCAAGTAGAAAAGGGTGATGTATGTGGTGAGAGGAGTAAAAAGTCTCAGTATAGGAGTTTTACCTTGACCAAAGACAGGAACAAACTAAACTTGTATGTGGTAGGGTAAAACCCATTAATAATGACTCTCTAGAGTAGTAAAGATCACCAATGCATAACTCCTCAGAGTCTCATGTCTTAGGATTGGTTGATGTGAATGTTGTTTGTGTTAATATCTCTATAAATGTTGTATGATTGTCTTCTTAGTACATTAGCTTACACTTTCATCTTTTTTGTTTGTCTGTTTATTTTTTTTTGTTTGCAATTATTACTTTAATAGTGTGAGCAGATAATAATATTTTGGTAGATCCTGTACGAGATAGGAATAATGTTGAAGGGTTGAGTTAGGCCGTTTAATTCCTATCTATACTAGTTTTTGAAAAATAATATTATATTTTTTATTTGGTATAATATTACTGATTTGTATAAAACTTTTATTGATATATTCAAGATAACTTTAATAACATTTTTATATTTGTTGGAGTTATTTACTTTTTATTAATAGTTGAATACTATTTAACATGTGAGAGGTTATAGATTTGGGAATAAACTTAAATTCTCTATTGAATTTATGGTCTAAATCTTCAAAATATATATAGATATACTAAATTTTTATTTTAAAAATATATTAATTTTTCTAATATACTGATATTTTAAAAATTCAGTAAAAATAATAAAAAAGATTCAATAAAAAATCTGAGCTCGAGAATGAATTATGTAAAATCTGCATGTTAAATCACTAAACTAAAAGTGTTTAAATATTTTGTTATGAGAATTATTTATGGAATGATTCAACTACTGGAAAAACTTTCCAAATCCTTGCTCACCTCCCTCATTTCTCTCAATCCGTTCTCTTTCATCTCTTTTATTTCTGTCATTTACGCTAGTCTCAGTTGAAAAAAAAAAATCAGAAATACTCGCCTAACCCTAATCTACATTCCTCACTTATCCAATTTGGTTTTTCTCTCATCAACATATTCTTCCTCATCCACACATAGCAACCCGCGACACCGCAATTTGTTACTCTTGCTTTGTTTGTTCATTTGTTTTTCAGTTTAATAACAAAATAATTGATGATATTGATGTTAATTTTTGATTGAAGATCTGTGTTATATATTTTCCTTCTGATTATTATTAAATTTCGTTTTTAAATTTTAGAATTAAGAACTTAGATTACGATTAACAAATCCATATATATATATATATATATATATATATATATATATTTATTGTAATTACAACTAACTAACACCCTTGGCATGTAATTAATGGTAACCATCATCATAGTTTAAGTTTTAATTATTTTAAGAGAATAAACAAGAATAAAAATAACTTTAAAGTGAATAAATTTTAGTTTTGTAATATAATTTAGAATTATCGGTTTTTTAAAATAAAAAAATTATAATAAAAACTATAAGTTTAATTTTAGACTTTTAAATTAAAAAATAAATACAATGATTTAAATAAAATATATATTATTTTGGGTGGTTTAAAATTGTTTATTAATGAAAAAATATTATTTTTATGTGTATGATGATAATAAAATGTTTGGATATTAAAAAAATTCAAATAATTTTTAAATATGTTTAATAATACATAGAAAAGTTAAGATTATTTCAAATGTAAGACGATTAAAACATATATTTTATATTATAAATTGGGTGATAAAATGTTGAAAATGATTAATAATAATTCTGTTTAAATTAAAGATTTTAAAATTGAAATTAAAATTATTAAAATGAGTTTACATAGGAAATGCTTATAAGTGTTTGAATTTTTTCGTTAATATAAATTTAATACAATTATATTTTAATTTATTTTATGTTTTTAATTATATTTTTTAAATTACTTTAAAAAAAATCAATAGTAATAATAATAATAAGATTAATAAGAGAAGAAAAGTTTGAAGATTATATATTTTTCTCTACCTTTGATTCCATTTATTTACTGCTATTATAATAGTAACAAAGTTTATTATTGATTATATTACAAAATCAGTATCACGAAATCAAAATTATTTTACCCTTCAAGTTTTTTTTGAAGTCTATTAAAATCTAATCTCAATGTTTTTAACCAGTTATTTTAAACTACTCTTTGATATAATATTTTTAATTCTTAATATAATTTTTTAAATTACATTTATATTTAAATTTTTTTATGTTTTATTACAATTTTTAAAATCCTTTAAAATATTTACAAAATAAAAATTTATTAATCTTTAAATTATTTTTAATTTTTATTCTTTCAAAAAAAATTAAAATTAAATTTCAATGTTTTTAATTAACTATTTTAAATTTGTTTCCTATATTTTTAATTATAATTTCTAGTATTTTTAATTTTTCTCTCCTTTTTTAAATTAAAAAAACCAAAAGATATTTTCCGAATTCCATCCTTTAAAACCAAATTTAGAAGGATTTTCGAAATGAAGATTAAAAAGAATTAGTTGAGGAAGACAAATTCTCAATTATTATTACCCTAAAAAATCCATTTAGAGAAATACTATTTCATTTTGTATTCAATTGAAGAATACATTTTTATAAATACTTATTATTGCTGAATATTATGTTTCAAATTTTTGTATTTATATTTATTAGAGTTGTAATTGATCTTGCAGATTTTAAGAAAAAAAAAATACGTTGACCCTTGAGAAATATAACGTGTACACTAAACAAGGATATTAGAGCAGATATTAAATATGCAGATTAAAATATAAGGTTTAATGATTTAAGCATACACAATAACTACAGAATTATACATATTTATCGAAATCATATATTTACATAGTCACGGTAGAATGTGTATTTATAGAAACTATATAATTATAGTATATATAGAAATTATTATTTTCTACGTCTAAAAAATTAAAGCATTTTCTTAATTTGGAAGTAGAGTGTTTTTTAGTTAAAAAATTTTACACTCAAAATTAAAAACGGAACAGCGTCCGTTCGGAATTCTGACTGTCCTTAGTCTGTTTGTCGTGCATAACTGACTGACCCTCTGTCAACTCAAACGGCCACACATTCAAAACAGGTTCCCCACCTTAACCGGTCAAACTCGGCGTCGTTTCGATAATCCCATAAAGCCCACGTTTCTAATCGTCTGCATACGCACCCACACAAATTCCCTAATCTAACCAATTAAAAAACAGTTTCCACTAACAAACTCCACTGCTTTTTCTACACGTGGAGGTAACCACCGTAACCGAATACGCCCCCACGCACAAGATCGCACGATATTTTCTTTCCCAGAGCGTGAAGAGTCACCACCCTGCAAGCATTTTCGACATTTCTTTCTCTTCTCTCTCTCTTTGGAATCTTCCTTCTGCGCGGAACCCTAACTCTGTTATGTACCTACCCATTATTTAATTGGGTCGTTTTTATAATTGGGGTTGCCGGCTTGACCAATCAATCATTTCGGGTTGGAGGAACAAGAGGAGTGAGGGGTTCACTTTTACGGTTTTTAATTAGGGTTCTTTGTCTTGTGCCGATCTTGTCATTTCTTGATTCTCTGATATTGATGCAAATTTTGGGTCTGGTGGGTGATTGTTAAATCAAATCCGCGGAAAGTATTGTTTTTTTTTTCCTTCCTCTGGGGTCGTGGAATGGATTTGGGGGTTTCTGATGAGATGTTAGGCACTTTTGTGCCTATAGTAGTTTACTGGATTTATTCTGGGATTTACGTTGTTTTGGGGTCGTTTGCTGAAAGTTATCGGTTACATTCGAAGCAGGAAGAGGACGAAAAAAATTTGGTGTCAAAGGGTGCTGTGGTTAAAGGTGTTCTTCTTCAACAACTAGTTCAGGCCGTGGTTGCAACCCTCTTGTTTGCGGTAAGTTTTTCGAGGTGTGATAAGTTTGCAGTTTCTTTCTTTTTGTAAATGATTTTTCTACGAGAAGATGCATTAATGAAGTCAATCTTGCATTGCCGAAACGGCTTTTAAGACGTTTAATTGCTCAACACGTTTATGTTTTGGCTCCTTTATGCCTTTTGGGTAATGCTAGACGCTATGCACAAGACAAACTGTTTTCGTTCCTTTTTGGTTGGTTGTGTTTATTACTTCACTAGTAACACTCCTTTACAAAGATTTTGTGTGCTTGATCTAGTATGGTGTGCAATAATGATATTGTTTTTTTCTATTATTGATTATGATAAGGTTTGATTGCTATTTGGCATATGTGAGTTTAGTACTCTATTCTCCATTAGAGGTTGAACATTTATTGCGTGTGTGGTTGAATTGTTGTTTGACCTGTGTGTTTATCATAGGCTACTTCATAAGGGATAGTTTGTGGCTATAGTTACTTTAATGGGTTATTCTTGGAGCCTTTTCTTAATGGTAGTAAATATGCTATTAGCCCAAAACGAGTTTCTTACCTTCAAAAAAGATAACGTGTGCTGAGCTCCAGAGAAAAAAGTTTCTTTGAGGGGTGGATGGTGTTGGTTTTGCCCCGATTGAGCAAAAGATTTAGAAAATCGGTTAAGGTAGATCGAATTAGATTGCATTATTTTTAGTCCAGTGAAAAGTAGAAGAGAGACTAAAACAGGGTTAAGGCCTAATAGTTGTTTGGTGGAAGGAAAACAAAATTCGTTTCATTTAATCATGAATACTTAGAGTCATTATTCGATGAATGATTAGAATCTATTTGATTGGTCATAAATTATAAAATATTTATCATTTGTTAAGTTTATAATGAAATCATTTATAGTTGTATTAAATGAGGAAATAAGGGAATGTAATTGTGTCGTATTTTTACAGCATAAATAACATGTTTGAAAAAGCTTATGACAGCATAATAAGTTCTTTATAAAGATATAAAATAAATTCTTAAAAAATCGTAATATTTGGAACATTAGTTGACATTTAATAACTTTTTTTTCTCTGAAAAATAAATTATTTTCATGATCTGAAAATTTGTAGCTTATGATTATTTTCTAACAGCCTTTTCCCTTTTAGCTTGAAACACACTCTTATGTAAAACTGAAGTTTTTTTTTTCTTTACATTTAAACAAAATTAATTATTTTAGAACTACCCTTTTAGCAAACTTACCCTACGGAAACTGATTTTTTATTATAATTGATTAATGAAATTATTAAATTTTCACAGTTGTCCAATCACATCCGATAATTTTATAAGCAGAAGAGATATATAATTGTATTCAGTATTATGAAAGAAAGTTAAAGTATTCCCTACTCCCTCTGCCCCTGCTAACCTTAATCTTTCTTGAGTAAAGAAACACATTAAACAAAATAATCCAGCTTTAATGAAACTGTTTGCTTATTGCATGGTTGTCCGAGCTCTGGGGCATGTATGCATTAAACACTTTGAGGAGAAATTTTGTTGTTCATAGTAGGTTTATCTTTAGTAGTATTGCTTCTTGTGGTCTCATCCCTAAAATATTCTTTGATACTACAATAAATTCTCTTAGACAGAAAAATTACCAGTTTATGGAGTGTTCTGTTCTGTGAAATTTTATCACGTAATTCATTGATCCAATTGTAGCTTTTGTGTATAATATAGGACATGTGATTGGTTCTGGATAACAAAATTGTAATTGATTTTTGTTAATTGTGTAGCTGACAGGAAGTGATAACCAAAATACGACCAGCCAGAATACTTCTCTACTTGTTTTAGCAAGACAATTTGTTACTGCTATGCTTGTAATGGACGCATGGCAATACTTCATGCACAGATACATGCATCACAACAAGTTCCTATACAAACATATCCACTCTCTGCATCACAGACTCATTGTACCCTATTCATATGGAGCTCTATACAATCACCCTGTGGAGGGGCTTCTGAATGACACTGTTGGTGGTGCTTTATCGTTCTTAGTCTCCGGGATGAGTCCTCGAGCCTCCATTTTCTTCTTCTCGTTTGCCACCATTAAAACTGTTGATGATCACTGTGGGTTATTGCTCCCCGGAAACCTTTTCCATATATTTTTCAAAAACAACTCGGCCTATCATGATGTACACCATCAACTCTATGGAAACAAGTACAACTTCTCACAGCCATTCTTCATCATGTGGGACAGAATCTTGGGTACCTACATGCCATACACATTGGAGGAGAGGGAAGGTGGTGGTTTTGAAACTAAACCTTGCAAAGATTACAAGGATGATTAACTTTTTAGCTTGATGAGCATCCTTTATCTGTACTAGTATCCTTTTCTCCGGTATGAGCAGCACTGCCACAGTAATCATGTGATGCCTGTATATACATATGATGTGTCCTGTTCTATATTTTTATTTTTGTTTCCCCTATGTCCATACTAGATAGACATAATAAAGGAAATTGAGGTGCTACCTATTACCATTTGATTTTCACCCTTGTATTGCTTGCTGCTACACTCATAGTTATACCTTGTATCCCTCATGTCTTACAATGTTTAACTTGCCTACGAATGCCATCTTTGATGTCCTAATACTTAATCTGTCTTGCTGAATTTTCTGTCTGGTTCTATTTTTTTAGCACGGTTATTTAATGAATATTGCATCTGTAAAATGGACCTCTGTCTAATCATGTACAGGGTGGACTCCTTCATTTTGATGATTGAATGAGATAGGTGAATGTATCTGCTAACCATTTGTATTCTAGCGAACTCTTAATTGTTTTTGGGGGGAAAATGCCAAATTTGCTTAAGCTTCTTCTTTGTCAAGTTATTGAGCTGTCTCACCCTATAGGCACAACATTCAACAATATTTTTTATGTCTTTTGTTTCCTTTCTACTTTTTTCTCGCAAGAGACACTCTTTTGAAAAACAAGATTTAGAATATATTCATGGAATAATCCAGGTTTAAAATTATTTAAAATTTATACAAGAGCCGCTATAAAACAAATGTTGGTTAGTAACATAAGGAAGGGTTTTGGTATTATAACACCAAGGAGTGGTGCAAACAGTCTTCCTTAAACAGAAGAATCGTTCTCTTCAAAGGAAAGTTGACAATTTTCATCCTTTTTTTTATCCATGGTCTTTTGTTCCCTTTGTCATAACCACTGCTCAATTTTTTCTTGTTTTCGTTATACTTGTGTTGAAGGAATCCCATGTTTAAAAACAAAATATTAATGGACACTGAAAAGGTGCATCAATAGGTGTAAACAAAGTGTGCAATAGATCTAAACAAAACTAATGTGTATGCGTATCATTGCCCTTAAGAAAAGCGAATCCAATTTGATTTTAGAATAACTACCATTTATTTATTTTAAATTAAATTTAATATTTCACGTTTTGAAAAAATAAAGTAAATATTTTACTAGAATAATATGTTGATATTTAAATTTCATGTTCTAAAATTTTAACCTTAATTTAAAGAGATAAGGGAAGAAAAGGGAATGAAAGGACAATCAATCACTCTCTTACTCTTTTTCTATTATTATAGTTATTAGGTTTAATTAGAATTCTTACTCTTTTTCTATTATTATATGTTTAGGTAACAACGTATAAGTTCAAACTTCTTTCTCTGAGGATCTCTTGTTCTTTGGTGATACAACCCTACCATTCACCTTTTCTGGAAAGCATCACAATAACTCTATTTAAAATATATAAGTACTCAATTGTGTAAAAAAAGTATAGATAAACAATTAATTATACGTGTAAATATATGAATCAAATTACAAACTAAGCTTAATTATTATGACGATAATCATTGTCTTCAGATATAGTTACGGCCATCACCTCATCATTGTTTTCACTTTTACCATCATTATTGTTGACACTACTCTCATATATATCGTTACTGCATAGTCATTTTTATTATAACAAGAGAAAAATAAACAACATATAGCGAAGAGCCTAATAAATCAAAAGTTCAAGCAAATGTGTTATGTTATATGATGAATGGTGGTATAAGTAAGAGTCGTTAGTGAAGTACTTACGATTAAAAATGTTTCTATTTGAGGGAATATATTGATGTGTACAGACTCATACTTGATGGAGAGATTATTGAAAATTTAAGTGTGTAACTAAGCTTCATATTAAGTTAAAATAAGAACGTTAAGAAATATGTAAGAAAAAATACTCTTAAATTCATTATTTTAATGTTTTGGGTTAGAAATAATATTAATTATGAATCTTATTAAAATTATATCTTTCTATACATATCATAAATCTCTTTATCATATCATTTCGAACTAAGTTTTTACTTTATTATTCGAAGAAGAAATTGAATGATGAATAGATTAATAAGTAATATTTTATTTCGTTAATTAGGTTAAAAACCGTAGGAGAATTTCAATATTAGATATGTAGCTGTTTTTTTTAAAGGATGTATAACTCTTAAATAATTACAAAAAGAGCTTTTTATCCTGAACAATAGTTCTATCTGATTTTACATTCGATGATATAAAAATGCATAAGATTTCATAAAAAAAAATATTTCAAATAATAAATTCTTTATAAACTTGGTCTCTCTCTCTAAAGTTAATAAAATAGTGGTAAAGGAAGATGAACATTAATAGTTATTTTATTCGAAAGAAAAAGAGTATCACAAACTACAAAGAAGATAGAACCACCTTTAAGAAAATAGCAACATGATTCAATATTTTAAATGTTCATATTCATGCAAACACGTTGACAAATATATATGTGAGAATAAAAAAGATTGTAAGATGTAAAATAACTCTCTCCAATGATTGTATAAATTGAAGTCTCTCACTCAAAACAAACAATGATAGCACTCTCTCCTACGAAAAGAACCACATCTTTTAGAATAAGGTATCCAAATAGAAAGCAATTTACAACTAATATTTTTTCAAGGATTTACTAACATTTAACTTTTGAACATCTCAAGTATGGTGAGAGCTGGTTTTATCTTTTCTTTGTCATTATTATTTAAGCACCAAAAAATCTTTAGCCAACCATCTAATTAAAACATTTAGATGAGTAGATAATATGTGGTTATAATGATTAAATGTTAGTTCGTATTCATCATCAAACAACTAACAAACATACCTTGTTCACTCTCTTTCCTCAGGATATATCTCTCCGGATATTCAAGTTTAGAAGGCTCTTTTATTGCAAACACTGAATTTGTGTCATTCAAAATCACATCAATGAGAGAATTCACATGGACTATTATACACAGTTTATACTCTATCCTAACAGAAAAACTGACATGACATATTACCAGATGCTATGATTATTAATCCTTAGGTGTAGTATAAAAAAATATATGAAAGCTTTAATATAATCCGTATATTTCGTGCCACTAGAAAAATATTTTTATATTAGTCAAAAAGAATTTTTTACATCATTTTTAAAATTGATATAGAAGATTTCATTTTTTTTTACACTAATTAAAGGTAAAATCGATATATAATTATTTTTCTTCATATTTTACTCTATGCAATGGTGGCAGAGGAAGCGATAGCCTTGAGTAAGATGATTGACAAACAACTTTCCATTCGTGCTAAAAACGCAATGTTGTACAAGCAACTTCCATAACGTTATGGAATGAAATTATTGATGATAGTGATTTTCAATGAGAGAGTTCAAAGAGTATGATGTCTTTAGCCTTCTCTAATGAGTAATGGCAAATGACATTTGAGAACGGGAAGGAGCAAGCCTCTCGTGAGAATGTGTAGATCCATGGTTGCAAGCTCGCCGACCACTACAAAAAAAATCGAAATTATTGACAGACATAGGTGTTATTACCGAATATGTTAGACTGACCGAACATGCTTGAGTCACTACCGAGTAGGTTAGACCGACCCGCCAAGGACGATGAAAGTGTTAATTAGACCGACCAGGTACGCAGGGGCAATGGAAGCCGATCATTACCGGTCTGATGCTAGGATAATACTCGTGAACTCTCCAACCGTTTATCGGAGACAACCTTTGAATGTCAATGAATGCATAATTAATGATGTAACGGTCACTGTGGAGAAGTTAAGGTTGACATTGATCGTCATTAAGAGGTAAATTAATGGATGATATTCCTTGAAACCCTATAAATAACAATTGATTAAGAAGGTAAACTCTCTAATTTCTGATTTTGACTAGACTTGCGGAGATAAATTCTAACTTGAGCGTCGGAGTGTTTCCTACATGCCACCCCCATTTTGGCATTGAGAGAGGAAGATCCAGGCGGTAAGACCGGAGCAAGGAGGACCGATCGGCGGAGGTGGAGCATTCCCGAGCGGAAGCAGCAGGAGTTTTTCTCGTCCCATTCCAGCAGAAACAATAGGTAATTGACATTTTCTGAGGTTTACCGACAGCCAAAAGTTTGTCAGTAATTTCACTGTCGATAATCATTATCAACAAATATTGATTGTCGGTAATTAACGGTGAACACATCCTTCAGTAATTACTGACGAGTAAGTCCAACGGTAATCACCAACGACCAATATTTGTCAGTAATTACCGAAGGACTTGTCTGTCGGTATATCCATTGGTAAGTGCGTGACACAGTCCAATACAATCTATATTTTTGTCTCTCCCACGTTCACATTACAAAAAAACAACCACATCCACGTTTTATACATATTATAACTGCAACATGTATAAAAAGTGTTATCTTAATTATAACTATGTTATCGTACCACTTTTTATATTTGATGAATTATAATCGATATAAATATTGTTATAAAAGGTATATTTTGCATTAATTCCTTCTAAATGGTTCCATGGTCATATTTGATATGTGACATAATACACGTTAAAAATGACAATATTTACTTAATATTATTACATAATATTATGATTTCTTGATTGGAGACGACCATTCACTAGTACAAAAATAGCGTATAAAGTCACGCGTTCAACGTCCAACCACTGAATAACCAACGTTAAAAATGAGTGGTGTCATTTTTGTAAATAAATGCAATTATTAAACGTCGTTTAGAATTGTAATTCGTAAAAGGATATAAAACGTCGAATGAAATTTAAATTCGATGACAAAAGGTTAGTGAATTAAATAAAAATTTGAGCGGGAGATTGAAAATTCATTCACTTTGTCTTAGCGCGCGAAAACCCTCTTCTCTTCTCAAACTTTTCTCAAACGAAGTTTGATGCGCATTACATGTAATCTTTCTTTCATTTGATACAAATGCATGTTAATTAATTACTTGATGTATGATTTTTTTTATTTTAACTGATTATTTTCGTGGTCTTGTCCTTCGTAGACGCATTCTGCTTTCTCTCTCACTGTGACGAAACTTTATTCCGACAAACCCACCTTTTAAAGGTTAATTTGCGTTTTCGTTTTGAAGAACTTATTTGTTGAACTTGTTTGTTGTTTTTTTTTTGTTGAACTTGTTTGTTGTTGTTGTTTAGTTGAACTTGTTTGTTGTTGTTGTTTGATTGAACTTGTTTATTGTTGGTTATTATTGTTTGCTTGATACTAAACTACACGTTCATAGTTCATGCTTTATAAAATAGCAAACACTGAAATTTGTTGTGTTTTTGCTTTTAAGGTCTCGTAGAGTTGTAAAAAAGAATCAGAATTAATAAAAAAAACAAAAAAAAATTGATTAAGGTCGAATATTGATAAAATTTGACGTTAAGTTAACGTCGTATATTAACAAAATTCGACGTTAATTTAACGTCTCGTGATATGACGTCGTTCACGAATTTTCCGTTAAAAGCCCAAAATATTCGACGTTATACGTTATTTTTGTACTAGTGATTGTCATGATTTACACCACTACAATGTGACTGAAGTGATACAATTAATATGATACATGTGTATCTAAAAATGTTACATAATTAAAAAAAATAAAAAATTCATTATATCTCTAATAGATACTAACTTATAATAAATTAATATATTTTTTTATCAGCAATAATATATGTATATATATTGAAATAGTTGGGGTGCTTCAACCTTATACAATACAATATTTGTTTAATAATTGATCATCATATACATATTATTAGAGCTGTCAATATGTGGATTATTTGAGCCAACATGTTAATAACACTAGAAGGTTTGAATTACACCTTTATTTAGATGAAGAAAATCTTGATCCAAATTTTTTTGATAAGTTGGATGTATTGAGTTATTGGAGGAATCGTCGAGATCGATATCCAAACTTATCTAAGATGACTTGTGAC
Organism: Vigna umbellata; assembly: GCF_029865625.1. NCBI lineage: Eukaryota > Viridiplantae > Streptophyta > Magnoliopsida > Fabales > Fabaceae > Vigna > Vigna umbellata. The sequence continues at coordinate 54,048,651 of NC_142167.1, read as the reverse complement.
ATTCTTAGCATTCCAATCACAACAGTTGCTAGTGAGTCTGTCTTTAGTTTTGGTTATCGTGTGCTAACCAAATATCGTTCCTCCATTCTTCCAGATAATGTTGAGGCACTCATTTTAACTCAAAATTGGTTACATGATTTTGAATTAACAAGTAACATTATTATTAGTACTACGGAATTTATTTAATTATTTACTACTTTGTGTTTCAATATTATTAGTTAACACTTTTTTTTATTGAATTGTAGATATGGATAAAGATGATTCAAGAAAGCAAAATATTGTGGATTTATCCATTCAAGATTCTAATATTGTAAATGGATAAGGAACACAAAAAGGATGAATATAAAAAACTTATTTGTATGTTTTTGGATGACATTTGAATTGTATTGTACTTTTTATTATTATTTTGAATTGTCTTCAGTTTAACATCATTTTTTGGGAGTGAAATTTGTTTAGATTTGAATTAAAGAAAGTTTATAATTTTTTATTTAAAAAAATTATAATTAAATGAGTCAGTGAGCCAACCTCTTTGCCCACCAACCCGTGTGGGTCGGACCGGGTTCAAATTTTTCTAGCTCGCTAATAAATGAGTCGAGTTGGGTTGACTCACTAAGTGACCAACTCGTGATGGGTCGGACCAGGTCGGATCGGACCAGGTAGTTCGTTTTTACATCTCTACATATTATATATGATAAAGATATTATATATGATGTATTAAAAGAAAATTTTAAAGAATATCATCAAAGTGAATATTAGCTAATTTGATGTTGTGTTTAATTCGTATCGGATGAACAGAGAAGACAAATTGACTATATAAATCAATATCACCTTTATTTCATATATCGAAACGATATCGGACTATCTAAAATATATTAATCTAAAGAATTTAATACGGCATGAAAAAGCTATATTAACCTAGTTAATCTGGACCTCTCCATGTAAAAATATATTAGAATACTATATAAATAAGACACAAACTAGACATTATTAATTAATTATTATATTTATTATATCTCTTGCTAACTTAAATATTATAATATCTCTGAAGATATTCCATATCTCTTTGTGACTTCTGAGTTGGAGTAAACCCAATTGAAAATATACATGGAAAATGACGCGTAGATTTTTCAGCGGATTTATAAGGACAACTCTACTCTTCTAAGTACAATTCTCATTACAATTATATACTCAAGAAAATTAGAAAAATTCTTTTACATGACTTAATTTAAATATATTCACTTTCTTATAAGAACAATATGTCATTGTAGGTTATTATAATTTTTTCAATAATTAGCTTTTATTAAAGGATTAGAGATGATCAATTTTAACAAGACTTTTGTCTACTTAAAATTTTTTATCCATAAAACTCGAATATCATACCTTAAGAGATTCCAAACAAATCAATAAATAGTTTGTTGACTACAGTTTGTTGACTCCTCTTTGCAGCATTAATATCTTATCTGCATTTGCCTTTTTCCGTAATAAATAGTTTGTTGACTACAGTATCACATGGCTGCATGTATGGCCATTATTGTCTATGGTGGCCTGTGCGGAGAAGCCTCATTAATTGCCAAAAGTAGAAATTTTAAATGGTGGCATTTTAGATGGATTGAAGCCTCCTTCTAGCTAAGAAATACTTAACCAGATACTGAATATGTATGCCTGCAGATGAATCAGATTTCATATTGAATCCAGCATCGGTTTCTGCATAATATCTGTTATATACTGATTCCAATGTCTTTATGTACAGAATATGAATTTTTGAATAATTGGCAAGAAAGATGATTAATGTTTTGGGTAGGTAGTTGAGGTAAATGGTTCGGGTGATGTTTGTTTTTGAAGCTTAAATGCTATTAAGAAAGTAAATTTATGTTTCTCTAAACTATATTTTTTTATATTTGTAAAAGGTAGTTCAACGTCGTCAAAGATAGTTCAATACCGTTAACCATTAATACAACAATAAATATACATAATCTATTTTCTTATTTTTTAGGTTTAATACATCATTTGATCCCTAGTTTTAGGTTTTTTATTTAAAGTCATCATACCTTTCAAAAAAGGTCAATAAGGTCTCATATTTCATTAAAAACGGTTCAAAATGGTCCTTTTGACTTACGACATTAAAAACATAACGATGCAATTGTCTCTGTGGCGAAAACTGAATGATGTGTACAGTTTTTGATTGTGTGGCAAGGTGAGGTGAATTGAGTTGACAAGGTATGTGAAAATGTTAAAAAAATGAAGTTATTACGTAAAAGAAAAGGGTTAGGGTTTGGGCAAAATCATGTGTAAAATCAGAAGCCCCAATTGTAATTTTCAAAATTAGAATCTCAATTAACAATTCACAAAATCATGTGCAAAATCAGAAACCCTAATTGCCAATTTGCAATTCACAAAAAATCAGAAACCCCGTCTCTCTCCCAACATTTCGACAACCATCATCACCCCATTGTTGTCTTCTTCACCTCAAACACCCATAGCCAGAAAAAACTCATTCAAAGAGAAGGAAGAACTGTGAACAATAATTGAGAAAAAAAGGCTGGTGGTAACATTGGTGGAGTTCCTGGCCAACGAGGTGCCTTGGAAAAGATGCAGCAACATCGATGATCACATTCGGCTCCAACGCTAATGACTTCACGCCTAGCTTACTCGTCTCACTTAATTTGGAATTTATTTGTTCATAGATTGCTGTGTTAGAACCAATTTTGGTGGTTTATTTGGTGAATAACAGGGTGAATCTTCAAGAGGGATGTACTGTAGCTTTTTCAAGTGGTGTAATGAAGAAAAGATTGACGAAAAAGATGGTGAAATTGTTAGAGAAAGGATAAAATTGTTAGTTGGAGCTGTGTGTGTTGTTATTGTGGTGAATATTGTGACAATGTGGGTCTGTTTTAGGTTGAAGCTCAATGTTTACGTTCAGGTGTAGGTGTTCATGTAATGTGAAGGTGAAGCTCAATCTTTACGTTCAAGTGTTTACATGTAATGTTAAATTTAGTTTCCACTTTGATCAAAAAATGTGCAATGTGGTTCTCTTTTCAATTTAAAACTGTGTACTTTGGTCCCAAATGGATATCAACGAAAAACACATGAAAGATATCTAGCTTAGTTTCCACCTCCAGTCCACCATTTCTGTCCACCTCCACTCCACCATCCACCTCCTCTCCACCATTAGTTTCCACCTCCAGTTCACCATCTTTGTCCGCCTCCGCTCCACCATCCACTTCCTCTCCACCATTACTTTCCACCTCCACTCCACCCTCTATTTCCACCTCAAACCCTAACCCCCAAATCCAACAACAAGAACATTAAATAAGTAGGCCAGGGTTAGCAACACTTACCTCACGTACGTACGCTCTTCAAATTTCACCTTCAAGGAATCACCACACCACAGTGATTACAAGACTAGTTTCACCATATTGTTAAACCCATAAATCACGATAGGATTCTTAAATAAGGGTAATTAGATTTAACCCATGTTGTTAAACCTAGCTGACGTCATTATACTTTTTGTTTTAATTTACACATTCAAATATATCATATGTGCCACGTATTGCAAAAACTTTACACATCATTCAGTTTTGGCCACGAAGGCAACTGCACCGTTATGTTTTTAACGCCGTAAGTCAAAAGAACCATTTTGAACATTTTTTAACGAAATATGGGGTCGAACCGAACTTTTTTAAAACGTAGGATGACTTTGAACAAAAGCCCCAAAACTAGGGACCAAATGATGTATTAAACCTAGTTTTTAAACCTTTATTTATAGGTTTTTTGGGTGGACTTTTGATTAAAATTGGCTTAATTACGATTCAATTGGGAGTAATCATACTTTACTTTTAAGTTAATTAGCTTTAAGATTAACCTACTTTGAGACGGCTCATCGATGAGTCTTATTTACGATTGACCAATCTACGTGGTGATGGACTAGGTTCGATTGTTCTGCTTGTCGAACTAGTGATTGAGTGTCTAAGTTGGCAAGTGACCGACCGACGTGTTTGGTGATTGACCGATCTTAGTAACTTGTGCTCTGAACTGTGGGATGTGAGTTTTGAGCTGATGTGTGGTCAACCAGTCTTTTTAATGTTTGGTCGTCACTACTGTAGAAAAGGCTTTTAATGTCTGTTATTTAGGGCTTTTGGTGTCTGATCCCTCCCTGACGTCTTATTGGGTGATGTCAATGAGACGTCGAACCCCACAGTCAAACGCCTATATAGACGTCTGATTGTGCCCTAGCTGATGTCTAATCCCTTGAGTCAAACATGAACTAAATTTCATTGAATGATTTCATACTTATAATATATTCAAAATTAACTCAACATTATATATTACGAAAATTCAATCTAAAAAGTTGACTTAACATGCCAATCATAATAACACAACAAACTTTATTACATGTTTTAACTAACAACCCAATAACATGCATACCCAAAAGCTAATAACATGCATACCCAAAAGCCAATAACATGCATACCAAAAAGTCAATAACATGCATACACAAAAGCCAATAATATGCATACACAAAAACTTTTCCACAAAATAACTAACCTTCTTATCAGGTTAAAAACGTAGTGGAGAGAAATAGAGGAGTGGACCGTCCAAAAACGCACAAAATCGTTGTCCAAAAACGCGCAAAATGGCCGCCCAAGAACACGCGTAGAACTGGACCAAAACACATTTTAATCGGTTCAAATGGAAGATAATTCATCAAAGAGTAATTTAATCGGAGTAAAACTAAGTTTAAACGGTGCAAAAGAGAGAAAACGAACCTGAAATGCAATGGCCACAAAGAGAAATCGCAAGGAGGAAGATAATGAACAGTGCGCGTAACTGCCTCAAGTGCGCGGTTTGGTGTAATAAAAAGACTTTACATGTCGGAGCCCCTACCTGGCCGATGTCTATATTCCTTTACACGTCGAGCCCCTATCAAGTCGACGTGTAAAGCATTTAAAAAATTAATTTTGGCGGAGCCTTTTGGAGTCCAACTTTAGGGGGGCCGACGTCTAAATAGCCCTTAGACGTCGGGGCTGACAGGCCGACGTATAAGGGCAATGGAACAATCACTTTTTACTTACTTCTGCAGATCATTAGGCGTCCAGGGAAGGGGGACCGACATCTAAATAGCCCTTAGACGTCAGGGTGGCGGGATCAGATGTCTAAATGACGTCAAAAAAGTGACTTTTGGGATTCTGGGCTGACCATTTTGGCGTCCAATGGGGGTATCTGACGTCTAAATAACCCTTAGACGTCGACCCCTCTCAAGTATGACGTCTAAGACCAATAAAAAAACAATTTCTGGCATCTTTTTGACGTCCATTTGGGGGAGCAGATGTGCACAGAGTTTAGACGAGGAACTGCCTCCATATCCGACGTCTAAATAATTATCTTATTTTCAAAAATGCCACTAGTTATTTTTTACGTTAGATATTATGTGAACCGACGTTATACATGTGACGTTAAAAGCCTTTTCTGCACTAGTACTATTCACTGACTTGTGTTTGAGGTTTTCGACCTATTTGGTAGTTAGTCGGACTCGCATGCTTATGTTTCGACTAATATATGACCTGGTAATCTGTCTAGTGACTGGATAGGTTTCTTAAATTGTATTCTGAACAAATATATAAATTATTGACCTCTTTAGTGGTTGACCCAACTAGTTAGTTAACCACTCAAATTATCATTGATTGGTTGATCAACTAGTTAGTTAACCACTCAAGTTATCATTTTGACAGTTCGCATTGTAATTGACTAAACAATCGTCCATTACAATTAATATGAAGGTCCATTTTATTAATGAGGTGGTTTTAGAATTAAAAGCGGATAGCTAGCTTAATTCCTCGGTGGTCATGTTAAGGTGTCGCTTTTGCCAGTTAGATGCTGTAAGGACATTCCCTCCAAATTGAAGTTTGAGAGTTATCAGTTAGACACTGAAACTTTGTCTCATCAGAAGCTCTTTCTATCACATGTTAAAGAGTGCTCCTCGCATGAACTTTTATAAATTGTACCAGAAAAGGAGAAATGATTAGAACATCAATTTAAAGGACGTTCAACTTTATATACTTTTTTCTTCACCTATTTGTTGGTATTAGAAAAGCATCATGAAAAGTGAAAACAAAGCTTTTCAAAATCTAAGTATAATTAAATAATAATGTCACTTACATTTGAAAAGATATCAATCAATTTATCACGACCGACTAGTAGTTTCATTATCCATACAGATAAAATATAAAATAAACAAGGATTTGACTTGTTATAACCCATTTTTTTTTTATCAAATCAGTTAAATCAATAAAAGCAAACAAATCAATCTTAATAGTTTTGAACTAAGGACATTAACTATGAAAGTAACAAGTCCTAAGGGTACCATAAAATTAAGGGATAATTATAACATCCCAAAAACTATTGTATACTAGTGCATTTATATAATTATACCAAAACTATTTAGTAGATATTTATATACAATATTTTAAAGTTTGATACATAGATATTAAAATATAACTAGAAATGAGTATCATTCTTAAAATTTGGATTGGCATTTCCATTTCTGGTTAACAATAATATTATATGATTTTCACTAAGTATGACCTTACAATTCCACAACATATAATATAATATAAAGATAGGTTAACTGTAGTACCATAATAATATACAAGATTATATATATTATTCACATCAATTCATGTTCTTAATTCAAATAATCATAATAACAAATTACGTTTTGTTTACTGTTCAAAATACACAAAAACTTAATTGTAGTTCTAATAAATCCAAGATAATTTGGTACGCTCGGTACTTTTGAAATATTCATATTAAGTTTTATTAAATAGTAATATATGACTTTTAAAAGCAATATTAAAATCCACATTACATCATGTTGGTTCATTGCACCTAAGTTATTAAACATGATGGATGAACCTCCTTTACTTTCTTATCACTTGATATTTTAATATATGTGATTTAGATTGTTAGTGTAATTAAGATGTATTTTCTTTAATGAGTTTTCATGTTTAATATTATGATCACAATAAGTGATAGAATCTTATGTACATCCATATACAACCACAATAAACCAAAGAACCATTTTCCCATACCCACACATGACTACAATAATTCTAGGTATCCACACAATATATAACATCATGTATAACACAAAATCTCATCATCGTCTCATATAAGATTAAATATATTTTTGATTCCTAAATTATAACATGATTTTAGTTTTATTTTTTTTTTTTCAAAATTTGATCTAATTATGTCCATATCGTAACCAAATACATGAAACTTGTCCTTAATAATTAAGGAGTTAACCTTTTTTTAATGTAACAAACACAGTAACACCTCACCCTTCTTCAAATAGGAAGAACCTCGTCATTCTCACCTCCATAACGCTTTCATCTTCATCATTTTCTCCATTTAAGGAATTCATATTGGACTTGCACCAGGAAATAACATCCATCCAATGAACCTTCCTCATTTTCCAAACCTCACTCACACAATAAAAAAAACCTCACATAAAGGTTGTAATAAAACTAGAGAAAAAGTAGAGAAGAGAGTTTTTCTTTTTGTGAAGATACACTGTGGAATGGAAGAAAGGAAACAAAGAATCTTCTTATAATATTTTGAATGGAGTACCTTATATGCTACAAAATGGTCTTTCTCTAATTAATAAGAGAGATATAAATATGTATAAAATAAATGTTACTACTCATTCTCACGTTAATCATACAACCAACTTTCCCACAAAACAAAGTTTATAATTAATATTAATCTGACATGACTTAACAAATATAACATAATATCTAGAAAATTCTCATTTTCTGATAGTATCTTAATAATCTATTGTTTATAACAAGTTTCTATCAAAATATCAAGACAAAAAAGAGAGTATAAGAGAGATTTCTTTATTTAGAATTGCTGTATTCTATCATCTCTTTTCTTAAATAGGCAATATAGAATAGTTTTTCATTAATATGGGAAATTATAAGAAATATGTAATAAAGGGAGAGAATATAGAAGATATTCATGTGAATAAATCCTAATAATAGTTTATTAAAGAAAGAAAAGAACAATCTAATAAAAACATAATCTAATACATTAACAGCTTATAGAGAAATTTAGCGAAATAGATCCATGTCGCAAAACAAGCTTGATCAAACTAGTTGATAAAGGAGTAAAAGTAACTTAAAAGTTACTGGACTTACCAAATCCAGTTCATTTAACTTTGAAGCAGTACACAAAGCAGAACCATGAATTTGTTGAGCCTCTCAAGTCCTCTTATGAATTCTGATTTCTTAGGACTGGACATGACTTTTATCCTATCTTTGTCATTATTGATATAAGAATCAGATATGTTTTGCCATCGCCGTCTAAATCAGCAAACTCAAAGCCTTAAATGCGTAGAGAATATGTGGTTAGAATCATAAATCAGCCATGTTAGGTCCTATTCATCATCCAACTACGAACAGATATACTCATATGTATACTTGCACTCTTGACCCATGATAAAGATATTAGACACTAGAGAACTAGAATATGACATCACACATGTTTTTGTGACATTTTTCAACTTTAGAGGCTCTTTTTAGCTCCACGTGAAGGCTAAGAGGTCCAATCAGGGAGCTTAAATGCCATCATCTCATTCGTGGCCCATGACAGTCACTATGGTCACAACGATCACCCTTAGTCAGTCATATGTGAAAAAATAATGCACAGACATTAAAAATGACAACTGCTTGCTAAATAATCTGATTTATAGATTGGACTGTGGTATTAATCAGTTAGTTTGCACCACAAACAAGGTTGCTCTGCCAAAAAAGTTCGCAGATATACATATATATATATATGTCTTCTCCTTTTGCTTTTTCAATGATAAATGGCTTATTGACAGCAGTATCACATGGCATCATGCTTGGCCATTGTCTTTGAGTGCCTCTGTGAGAAACTTCATTAAAATAACTATTTGTGACGATGGAACAACGCTGATCACAAAGACTCATATGCCCTGTACGAATATGAATATGAATATGAAGAAAGCCTAATTGATGAATGAGGTTTATTAAGGAGAGACAAACATCAATCAGACATGAGTTCAACCATATAAAGGATTGACACCACACTTTATTAAAAAACTTGAGGCAATAGGTTAATGAGTATTTCATCTTTATATAGTGCTCTACTTTCTCATTTTTATCTAATGTGGGACTTAGACTCACTTGGATTCCCAACAATATTTCCTTAAGGGTGAGTTCCTTTCACATAGGTACACTCTCCCTCCAGTGGAAATATTCTCAACCAACCATAACCATGAGCCGTTCATCTTAACGGAACTTGCTTACTTGAATACCCTTTGCCAGAAAACCATTAAACTCGTCTGAGCCGGTCACCAAGACAAACCATCGGCTCTGATATTATTGTTGGGTCTAACAAAGAGGAGGTTCACCGGAGAGACACAAGAACTTAAACTCACACTTGGATTCCAAACAACATTATGAAAGAAAAGGAGATTTCTTCTATGAGCAGGCCTTGATAATATATATATATATATATATATATATATGGATTTGAGACGTGAATCAAATTTCATTTCATTGAACCAAACATTGATTTGAGTAGAATGTAAACATTGAATTACTGGGGGGCTTCTGGCAACAGAAACTAATTTTAATCTGTGTATAGATAATTGGCATGGCAAAAGAAAGATGAATGATTAGATGGACCACTTAATTTATGAGGTAGTTTAAGAATTAAAAGCAGCCAGGTTCGTTCCTTGGTGGTCTTGTAAGGTGTCGCTTTTGCCAGTTGAATATTGCTCTAAGGACATTCTCTCAAATTGAGGTTGCAAAATTATATGTTGGACACTGAAACTTTGTCTGATCAGAAGCTCCTGATTCGTATCACATTTTGTCTGTATTATGGGTATAAGCTCTTGTTATCACATTATTAAAAAGTGCTGTTGGCATGAACTTTTCATCCATTGCACAACAAAAAGTTGAAATGATAAGAACATAATTGCTTTTAAAGGTCGATTAGCTTTACAATAATTATTTTTTCTTCTCTTTTTTGTTGGTTGGATGCAGTTATATAATATACATCTCAAATTTCTTTTACTTGTGATCCCATAACGAAGATCATGTGTGGTGAAAAGGGAAATTTTGAAATCTCTGCTAAGTCGTCCTTCTAAATAGCTATGGTCCTATGGATCAGATGCAGCAATGCATAAAAGCAAAAACAAGCAGTCTCTTTGATAGAGAAGAGAGCATTAAAGGGGCGGTTTCCATTGCTTTGACAATACGAGGTGGTCATCTTTCATATTCCATCTTTCTTTATATAAGATCAAATGCATGAATACAAGGCATCCAGTTTTATCAATATATTCTACCATAAACTGCAAAAACTTATGACAGTGAACATAACATAGAAAATGGAAGAATACACGAAAATCAGCAAGAGGGAGACACAACACGCATGTATCATTATTGACAGATAATGATTATTATTGGACAACACATCTATCACACATTCAAGACTCATGATACATAATTGAAATAAGAGTAAACCTTCATTCTGGTCTCTTGTATTATATATGTCAGTCATTTTAGTCTTCTCCTTCATTTACTTTAGTCCCTAACTTCAGAAAATGTCATTCACATCCTTCATTTACTTATATTGACATTGAGGACTAGGTGAACAGCATTCTCAAAGTCAATGACTAAAGTAACATTTAGCAAAGTTAAGAGACTAAAATGATTGATGCATACACACGAAGTTAGGATTTACTCATTGATGAAACTCCAAATACACACACATGTATTCAAGCAGAAACTAAATGTACAAGAGTTGTGAAGGGTGTGGTGAGAGTGAGCGCTGAAGTGGGGGTGTGGCATAAGCATGTTGCTTATGTCTTGGACCAAAAATTCCCTCCTTTGTTTCTGTCTTAAACTCTGTCACCTGAGGGTAGGTGTCTGACCTGCGACGGATTTGGGTGTTGGAACTAGGCTTGTCGTATGCTGTGAATGCATCTCCAGCAACACCTACAGCTTTCTGGCTCTTGCAACCCAGCAGGATGCTAGGACGCCTCCTCTGCATCTCTTTGATGACTTTTGGTTTAGCATTTGAGGAAACTAAGGATGTTCTAATTGGACTCCTAGTGGTGGCTATTGACCTTTGATCATCGTAGTCTGACATGGTTGAGTACTCTAAGGCACTGGCAGTGGCTACACTCCACTCTATGCTTGCCTCACTTGGTGCATAACAAGTTGTGGGGCTGGCACAGCTAGAAACAATATTGGATGTCGATCTAGCAAGGAAGGAGTTGGATTTGCCTGTGAGGCTTTCAATCTCAAACAAGTCTGAACTTGCATCACTCTCAGCATCATTGTAGTTTCCACCAGAATTTTCTGAGAAGTCAGTTTCTTCAATTTTAGGAGCAGCTTCCCAAGATGTTTTTGCCAACCTTCTATCAAAGCTCAAGGACTTGCTCCTGCTATCCAATATTGGAGAGCCAAACACTTCCAATGAATTCCTCGGCTTCTCTACTTGAAGTTGCAGTTTGACCAGTTGATTTCCTGAGCTAGAAGTCACAGATGAGAGTGATAAACTTTTCTCTCTGCTCAATCCCTGGGCAACCTTCTCCGGCCTTTGGAAATAGGCATCCTTGCTGATCAAGATTTCTGCTTCATGAGGCTTAGTCCTTTTAACCAAATGACTACCCTCTGGATCAGCATTGAAGATATTTCTTGAAGTTGTTTTTCCATTACTAGCATCTTTGTTGCAGTTGATTTCACCTGCATGGTCACTAATATCAACAGAATTACTGTCAGAACAATAGCATTTGCAACCAAGACTAGCCAGAAAACTCTTCCTCCGCAATTTGTTTTTCATGTTCTTGGAGGAATTTCTCACACCACTTTGTAACAGTGCACTTTGGCTGTTCAAACTTGACTCAGACCGAACACTTGGAGTTCCATACTGAACTTTGTTCTTTCTAGTTACTAGAGCTGTTTGTTCATCTTTCTGGGGCTGGTTCTTGTTTGCATCATTGTTAGCAACTCTTTGGGGGCTATCCATATTCTCTCCATTGAAGTACTTTTCAGCCCCAAATACTCCAATTTCTCCATCATCTTCCTTCTTTACTCCATGGTGAAGAGTCTCCTTTCTGTTGCTGGCGAAGCCATGGCCCGATTCAGACAGGATCTCTTCTTTGCTGTTCAAGTATGAAGAGAAGGACGCATCACGTAGGTGGTAGATGTTGTTCTGAGAGTTGAAAGTTTGCAACTGATGGGAACTGACTTCTGAGATAACCATAGTGAAAAGTATCAAAGTACTCACAGAAAATGGCCCAACAGAACTTGTTTGCACAGACTGATAGAAGAAAGACACAAAAAGAACAAAAGGAGATTGAGAAAAACAACAGTGGTATAGACAAGGATACTAAAATACTTTGAATAAATGAACTAATATTATGACAACTTTTGAGTGCTAAAAGGCCATGAGAATAAGGAAAGGTAGAAAGGTTGAAAAGAAAACTTAGTTATGTGAAGGAAAGGCTAAAACTGAGGTGAGGAAATGAATACAGGAGAGAATTTAAAATGAATTGCTGAATAACTGCCTGGCATATTTAAGAGCAGCTCTATAAGTAGGCTAATGGAATATGCAAAATGTCAAATAGGTAGGGCCATGTGCTAGTGGCCTAATTGACACTTCATCATGGTTTTAATATAGATGAAGTTATGGTATAGAATTGTGATGGAAAACAAGTAATATTAACATTCTGCTATAAACATGGATTAGCACAGATTCTGTCATAAATATGGAGAAAGTTTAGCCGGCTGTGTTAACAAAGGTATGTTTGTTATACTGGAAGACCCTATGATTTGTCTCCTTCCAGGTGATAGGGTGATAACTACTGAAGAGAAACATGTTTTTATCCACTTTGGTTGTATAATATATATGTAGTCCCATCATTTTAAAAGTAATGCCCTTTTTTCCTTTTCACAAGTGGATCTAACCCACTGTATAGTCTATTCTTCTTAAATATACCTTTAACTAAATCAATCTTCAATAATCAAACCAGCTACTGAGATTTATTTGTCACACACACTGATATGGTTTTTGGAATAATAGCAGTACATATGCTTGAGATTTAATTGGTCATTTGAAAATTAGGTAATAGTGTAATTTAATTATATTCAAGGAGCTTATTGGTACTATGCAGTTAATGTGATTGGACTGTTGTTTGTGATGGAGGTATGCTTTGGATATATTGATTTGGTTAGCTCCCGTTTATATGTTCTTACAAATCTTTCTACTATATCTTCAAAATATAAAATACTCATCATAAAAACAACTATGAAAGTACCAAGGAAGTACAAGGATTAAGAGGACGATGTTACATGAGTAACGTTGTTATATCTTCCAACTTTTCTTTTTGTCATAGTTTATAAATAAAATATTAGCAAAAATAGAAAATAGGTACAACGAAAGTGTAAAACTGTTTTGCGATCAAATCAATCACCATTATAAATTTATTGATTTTTATGATGATAACTTTAAAGGTTAGATTAATAGTAGGTTTTAGGTTTAATCATTCAGGAAGTTCTTTTTTTGAACAGAATCTCAATTTCGTTCCTTATTTTTTCGGTTTCTCAATTGGATCCAAATTTTTTGAAAATTGTAACAATTGGGCCCCAACCGTTAAATTGGGCCCAACGACGTTAGGCTGTGTTTGACGTGGCACGCTGGATCCCGTTTTGTAATTGACGTGGCACGTTAAACTGACTTTTTAGTTGACGTGGCTACATTAGTAGGGGCACCTCTGACGTGTATAATTATATTTTTTTAAAAACAAATAAATGGATAACACATCACCCATCTCTTCTAACACACCACCAACTTCTTCAACTCCATGGATCCCAAACCCTACACCTACACCTACTCCCCCTGAGAATCCTCTCCCGCTTTCACCAAATGCTCCGACACCTTCTTCACCTCCGGAGATCGCTACTTCTGGATCGACCTTCGTGTCGGTCCGGTTGACTACAACCCCGCAATCTCCGAGGACGGCGTCATCCCCCGCGACGAGTTTCACCCCCTCGCCGTTGTCCACGACCATCCCAAATCAAGCAAGGTCTGCGCCGCCGACCTCGCCTCCCTCATTTGGAGCGCCTATAATGTCTTCCTCGCTCCCTCCCTCCGGATACCTGTTCTGTTTGAGAATTCACTCACCGTTCAGTTCATCCACATTCACAACGATTTCGATAGCACGGGTAGCTCCAGCCTCGATTGGAAATTGATCGAGAAGAGCTTTAGGTTTGAGACTGATAACAACAATAATGGATTGCTGTTAGGAGATCAGAGGTTGAGTTTTAAGAATTATGGAATTAGGTTTTCAGAGTGTTCGATTTGCTCGTTTGCTATTGCAAGGTCGATTAATTCATATACCTCTAGGTTTTTCTTTGATAATTATACTTTAATTGTGAGTGTTTGGATTCGAAACGGTTGCACCAGATTTTGTTAAGGTTGTGCCTGTGTCTGTTTCTGACTTGGATTATAGCATAACCAGTGCGATTGATGTTCTTCAGAGCGTCGAGACTCATGGTGGGGGAAAGAATCTGCTGAAGCAGAAGCAGCATGTGGATCGAAGATTGATTCGGAGATGCTTTGGAAATGGAGTTTGAGGTTTGGTGGATCGAAGGAAAGAGATTAGGATTGTTGGAGTTGGAACTCTATGGAGGTTTTTAGTTGGGAGAAGTATGAGCGGACGGAGGAGGCAGATTCTGTTGAAGATTTGGGCTTTGTTGAACGACTTTGGGGGTGCTTCGAAAGCCTTTCCACCATTGCTAAGTGCTTCTTCTGTTTCTCTATTTCGTCTTCCATGGAGGATGATTGTTTCTGTTTCTGGGATTCCTCAAACTCAATTCATAGTACATTCATGGTATTCAGATTCAAGCTTATTTTTCAGAGAAGATCGGGATACGAAGGGTTTGAGACTGTGTTTCAAGGGGAAGTTTTACTAAGTTTTTTTTAATTTTAAAACTACCTAAATACACATCATTCAGCCACGTTAATTAAAAACTCAGTCCAGCGTGCCACGTCAAACATAGCCTAACGCCGTTGGGCCCAATTTAACGGTTGGGGCCCAATTGTTGTAATTTTCAAAAAATTTGGATCCAATTGAGAAACCGAAAAAATAAGGGACGAAATTGAGATTCTGCTCCAAAAAAGGGACTTCCTGAATGATTAAACCTAGTTTTTATTGGTTATGTTTAATGTTTTGGTAGGTTTTTATTTTCATCTAGAATTTTAAATAAGTCTTTTTCTTTTTCGATATCTCAATTGGGTCCTTATTTTTGTAAAATTGAATCAAATAAAGGCTTTCCGTCAAATTGATCAAACGACGTTTAAAATAGTCTTACGTTGCATGCTGAAGGTATTGTTTAAACTAACGTGGCATTAAAAACGTGTATGAATTGTATTTTGTATTAAAAATTGGAGTGTAGAGAGGGGAAATCAAATTTAATTAAGGGCAAAGTAGGTAAAACAAATAAAATTAAGATCAGTCTTTTCTATGCAATTGCGAAATCAAAATCAAATTGGGGAAAATCAATTGGGTTTCGTATTAGGGTTTGTGGAAGAAAAAGAAGTGCGTTTTTGTTCGATTGGAAGAGATGGATAATCAAATGTAGAAATTTGTTCATCTTCGACATGTAATGGGTGGCGGCATCAAAAGTCCAATGTCGTTTTTCGTGATGGAGTATCTACAACTGATTGATGGTGTGAACTTTGGAAATCAGACTGGGAAAGAAAATTGCAGGAAAGAAGATTGCAAGAAAGAAGATTGCAGGAATAAACTTTACAATTGAAAAGCATTAAAAACTAAAAGTCAAACCAAACAACAACTGAGAAAGATACCCCACTGGACAAACAAAATGGTTCTTACAGTATCACAATAAAAAAAAGATCAATGCCTGATTTGCATAGTTTCACAGGAAATCAACAATCAGTATTGAAGTTTTCAAGAGATCTTCCATTTTTTGGTAACTGACTTTACACATGTAGAAAAAAATAGCTTTCACTATTGTCATTGAATCACACGACACTCCCAAACCACAAAACCAGCTCCAAAAACAATTCCCAAACTCGAATACAAGATGTGTTACACCAGAGTAGAATGCACCAGTAGCAAGGGTAGGATGTGCTACAACAGTAGCTGGGGTAGGATGTGCTACAGCAGGCGCACAGAACGCACTAGTACATCCCGTCGAGCTTTTCGCGGCCCCACTTGCTCTGCAGGATCTCCTTCCCTAGCACTAGCGGTGGGTTCTTCCGCTTGAGCCGTCAATGTTCATGGCGCAAGAGCCGCAAATCCCCTCGTGGCAGGAGCGGCGAAAGGTGAGGCTGGGATCGATCTCGTTTTTTATCTTGTGTCGCGGGTTTCACCCTAAATCCCAATCTGATTTCGAAACTTGAGTTGGGATTCTTCTGCTATGGAGCCCCAATCTCGGCGTTTCTCTTTCTCTTCCATGAACCCTAATTCGGAGCCCAATTTTTTTCCCCAAATGTGATTTGGATTTTTCAATTGCAGGGTTGCACTTAAATTTTTTATTTTACCTAGTTTACCCTTGACTAAATTTGATTTAACATCCATGCAATCTATTTTTTAATAAAAAAATTCTCAATTCAAACCCGTTTTAGTGCCATGTCTGATTAATCCATACACTGACCGTGCCACGTAACCCAAACTTAAACGGCCGTTTGTTCAATTTGACGGCAAGCCTCTAATTGCTTCAATTTTACAAAAATAAGGACCCAATTGAGACCCGAGAAAGAAAGGGATCTATTTGAAATTCTGGACGAAAATAGAGACCTACCGAGACATTAAACGTATTAGTTAATGATGAAAATTCACTAATATTATTCTAACTCGAATGAAAAGTATATGAATTAGTATTTGAAAAACATGTAAAATGTACAGTATGATCATATGGTCATATTTATATGATAGATTGTATAGTCATATTCATGATTGACCATGAGATTAACACTAATATTAATTCGCTTAAAACAAAACATGTTTATCCGTAATTGGGTTGTGATTAGACTATGTTAATCCAAAACCCACTCAGAAAATTATAAATATAAGTTTGAAGTAAAAAGACAAGTGATTGTATTTATTATTGTAACTGTCGAACAAGCACTAATTTTGATATCAAAATACCTTCCACAAGTAATCTCCAACTTAATTAGGAACATTCAAGACAAACGTGAAAATGATTGAGAGTAGGACCGTAAAGATACGTAATATAGTAAAACAGACAACCTCAATTCCATAATCAAAACATAAAATTTTAAGATTTTCAACACAAATCAAACATGAGAATGTTGGAAAAGATTTAAATTTTTCAACAATGAAACTTCGATGTAAAAGTCAAATTTTCAAACTTTACGAACTAAGATGAAAAATTCTATTAAAAGAGATGTCCATATTTAGTGTTCATGTATAGAATAAGATTGTCTTTAACAATTTGTTTGATAACTTGAAAAAAAATTGTCTGGGAAAGTTGTGTTCTTTTACTGATTTGATAAATAAGTTAGATTATGGAATTTGCAGTATACTTCAGTTTTATTAATGGTTGAAACATAATAAGAGTGAAGTAATGAACTCCATCTGTATCAAACATTAGACTTTAAAATTTATGTGAATTCATCACTCTCCATTATGCATAGCATAAAAGAAAATAGTTGTGAAAAACCAAAACAAAAACAACTCACGCCTTGGCCTTGGAGAATAACCAACCAGCAAAAACTTGTCCATTCGAATTAGAGATATGTTGTCCACACAAAATAGACAGTAGAAACAAAGCATGCATATATTTCTTACCTGTGACAATAATTAGGCTACCATATCAATCATATATATCTCCAAACCAGACAAATAATATTGACAAGATTTCACAATTCTATTATACACCACACTCTAAGCTTACACCAAACAAAGGATAGATAATAAACAGGTTCTGCGGACCCCTGTCATAGTGCTTTTGGCATAGACAACCAATGTCCCTTAAGTACTGTGACGCTAAAATTGAACAAGTAATGCTTTAAATCTCTAATCTTATCTCAAATTCTAACACAACAAGTTCTATACCAGAAAGAAAGTGAAGAGAAGAGAGAAAATGTGACATTTCAACAACAATGCTTCTTCTATTAAATGAAGTCTGTTATATGAATCAAATGGTAATATTCAACACTTTTAAATTCCAAAATCAGAAGATAAAACTGCGTTTTAAGACCAAGTAACCGTAAGAACATTATTGTTGAAAAATAACTCGATTAGAAATAAAATAAGTTCATAGTTTATAAATGAATACAAATCTTAATTTATTATATGTGATCTTGTAAGTTGAATTAAGTTTAAAGTTTATTTTTTAATATAATATTGAAATCATGAATTAAAATTTATCTTAAAAAAATTTATTATTTATTTGGTTTATCATAATTTTTTACCATACTATCATCAAACCAGTTTTTAATATCTAATTTTATAAAACAAATTAAAAGAATATAAGTAAATATAAATCTCATCCATAAGTTTCATTTAATTTTAATAACAGAATATTTCTAAGAAAAAATAACATTGTTCTATTTGAATCAATTATACCTGTCCTTTAATCACGCTATCTAATTGGTTAATCATTGATCACTTAAATGACATTTTCGTTTTGTACAATAAAGACATTCTAGGACTAGACTTCGTGATATTTAGGATTAAACATGTCTTTTGTTTAGCTTATATTATTGGAGAAATCTTCTGGATATATTTCAGAAGTTCCTTTTTATTTGTCATTAGCTATGTTTTCTTCTGCATAGCTGTAAAACTAACTCCTGGGTTAGTAGCTAAAGCCTTGTCCAAGTGATAATCCAAGGATTCAAACTCCAAGAAGTTTTCTGCATAAGCTGTAAGACCTTCTTCCATTACTATCATGTTACTTGGCCCTTCTCTGGAACAAAATGTTACTTAAAATTCTCTTCAAAAAACTGTTCCAAAAAAGTATATTTCTTTTTAGAAAAAATAATTCTACCGGTGTCTTTAATTATTGGGCCAGACCCCTTGGGCTCTTTCTGGTCTATCTGATTCATCTGCTGTGTCCACCTCCAGCATCATAGCTTACCTCACGTTCAGGAATTTGGTTGCAATTAATTTCACACCAACCTTCCATGCTAGTTCTATTGTGTTGTGTAGCACAAACTTGCAAGCAAGCAGGACCCACTTGCAGTAACAGCACTGTACTATGTCTAGATTTGACATGTGAGTTATGCTGTCCACTTAGGTAAATATCATTCTCTGAAAGATAATTAGATTTAGAATGTTTTAGAACAGCCTCGGCTTGTCTTGTGGTTAATGCTAGTAGGGCTCTGATCCCACCACTGAGTTGGCAAATTAGCATAAGCTTGTATATTCTTTTATCTTTTAACTCCTATAGAAACAACATTTCTCACTGCCACCTAATTTGCACTTTTGTGGTATTTTGACTATGTCCATTTCACTGTCATTGCTCAGCAAGAGCAACAGAGACTGGGGCACCAACAATGCTTAGTGGAGCTTGTCGCTCTCAAAATAAGATTTGTCAAAATGATATATACTACTTGGCCACCCTCTTCAAGCTGTGCAAACGTTTCTGTCGTTATTATGGTAAAGAAAGGTGAGAGTAAAAATGCCAGTCACCATGTACAGTCCTCTCTACTCTCCCTTAAAGCCAAAATTATGCTTACTAGTTAAAAGGGCTACGGAATACAGGTTTTATTTTTCTCAGTACTAAATGAATATGACTCAAAATACAGTGCATTTGTTAGAAAATTCTGACTTTTAGTCATTGTAGAACACATCCTTATAAAAAAGAAACAATGGCATTATGCCACTGAATAAATTCTGAACCGAAAGTTATTGGTCGACCAAAAATTAATAAAATACTATGTAAGTTTCGTTGAGAGGCCAAAGACTATTTGACATAATTTAAAAAAAAAACAATTCTCACAAAAGTAACATTATGTATAAGCAATAATTGTTCTGTTAATATAATGGCCGATTATTAACTACTGTATAAAATCAGAACTTTTTTTTTTTCTGGCACAATTGAAGTTGAGGAAGTGACCAATTACATTTAGTTTACGTGAGAATTTTAGCAAGGAAGAACCATACACTGGTTACAAAACGTAGAGGCTTCAACTTCAAATTCAGAGAAAATAAAACAACTATTGAGAAAAGTCGATCTTCACTTGACTTATGATTGTAACATTGTATAATGAGAAAATTAAATTATGAGAAAAAAAAAATGCCTATGGCGATAAACCTTGAGCTAAGTGACACGGTTGTGATGGTTAAGCCAAGTATCCCTGTGCCACACTAGAGATGTTTAGTTATGCCAAAATGCATGCAAAGCCTCACGAACTCTGCAAGAATAGTATATTGAAAGGTAGCAGTGGCTGTACAAGGCCAAGCCTTTCAACTTGTCTTCTGTGATTACTGTGCAGATGTGACATTCGCAACCCAATACTGCTTGACAGCAATTAGTATCTTCTCAGGAACAAGGGGACCATCCTCATGGTCCACCATTTTGGTATCCCATCTCATTCCTTCGACTAATTTCTTTACCTTAATTAAGACATCAACTTCATCGCGGAATATTACAGCACCTTCTGGGCGTAAAATTCTATCCATCTCAAGAAGAATGTCTTCTTCATTGCATCTGCATTTAGTTATCACACATCATGATTTGCAGCACAAGAATGAACACGATTTGATAAACGGAAACACAAGACTTAAACCAAGTGGTTGAACTAGTGATGGTTGTTAGTTAAATCCACACATTATAAGCTCCAAAAGTCATTCAGAGGGATTGTTTAGACATCCACATATACAAAACTTGCCAGCCTAACAAGATTCAGATAAACAAAGTAACTGAAAAAGATGTTACAGCAATCTGACTGGAACATAAAACCGCTAGCAGTTTCCCATGGAGAATCATAAAAAGACCAAGTCATGGGAGAATGGAACCAATTCATCGTGAGCACTTTCAGTTTTTCATACAACGGTCAAAGCCAAAATACACACACATACTAAAGGACAGGTGATATAAAGTTTTCAACAAACATCAGATTCAACAAAACATTGTCACTCAGATTGCACTGCAACTCCCGAGGAAAGTTGTTTAAGCTCATTGCCAGGAAATCATTTTCGTAGCAGCTAAAGCTATAATTGTAAGCTAAGCAAGCCAAAAAATTTTTATGAATTGGTATTGAATAAATTTAAAGGTAACAGGAAGAGAAATGGAATAACCATTTAATAGATGGAATACTTACTTATCCTTGTAGAGACTAAAGAGACCATGGCTATGAATGAGGTCATATGTCCTCGGGTATGTAGAGAATGCTTCACACCTGGACACAAATGCACACATAAATAAGTAAAAACATGTGAGCAAGAAGTTCATTCCGAAAAATTGTATAGCTAGCCACGTTACAATTCCGTACAAGATATAATAACTGACAGAAGACATGTCTGTGTCAAAATTATATTTCTTGAAATTATAAACTTCATTTTAATAATGGTACAACATTAGGATAGTAACTAAGTCTTTAAATCAAACGATCTAGACATGCCATGAACAAATTATGAGGAAGTTAGAAAACCATACCAATCATGATAGATGCCAACAAGTCCTCGTTCATATATAACACCCAGTGTACTTTTCTCGGCTATAGTAGGCACGACATTCATGACCCATAACTTGGTTGATTGAATAGCTGCAGCAAAACCACCCAATCCAGCATTCACATCCATAATGTTGCGATACCTTCCAGAATCTAGGAGTCGATTAATTTTCTTATAAGCATTTACATGCTTTTTCCACTTTTCGTTATCATCATTGTATGACTCAACCGAAACTCCAGGCACAGAGCCACCAGCAATTCTAGAGGGGATGGCATAAAGCCTTTCTGGAAAAGGCTTAAGATCACCAGAAACTCTAGGAGTTGGAGTAATGCAGACCTCCATTTTCTTATACCTGTAGCCACAAAACAAAGTCATTCCAGGTGAGCACAAGTGTTGATCAAACTTTTAGAATATGTAAAACTAGCAGATACCCTTGTGAGAACTTAAAAAAGGATTGTTTTGTTAATATTTCATGATTTCATAACTACAGGCGCAAACATCAAAGACATAGAACCAGTAATTACATATTTTGTTTCCAAAGGCTCCTGCATAACCGTATGGGACATCAATCTTTTAAGACAGTTTTGTTTTCCTTTTTTTCCACAACTTTTCTCCCACCTTTTACGTTCATGTATGCTTGTGCTTACGGTTAGTAGAAAGAAATATAAGGAATCCTAATAAAAGAATGTCAAAATATTCAATTTGTTCAATACTAATTAAGGGTCATACCAGACATCATTAGCATCTGCAGACTCACAGAATTTTACTCTGGAATCTTCTTGTCTGCTGCGACATGATTCGGAGTCTACAGTTTTTTGCCAAATAGCAATTTCAGATTGTTCAGACTTTTTCTCCCAGCAAAGGAGCTTAGCAACCTCTTCAATCTTTCTCTGTTCTTCTTCAAGATCCTCTTTAGGTCTCTGCCAGGATTTGTAGTTAGTCTTCCAATTGATTGGAGGACCCGACAGCACCCAATAACCGCCAGGTCTTAGAACTCGGTCAACCTCCATCATATACATTCCATCTGCAAATAGAGGACCCAATATGCATTACTAAATAGCTGTTATAACTTATATTAGGCGCCAAATCTAAGAGCAATAATAAGCAAAAAATCATCTTGCTTTCTCATTTACAGCAAGTACTTCACAGAGAAGATTATACTTAAAAGCGTGAACATCTCACCATTTGCTCCCCAGGGAATCAAGCAGCGAGAGCAGTGTGCCATGTCAAAAGCTGCAGATGGATAAGGCAATTTTATGGTTCCAAGAACACCAATGACAGCAGGTACACCTCTTTCAAGAGCAAACTGTACTTGTGCCTCATGAGAGTCCCTCGGTGCAAATGACATGGCAATAACATTCCTGCTCCAGAGATATGCGCCCCAACTGGCAACCTGAGCAAAACAACCTTACATTAAGGATACAATCCTAAAACAAAGAACTGCTATTGATCAAATTAACATGTACAAGAATGAAAAAAAATAAATATATATATATATATAGCCCTGAGGAATTTGCAGTGAAAAGCATACCCCACAACCAGTGTCCAGTGCTGTCCTAACTGTTCCATCCTTTATAGGTATCACAGAAGCAAGCTGATCAATATATTTGTCTGCACCCTGCGGAAATTGAGTTCCACCCCCCGGGAATCTGAACACATTTCCCTCATACTGGATCCAGTTCTGAATAGCCTTCTCAACTGTAAGACTCTTGTACGGCGCATTTGCATATGGAACATAATCACGGCTTTTCGGCCATGAAAATGGAGTCACATATCCCTTAGGTGCTGGGATCAAACAGTGCAATTTTTCTTCCTCAGGGGGACAATGCCTCTCACGATAATTCATATTTTCTCTTGGAAAAGTCATGGCACGCCGTTGATCTTGGCAAGGGGTGTAATCGATAAATTGAGCATCGCAAGGTTCAAACACCTTTGGTTTTGACTCAAATTCATCAATTTTGCTGACTTCTCCACCATGGTGAGAATCAAAACTCAAATCAGGGCGTATATTACAGTCTGAGCTTTTCTTAGTAATCTCCAATGCTATGCTATCTCCCTTTCCAAAACCACTTCTCTGCCATGCACCCAATATATAGAAGAAACAGCACAGACCAACTACTATAAAGATCTGCACGGAGCTTCTAGCCCTACCATCAGCTGAATGTGGTTTTGCCATCTGAACCAAAGAAACATCAGTTCTCATTCAGAATTACACAAATAATAACTCGTACGATTAACAATGTATGGCCCAGGACAAAAAAATCTTAAATTAAAAGCAAGAAAATTGCTTCAATAAATAATTGACAACAATTGGCAAGTTCCAATCGAAGAAATTAAGCTCCAATTATGCATCGTATCAATTTCATTTCAATCAAAATCATGAAGCAATTATTAGTCTGTAACATATTGTAAAAGTTGAGGGGATGCAAAGGGAACTTGGGATCTTATACAACATGGAACCTATGTTCCATCGGTGCACGTTTCTCATGCCAACCAACAAGGTCAAGGAGTGATCGCCCATCTGTGTACTACCAACGATAATACAAACATTAAAAGACAACAAAACAAAACCAAGCACGCAACATACTTATGAACTAAAACCACATATACAAGGTGAATCGTATGGGATCTAGCTATAGGTAAATGCGATGCAAGATTCACACATAAAAGAATTCAGTCAATGAGTTATGAACAAGGACGACCCAAGAAACCTTACTAAAGATAATTTACTTGGTGCACCACACCATGGATTTTTTTATGTAAGGCACAATATGGATATTAAGAAAACTAAACTTTGAAGACACCCAGAAGGAAAAATAACCAAAAAGTTAGGAAAACAGAAGAAAGGAAGAGAATTTAAATGAGGGAAATATGTTACCAATCATAAGAAGCTGCAGGGAGCAATGGCTACGAAGATCTGGAGTCTTCTTAAGAGGAATTAGTTGAGAGAGAGAAATCTGAAAGGATTTTATAAATTTTCTGGAGAACCAAATGGTGATTTTCCTTGCTGCAAGAGCAGTGAGAGGTGCCAATAAAATTATTATTATTATTTTCTATCAAAATTCCAAACCGTTCACATGAACGACAGCAGAGGAAAAGAAGAAAAAAAGCAAAAGCGGAAAGAAAAAATAAAAGAAAAAAAAGGGAAATGGTAAAAGAAAGTACAGTTCTATCAATTCTATAGCGTCTCGCAGATAAATGGCTCAATAAATGTGCGTGTGTTACGTTGTTTTATTTTATATTTTTTCCGTTGTAAAAGGAAGTAAATTTGATGTGACTGGTTTATTACTTTGAAATGTGACGTCTCTCCCTGTTTTTCTATTTATCCCTTTTAAAAAAAATAATACTTAAAATATCAATAAAAAGTTAACGAAAAATGTTAATTTACCATAGCTTTATTATCGAATTATTTTTATCAATCTAATGATTAATATTATTTATATAATGAAAACGTCAACATATATTATAAAAGAAATAGAATATTTAAAAAAAAATCAAAACTCCGCGTTCGCGTTGATACGGAACAGAGGGTTGGAGGCACGATTGGCGGTGCAGAGGGGTCCCACGCGCCAACAAAGTCGTTTATTGCATATATCTCATGACATGGGCTCATTCATCGATATGTGTGTGACCAAGCGCTACATAACAAATGTAATGCTCATGTGGCGCGTGCATCTCACCTCCACCATACCCATCAATTGATCATGCTTCCCACTTCCTCGCCACACTGCTCTTCATTCAAGTAAAGAATAATTCATTGACATTAACACAATTACGTATTTTTAAAACATTATATTATAATTATTTTTGTGAAAATTGTTATTATATATATATATATAATGTTTAAAAAAGTTAGGTAAGACTTTAGTTAAAAACGCAACAACTTAACCCACCAAGATCTAATAGACGGTGTCGTTTAAGGTCAATGAGGAAAACTCAATCCCTCAAAGAGTTCAGGAAAATGAAAAAATACCATGGCGAATGAAAAGAATACCAGGGGCACCATCAACTCAAAGGCACGAATACTTAAAATTAGAGGAAATAAATATATTTTTAAAATATATGAAATTTGAAAAATGTATGAGAATATTAATATTGATAATACTATCTTGTCGGTGTGCCGTTAGCAATATACCAGGATTCCTTGTATGGTTGTTGAAATTTAAAACTATAATATCGCATAAATAAATGATCACTTTTCCATCATTAATTTAATTTTAGTAACATTATCATAATTCAAGAAAGAAAAGTCCTTCACCTGCATAAATGGAATATTTTGGAAAATAATAAAACAATTTTTAAGGGAATAAATATTAATTGTTTGAGTCTCTACTCCATAAATAAAGTTCAAAATATCTCGCATACGAGGGGCCACCGACAGGACAAGATCATTGAGATGAAATTATATATATATAAAAAGTACTTGGATTGGTTTGACGTACATACTACCAATATTTTATTTTTAAAATTAGATGTAAGAACATTATATATATATATATATATATATATAATATCATCTTAACATCACATTTTTATAATATTAGGTTTCTTTAATGTTTTTGTAAGAAATAGTTAAACAAATATAAACATGAATGTGGATGTGGATATAAATATCTTATTATCATGAAAATAAAAGGCGAATTGGAAACAAAAATGAATATTAGATTTTAATTGAAAAAGAAACTATCAAGCAATTAAGTATTTGTCTTTGAAATGTTTTGAATTAAAATAGTGAGAGAGAAAAATGGAAGAAATGTAAAGTAATATATAATGATATTTAATAAGGTGGAAAGTTAGAGAAGGGTTTTGGTTTGATGGCACATGTCATGGCACATACATATGATGATGAGATTGAGTATTATAAAATTAAGAACAGAGATTCATTGTGGTGCCCATGTCTAGCTATGCCATCCTGTCTTTCCTCTTTTGCCTAAATATTTATTATCTTCTTAAATATGTCTCTAGTTTTATAGAATATATGTTTTTTATTTAAGTTTAATTTTATTTGTTACAAGTGTAATCGTATTCAGGTTTACTTTTAAAGTATTACACATGTATCATTTTAATTATCAGATCTCAATGTGTCCACTCGATTTTTGGATAATACAATTGCTCAATTTTAATCCTTGCTATATAATAGATAAAACAATAAAGTAAACTTTAAATTTAAATTTAATCTTTTCAATTTCTTTAATTTTAAGAAAGCTTTCTCTAGTGTCTTTTATTATTATTATTATTTCTTTTATAGTACTTAAACATGATTTAGTAATTATACCATTAGAAATTAGTTTATTAGGAACTAATTACGTTACAGTTTTTTAAGGTTGTTTCCTTAATATTAGAAGCTATAAAATAAGTCAGTTAAATCTGTTTTATCCTAATTTAGTGTCGATATATCAAGAGTAAAATAGAGTCGGTTGATTATTTATAGCAATAGAATGAGTCAGACCGTTTTAAATTTTATTAATTTTATTTTTTACTATATACATACTTATATATATATATATATATATATATATATATATATATATATAGAGAGAGAGAGAGAGAGAGAGAGAGAGATTAAAAATACCTTTTATTCTATAAATATTACCTGTTTAAATGGATTAATTAATATAGTTTATTGAATAAAATTAAAAGAGCTATGATACCTGTATATTAAGTTTTTTTTATTACAATTAATAATTAAAGCTTTGCTACTTATGTGATGTTGATGACATAGTATTTTTAATAATGGTCTTATATTTACACAAATGTCTCTCACAAGTTTGCCTAATAATATAAAAAGTGGGTTTTTTGTTTTGTTTAGATGTGCTTGTGGATAAGAGTATGTATAAGACGTGGCATTTTGATGGTGTTGGGTGATATTAGATTTCAAGATTTAGATCCAATCAATGTCACATGGCTTGAATAAGATAATTAAATTGACCAAGTCAATAACAATGCATTTAAAAATCTTTACCAAGAACAAACAAAGGAATCAAGGAGAAGCGTTTGAAAAGAGTGCATTATCATCTAAATTAGAAGCAAAATAGATTTTTAACTAACTTTGCAGGCTAACCTAAATTAGAGCAAGTTAAGGGGGAATTCAACCATTGTGATGCAAATGGAAGCGTATTTGGTAGAGTCTAAATTATTTAATTTGATAATATATAAGAGCAGATGTTAAAAAGGAAATAATATAGAATTTAAAACAAGCAAAATCCATGGAAACATATATATAGTGGGTTACATTTTTCAAGTGTTTTTGAGCGTTACTTATTATATTAAATACTTAAAATTTTAATTAGCATAATAGTGTTAAAGATTTTGTTAAAACTGGATTGTTGAGTCAGTATTGGATGACTGTTTCATCACTCTAATAATAGTCAGTTAAAATAATAGATAAAATTGGCAAAACAACCTTTCTCTGGAAAATTTGGAAAATAATAAGTGGGATCAGGTATTAAAACGAGTCAATTATAATTAGCTTATCAGTCCGGCAGGTTTTGACCTAACCATTTTATTTGGGGGGATGGGGTTTGTGTGTTATAGAAACATGTATTTTTAATTTTGTATTTTTTTAAAAAATTGTTTATATAAATTCATATAAATAACATTAAAAGTATATTTAATTATATAAATATTCTAAATCTTTAATTAATTAATTTATATTTTTAATTGAATAAATTAAAATAATTCTACATTTACATGTTAAATTATTATATTATAACTAATAATTGAAAATTAATTTGTAAGGTTAATGATTTAAATTACAATATTATTATATATTTATATATTAAAAAAAATATAGTATAACATTAACCTTTTAAATTATTTTAATTTTAATTTTTAATTAAGAGAATTATTCAATGGATCAGTGTGGATTAGTGGCTTTTGACCCACTAATTTGACGAGATAGACGAACCATACAAAAACAGGTTGGTAAGTTTAAAATTCTAACCTAATCAATTCTATTTTGACTGATTGGTGGTCGAGTTGTGGGGTACATCCCGTTTTCCCACTCTTAATTATAATCAATTTTTGTTATTCTAGACTTTTTCATAGTTATTATTCTTTGGATCCCAATATTTCTTATAAAAAGAAATAAAGTCATGAGTAGAAGGTAGAGTAATGATCCAAGTACTAAAACCCTAAATACAATATACACTTAAATCTTATTCCCTGATTTGGTCTAACCATAGATCAAAACAACTTTGATTTGATCTAAGTCTAATGTATCAGTCAAATACAGGTCCAAAACCAAACTTAACTTGATATGGGTTTGACCTAACCATACCCTAATCAAATTTGGCTTGATGTAGGTTTCAGGCGGTCGGTTTAACCTGAACTCAGTCTGAATCGACTTAACATCGACATACACCAATTTAACTTAATATGAGTTTGAGTTAAATCACCTTGACCTAGGTCTGGGATGACTAGCCTCAACTTGGGTCTATACAAGTTCTTGTGGACAAGGATGTTCTAAGTTTGGAGGACGTGACAAGTTTTGTGATCACTTTCAACAAACAAATAATACTTTTGATAACTGTTGGATAAAGTATGGTCTTCCTAAAGGATATAAGCCTAATGTTAAAAACACTCCAACATAATCCAAGCCTTTTGTCAATGTGATTGATGTCGAATCCTCTACAACCAATGATCTTTTTGTCTTGGATTCGTTTTCTCAAGAACAAAGTTGATGTTCAAAACATGCTTTAAGATTTTATCACTTTAACAGAAAACCAACTTTCATGTAAACTAAAGAAATTAAGGTTAGATAATGGAAAAATATTTCTTTTCCATGATTTTTATGAAAATAAAGGCATCTTTCATGAAACTACTTGTGTTGAAACCCTTTAACAAAATGTTATTATTGAAAGGAAGCATCAACACCTTCTAAACGTTTATAGAGCTCTCCTTTTTCAAGAAAAAGTTCCTAATGTGTTTTGGTCTTTTTCCATAAACTTGTAGTTCACTTAATCAACAAACTTCCAACACCCTTTCTGAATAATAAATCATCATATGAATTGGTTTATTTCATTAAACTAATTTCTCAAATTTAAAGGTTTTTGAATGTTTATCCTATGCTAGTTGTGCTTTTGCAGCACGAACTAAGCTTGACTTCAGGAGTATCAAATGTGTTTTTTATTGGTTATAAACCTATAACAAAAGGCTACTTACATATGACCTATATTCAAAATCCATAATTGTTTCAAGAAACGTTGTTTTTCATGAAAGCATATTTCCTTATGATAATTATTTACCATTGCCTTCCCTTTTGATGGAATAACCTCCTCTAAGCTATATGACTTAAGCAAGGTGGAGACTTCCAAATAGGTTGATGGTTGTAGAAGCTTAGTAATGGTGGGAAAATTGTGCACAAATGGTGAGTTTGATGTGGTGAGATGGTGACTCCTCTTCCAAGCTATATGACTAAAGCAAGGGGAGAGGTTGTGGTGGTATTTGGGTGCTCTCAAGAGAGGTTGGACCAACTCTTAAGAAAGGGTGGGCCAACTCTTAAGAAAGGGTGGCTAGAAGAAACCTAGATGGGGTTTCTAGCCTTGGTGACCTAAGTTAAGTGGTATGACATAATTGGCAACATAACAACACTTAATTCAAAGGTGAATTTACATGGGAGAGACACCTCTATTTATAAGCTTAGATAATTCTAAATGTGTCTCCAAATTGTAGAAGCAAAACCCTAATACTCTAACTTGGAGACTAAGGTAAAAGCTTCTTCATTAGAAGGATGACACATGACCACTACTAAAGATAAATTCTCTCTATTAGGAGCATTACACATGGCCACAAACTCCTTATGATCCATTTGTTTGTCTCCATGTTGATCATGGTGATTTTCTTTGAGATCCTTCTTCTTATCAATGTCTCATTGGAAGATTAATCTACTTAACTAATACTCAATCAGACATAAGTTTTGTTGTTCATCAACTTAGTTAGTTTGTTACTTGTCTAAGAGAAAAAAACATGCAATAAGTAATGAGGATAATAAAATACTTGAAGAATGCTCTTTGCACGGGTTTGTTGTATGTTGTTGATAATCCTGTCAAGATTCACACCTATTCTGATTCTTATTGTACAACTTGTGCCATGAATCAACATTCAATTTCTAGATTTTGCATTCTTCTTGGCACATCAGTTATTACGTGAAAATCAAAGAAGCAAACTATTGTGTCCAAATCATCATATAAAGTATAATACAGAGCCCTAACTTTACTAAGTTGTGAGTTACAATGGATCCAACACTTGTTGCAGGATGTGCATGTTCATGTTCCAACACCTTATTCTACCTTTTGTGATAATAGTTCTACCCTTCCCATTGCTAAGAATCCCACCTTCCATGAAAAGACTACAAAATGGTCTCATCAAACTTCTCCAAGTTCCTTCTACAAGTCAAATTGCTATGTGTTTACTAAGTCCCTTTATTCTTCTACTTTTCAAAATATTGTATCCAACCTTAAAGAAGGGTGATAGAGATATCATAACAAATATCTTCTTTGATTTTTTTTTGTTTCTTTTTCCATTTTGTTTGTTACAACTGCTTTCACAATTGATTTGTCTTGTATAAATGGGCTTAGCTATCTTTCTTTCTTATAAGTTAGATTTTCTTTCATCATAATGAGAAAGTTACATTTGAGCTTTTTGTTCAACAGTCACAGATTTTTCACTACAATATTGAATTATCCATTTACAATAAACACTTATGTAACTAGAATAATATATACAAATTACGCTCCTTAAAACACCATCAAGAAGATCTACTAAGGTAATGAAAACACTTAATTACCTACAACACACTAGACACTAGTGCAAATATATCAAATCTAACTAAAAAGACAAAAAAAGATATCACTTGACATCTGATAAATTTACAATGAAAATTTATCACATGACCACTTTTCCTTATGAATCTTGAAAAATTCTTTTTCTAAACAAGATGTAAGGTATAACACTATTACAATATCTCTTTAAGGAAATGACAAGACTATTTTATTCGAAAAGTATGGAATGATGCGAGAGAAAGCTTATTTCATAAAACAATTTTAAGCTTTACTTACTAATATAACTGATTATATTTATATATAATTAATTATTATGTTGTTCACATAACCTAAAAACCATTTTGAATTAAAATAATGGATTATTATTAAACCACTAGTGCAGAAATAGCATTTAACGTCACGCGTTTAACGTCTAAGAAAGAAAATCTAACGTAAAAAATGACTAGTGACAGTTTTGTAAATAACACGCCATTATAGACGTGGTACGTCAAATAAGGTATAGATGTCAGTTCCCCAGGATCAAACGTCAAATGGTCTGCATACAGAATTGAAAAGTCACTATTTTATTACCTTTAGACGTTGGATTCCCTTCCCTGGACATCAATAAGCTGTGAAAATACCCCAAAAAGTAGCGCAAAAATTGATTGTTTTAGCAATTAGGTGTCAATGGTGGAAGGGGCCGCCATCAAATTCCCTTTTAAATCGCAAAAACTCAAAACGCGAGCCTCACTTTCTTTCGCGTTTTCGCTTGAATTTTCTTTTCGTTCGCGTTCGCCATTACCGCTGCAAGGTATGTTTGATTGATTTTCTTATAATTAATTTATTTTGCACCGATTAACTTTAGTTTACACCGATTAAATTTCATTTGCATCGATTAAATTTTGTTTGCACTGATTAATTTTGGCTTATGATGTAGTTTTTTGCACGAGTTGACGAGTCTCGACGGCGACATTGAGTGCCCAATCTCCATTTCTTGAAACTCATAGTATATACAATTTTTTGATAATGCTGGAATTGTTTTCTGTATTTCAAGTGTGGTAATATTATAAAAAAAATAATTATTTTTTTTAAAAACTAGACGTCAGTTTATGAGGGGTCTAATGTCAAAATTGATGTCCGGGAAAGGGGATCCGACGTCAAAATTAACGTCTCCCAATAACACGTCGGATCTGGATTGGACGTTGAATGTCGAAAATAACATACGTCAAAAATATTTTTTGCAGTAGTGAAAATAATTGATTATTTATAAAATAAGTTCTTTTTTATATATAAATGTCTTACATAATTTATTACTACCACAGATAATCAATTATTTATGAAACGTGTGAAAACTAGAACTTTGACCAACATTAAATTATATTTTAACATAATTTATTATTTCTCAACATAATAAATTGTTTCACTTGTACATAAAATGACTTCTAACTTGCCTATGGCGGAGTAGCCTTTTTTCAATTTTTGCAAACATATAAGTCTCGGTTAAAAAAAAATCAAAATCATATGTAGCTTTTGGCTTCAGTTAAAAAACAATGGTTTAATACCTTTTTTGGTCCCAATTTTAGTTGGGAATGTTCGAAATGGTCCCAATTATTTTTTGTTGTTCAATGTAGTTCTAAAGAATGTAATTTGTGTTCAATTTAGTCTTTTTTGCAAACGTCGTTTAAATCGTTAACGGCCAGATGTTCAGATGTGTAATTACATAGTGAAATGTCATGTATTGGCTGACGTTGAGTCCTTTGTGGCATTGTGAGTTGGATTTATTATTTTTGAAATTCTATTTATGATATTAGGGTTTGTGAAAATTAAATTAAGGGTATTGAGGTCTGAAAGGTTGATCGTTGTTTGGGAGGATCGTGGCGACACTCCTACCACCTTCCCCATTGGAGTCGGTCTTCATTGACAGCGACAGCACGATTGACCGCCCTGGCCGGACGAGAAGTTGGGGTAAAGAATGATCTCGGCTTGTAGAAGCAACAACGACACCGATCCTCTCTTCCATGGTCGCTGCAATGTCGTTCCCGTCGCCGGCGATGACAACTCTGTCTAAGTTCTTCGACGATTTCGATCGTGACTAGGACGACGCTTAGACTGACGTTGGTGGTACTGGCCAGACAAAGGAGACGAAGACATGGGGTTGGTGTGGATGTTTCGTGCGAAAGCGAATGGAGAAACAACAAGTGATACTGGTGTCGGCTTCAGAAATACTTCCAATGGGGGTCGCTGCCAGCAACGATGACCTTAGTGATGACTGATGTGGGTGCTATATTGTTGCTGGTGGGTGAGAAAACTTAACGAATTTTTTTGTGTGATGGGGAAGATCATGCGATTTGGGGTTTTAACAGGTGCTCCATTCTTTCGGAGAGGAGCTCGTGGTGATGGCTCCCAGTTGATGCAACAATTCACGGCAGCGCGGTGAGGCTGAGGAGGTGACAGGCGGACGTCGAAGGTGGAGAGGCCCGAGGAAAACAACAGCTCTAGAACGGCGGCGGCATCCGATTAATTTTTAAAAGAAGAACCCTAATATCAGAATTTCAAAAAGAATAAATCCACCTCACTACCCCTTAAGGACTCCACGTCAAATAAAGCCTAAAAGGGTGCCAAATAAGCACAAATTTGACCTTTTCAACTGACAACACTATGAACAGGGTCTATGGCTTCAGTTCTCCTCAAAACTGATCTCATAGGGTCCTGACATTCCCCCCTATAGAGAGATATTTTAGATTTTTTAGATTTTGAAACACACCTATGACCTCGATTGTGATGAGAATCGGTGCCATAGAGCCCTTATGCTTCGGTTTCACAAAGACCCAAGACTAAAAGTGTGAACCAAATTTCAAAAATGCCTCAAATTTTTATTTTTTAATTATTTCGGGAGGCTTTAGGTAGCGGTTCTTAGTAGAATTGATGCCATAGAGTAGTTATTGCTTTAGTTAATAAAATAGTTGAGGCAATATGTGTTCAAATAGTTAAAAAAAAAGTGAAAATTCACAAACCCATGTGTAGTTTCTTCTATGATTTTCTTCTTCGTTGCTCGCAAACTAGTGCTGATATTGCTCCATTACTCCGAACGTCGTGGTCATTACCTACAACGCCATGGTCATTGCCTCCAACGCCGTCTTCACTAGTTTTTCATTCACGAACGCGTTTCTCCGCAGTAAGCTTTGGTTGCTTCATTAGTTACCTTTTTTGGTCTTTTTTGAGTTTGTTTTGGTTCCTGAGACTAATATGTTATTTGTATTTGTGTCCATATATTGTTTTCTTGTGGTGGAATTTTGTTTCGTTCGAAAACGCGAGTTGTTTCATGGTTCTCCATTGTTGTTCGCCTTTCATGCTCCTAGGTTCCTATTATTATCTTTAAAATTTACTTTTTAATATGACCATATAATTTTATATAATTTTTCAATAGGTTGTTAATTTTTTATATGTTTGATATGTGATTAATTATATGTTTAAATATATTATTGTATTGAATTGACCTTAATTTCCCGTTTGAGATTCAATATAAAAATTATTTATTCTCATCAAGTTTTTTTTAAGAAATGTATTTTTTTAAAAATGAATATAAGAGGAGATGGTAATAATAAGTTATAGTATTGAATCTTGAATTGTCCGGTTGGACAATTTGAGAAGAGTAATCACTTTTTCATAGTTTATTAATGCATATAAATTTTAATATATATGTTTTAAAATTCATGAATATTTGCAACTGTGTTTTATTCCGAAAATGCATAAATTTCTAAATGCAAATTTACTTAAGACTATCATAAAAAATTATTCATATTTTACATTTTAATCAAAGCAATGGAGAGAATAACCAACAACAAGAGTTACAAGTATCATCAAAGTCATCATTAAGTCAACACATCATGCTTTGTCATCAACTTGAGCTTAGGTCATTTCGACACAACCTAGAATCGAGTCGAATTAGTCTGATATAGGTTTATACCAAATTAGGTCAAGTTAAATCTAATTTGACTATACTCAATCAAGATCCAATTTAACTTTGTTTAGACTTGAACCTACTCGATCCAATATTTACTAACTAAACAATAATTTTTGTTTTGAAACGACTCGACTAAACTTTTAATTATTACTAACTTGACTCAATCTTAAAATTAAAGTTATATAATTTTAATAATTATAAATTTTATTTCACAATTTAGATTTTTTTTATCACCCTTATACGTTATATCCAAATTCACGTGCTGTTATTGTTAAAAGTTATTTGTTTTTTTTATTGATTGATAGAGTAATTTTAGTATCGCATAGTTGCTTTTGTCACATTTTTTCGTTGTCGCCTCTGGACCCTAAATTCAACCCTAACTTTTTCATTTCATTTTCATTCTTACATATTTAATCATTTTTGTTGATTCTTCTGCTTCGTCTTTCCTGATTAATTTTATGGCTTTTTATATCTTGTAAAGAAAACTAATTATTTGGCTCAGAGTAGTTTTAAAGTTTTTATTATTATTATTTTTCCTTTGTGAACAATGTGTGTAGATGGTCAATTGGTTATTGTAGTTGAAAGAACTTTACTGTCAGCACATGGTGTGCAGAACAATTTTCTTTTTCAATTTGCTACAAGGTAATTATTGGTTCTTTCTTTAGCTTTATTCTCAAAATTGTTCCCCATCTTTTATTAAGTATGGTAATAAATCTTTATGACAATTTTGTATATGTATTCGCCTTAGGTTAGGTAGACCATCTAATAACAATTAATTACATTACTAAAATCATATTACCAAATATTGGTAATAATTGGTAAGTTAATAGATTTAATTACTCATTAAAACATGTTTATCATTCTAGAGTAAAACACATTCAAATATGATTTATTGTTTTCTTATATCATTAGTTCTTATTTCCTGACTTTAGAGATAGATATATTCGATAAACACATTCTATATATACTTCTAACTTAGTAACTTATATTTTTTATTTTTAAGTGTTCATTTTAAATGTTTTAGCAAATAATTCTAAAACACGATATTTTTAAAAAGTCAAACACATTCATGGTAAGTTAAAATAATTAGAAAAGAGAAAAAAAAAGTGAATAGTTAAAAAAACAATAAGAATAATGATACTTTGACAACATTTTTTTGACAATATTTTAACATCATCTACGTGTCATTCTGTGACTGGTTCATGTTGGTATTTATGATTATTATTATTGATTGTGTAGTACTTTTGGACCAATCACAGAATGACACATAAATGATGTTAAAATGTTGTCAAAGTATTATTATCCAAAGAAAAAAGGTTATAAAATTAAAGACAAGAATATATATATATATATATATATATATATATATATATATATATATATATATATATTAATTACATTATCTAATAAATTGTGAGTATTTTAATAATTTAAATGGAAACAAAGATAGATATTAGGAAAGGTATGAGGATGAGAACGAGGCAGATATATACATTCTCATTTTCATCTCTATACGTAATTGAAAAAATCGAGTATTACTCATACCCATATCTATATCAGTTAATGCGGTGATTTCTCGTCAAAATAGAGACGAATTCAAATAATATTCACGATGAAATGTTTATTTGTCATCCTTATGCATATGCTCAACAAAATTTTCAAAAATTGTTTTAATTGTCAATGAAGTTAGTGGAGATTTATTCTACTAACAAATATTGTATAATTGCAAATAATAGAATTAATTGTCAATTCACCTAGCAAAAATATTTTAAAGAATATTTCAAAGAGTTTTGCATTCACATATTTTATAATTATTTTTTGTTTTTTTAAAAGGTCGTGTAATTTTATACATTTTTTTTTGGATTTTAAGTTGATATACAATATTTTCACAAAAAAATAATTTGGAAATTCATGAATTTTGTCCAAAAAATGCAAAAGAATAAGTGTGAAAGGCATTTTATGGATGTACTTTTATGTACATTTACAACCATTGATCTTAGCTTTCTTGAACATTAATTGAGTTTAAATATAATATTTTAACTTAGATTTGTCTATATAGGATTAATTAATCTTTAAATAAAATCATTCTCTAAAAAAAAATTTTAAGTCATGTTATGATACATTTTAGCTAGATAAAATGTATTAGACATACTAGTTAGTCAAGTCTGATTAGAATTGATGAATCATCCATGAGCTTATTTTGTTAGATGATATGATAAAATATACAAGTGTTTCTTAAGCGTTCTAACCTATGCTTTGCATACTTAAAGTGTAAGTAAACTTATAAATTATTTATAAATAATGTCACGAAAAAAATGTCTAATAATCTTATAAATGATACTAACAAGATGAATTAACGATTTTCGGTTATTGAAAAAAAACTAATATCATAAACTTAAAAATGAAATAAAGTATTCTTCAAGAAGAAGAAAAAAAAAGATACACTTACAATTTTATTACATGGAAAAATAAAGTTCAAAAATTGTTTCCTAAGTTGAATATAACCATGAAATATCTATGTATAGTAAAAAAAAAAGAGAATTATATTATATAAAATAAAAGAAAATAAATTTTACAAAAATGGTCAAATTAATTGAAATGCTATATTTTTCTCTTTTATCTTCTTTTCCTTCTTATTCTTGCTTATATT
Source organism: Vigna umbellata (assembly GCF_029865625.1). NCBI lineage: Eukaryota > Viridiplantae > Streptophyta > Magnoliopsida > Fabales > Fabaceae > Vigna > Vigna umbellata. The sequence continues at coordinate 54,010,570 of NC_142167.1, read as the reverse complement.
GTTATTATTGAAATATTACATGTTTCAAGTATGGAATAATATTTTACTTTTTGAATTTTTTTTAGTTTTGTTTTATACTTTATGCTTAAACATTAATTACATTCTTTTCTTTACATCTCTTTTTTATATATATAATTATTCTTTAAACTATCCAATCATATAAAAAATGATATATATTGAAAACAACAATATGTGGATTATAAGATGGTGTCAGTGTCAACACTTTTGAATACTGATGAAGACTAAGTACAAGGAAGATTTTATTCTCCTACCCCATATTATTTTTCTCCAAAGCATGATCTGGTACAATTTGTTGTTGTTTCTTCATGCAGTAATGCTGCAATCCCTACTAGGACCATGCTTATTAATGCACATATCCATCAAAACATACAATACAAGGACCATTTTCCACTTTTTCAATTTTGTTAATGGAAGAAATTTATATAGGTTCTGCCAAATAAGCTTTCATTATGCTTCTTTGTTCTGGTTACCACGTGCACTCCATGAAGAAAATGTTTGTACTGTATAGAATCTGAAAGTTATCTTTTTACTTTTTTATTATACAATTTAAAAGTAGTTTTTTTATTAAAGAAAATTTTCAGTTTGTATGACTAAAAGTACTTTCATATGATAAAATTTTGCAATTTTTTTTTATGAATAAAGACTTTTGAATTATATAATCCAGACGTATTTTTTATATACAAAAAATTTAAACTTCCATAATTTGAAAGTAAAACGAATTAAATTACACGTTCCGAAGTCATTTCTTTAGGGTGAAATGTTCATATTTATGGAAGAGCCGAAAAAATATATAGAAATAACGAAGAAATAACCCCTTTTCACATGTCATAACAGTTTGGGCTTTTGTCATTAAAGTTTGGGCCTTTCTTTACGTTAGACCATATTCCAGTAGCCCACACTAACTGAATCACTTTAAAATTTTGATTTTTGTAAAACAACAATGTGTTGCTTCACATTGTAAAAAGAGATTATCTCATGTCATACGATTGCCATTACAACTAAACATCTAAGTTTGTGATTTTAGTTGGAATTCCTTAGATATCAGAAAGAAGTTATACATATTTTTATACAAGAAAATACTACACAAATGAGGGCCCAATCTAGAAGCCTTTATATATATATATATATATAAATTGCAAGACAATTAAGAGTATGTTTGTTTAAACTTTTTTTCCATATATATTTTAATTAAAAATCGTCTATTATGATTTTTAATAATTAATTAAAAATCATCTATTATGATCTTTAACAAGTTTGGGTAAACCTGTTTAAAAAAAATACTCTGTTTTTTTAATAGATATTTTGGGGTTGTTTCTCATAAAAAATGTATTAGACACAATAAAAAAATTCAAAACATGAAAAAACATATAAAATTATGCTTATACAAAAATTATTTGAAAGTAAGTTATTTTTCAACAATAACTTCTTTTCTCAGCATAAATAGACCTATTTTTATTTATATATCTTTAACTCTTTTCAGTTTAAATATCGGACGTAAATATTTATATTTTGATACATTGTTTTATAAAATTGAAAGTCTTAATATGCACAAGACATTTTCTTTTATTAATACAATAGTTTTTATATTAGACCAAAATTGATACTAAGAGGAAGATGATGTCGGTTTATTGATGGTAACTTGGATACAAAATTTCTTCTCATCAATTTATATGAGTAGTGTTGTCAATGGGAAACCCGACCCGACCCGACCAATCACGGGTTGGTTCACTAACCAATCCAACGCGACTCATTTATTAGCGAACTGAAAAAATTCAAACCCGACTCGATCCACCACGGATGGGTGGGTTAAACGAGTTGACTCACTAGCTTACTTAATTATAAGGCTTTTTAAAAATAAAAAAAATTACAACTTTTTTTAATTCAAATCTAAATAAATTTCACTCTAAAATGATGTTCAATTTCAAAGGCAATTAAAAAATATATCATACAATCTAAGCGTAATCCAAAAACAAGCACAAAATGTGAACAAATAAGTTTTTAAGATTGATAATTTTTGTATCTTATGTCCATTTATAACATCAAAGTATTGAATAAATCTACAATATTTTTATCTCTTGAAACATCTTTTTTTTATCCTTATCTACAATATAATAAAAAAAATGCCAACTAATAATATTGAAAAACAAAATAATAAATAATTAAATTAAATTAGGTGGGTTGGTGAGCCAACGCGGCTCACCACGGGTTGAACCCATATGAGCCGGGTTCTAACGGGTTGAACCCAAATGAGCCAGGTTCTACGTGAGCCGGGTTGGAAACTAGCCCGCATAAAAAATCTGTGGTGAGCCGGGTTGGCTCACGGATTACAACCCATTTTGACTGCACTATATACGAGGATAAAGATTTTCTCCTTAGTTAGTGTCGAATTGACTGATAAAAAGGTATAAAAAATATAATAATGATTTGTTATGCATAAAATTAAGTACATTATTACTTTAATTAGATCAAATTACAATAGTCACACAAAATCCATAAATTCAATATCCAAATAATACAAATCTAATCACAATAGTCACTACAATCACATTATCATTACATTTTAAATCATAGCCTACACATCTTCATTGGAAGTAAAGTTTCATGTCTTCAAATACAAAAAAGGGCATTGCAAATCATCTTTTTGAATAGATATTCTTTCATACACATACCTATTGATTCAACTTCTACAATATATTTAAAATATAGTTATATGTCAATTATATATTACCAAACATAAATATTTAACATCTAATCATATATTTAACAGATAACTATCTATCAACTATGCTGCACGGTATTGATAGAGATCAAACAAATTATGTTCAATGGACAACATCTACATAAACAAATGTTATTAACTAAGTTGAAAACTGATCGATGTGCATTGTGTTAAGTGAATATATTTATTACATTGGCTACAACTAAGAGATGTACAAGCTTCACAAAATCAGAGAATCTCTACCCTTAATTTTCAAAACTCAACTTGTGTTGGGTATGCTATTAGATAGATATCTAATAAGAAATAATAACTCTTACAAGTACTAAAGAATGACAACTTAACTTATTACACTCTATATACAGTCTAAATTGCTCCAACGTTCAACAATTCACTGATCATATATCACATTTGTTAATAATGGCAAAAATTTCAGTTCTTCCATTCCAATCACAACACCAACTAACTTTGTGTAGCTGCCAACACAACTTTGACCTCCACACCAAAGTCTTTGTTTAAACCCAACACTCATTCATTCCAATCAGGATCACCTCATCCAAAGTGGAAAATGACATAAAAAATCTTTCTCACCTCATAACTTAATTTTATAAAATTTTATTTTATTTTAGTATCATACATGGGCCATCCGATGCCTTTAATTTTGAAAATATGCATTCACTAAGCCGACAAAAACATGTATAATATTGTTTCTAAAACCCAACACACACACACACACACACAACACACACACACACACACACACACACACACACACACACACACACACACACACACACACACACACACACACACACACACACACACACACACACACACACACACACACACACACACACACACACACACACACACACACACACACACACACACATATATATATATATATATTATAACTTCGTTCCTAAATAACTTCTTTTCTTAAAGTAGGCTTTGCGTCACGCTTACACACACATTTCTTATTATTTTTAATTTTCCTTTTAATTAAGAATACATTTTATAATGAATTGAGAGTTTAAAGTATGGAAGAATAACATGGGAAGTAATGCACTAAAGTGAACAATGGTAAACCTTTCTTAGGAATGAAAATTGAAAAATAGTATGATAAGCATTATGTATGGACTTTAAGAGATGTATGTTGGGAGAGAATGTAGTCATTAATTTAATGATATAAAGTACAATTTAGGGTCTGACAAAAGAGTTAGATTTTGGAAAAATAAAAGGATAGATAACACCACAATTATAGGTATTTGGAGATTTTATTTATAGGAAACATTATAGGAATTAGCATGGAAATTAGTGAAAATAAAACTTGAAGTAGACAAGGAAGTGATTTAAGAACTAGTGAAAAAATTGGATACGACATCATTAATTAACTATGGTTATCCCTAAATCGTTGTAAAAAGTAATGTAAAGGCAAATTTTGTTATAAAATGTTCTTTTTTTATGACAGTTATCAAAATCATTGTTTTATCTTTAATCTCATATTTTTAATGATGGTTACTCCTATGAACCGTCGTCATAGGTGAGATATTGGAAACTTGATGATAGTTTAATGCAGAATTGTCATCAAATATCTCTTATTTTAGGATTCTCGCATTTTCACACTCATTTTCACTACATTATTATTTTTCTTTAATTGCATTCCTTCACATTTTCATTGTCGTTCTCACTTACAAGATCATCGTTCACACATAATTGTTGTTGTTCGCACTCACTCGCCGCTTCAATGTAGTGTCATTGTTCATTCGCACAAAGTAGCCCCATCGTCGTTTGGTTGCTTCCTTTCTTTGTTGGTTTTCTTGTTCGTAGTGTCATTCTCCATTCCAAGTAAGTCTTTTTTTTTGAAATTTTTATTGGCGTTTTTTATTTATAAAATTATATATGATTTAGAGATATATTTTTATTGAATGTATTGTTATATTTTTGTTAGACCTGACAAATGTTGTTATATACTTTCTCAATTCCTTGTTAGATTATGTTGGAAAATATTAGAAATATTTGTTATGTTGAAAGTTTAAGAAAGAACCGAAGAATAGGCTTCATGAATTGAAGCCTAAAGTCTTATATTTTTTACCTCATCTAAATATGCTTCGGTTAAAGAACCGAAGTAGAATTCCCAAAATAACTAGTGTCAAAGCATTTACTTCACTAGTGATATCTATTTTTAAAATTAAAAGACACACATATAAGAAACTACTTCTATACCGTTTATAATTACAATCGGTATACAAACTTTTCTTCTTTATTACAAAACTGTCACCACATCCACTTTTTATACCAGTTATAAATAGAATTGATATATAAATTTTTCTTCTTTGTTTTCCACCACACTCACTTTCTATATCAATTATAACTAGAACAAATACATAAAGTGTTATCTTATTTACAACTCTACCATCACGTCACTTATTAGAGCGGATGAATTATAACCAGTATAAAAATTCGTTATAAAAAGTAGTTTTTGCACTAGTGTTAGTATGAAAAGTAATGGAGGTTGGCTCGATAATAATTGTATTAAATTTTGATTGTTTGGTTGAATAGTTTAAGTAGTGTAATCATGTTTTATTAATTGATGAGTACATAATTTATAATCTACATTTCATATATTTTACTCAATTTTGGTTTATTTTATTTTGTGTTGATCTTCCGGTGCATATTTGATTGTGTGAATTTTGTGTCACCACTTTCATTTCGTGACACTTGAAAACTAATGCAAAATTCTACCAAAATGTTTGTGTTTTCTAACATCAAATGTTCTTATTTTAGTGCTTATAATGGATATAACATATTGAGTGTAGACCAAGTGCAACATCTCAAAATCTCACATGGATATACCTCAAGGTATTTAAAATGTCTCATATAATAGATCTAACCATTTTTACTAAGGACATACTGCAATAAACAAACTCAAGGCTAAGTATTGCTACTATGGCATGTAATGGATGACAACCATGCAAGCTGGTATTGAAAGAAGTTGGGATCAGGCATATATTATATATAACCCACTAATACATTTATACACAAATTTATTACATACACAAGGAATTATCCTAACTTCATTTTACTGGGATCAAGTATATACTATATAACCCACTAATACACTTATAGAAGAATTTATTACATACACATGGACTTATCCTAACTTCATTTTATTTGTTGCATATTTTTAACGACACACGATGATTGGATTCAAATGCATTAGTTTATGTCCAAAAATGTGGACTAACCATTTTGTTAATAAATATAACAATTTAAGGTAATATACAACTAGTTAGGAGAACTTGTATATTTGTATTAAGTTTTATTTAAAACTATGCTTATTAAGCTTTGTTTATACATCAAGAAGCTTTGATTCTCCTCTTTTGTGCTGAGAGTATTGAAAGGAAACTCTGATTTAGATAACCTCATTTATCGGGTAGAACACTCTTGTAACTAAGGATTCTGTTTTGCTAACACATATGTATCAAAAGTGGGTAATGACTAATGTGTAGATTTACATGTATTGTTCGCAAATGTCAAAAGTTACTATTTTGATATGGTTTCTTGTTTCGGGCCCTTTGCATATATTATGAAGAGGGTCACCATGTACATATATTTTATAAAAAGATTAAATTACCCATAAATACTCTACTATATTTATTTATAATATTCTTTCCTAATAAAAAAAAACTTAACTTATAACTATGTATACTAAGCTTTGTTTATAATATATTCAATTATTTTCCTAAATGATTAGCAAATAAATTTGTATATGAAAAATTATGTAAGGTTGTGGCTTTCGTAAAAACAATTGCTCAATTAAAAAAAAACCCACTTAACAACGGTCATTGTATTAGTCCTTATTCTTGTGACTTTTAATGACGGTTGTAGATCAAACTATCATGGCATATCGTGTTAATTTTTTTTTTCTTTTTAATCATTTTTAACTACAATTAATAAACCAACTGTCGTCATATATCAACATAAAAAATCCTTTTATTTTTGTTTTTTTCCATTTTTAACAATGATTTCTAGATTAAACTATCGTCATTTTTAACACTTTTAGCGACAATTTGAAAATTGTTGTTAAAGGTCTATTTTAATCGTGGTAAAATGTTCAATATACAACAATGAAGAGAGAAATAACTCAAGTATTCATGTTTTAAAAACCTTAATAGATAAATTTCAAAAAAATGATTGAATTTGATATTAGCTCAATAATAATTGTTAGAAATAGTGTGTAAATTTTTTTTATCAGAAAAAATAAGTCTTAATAGATTTTACATTTAAGAAACGATGGTATGAAATTTAAACTCTTTTAAAGTTGTTTTTATATTTTTTTAGGAACCTAAAAAAAAGTTGAGGCCAATAAAGCTTTTTTTAAAAAATATACATCCAAACCAAACATAAAAAGTATATGCGATTCAGTCTGGTTCTGTTTGAAAGAAAAAAAAAATCGATCCTAATCAAATCAATTTGTGCTATTTGATTTGCATTTTGCAATTTTTAATTTTTAATTTTTTTCCTTTTATTAAAGATTTAGTCTTTCTTTTCATCTTTTAAAGTAAAATATAATAATAAAATTTATGTTACTCTAAATATGATGAATATGTTTAATAATACACAAATAAAATTATAACATTAAATATTTAATATTGTTAATACCTAAAATCATATCATATATTCTTGTAATCTAACATCCAACATAAAAATAACAACATGATAAATTTAACCAAATCACAAAAACCAACATAAAAAAAAATGAATTATATTGGTAGATTAATTGTCAAGTGTCCATATAGTTGCAAGGTTAGTTGCAAAATTGAAACATCGATCCCTTTCATTTTTTTTCTCAAAAGAAGCATACATGTTCAATAAATTTTCTTATTATATGAAAATGATTCATTTAAGGTGTAATATATGATATGATTAAACCAACTTCTAAAAGTGTATAAAAATATAATAATCAAGCGAGTGAATGAAGTTGATGACACCACTCTTTTGGATTTTTTTTTTGAATATATTATTAATTACTCCATAATCAATAATAATAATAATCATAAACACCAACATGGATCAATCACAGAATGACATGTAGATATAGTGTTAAAATATTGTCAAAAAAATATTTTCAAAATATCATTATTATTTGAATAGGTTTTTAATTTATTTTAGATCGGTTCGCCCCTATTTGCCTTTAACATATTTAAGAAATGCTGTAAAACTTTCAGCATGAGCATATTATTTATGGGCAACTATAATTATTCAAAAACATCAATTACTGAATAATTACGAGTATAGGGTTTTTTGCTGAGTGCATATTTTATGTCCTCGTGTAACTTGTTGCATTGCAGTCAAATTAAGGTAAATAAGGGTTTTTATTTTTTTGGCTTTTCTTCTGGATGTGTGGGTAGTGGATGCGACAACGAAACAAGATTATATGACATATCGCTACACATTTGAGACAAATAAATATTAAAATAAACTCACAGTTCAAGATAAAAGAAATAATGGAAAAAAAAGGCCAAATTAATTTAACACTTAACAAACACATAATCAAATATCGTTCATATATTTGTAAAGGTATGTTTAGATAGCACATACTGATTTTAAAATTCTACCAACATTTAATATAGTAGATTTTCTGAAAAGGCTAGAAGATGGATGATACATGTTAAAATATATCATTATAGATAAATATTTTTGACACAAGTAAATAATAATAAATATTAAGAAACAGAGATGGGACAAATCAAATTTTGAACTTTAAACTTAGCACGTACCTTTAGTTCAATATACAATTTGCAGTTATTTTATCCAGATACAGGCTTAGAGATATATATAGGTTATATATCAATAAATTTCATCTCAAGTTGATTTCTATATATTTAATAAAATCACAATTTGTAATTAATATATTTTGTATTAGGTTTCATATAATTTAAGACATGACAAAACGATCAAGAAAACACTATACTATTTGGTTTAAAGAGTTTAGCGAATCAAATTATATATCTTATAAAACAAAACCAAAAAAGCCACCATGATTACATGAACATGTAAATCATTGTTGAAAATATTTTCATTTCATGTAGTTTTATGTATTAGCAGTGGCGCATGATATATAATCGATGAATGAGAATACATTTGAGAAGTTAAAAAAAGTTAATGAATCGTATTTTATTTAATTTAACTTTTGTAGACTTTGGGAATACGAAGTATGGGGTTGCTGAATTTGTGGGCTCTTAGTGAAACCAAATAGCATAGGTTTTAGCAATGAAACACAAAAAGGGTTTTAAATTTTGTTTAAAAGCTCACACGTGCACTTAGCTTTTTCCAAACATGTCTTTGAGGTGGAGGGCAGTGTCGTACACTAATTAATGAAAAACTTTAGTTAGTCAAATGGGAAACTTGGGACTCCAAATTCAGTGAAGGTCCCCAAAGTCTAGCCCTCGGTTGGAACCATTTTTGTCTGTTCCTTGACCTAGGGTTTGCTTCCCAAACGTGTAACCAAAGTTTAAAACTGAGTCAAACCCTAACATCTATGCCTCTTTCTACGTGTTGTGCACCGCCAACACTTTCAATAAGGGCTAAACTCCAATTAGTAATGTCAAAAACAACACCGAATTAATGCTGAGTTGCCTCACTTTTAAAAGATGTACAAAACTATATGCACCTTAGAGTGAGTAAAAAATTAAGTTTGCTTTGTGTTTCATCACTTTCTCGAGAAAACTCTCATTGGCAAAATAGGAAAACACTGTGTAATCAAGTGTGTCATAATAAACCGGGTAGTTCTTGTGTTGGAAGTTTACATCAATTAGAAATAAATATAATTTATAGTATATAAATGAGTGCAAATATCATCTTATGAATCGGTTTTGTAAGATTGAATTAGGTTTAAAATATGTTTCTTAACATAGTATCAAAATCAGATTAAAGTCTATCCCGTGTAAAAGAAATGTATTGAAAGTCCTTAAAATTCGCTTCTTAACTGACCTTTAATTGTCTTCAACTTCAAGAAGAAACAAAGATCATGAACGAAAAGGAAAAAGTCAGGTTTTGATTTTTTTTTATCTATTCACTTGTTTGAATCAATAGTCATATTAATAGAATGATTATTGAAATACACAGAGAAAAAGGGAACACAAATTTCTAGTAGCGACATTATAGTGGAATCAGTAGAGAAAATCTCTCCTATAGATGATACAAAATCATACTAAGAACAAATCTTTATCAAATTAAAAAAAAGAAATGATAGAGATCTTCACATATCGCTTCTTTTGTTGTTACTGAACGGTAGAAAGCAGGAACACGCCGAGCGGTAAGGGAGATGAAGAGTACCAAATAGTTGTAGACTGTAAGGTTGCCAAGCTCCCGAATGGTTGATGACAGAATGACTGAAGGCTACCGAACGGAAGACGACATGTGAAGATCTCTATCAAGAAAAGTGAAGAATTCTAAAAATTTAGTCTTACATATTACTACCCACCCAAGTTGTTCTTTTATTATGTCTACATCTTCCTAGAAGAACTCTCTTTTTAGATTCCAATGATAGATTTCAAAACTTGTTTTAGGGCACGAAAAAGTGAAGGTAAGATAGATACTTTTAAAAATTATCTATAAATTTTATTTCACATACTCATCTTTACAGAATATATCCCAAAAATGTTAGGCTCAGTTGAATCATGAACATTACTATTAATACTATATAGTTAAAGGTAGGGAGTTAATCAAATAATTGTTTCTCTAGTGTTTTTGAAAAAAAAAATCGGTTTTGCCTGTGATTTTTTTAAGTGTTTATTTATTAAGTAAGAATATTTTTATTTTTTTTAATGTATTTTTTCTAATGTTTATTTTGAAAATAAGTAGCTTTTATTTATTTTAATAAATAAAAACTATTTGCATCTTTTAAATAAGCAATTATTTAAATAAAATACTTATTTTGAAAACATTTATTTTAAGTTTAAACAAAATGGTCCAATATTTGTAGAAGTTCCCTCTGGAAACTATGACATATTAATTTAATATCAGTAGAATAAAGTAATTTAAATTTTGTGAAGAAGGTCAAATTAATATCCATGAAGCACATGTTGCAGAGAAACTTAGCTAACTCTGATGTTAGATACAGTGGTAGGAACAAACAAATGGGTTTAGTTAAGATTAATAATTTGATATAAGGTTTCCATAAGGGCAAAGCGGTCCCCTCAATCTCTTTAGACTTTGATCACACGCACTCTTGTTTTTATTAGAAATTTGACATTAACCTTAAAACTATTATTATTATTATTTAACTGATTCAACCCTGGCAAAATCAGTGGAATAGAAGCTATGGGAATGGAATAGAAACGGGATTTTCGAATTACGATAAAACTTAAATTATAAAATCCTTAGTGGGTCTGACTAGAATTTGCTGTTGAATTTTAAATTTGAGCTCTGTTTGGGAATCTGGTTCAGGTCCACGTTTCCAAATGATATTTCAAAGTTTCAAACGCCATGTTGAATAAGTATCATTGATTACTTGGAACTTTGATCCCATGTTGTCGATAGACCAAAACTTTCATGACATTAATGTGTTTAAAGGGTAATTAAATCTACCATAAGATTGCAATCCCCCGGAAGCTGCAAATTACGCTGTTTTTTGAGATTCTGCCATAATTAGTCATAACTCAGACAAAAAATGAGAGTTTAAGTTTATTTTAACAATTTTTATGAATTCAAAACCATTACTAATATGATAAACGAATCCATGAATGTATATAATATAACTGTAGCATTATTTAGATTGATTATTTTCTAATCATGTGTATGTGTGTGTGTGTGAAACTAATAATGTTATTAGCTGAAAAACTTGTGTTTATTTTGTGTTGAATTTGAGTGTATTGACTTAAATGTAATGGCTTTAATTTCTTTCTAGGAAGTCGTTCCGTATTAAGAGCTTTGCCCTTTGCTTGCTAGTTTTCATGAACCAAACCTAAGCAATCCTCGCGAAACACACATTGCTATGAAAGTCACCAGAAAAAACGGCTGATCCTTCGGAGGCAGACCCCTTCTCAGGAAGCATATAATCACTTCAACTTAACTACACTCTCACTCTTAGCTTCTTCTTCTTCTTTGTCTTTCAACTGTCAATATATACTTCTCTACTAGGGTTGTTGTAGTTCTTCTATACCTTTGAAAGCAGTTTCAACCTTTTTAGTTGTGTGTTGTTGGTTGATAATCTTGAGGAGACAACAACGGATCTCTCTCTTTCAAGAGGGTTGGAAGAAAATAGATGGAAGAGATAAACAATGATGCTGAGAAACTTGATGAAGTTATGCTACCTGGGTTCAGGTTTCATCCAACTGATGAGGAGCTTGTAGGGTTTTACCTCAAGAGGAAGATCCAGCAACGCCCTTTCACTATTGAGCTCATCAAACAGCTTGATATCTATAAATATGACCCTTGGGATCTTCCAAGTATGACACATTATTTCTATTCTTGTTTATATATATACATATAGATGACCTCTTACACTAAAAGCTTGGCTCCATCAACGCATTTAAGCACTTTTTTTCACTTGTTATTAGTTAAAACTGATATTCATCCATTATCTAACAGTTTTGGTGTATTCTAATGTGTGTAGAGTTGGCGACCACAGGAGAGAAAGAGTGGTATTTCTATTGTCCCAGGGATAGAAAATACAGAAACAGTGCAAGGCCAAATAGGGTAACTGGAGCTGGGTTCTGGAAAGCTACAGGGACTGATAGGCCAATCTACTCCTCAGAAGGTTCCAAGTGCATTGGCCTGAAGAAATCTCTGGTTTTTTACAAGGGTAGAGCTGCCAAAGGAGTTAAAACTGATTGGATGATGCATGAGTTCAGGCTACCTTCTCTCACAGACTCACTGTCCCCAAAGTACATAGACAAGAACATTCCTGCTAATGTAACTATAACTAAACTTAACCTATTTTCTTAGTCTTTTTACTACGTGTTTCAAATTTCAAGTGTTTGTAATATCATCATTTATTGATTGCTTTAGCTTGTTCTTCAACATGCAGGAATCATGGGCTATTTGCAGGATATTCAAGAAAACCAATTCTACAGCTCAAAGAGCTTTATCTCAGTCTTGGGTTTCTTCCCTCCCTGAAACAAGAACCTCTGATCATATCCAAACCAAAGAACAAAACAGCACGCAGTTTTGTTCAGACATATCGTTTACAAAGAAAACTACCTTAGCCAGTCATTACTGTACTAACAATTACAATGACGCACAACCTTTGACCCCTAATAGTAGTACCACACTTTGTCCCTTAGATGTTGCCTCGTACAAATCCATCATCAACCCATTGCTTTACAAAGCCTTTGATCATTTTCCCATTTCAAATGGAGACCTAAGCACGAGCTTTCTGTTCTCATCTCCTTTTGAAACGTCATCAGATGGTAATACTAATGCTAACGTTTCTTCCATGTTGTTGAACATGTCATCCTCCGTGGTTGGAGATTTCAACAAGACTTCAGAGGATAATACAAATGCAACTGCAAGCTTTGGTGGGTTGCAAGAGCATGGCTACCCACTACCATTTCTACGTGAGATGCAAAGCACATTTGGTGAACAACAATATGATAATATTAATGCATTGGTAAAGGGTCCTAATGTGAATATGCCTCGTGTTGATGACCAAGAGTTGGAAACAGTACGATCCATTGGGTTTCCATTCAATATTGGCGATGCATGGAAGTCAAATCTGCTTTGGGATACTTCCTCTTTTCCTTGTGATCTGTCATCTACTTATTCCACGACTAAGTGCTATACTTAGTGCATTATTTTAGACAAATTAGAAGCTTTTTTTCCCTTCTAGTCGGTAGTAACTACTGGGTCTGACTTTTTTTAGCTTAGATTTCTGTTCAATTTACATTAGCACGCAGGGAATTTTTTTTATTAGTATTATATTTTGAAACTTTTTCAAACTTTTCAACTATATATGCGCGAACTCAAATGTCTATGGAATAGAGATTTGGCAGAATGCGGGAGTTTCAAAACTAGAATGAAAAATAATTAAACAAATGAGACACTTACACATGATGATCCTTAACACGCCTTTTTAATTGAAGCATTGTGTGCAATTTTCGATTATGGAAGAATGGATTTTTTTTGCTAAAGCTATTGGAGATTTGTTATCTGGGAACATCTTTGTTAGCTCAACTTGTGGCAAACTCAACTCATTCAATATAGGTTTCTCAGCCAAATAACATGAGAAACACATGAAGTAGCAACTATACACTCTTCTTCACATGTAGAAAGAGTGATAATAAATTGTTTCTTGGACATCCAAGTAAAGGTTGTGTTCTCAGGTAAAACACAAATCCCCCTGTGCTCTTTTGATCATCCATTTCTCCACTTCAATCGTTATTACTATATCCAACAAGCTTGTAATCATGAAAAACGAAGTAATATAGGCCAAAGCTTGTTGTACCTTTGATGTATCGAATAATCCTCTTCACACAGACTTGAAGTGAGTAGTTGTTGGAGTTTCCATGTAGTGACTAACGACTCCAATGATATAGATAATATTTAGTCTTGTACAAGTTAAATAACGTAAAATTCCAACAAGGCTTTTATACAGGGTTGAATCCACTTTTTCTCCCTCTTCATCCTTACTCAACTTGATGTCGCATTCCATAGGAGTACCAATTGGACTAACATCATCCATCTTGAATTTCTTGAAGAGGTCTTTAGCATAGTTTTCTTGAGTGATGAAAATTTCTTCATCTCATTGTTTTACTTCTATTCTAAGATAATATGTCATAAGTCCCATGCGGTCATTTCAAATTCTATGGTCATATCCTTCTTAAATTCCTCAAACATGCTTAGATTTTTTCCTATGAAAATCAAGTCATTGACATACAAGCATACAATCAAAATATCTTCGTCTTGAGCTTTAATAATAATGCATGCTCATATGGACACTTGATGAAATTCGCTTATTTGAAGTACTTGTTAATTCGAACATTTCAAGTTCTAGGGACTTGTTTCAACCTATAAAAGTCTTCTTTAATTTCAAGATTTTTTCTTCTTTATCCTTGACTTTCGTATCCTTGTGTCTGCTGAATGTAGACTTCTTTTTCAAGAACTCCATTTAAGAAGGCAGATTTGACATCCACTATATAAAGTCCAACTTCTCTCTCCTTTCGCGAAACCCTTATTTGTCCTCCCTCAACTATGTTGTTTCTACATTGTTTGATGCCAAAAGTCCTTTCTTTCTTCTCCATGTGACCTTTCATTTAGTTGAAAAGAGTAAATACACATATTCCAATTGAAACCCTACCATTTTCACCCAAAAACACAATGGTGAAAACCTTTCCGAGCTTAGTTCATATATCTTAGGAGCCACATTCAAAGTTCGGACAAAGAATTCCACAACCATGTTCTTCAAATTTTCTAATAAAATATGAATGAATTGTATATTCTTCATCCCTTAACATCCAACAATGGTGAGAATCATCACCCACCCTAGTTAATAATTGGACAAATCACCCAAAAACATAGTGGTGAAAACCTTAGAGAGTTTAGCTCATATATTTGGGGAGCCACATTCAAAGTTTTGGACAAACAATTTCACAACCATGTTTTTGGACTTTTCTAATAAAATATGAATGAATTGGATGTTCTTCATCCCCTAACGTCCAACGACTATGAGAATCATCATCCACCCTAGTCAACAATTGGACAAATCGCCCAAAACCACGGTGGTGGAAACCTTAGGAAGCTTAGTTCTTATATCTGGGGAGTCACGTTCAAAGTTTTGGACAAAGAATTTCACAATCATGTTCTTGAACTTTTCTAATAAAATATGAACGAATTGAATGTTCTTCATCCCTTAACGTCCAACAAATGGTGAGAATCATCACCCACCCAGTCAACAATTGGATAAATCACTGAAAACCACAGTGGTGAAAACCTTGGAGAGTTCAGTTCATATATCTTGAAGGCAAGTTTAAAGTTTTGGACAAACAATTTAACAACCATATGTTCAGTAGTGGGTTTAGGGAGTGCATGAGTTCACTTGTAATTGATTACAATTATGTTGTAATTGATTAGAAGCAGTTATCTTGTTGATAGATTTGGGTTATCTTATTGTCTTGATGAACTACATAGAACAACTTTGACCTTTGCTACTTGTTGGATGCATAAATTTCTCCACAACTATCCAATTGAGGTAAATATTTTTGTTATATTCTTGATTTAATGATATTCAATTTGAATGTAAGAACATATTTTTTGGAGTTTTGTGGAAGATGTAGTTTAATCTCGAAAATACGAAATGAATTGTAGATGACAACTTTGACCATTGTTGATTGATTGATGCTTAACTTTTGTTACAGATATCTAATTTGGTTTATTCTTTTTGTTTTACATTCTTGATTTAAAGATATTTAATTTAAATGTTAGAACTTATTTTTTGCACTTATGTGGAAGATGCAATTTAATTTCAAAAACACAGATGAACGGTAGATCACAACTTTGAGCTTTGCTACTTTTTTCATGCATAAATTTATCCACAGTTACACAATTGAAACTAGCATAAATACGTGCATTGACATAAAACATTACAATGAAACTTTTTGTATTAGACTTTACAACAATTTTTACAAACAAAATGAATAAACTTATGTTTTTCTATTTAGCTTTACACAAATGACAACTTTTACTACATATATCACAACCTTTTGCTCCCATATTTGACATATGAAGCTCTTATGGCACGACACTTGAAACGTATGTGTCGTCCTTCTTTCATTCGCTTATACATATTGTTTTGATCAATGTCAACCTTAGCTTCAGATTGCATTCTATTGTGGTCATGTTCAACAGGCATATTGTGACCACCAAATGTGATGTTTGTTGAACCAAATTCACTAGGATCATTAGTTCAACCGACACCTTTTTCCACATTTTGACCACCTTCATCTTTACTTATTTCTTCAACCAATTTCTCTAAAGCACAAACGAAAACTCCGAGTTCGTCAATAACCCGTTCTTGTTTTTCTAAAATACGGACAAAGACTTCTTTATGTGTTGTATTATCTATTGTATTAGGTTTCTTAAAAGCCACATCACATTTCTTATCTGCTTCTTTCACAATTGGATAACAAAGCTCTTCTTTCGACACACAAACATCACCTAAAAAATAAATAAATTTTTTATTGTAGGAATTCGTTTTTATACATTATCTATAACACAAAATTCTAAAACAATGAACTAAGCACCACAACCTTTTCGGTAACACTTTTGATGAAATTCTCACCTACTTTTATATTAATTCAATGCAACACCCTTGGACATTTACTTATGCAGGAGTGTGAAGTCATAAAATTATCACAAAACCATAGCTGAAAATATTTAAAAAACCACATAACAACTCACATATCAGTCTACAACATAAATAATTTCCATTTTAGTAAAAGAATATATAGACATCATTTATCTGTAAGATGTAAACACTCAAACAACATGTACGTAGGTCCTACTTTTTCCATTCTTCAATGATATTGAAGCATTGCATAAACTCACCACCAAATACTCATAAACTAAACTAGCCCAGTTGTACTGACCCATACACCCTAAGTGATGGCAATCTTCCTAGCTAGGTTAGGCCAAAGCTAGAAGAGAAAGCCATGGTGAAGGGTGAAGGGTGAGTGTTTGCGGAAGTTGGTAGAAATTGGAGCTAAACTCACGATTTTGTGATGTTTAGTGATAATGGAGGTGGTGTTTGATGGTGCTCTTAGAGAGATTAGGCCAACTCTAGAGGAAGGTGGCTAGAGGAAACCATATGGGATGCTCTAGCCTTTAGTGACCTAAAATGAGTAGTATGACACAAAAATGACAGCATAACTTTACTCAAATTCAAAGGTAATTACATGAAGGAGAGACGCCTCTATTTATTGGCTAAGATGTCTCAAAACTTTAACCTAAAGAAGCTACCTTGGCTAGCTTTGAGAGCAAGGAGAAATCCTCTCCATTAGGTGAAGACAAGTGGTAAAAATTTGCTCCAATGAGAAGGCGACATGTGCCCATTACTTATGGAGAATCCTCTCCATTCCTAGAGTGACACGTGACCACTGGCTGGGAGGAAAACCTCTCCAAAGGGAGGATGACACATGGCATAGACAACCCACCCCTCCTTGTCCACCAAGTTAGATGAAACTTTGACCCCTTGGTCAATAAGCCCAAAATCACATCCAACTTTGGTCAACATTGGGTCTTGGCCCTTTGTTGACTTGAGTGGTCAAAACCCTATTTTACTTTGCCTAAAATACAAGGCCCAAAATAAATCCTACACTACTAGGCTCATAATACAAAGCCAAATAAATCCTAGACTACTTGGCCCAAAATACAAGGTCCAAAATTATTCTTACTCTAAAAGCTTCATGATGGCCCAAGAAATAGAATTTAGGCCCATCTTCCACATATGACTTCAACTCTTCTTGAAAGTGCTTGGTCATGGCTAGGGGGTACGTCATCATTAAGTCCTCAACGAAGTTAAAAAGAATGAGAAATATTATTACAATACGATTAGGCCAGCAAAAACTCACATATCTCTAACAAAATATACAACCTACAAAAATGTGTTTAAAAGAAAATTTTCATGTTCTTGTAACAAAAATTGATATATGACATTAACATCTACTTCTTCAGCACCAAAGTAATTCTTACACTGACTATGTACACCAACCTCATTTAAATCAATTTTTTCTCTAATCACACTCAACCCTAACCCTAAACATACACCCCTCAAGTCAACCCATATACCACATAACTCATTCAACAGATTCGTACCAATCTTAATGTTTTCATGCAACTCTAATAACCAATCAAAGGGTGTGCTCTGAATAAAACACCTTTGTTTCAGAGTCAACCTTTGATTCAAACTACCAACTAACTTCATTTTCCACGAATCGCGTACAAACAACTACATAAAAAAAATATCCTTATAAATCATAAACCCTATTAACAGAATTTTTTAGTTGTATCATACAAAGACACAAACCTTGCTACCATGACCAACTTCACCAGATTTCTTCATTTCAAAACACACAAAAGAAAAAGGCAAAAGGGAAAAGGGATTTCCAAAGACAGAACGACCCAACGAAAGGTTTGGACAAATAGGTTATTGCAAAGCGAAAGAAAGGCACCTGGGCATGCTGACGATTGTGGAGGAAGGAAAAGAGGTTACCGCGATGGTGGAGGAATGAAGAAAGCATGAAGAGAAAACAGAGATAGATTTCAAGAAGAAGGGGCAGGGGAAATCGAGAAATGAAATACCACAACCCGCAATACCCTTCACGTTAGTTTTTTTGGTTTTAAAAAAAAATTCAAAAGAACCAATGACACGCTGACACGTGACATTGTCAAAATGTAGTTAAAATAATGTTATTAAAGTATCATGATCAAATTTAAAATTGATTGTTAATTATTTTGTGATTAAGGTTTTCGTTATTATATATATATATATATATATATATATATATATATATATATATATATATATATATATATATATATATATATATATATTTTTGTCTCAAATTCGATAGTTGAGTATGTATCCGATCGATATTTGCCTTTTATATCAACCAATTTTCTTGATCAGAACATTTTTTGTAATGCGTGAAACTTGTATATTATTTTAGTGTCATATTAGTATAAGTTAGATAAACTCTAATAATATTATCTATCAATGATAAATTATAGTTAACGGTTTTAGAATAAATAATCTTTACTACAAATATTTTTGTTCAAATTAAAATATAAAGACAACATGTTCGATATTTTTTCAATTCATTCTCATAATTATACTTCAAACATGTATTTTACAAGCACAACCACCAAAACCTAAAATCTATTACAAATAAACTATGCATATACAATCGTTAAGCTAACATGCATTAAATAGTGCAAGCATCCATTATCACAAATAGCATGGAAGACTTCAAAATATATATATATATATATATATATATATATATATATATATATATATATATATATTATATAGCATTATTACATACCAAACTTATTAATAAGCATTAGCCAAACCCACTACCATGTGGCTTCTTTCTGATTTTATGCCTTGCCAAGATGATCATCAATATCTTTAGTGACGAAAACAGCAAAGTCCAAGATTGATTCAGGAGATGGACCTCTAACATTCTCTGAGAGTTTTTCATATTCGTAGGTCCATTTCACAATCCCCCCATTCTCCTTATCGATTGTTTGCAGTGTGGCCCTTAAACTCTTGTAACTCTCACCAATTTCTCCATCAAAGACGCTGAATGTTATTGTCTTGTTATCATCGTCTACAACTTCAATTTTCTCCTTAGCACTTGTCTTCTTTCCTTCTACATGTTTTCATAATTTTTTTTTTCAAAAAAATGGGCATCAAGTCATATACATATGTACATAAAAGTCATCACAACAAAATAATGTTTCAAATAAGAAAAATATATATATTTACGTAACTATTCATTAAAATCAATTACTTTAAGTAGTTAATACGCATAATAATACAAACAAAACTTGATTTCTTAAAAGCATGTAAATTTATTATCCTTACGAATTTATCCGTAGTGTTTTATATAATTTTTCTAGAGTATTTTCTGTCAAAATCTTAGACTCAACGTAAAGATTAGACTTTTAAAATCCATACAAATATCTCATCATAAATCTTAAATTGGATTACTTTTTTTAATAAATATAGAAAGTATTGTAAGGTCACTGACCACTTACAACCTTCTAAGTATTTCTCTACTTTTAAATCCAATCATCATTTTGTCTTTTCAAGAAATTCTAAATGGTTTAGAGAAAATATATTTAAATAATTCCTATTCTTAATTATTAAAGGTTAAAAAAAATATTTAAATTATAATTACCTTCCCAACTACGAATTAAAAGATATAAATATATATAAATTATTTGTATTATCAACTATCAAGTGATGTAAGAATATTAAAAATAAGAAATATGACTAATTTTTTGTAATAAATTTAAAATTATTAGAAAACTAAGTATGAATTGAAAATTTCATTGAATAAAACAGAGAAAGTTGAATGATATATAATAAAAACAAAATCTATAAATATTTAGTGTTAAGATTATACTGAGGATGGAGTTAGATTTCTTATATGTATAACTGAGGGAATTTGCTGGTTCTAATCCAATAAACAAAATTCAAACTTGAATTAATTGAATTGATGCATTGACTTGAATTAATTGAATTTTTTGAAGCAGAAGTTGAAGCGTAACAACAAAAATACCTATGGAAAACTCCCAGTGTTTTACAGCATCATCATTTTCCCAGTCACCTTCATGAAGTACAGCTGAATGTATCCTTTCTGAGGAGATATTAGGAAGATGCTGAAGTTGCTTTCGAAAAACATGGAAGAACTTATCTGCAGATGCTTTGATGTCTACTTCAGCCTCCACTTTCCCACTTAAAGTCATTTCTTCACTCTCAGAAAATGCAGAGACAAAAACAAAAACAATGATTCAGATTACTTTTAAGAAGGAATGCAATTTGCTTAAATAGAATGTTCATTTTTTGACTAAAATGAATTATTGATTCAACTCACAGCTTTTAGATTGCGTGCTTCCTATACTCAACAATAATTTTATTAACTATTATTGTTTACGTGAATACATTGATAAATAAAAATAGTTTTAAAATTATGGTGGAGATATATTAGCAATATTAAATTGTTCTTACTTTCAATTCCTCTACATCTTGGAACTGATAACGATTAATAAAACTGATATATAAAAAGTCAAAATAGCTGATTGAAACGTCTATCGACAGCTATATCAAAATCTGAAAAATGTTCTTGTACAAAATATTCGCTTACATAATATTGATTAGAAAACGTTTTCGTGTATCGTGAGAAATTTTTTTTTTCATAACTTTAAGCTGCTGATTTTTTGATATATAAGATGTAGTATAATATATGTAAATAATAAATAATGCAGGGCTATATAGCTCCTAGGCATGACTCAGCCAACATATATCATATAATCGTTTGGTCAATCACAGGTCCGACGATCAACTATTAACTACATGTATGAACGAATTATCAAGATCGGACAGGCACAAAGTCTCAGATCTGTCAATTATCAAGATAATTAATTATAATGCTGAACAATTTAAAGGTAAACTGTGATTACCACTAACGCTAATCAAAAGCCCACTCTGATATCTAAAAATATAGGTTTGAAGTAAGAAGGTAAGTGATTGCATTTACTACACCATTAATATATGAATTGTCAAACGTTAAACTGACTTTGGCATCAGAATCCCTTTTGCAGATGCCCTTCGAATAGCTTGGATGAATGACTACAAGAGAGTTGGGGCAAAAGACAACTTTGGGACCCCTTTGACTACTTTTAGACGTTGGATGTTAACCTTGACTTTACATCCCAAAACATTTTTATGCCCACCATGAACCGAGTATTCAATAAACCAACAAAAACCCCATAGTGACAACCAAGAACATGACAAGCAATGTAGTGGTGGAGGAGTCTAAGAATCATCCCAGTAATCTTGCAGCAGAAAGGAGATGCAAAGGAGGTATGAAGAGGAGGTTACGACTATTAGAGCTGAAATCGCAGCTATGCACCAAGAGCATAGTGTTTGACACTACATGCCTCGAGCATCAACATAATAGCAACAACAACAGTTTCAGCCTAGCCCATTCAGGCTTAGGGAAGACCTGTGTAGGGAGAACCCATTTTTGTAGATGGTGAATACGGCCGATGATGGCATACCCCTTAGCCATGACCCAAGCACTTTGAAAAAGAGTTATAGTCATCTATGCAAAGTCAAGCAAAACTCTTTCTCTTAGACCATCATGGAACACCTTTATTATATTAGGAGATTTAAGCATGTATTTTGGCCAAGTAGTATATGTTTCTTTAAGGCTTATATTAAGGCCTAATTAATATAAGATTTTTCCTTAAGCTAGATGTCTAAAGTATCTGGAAAGTATGTGTCATGCTTCCATTGGAGAGGATATAACTTTAGTAGTGGTCATATGACACTCCAAAAATGGAGAGGATTTTGCTTTGTTAGTTGCCACATGTCCTTCCCTTATTGGAGAACATTTGTGGACACTTGTCCACTCCTTAGAGGGCCACTATTTTCGGCCAAGGATGACTTGGAAGGGAAGGCATGCAAAGTTTTGGTTTTTTAGGGCTTTTAGGACACACCATTAGCCTATAAATAAATATGTCTCCTCTCTTGTAATTATCTTGATGTTGAGTAATGTTATGCTGCCCATTTTTTGTCATACTATTGATCTTAAGATCAAGACTAGAGCAATCCATGAGGCCCCTCTAGTCACCTTCCCCTTAAAGTTGGCTTAACCTCTCTTTAAGCCACCAAACACCACACAACCACCATATCACCACCTATGATCGTGAGCCTTCTTCCATATCAAACCATTGCTTCTATATTCTTACCTTTTTGTCCACCATATTTCGCATCGACATCACCAAAGGGACAAAACCTCATAGCCTTTCTAGCTTTGGACCATCCTTGCTTGGAAGGTTACTATTAGCCAGCCTATGACCCTTCATGGTAGCCATCATGGAGACCCTTATGCCTTTAGTTCCTTTAGTCTTTGAGAAGTACGATGGATTGACTTATCCAAAAGATCACTTGAAGATGTCGTCACCCAATAGACTTCTACACCACCAACGATCTGGTATGGTGCAAGGTGTTCTTCCTTTCCCTTAAAGGAGAGGCATTGGGATGGTTCAACTTCTTACCACCCAACTCCATAGATAAATTTTGTGACCATACATTCATTGCTCGACATGAAATTCGCCATGAGTAGGTCGCACCATATAACTACTCCTACCTTGGTCAAACTAAATCAAGAGAAGGAGGAGTCCCCTCACTCTTTCATGGACCATTTCGAGAAAACTGTCCAGCAAAGTTTGATTCAGGAGGAGACCAACCGCCAAAGTTGTGCTTCGTTAATTATCTTCCTGATCTTAGGACAAATCATTTTTCAAGAGGGAGGATATGATGGAAACCATCTTGGGAGCTTAATGGAGAACCGTCTAGGGAGCATCAACTTAAGCTTGGGCTTGGAGAACGAAAGAAGAAGATGTGTTTTCAAGTTTGTTTTTACTTTCTTTTAAGCCTTGTAAATATGTAATATAGTTTGATTTTAGGCCTTGTATTTGGCCAAGAACATTGCCTAGCTTTGTTTAGAAGGCTTGGTGCCTTTAAGAGTATCTTAGAGCATCATTAGGGCCTTAATAAGGTAATTAGCACCTAAACGGGTTTCATTTTGGGTTTAGAAGGGGTTAGCTACAAGGAGCCTAATGCTTTGATTGGTTAGATATAAGCATAGACTCCTCATTTAATGATGGAGAATGTTTTGCTAATTATTTACAAGCATAGGCTCATCATTTAATGTTTAGGCTCCTCATTAAATGTTTTAGGCTCCTTAAGAATTCTTTGTACTCTAACCCTTCTTCTTCACCTATAAAAGGAGAGACACCTCTTTTTATAATTCTTAAAACTTGAATGATAATTGTGAAACCTTTTCCAAAATTTCAAGTCTCACCTTTCTTGAGTTTTCATTGGAGATTTTTTAAAATTTAAACTTCTTCTACCTTTACCCTTCAAGATTAGTCCAACCTCCTTCAAGGATTCACATCAAGATCGCACCATTCAAAGCACCTTCATTTCTTCATCAATTGCTTCTGCTACATCATCTCACTTCTATGGAGTTTCATCACTTGTTGAAGGAGCATCCTCAATCTATTCTCCATCATTTGGTATCTAAAGTTATGATCACTATCTTTGAGGTCTACAAGATGTAAGTGTCTAAGTTCTTACCCAATTTTGTAGTCATTTTCTTGTTGTCTCATATTACCCACCATGTCTTGTATGTTGTTTAATCATGTATATGTGTTGTATGTTTTTAAATTTTGATTCAAACTACTTGTTTTTCTTGAATCAAACCATGTTGTGTTCTTAGGATTTCAATTTTCTTTATGAATATATGTAGAGTTTTGGGTCTTGTGTCATGGGTTTAGGTTATGTTTTGAGTCATTTTCTTTGATTTTCTGATCCTGTGAGTTGTGTTTAGGTCTTATGAATCCATAAATGTCGTCACATCCATGTTAAAGCCTTAAAAAAATTAAAATGTTGAAAGTCATTCTATACCAAAATTAGCCTAGAGTTGGTGTCTTGGTGCGTCAGTTTTCGTTCTTAATAAATTCAATGAACTAACAATGAAAAAAGTACGCACAAAAACTTGCGTATAGAAACTAAAAATCAAGTTAAAAGAAAAATTAACTATTATAAAGAAAACAACAAGAAAGAAAACACTTACATTGCCATTAGGCCTTTGTGCCTTAGTAAATGATCATATGTTCTTTTCTATTTATGGACAATATCATATTTTTTACTTCATGAAACCGATTTTCTCAATAGCACGTAGAATTGGTATACTTTTATCTTTAGATGATTATACCAAGAATAAGTCTTGAGGTTTTTCTGCACATGCTTTAGTCGATGTTGATTTCTTATCTGATTTGCCTAATCAAATTATGGTGAAAAGGTTAGGATTTACATTTATTATTGATGTGGATTATGAGAAATTGGCTTTATTTTGTTCAAATTGTAAGATGATTGGTCACAATCTATCTAATTGTAGAAGATTATAATAGCATGTCAATGTTATTTCTGGTGAAGAGAAAACAACTGGCATAAAAATACAATATTGTTGTCCTGAGGTGGTTGGTACATAGAATGAGACTATAGGCTCTTTAGCTCAACTAGTTAAGGCCATGATAGAACCTGTGATAAAGTCTCGAGTTTAATTATTGGTAGTTAATCATGATAATACTTGTATTGTGAATTGATCTTCTCTTATTAAGAGTATTGATGGTAGTGTGTCAGTGGAATCTAATTCCTTGGTTGGGCTTAAATACAATTCCTATTTCAAACTCCTTTAATGTTTAAAGAGGCTTGTTTTGCAAAAAGATTTGAAAATAGCTTTTAAATAAGTTGATATGCTTAATGAGAAAATATTTTAATACTGAAAATGATTATAAGTGAGTTCAAACTACAAGAAAATAGAGTAAGAATGGACAAAAAAAATTAATACTAAATTATCCAAAACAAAAACTTCAAACGATAAAATATTTTTTAGAATGTGAGAGCATTTTCCAATGAAATTTTTTTTATTTTAAGGAATTTGGCATTCTTTTCTAATATATTGAATTCAAAGTATGGAATATTTTCATGATAAAAATCGTGAGTTTTTTACAACACGTTTTTTTTCTTGTGTGCAATGTAATTTTATCATAAATTTAATATCTAATATAAACTTATTGGAAAAATATTGGAAAATATATTCCAAAAACACGTTATTATCATCATACTACTTACCCTCAATCAAAGTATCAAAATAAACGTAAAACTTAAATAGTTGGCAAAGCATTGATGTAAGTGACTACTTTTCTTTTGCTTCTTAGTCGACGACATATTCAGAGACTATCACAACATAATTGCTGATGATTCTCTTTCTCGTATGACTCTGTCGTTTTAATGTATGTCAAACAATCACCTTACATTTATTACATTTATATGAATTCTTGAGCTGGTAATAACAAACTTAGAGAATAATAGTCTTTGATGTTCTAAATGACGAAAGGTAAACATGTGAAAAACCTACCTGACATGTGTGATGGCTATCGAATACTTCAACTTTTTTACATTAAACCCGTCACTGGTGATGATATATTTTTTTTAAGAAATCGTTCATTCAAATAGCCATTATTCTTGGCACATGTTCAAGTTCAGCAATCCAACAGAAACTAATGCTGTTTATCCAACAAACTGTAACATAAACCTCCACCGATTACCAACATCAAGGAAATATTGTTCCTAGCAAAAATTAAGCATTTTAATAGCTGAATACAGCTGGAGATGCAGCCAGAATTGAGATATATCACAATGCGC
Organism: Vigna umbellata; assembly: GCF_029865625.1. Classification (NCBI taxonomy): domain Eukaryota; kingdom Viridiplantae; phylum Streptophyta; class Magnoliopsida; order Fabales; family Fabaceae; genus Vigna; species Vigna umbellata. The sequence goes on along the minus strand of NC_142167.1, from coordinate 53,983,820 downwards.
GTAGAATTTCGAAGTCCTATTTGCAGAAACATGACAAACATAAATAAACCATTACGAGAAAATTGAGACAAACAAAACTGTATCAGAATGGCATTGTCGACGAAATTAACAATTGCTCTAGAATGAGTTCAAATCAAACCAAATAATAAAAACACAATTAACAGCTCTAATAAAACTTGTGATATACTATAACCACTCAAACCTAACAGCCTTCCAAAAAGATGTGTCTCGTTTTGCTGTCCAAATTTAACCCTTCAAGGCCTGCTTTTCCTTGGCCTTCTGGATCTTCAAGACCTTCTTCACAATCTTCTGCTCCTCAACTAAGAAAGCTCGGATAATCCTGTAGACCAGAGACAAATATAAGCAAATTATAAGCCAAATCAGACCAAACAATTAAATCAAAAAAGTTATTATAAATATAAACTAGCTGTTAAAAGTTAAGACAAACCTCTCCCTGACAGCACTTCCGGACAAAACTCCACCATATGCACGGTTTACAGTCCTACGGTTTCTAGGTAACCTTGACCTCTTGTATTCCGCAGGCCTCAAGTGTGGAATCTGCAATTATCAGGCAAAATTTAGAATTCAGAGCTAAAAGGTTATTCAATGTAATCAGAACACAGGAAACTTAGCATGCCTCTATAATACAAAAAACACCTAGTAATCCAATGCTTAGAGATATACTTAAATAGAATAATCACTAAGGAGAATCATACACCGTACAGAACAGTTTGTATCATATATCCACGGAATGCCACCCAACTAAACTGACCTGAACCACACATCATTCCACATTTCATCGACCAAATTACAATTAAAAATATTCATCAAAAGCCAATCTTACAAGGTTTCAAATACCCTAAAACATTCATAACCCTGTTCACAGGCTCGGAAGGTAAAACATAATAAAGATAAAACTCTAATATATACAAGTTTTGAAGCAAGAAAGAACATATACCCATCTGGCCAAACATTGAATACCTAACATATTGCAATAACAATAAATCTGAACTATCACATGCCAATTACACAAAAATCAAAATCCAAACTATGATCATGTAGAAGTTCCACCATCTCCCCTGTACGCACTAATGCCCAATAGTTCGCCTTTTAGTCCCACGAAGTTCAATTATACACACCAGTTGGTTTGAATCTAATAAATCATCATTAACAACGTTTATAGCTAGCTGGTTTGAATCTAATAAACCATCATTAACAACGTTTATATCTAGTCCAACGCAAAGAAACATATAAAAAGAGAGAAAAAAAACATCAAACAAAATAAGTCAATAACAGAACACTGAAAATTACACATCATAAAAAAAATGGGAATTGACAGGGTAACAGAAAGCACACCCCCTGAATCCTCTTGCCAGTGACGGGGCACTTGGGTCCGCTAGCCCTCTTCTTGGTGCTCTGATAAACGAGCTTCCCACCTGCATTATATCAGCAACACCAAACACAGACCCGTTAGAATCGAATTGAAATCAGAAACAAAAAGGTTTGGATCGGAAGCATAATCAAAGAATGAATATCCCAATGGAATAAATTACCAGGGGTCTTGACAACCCTGTGCTGGTTGGACTTTGTGGCATAACTGTGCCGCTTGCGATAGGTGAGACGCTGCACCATCTTCTTTCTTCGAGTTCTGCTCCCGGCGTCTGTGTTGTTAGGGTTTACCGAAGAAAGGAGAAGATGCGCCGCAAGAACCTATAAGAGGGGATTGTGGGCTTCTGTTTTGATGCCCTACATCTAACGGCTCTAAAGACAATGTCATCCCTCACCGTTAGATGAATTGTTAGACCGCAAAAGAAAAAATAATAACCTATTATAATTATATATTATAATAGTAATGCAAATTATTAAAAAAAGTATTAAATAATACAATAAAAATAAATATTAGAAAAATATATATTTTGTGATTATTCATATTAATATTTTGAATATGTTATTCAAGTTAAATTGTTACTCCTATCAACAAAAATTATAAAATTATCAAAAAATTTATAATTAAAAGTAATTATCTGTGTTAATATATAAAGTGGAATTTTTTTTGTGTACCATTTTTTAATTTCATTATTTAAATAATTATTTTATTGATCTTAATCTTTAAGTAACTGTTTTGTAATTTAATTTGTTTTTATTTGACATTTTCTAAACTTAACTCCTCTTTTTAATTATACAATTACATACAAAATAAACAAAACTATTTCCAATAAAATTATGTTTATTTACAATAAAATTATAGCAATTATTTTTTATTATCATAACAATACTTATATATAAAGATTTGTTTTTGGAATTTAGATTTTTTTTTCAATTTCACTTTTTAAATAAAGTATTTTTGAACTAAAATAATTACTTTATTAATTTTAGGGTTAAATATGTTTTTAGTCCCTAAACTATTGGCCATTTCTGGTTTTAGTCCCTCTTTCAAAATAAGGTACAATTTGGTTCTCATTCTTTTCAAAACTTTGGTTTTAGTCCTCGAAAACTAACGCCGTTAAAAATGTGCTGATGTGTCTAACGTCTTTGTCCACGTGTTCTTACAGTTAAAATGCAAAGTTAATCCAACATTGGTAAAGTTTGGTTTATTAGTTTCATTGCAAAGTGTTGTCTCAAGGATTTGAGCAAAGACGAGGTCGAAAGAAGGTTGAAGCTTGGATATCACCTTGTTGGGCATTGGTGGAGTTGGCCACGTAAGTCATTTTCGTCTTTGTTTTGGTTTAAAATGATGGATGGATTTGGGATATAGGGTTTTGTTGAAGGGTTTTGGTTTCGAACTTGAGTTTCTTTCTTAATCACTTTTGAAGGGAAATGAAAGGTGATAGAGGAGGTTGCACACCAAGGAGCATAGGTTCTGGAATGTCCCAAACATGTGGATCCTCTCACTTAGCTTCAAAAAACTGTGGTTGTGGGGAAAGATTGTTGTTGTTGAAGGCAACTACATTGAAGAACAAAGGGAGACTATTTTATAGATGTAGAAATTGGGTAGTAAGTGAGAATAAAAGCTTTATTTATTGTGTTGAAGATTGTATTGGTGATTTGTAATTTTCATTTGCAGAGTAATTCAAGTTGTAACTTCTTTGAATGGGTTGATGAAGGAGATTTCGAAATGGAAGGAAGCTTTCAAAGGAAGAGTGAAGAAGTTGAAGTGTGTATTGAAAATGTTGTGTTGGATCTAAGCAAGAAGAAGGACAAGTTGAAGAAGAAATTAGAGCAAGAGAGAAAAAATTTCAAAATGATGCTGGTGTTTTTTGTATTGTCATGGGCATTAACAGCTATGTTTTGTATTATGTTTGTGTTGAAGGTCAATTGTAATTAGATAGGTAATGTTGTGTTGTGATGTACTTTGAAGTTTTAAATTGAATAAAATGTGGAAGTTCAATTCAATTGTGCCCTGATGGTTGTGTTATGTGCATTTGTGTTATATATTGATCAACTTTTACAATGCAGACTGTGCTCTTGTTTGTAAACCAAGCTTTGACTACCAATTTAAGATGTAATGTGATGCAATAAACACAACAAGCACAAAATCAACAAATTCTACAACTTATCAGAAAAAGTGTTCAAAATTTGGGGGTTTAAATGTCAATTTTGCAGAAACGAGTTTGGAATCTTAATGTGATGATTTCAGCAACTTTGTTTTACCAAATGTGACATGTACTAACTGCCAGCAGAGGCTAAAAGCTTCCAGATGAAAATATCACTGTATGAGTTGCTCTTTAACACCAAAAGTGGTGGTTTGGAATGGCAAATTTGCAGAAATCAATTTAGGCACTCAAAATTATGATTGGAGCAAGCTTGTTGTACCAATAATGACTTGTTCCAGCAGCCAGCAGACCCTAAAATTTATAAACGAGTTTAGCAGTATGAAAAACCAGTTTAAAATTTATAGAGACACTAAAAGGAACATAATGAAGCACACTTTAGCAGACACCAGCTTAACCAAGCCATGGCAGAAGACTTTAGCCTACAGTAGGTAAACCAGTTACAGCATAAATAAAAGCAAAGCAAAGTTTGTGACAGCAGCATAAATAAAGGGCATTGGAATTAAATATAATACTGCATAATGGTTCAAATAACATCAACTGCAAAAGTGGTCCATATTGATTAATAAAGAAGTCGTACAAATAGTGGTCCCAGCATAGTTTAAAGGGTTACAGTCACTAGAAGACAAATAGTGGTCCAACCAGTCTACTTTAAATAAGAGTTACAGCCACTACTTTAAATAAATACTTTCTCCACTACAACTTGTCTGAAATTACATCCTTCAATTACAACTTGCTTGAGACCCTAGAATTTGTCCATCCACTCTTGAGGATGCTCTTGTTCCCCTTCACGCATAGTTGCAGATCCTCCACCTTCTGATGTTGATGCAGCCCCAGCCCCTGCATCTCTGGCTGATCTCCTTTCAGCTTGTGATGCAGATGCAGATGCCCCCCTTCCTGCAAATGCCCCCCTTCCTGCAGATGCAGCCCTTCTTGATGCAAATCCAGGTGTTGATGTAGAAGCACCCCTTTTGTCCTATGAAAGGAGTAAGATAGTTAGATAACACATAGTTGTAAAAAAATGAACTTCTAAATAACATTACCAAGAAGATTTACCTTGCTTTTCTGGCTCTTTTTACATGTCCTTACATTGTGTCCATATGCATTGCAACTGCTACATCTTATAGCAATATTGGTCTTTGACAATTTTCCATGGCTGACATATTCATCAGCTTCTCGTCTTCTTAATTTTTTTGGCCTCCCAAGAGGTGTTTTGTAAATGGGAGGTAGTAATTGTGGAGAGTCAGATGTAGGCCAAATTTGTTGTCCATTGATAGGACTTATAATTGGTGCATAACAAGTTCTATAGGCATGTTTCTTATAGTAAGGATGAACATAATGTTCTGGATTTTCTGATTTGTAATGAATGGCAGCAACAACATGTCTACATGGTATTCCTACCAAATCCTACAAGTAACAAGTACATGTGTGATTACTTAAATCAACAACAAATTTGTCCATGGTAAAGCCATGAGTTACTTCAAATTGTGAACCCCCTGCCCAAACAGGAAGCCAATTCCCACTCTTTTCAACCTCCATATCCAATCTTTTCCTCGGTTTAGGCATAACATCACCAGGATATGAGTCAACTTTTTCTCTAAGGCTTGCAAACCTACTCATTATGTATGATCTAATCCATTCCATCATTGAAATTATAGGTTTGGCTCTTGCCAATAAAATAGTACTATTAAATGATTCTGACAAGTTATTGATCAACACATCACACCTAGGATAAGCACTAAAAGCATGCTTACACCAACTTTTAGTTGGTATACCCATTAACCAATTAAAGGCATCAACATTCAGATTTTTTAACTCACTCATTTTTTACTCCCATTCCTTATAGTATGTTGCCTTCGCAGCCCCCATCATGAGGTCTCTAATGAGCAGGCCTCCCCCAAATTTTTTCTTGTAATTGTTGTATAAATGGCGTAAACACAACCTGTGTTCTACTCCATTCAAAATATCATCAAAAACTGACATTAATCCCTGCAAGCATAATACACCAATAAGTATTACATATTCAAAATAAATTTCTAACTAAACTAAAAATTTTAATGTACCTTTTGTTGATCCGAAATAAAGATCCACCTTTGTCAATCTATGCCTCCAATATCATCAAGCAGCTGTGTCAAAAACCACATCCATGTGTCTTTGCATTCTATTTCTACCACAACAAAAGCTAGTGGGAAATACTGGTCATTAGGGTCTCTTCCTACTGCCACTATTTTGAAAGAGGGACTAAAACCAGAAACGGTCAATAGTTTAGGGACTAAAAACATATTTAACCCTTAATTTTATTTTTTAAGTAACTCTTTTTAAAATTTGATTTTTGTTGTATTTGATAGTTTTTTAAACTTAACTATTTTTTTAATTATAAAATTACGTATAAAATAAATAAAAATATTTATAATAAAGTTCTAAAAATTATTTATATTTGCCTTGAAATTATAAAAGTTATTTTTTATTATCATAATATATACCTATATGATTTCTCTTTTGAAATCCACATTTGTTTTTCTTTTTTATCTTTAAAATAAAGTTTTTTTTAAAATAAAATAATTTTTTTATTAATTTCACTATTTAAGTAACTGTTTTTTATATTAAATATTTTTTTCCATCTGACTTTGTTTTTTAAATTTAAAAAGTTTCTAATTATAAAATTACTACGAAATAAATAAAAATTATTTACAATCAAATTAAAAAAATATTTATATCTACAATAAAATTATAAAAGTTATTTTTTATATCATAAAAATAAGTAAACACACATACATACTAGTGCATATGTTTTCATCAGTAATGAATTATAAATATTATGTCATACTTTAGATATGATAATATTGAAAAAAAAAACTCTAAAATGGAGGTATGAATAAAATTTTTAAAACTTTTCCCAAGTAACTATTTAAGTCTTTTTGTAGGGATTAGACGGCTCCTTTTAAAACAAAAACAATAATACATTTTGTTTTTATACTAGTTCAATCACAACTTGAGTTACGTCCAATTATTTCTTAAGCACTCTTAAGAGATTTTACTAATATTAAAAGATTACACACGAGTTTAACCACTATTGATATTACAACTAACCCAATTAGTTAGAACAAGTATCATCACTCCTGGTATACATTAATCTAACTAACTAAATTGTTTAATTTCACTAATATAAACTTACGTATTTAAATTCACTTTTGAATATGAAAACAACAAAGTATTTTTCAAGATACAAGATCATCATAAAGATAACTCTAACCGAAATAATATGAAATTATATAAAGAGATTATGAGAACTTGTAAAGAAAATTTTCTTTTCCAAAGAACAAGAGCTAGACAGTGTAAGCTTAGAGAAAATAGCGGTGAGAGAGAATGCAATGAATAATTCGTTTTTTGTTCCTCTTTATACGGTCCTCTTTATATAGATTTCTTCGAAAAAGATTCATTACTCAGGGTTTTGACTTTCACTTTCCTATGAAGTTAGAAGCTATGTTGCGACTTAGAGAGGCAACTATGTTATGTACAAAGGAAAAAGACAAAAGGTATGCAGGAAATATGCCTAGAATAATTTTATATCTCTAAACGTTCTTATGATTCTGATGCAGCCTTTTGAATAAAGGTATTGTACTAAGGTGATTTGCATAGAATAAAAGAGCACAACACAACATACAAAAAAATACTACTATGTACATGCATTAAGGCGTTAAACGATCCCAAGTGTTTAAGCATAATACAAGATCAAGCGTTTAGGTACCTTCTATTTGACTAACATATAGTGTTTAAGATAAGTTTTATATATAGTGTTTAGCGCTTTACGATTTTATCCTAGACGATTTATGTTGTTAAATGTTATTTCATTCAGACATTTTGATAAACTTCAAAACAAGGTTTCCTTAGACCATTTTATCTTAACAAAAACTGATAGAGAATTATCTCCTGAAACATATATAAGAAGAACTTGAGGAAAAACATTTGCAACTCAAAGGATCTATGACAATGTCCAATATCAAAACACATGTCCTTGAACCTTATAATGTTTCATAAATAAGTGAATTTAAAGAACATGAAGATCATGAGCACAACTGAAGAATAATTTAGAAAATAAAATAAATTTAAATTTTATTTTAATTTTACATAATGTTAAATTTACTAAGTGAGAGGGCCTCACTAGGCAAAAGCCTACATGTAATTTTCATTGTTGCTTTTTTGTTATTTTTATGTGTTTTAAGCGTTGGACTTTAGTTTTGGGTTATTTGGGTTTTTCTTAAACTTATGTAACTATATATAGCAGTACCAAAAATATATGTAAACACTTTTGGAGTCATAATATGTGCATTTGCATTTTTTGGAGAGGATTATTTTAGTTCTTAGATTAGAACTCTGATTCTTATCAAGAATTAACATCTTTGTCGTAAATCTTCATTTAATGTCTTAAGTTTAATTGGGTTAATCACGTCATGCCCCAAATTTTGAATGACCATGGTATAATCAAGATGTTCAAAGATTTTTTTTTAAGGACATGCATATTACCATCATGTGTTTAACATTTGCAACATATTCTCACTTAATTTTGCAACATATTCTCACTTAGTTACAACAATCGACTGTACTTCATTAATAATACACATTCCTTAAGATCTTTCTCTTCATTCCATATCCATTTGCATGAAATTCTACCATTTATCTTCGTATCATCAACCACATCAACACATATTAATAACACCATGTTTTGATTTCTCTTATAAAACATATAACACTCTAATTGTAATATAAATAATTATTATTTAGTTCAAAATTTGGAGTAAATTTTCTTTGAATGGAAATTTTCTTACAAAAAACATTAATCATAATATAATTGAGATCATGACAATTTGACAAGAGTGATGGTTAAGAGACACTTTGAATATTCAATACATTACTTACACACTTAATTAAGGTCATTAGGTGTATTTGATAAATATATATATATATATATATATATATATATATATATATATATATATATATATATATATATATATTCTATTTGGACAATTTTTTTAATTATTTCTATTTTTATTTTAAATGTTTAATGTGACTTTGAACAATATTTTTATTTTAAAATATTTTTTGTGAAATTATTCTAATATAATAATTTGGACCAAGTTACTATAAACTAAAAATTGAGAATAAGGGCTTAGTGATTTAATTTTATGTTGCACATATGAAAATATGGCTATTTAGTGTTTTTTATTTGTAAATCTAAGTGAACAAAATTTATAATTTACATTTTAACGTCATGAGATAAATGTAATTTTAATTTGAGTTAGAAAGGTAATAGTAAATAAAATTTAAAGTTGAATTAAAATTCTAAAATGATTGCAATCACATAATTATGTGTCGAAATTAGTTTTTGCTATGCTGGAAGATTCTACAAGTAATAAATAATATAAAAAATATTTCATTGTTACAATAAAAAAGCTAAATCATATTTAAAAAGTATAATCTTGTATAAAGTACCAATAATAATATAATTTGTAATACATTTATAATCATAATTTAGTTAAATATGCAATTGTCTAACCATTTTCACAGGTGTAAATGTATGGATCACTAATGGATAACTATTTACATCATACTCATGAATAATTAAAAAAATATGTATTTTAAAATAATAAATTCATTTATAATAAAACTATTTATACTAAAATATTTTCATATTAAAATAATTGAGTTTCATTAATTCTAAAATACTATCACTTCTAAGATATTAATTTTTAGGTCTATGTTATTAAATAATGGTTGATTTTAACATTTATTTGTAACTAAAAACATTTAAGTTTGATTGAAACATGTTTTATATAAATATAAAGGTTTGTGAATTTGTATTCGACTGAGCCAAATTATAAAGAAAAGTATTTAAATAAAGACTTGTGTATCTTTGACGCTGGAATTTGAGATGACCCTTCTTGCACGTAAATAAATCTGACAAATTTAAATTTGTGAGAGAATTTTAAATAGATATTTTTATGTTAAATTCAAAATTTAGGAAAAAAGAAATAGAAAAAAACTTAGAAAGATCACACATATTCTGAAGTAACCAAGCTTGCCATTTATTATATGACCATGTTGTGTAAGCACAAGCTTATGTATACATATATAAATATATACAGTGAGAATTTTGTGATGTGTGTCCCAATTTCTGTGTAATCTAGGATAGCATTTTCTGTGAAAAGGTATCCCTATCTCTATTCCTCTACCATTTTTTTCTTGCTCTACAATTCAGAACAAATTGATTTGAGTCAACATGGAAAAAGCAAGAAGGAAGGTTCCACCTGGACAATCTTCCTGCTCAAAAACTTGATTCTGTGTAACTTTTCATTACACCATATTACCTGTTCTTTTTTCAATTTTGACATGTTTAACACCCTTGAAATCAATCTCAACCCCACCTGAGCAACCAATTGCTCATGATCAAGTTCATCTTCATGGTGCTTTTGGAACTTCTTCACTATGCAATTCCCAGTTCTCACTATGTCCTTCAGCCTTCTCTCCTTCTGCAACATATAACCCAACATTGTAAGCAGATGAGAGCATTTTTTTATCACTGATTGAAAATATTTTTTCTAATCTTGGTGCATCAAATGAAGAAGATAGGTGTTGCTTCCAAGGTGTTTGTTTAATGTACAAGCATATTTGTATGGAGTAACTGAATTAAACTGAGTTTGGAACCCCCCCAAATGAACATCTAACATAAACTATACTTCAGAAAAAAATGTAGTTCTTATTAAGGACTAACATTGATCATGTTTTTTTAGCAACTAAAATAACTAGATCATATATTGTTAAGGACCAAAATGAAGGTTAGTCATAAAAGAACATACTTTCTGTAGTTGTGCTTTAATCTCCACCATAAGACCAGGAATCATAGGGTCGTTAAGATCAATTTTGTGGTGCTGAGAAGCTTTAAAGATAACATTCCCGTAATCTTTATCTGCTCGAACAAATTCCCAGAACACCCGCATTGATTCCTTGATGATCTCTGTCAACCTTCCACTTGCAATAGCAGCATCCTCTTCCTCATACCCTTTATCATCTTCTGCAAAACATTCACAACAGAAAGTAAGAATCTCACTCAAGCTGGCACCTTGTGAAGGAATGAAACAATGGTCCATTTTATTCACCTTTAATGCCTGGAACATGGAGCAAGTTGCGAATCACGCATCGGTTCTTGACGTAGTTCTGTAGCCTAGGGCCTTGAAATGGTTCATTCTCTATGAATCTTTGAACTAGTACTTGAAAAAGTTGAAACTCACCAGCAACGTGATTATACCTATGGCTATGAGACCCTTGTGAATCATATTGCTGTAACTCAAGAGCTTTCTTGTGTTGCCAACACAGGATTTCCCAAGAGAGGCAAACCTGGCCAACATATACCAATTCCAAATCTCTATGCAGTTCATGCACCAACTTTATCAACGGGTCAGATGAGTTCTTTGATGCTTTGCGTGGCCACAAGTTCTGAGAGATTACAGGCTTTGAACCTTGGATTGAAGACTTTGGTATTGAAATTAATTTGAGAGGGTCTTTTAGTTGGAGCAGACCTGCAATTGACGACAAAAAAATTACTTAATCATAATACAAACATGATCATTGCTAAATAAACAAGTTTTTCTTTGCTTAGAGTGTAATATTAGAAACCATTAAGCAAACAAAAGTTTCAAACATAGTCAAAACTTTAAAAGTAATATTGAAGGTACCCTTAACTTTATTGAATGCTTTGTACAGTAGAAGATGGAGAATCAATTTCATTCGCTTATATTTTAATGTATAAAGTGGAACTCTAGGGAAAGTAGGGAATAGATTGGTAGAGAATAGAATTGAAATTTACGATGCAGACTTCTCACTATCACTGGTTTTATTATTCAAAAATAAACAAGACACGAATAGCTTTATGCCCACATAATTAGCAAATATGATGGGAGTAAGATATGCAATGGCCCACCCTGCCATGATTGTATCCAGGAGCATTTTTAAAAAATTTCTTCCCGTTGATTGAATGTCACCAAAATTCATGAAAAAAAAAAATTGTAAAATCATAAAAGATTATAAAAAATGGCCAATAACAAACTCCAATCTGCAGTCATGGAAATGTGAGAAATAGAACTTCTAATTGGGCATGAGGGATCATCGGTTGGTGAAGATTGAAGATTGAAGATTGAAGATTGAAGACTCAAGACTTCATGTTCTTTATTTTTAAGAAACTTGATTAAAAATTTACCAAAAACATTGAAATTGTTTAAATCTGAAAAGTTCATCTGCAAGAGTTTAACATGGAAGAAGTTAATTTAGTTCTCACCTAATGCATGCATGGTCTGGTAATTCAAGATATCAAGTTTCTTCATCTTCTCTCCATAGCTCTTGTAAACCTGTAGAATTTCATCAATTTGATCCTTGTATTCAATTTTCTCTTCAATTTCCACTGGGTTTGGACCTTCAACAACTCTTGAGGATACTCTTTCCTCCTCCTCCACCACCACCACCACCTCTTCCTCTTCATCTACCTCCTCTTCTTCTTCTAAAATTGTGGCAAGTCCTCCTTGCCTTGAATTTTTCAATTCCAATCTCAGTTGTTCCACCAGATCATCATGCTCCCATTCAAAGTCACCCTCGTCAGATTCTGAGTTACTCAATTCATCCTCCCATCTAGTTTCTTCTCTTTTCTCCAACTCATTCCTGAATTCCTCTTCTTTTTTGTCTCTGACCACTACTTTGGCAGAGTCTTTACAACCAAAACCATGTGCACTGAAGGGCTTAAAACCCTTCATGCAGGGTTCCATTTCCACATACCCATCTTCAGAATAAATGCCACGAGCACTCAACTCTGAAATCTTTCCATCACATGAAGATTGCTTTGCCTCTGCATCGCCTTCTCTTTCCTCTCTCATTATCAGCTTCAGAATCTCAGGTTCAAACCCTTCACCACCATTTTTACCTCCCAGAAACTGGTACACAATTGAATCATCAATTTTGTTGCTGTTGCCCCAGATTACACCACTTGAGCTTGATGACTCTGACTCTGAATCAGAAGTGACCGAGTTTTCGTTGTAAAGAAAATAATCTTCATCGGATGAATCGGATCCACCAAACATCTCACTCTCAAAGTGAAGCGGAATATGGGTGGAAGAAGGTGAAACCTGATCTTGAACAGAGTTCTCTGTCTGTGCTTGAGATACAGGGTCTTTCTCTGAACAAAACTCCGAAAATTCCTTGTCGGCAATAATTTTGGTGCTGGCATATGCATTATCAGAAACGGTTGAAACATCTGGACCCATGTAAAATTCTCGAAAACTGAACCTCAACGTTGTTGGTTCCTCCATGAACCCACTTATATCTTTTCCTGATAAGTACTCGCATTTACTTGTGGTTGTTACAGAGTTAGTGTTCAAAGACACACACCCATATGTTTTTTCTTCTTTTTCTTCTCTTTCTGTATCATCACCATGAGCATTGGACTCTTGTTCATTGAAAACAGAGCTCTCATTTTCTTCTATTTTCTCCCCATCGCCATTTACAGTTTCTTCGGAGACATTCTCCGTTAAATCATCGCTGCTTGTTTCATTCCCATCGATTTTCATCACTTCTTCGTGAACAACAGGGTCAATCTCCCCAGACGCAGGTTCTTCTATTTCCTCTTCTCTCTCCACACTTCCTTGATCGAGATCAGAGTTACACTCTGTGGAAATAGAGATCTCCTCTGTTTCTCTTTCTGCTTCCGTGCCATCTTCATGAGTAACACTCATACCAGCTTCACCAATGTCAAATTCAATTTGTTTTGAAACAAAGCTATCCGCGGGCACCTCTGTTTTCATCCCATCTTCATGAACATCACAGTGGGTGTCCATCAGAACCGAGAACTTATTTTCTACATCTCTTTTCTCACTTTCAGGAGCAATCTCCGTGGAAAAAACAGAGTTCTCAGTTTTTCCACTTCTTCTCCCACTTTCAGGAGCAACCTCCATGAAAAGGGTAGAGCACTCAGTTTCCTGAAAATCATCACTCCAAAACAGAAAACTTGCCAGCTCCTCTCGGAACCCATCAATCTCAGAATCAGAAAGCTGGTTCCTCTCAACATGTGGTACTTTCTGATCAATAGCCTCATCTTTTGCATCTCCCAGATGAAGAAACCTGAAGTTAAAAAAACATACCCATACTCATTAACTCATCACAGAAACACTTAAAAAATAACAACAAAAGTTATCCAAACCTGAAGATGTATCTGAGCACCAATCCCAAAACATAGAGCACATATTTGCAAAGGAACACCCGCAGAGAACCAAAGGCCCACAACATGTTCACACAAACAAAATCATTCACAGCTCGTAGGTTGATGGAATCAATGTGGGTCTTAGCCATAAAGAGGCTCCTTGTTCCCATCCAATCCAAATCAACCTTGGGAATTGAAAGGTCCTGTTTTCATGGCAAGGAAAATTCCAAACCAAATTACAAGGTAAACAATACTTTGGTCATGGAAATTTCCATTTCAAACATTCCTTGTTGAAGAGTGGACTCTTCCCACTTGAGGACAGCGAAATCAGTGGCAGAACGAGATCTGGGCAGTGATGATTTGTTTTTGGACCAAAAGAGCGGGATTGTGGGAGAAAATTGTGCTCTTCTGTACACTGGATACTATTTTGTTCTAGTCTGATAAGACTTGTTATTCGAGAAAGATAAGATTATTAGGAATAATGTCTGAGTTAGATATAACAATTATCAACTAGACAAAGTTTTAACATAGGAGCTTTTAGTAGACAACTAAAGAGAAATTTGATTGCACTTGTTTCGGTTTGGTAGCAGTTAAAGTAGTTTCTATAACAGTTATGTGGGTTTTCGTGGTGGTACGTGCTATTCTGCTGGACACGTGTGAGAGTTGAAGTGGACACTGGGCTTGTCTTTAAGGCAATTTTTTTTCTTTTCTGTATTTGTTCACTAACTTGGAGTTAGTGGGTGGTGATTGGATTCTGTGCGTCGATTTCTTGCATGGTTAGCAACAATGAAAGTTTTTCTTGTTTGAGTTGGCAGGCATAAGAGGACTCAGGATTTGTTTTAGATGTTAAGTTACCATAAATCGATGTACAAATTTTGATCCCACTGCCACTGATTTGTGGTCATGAAACCAACCCCACCTGCTAGAAGAAAAACATAGAATGATGAATCAGTGTAAGAAGAAAGATCTTGCGTCGGTATGTCCATTCTTAATGATTTTTTATTCATATAAAATGAAACGTGAAACGTTTAAATTTGGTCATTGATTAAACATGAATTGATTAACGAATCCGTACTGTGCATGCAAATAATATATTTGTGCTTATGCGTGTAGTTGTTAAGAGCAAAACAGGAACAACTTCAAATTGTACCATGCGATCATGGATTCAGTGACTAACCAGACTTCTAAGAGTGTGAAGTGAAGATTTGGAATCTAGCAACGTGTTTACAGATAGGAAAAGGTTGGATAAACTTCATTATCAATGTTGAAGCCACGATGTTTTGTTCTTTTATTAAATTAATTTATATTAGTTAAGAAATGAATTTTAAATTTAATTCAATTTTACGAAATTGATTTATAAAATAAAATTTGTATTTATTTATATATTTTAAATTGGTTTTATTTTTAAATGACGTAGGATTTCTAATAATATTAAACGAGTAAACATGAGATTGGAAGAATTTTATACGGTAAAATTTGTCCAAGTGCATTTTTTTAAGTTTCTTAGCATTAACCAATAGGGAAAGGCAAATAATTTTGGACGTGGTTATGCATAGTTAAGAAGTGGTTGTATGTGGCGTGACGAAGGAAGATGAAACACAATAGGTTTCTGAAAAGCCCATTCCACCAGCAAACAATATACACTTCAACTACACCATATCCGTTGCTGTAAATGTTTAATCGTGAAGGAAAACTTTAAATGAAGGATTCTTCTTTGGTGTGAATGTAATGACGGAAACAAAGCCACTTGGAAAAAAAATTAGGGTTCCTCTCGTCAATTTGTGCCATAATTCATGCCTAGTGCATGGTGAATTCCGTCATCTTATTCTCCTCTTTGGACGGTGTGTTTTTTGGCAGGTGGTGCGTGTCACTTTCAATGCATTAGACTCTTAAGTGCTTTAACAATCATTTAATTTGTGAAAAACATGACTTAGTGGTATCAAAGTTTCCGTGAAAAATATCAAAATACAAGGGGAGATGAACAAATGTATACATTGTTGTAAAGTTTGTAAGTTTCACATGTTTATTAAATTCCTTAAGTTAATTTATTTTTCTTAAAAAATTGTTGAATAATTAAGAATTAAGAAATGTAATTAAGAAGTTGGTGTAGGAAAGTGGGTGAGTAATGTTGCCGACTACACGCAGTAATCAGCATATGAAGGTGTTTTGGTGACGGTTCGTGGGTCACATGAGACATGGAGTCAATGGAAGAACTTTAGTTGCGGTTCCGTAATACGACAGGGTTTAGTGACGATTCTTTAAAAAGGAAAAATAGTTGCAATTGGAAGACTTTTTCTTTTACTTTTTCTTTAAATTGGAAAGAAAAAGTTTTTGGAACTCGTTAGGAATGGGTTGACAAGTAAAGCACGCACCATGAGGTCTTATTCATAACAGGCGTAAAGAAGAAAAACAACTTCACTTCCTACAATTATAACATACTTTACCTTTTATCTAATTCTTACTTTTTGCTTCTATTTTCGCAAAATATTACAGCTTTTAGTTTTATGCAAAACATTATACAAAGAGAGAAAAAAAAACATTAAAGAATAAAAGATTAAAGTGACAATTTTGATAAAGTTTAAAGTAAAGTTGGTTATGCTTATGATCTTACTAAGTGAATCAGGGTCGAATAAAAACAGAGATGACTGTTGTTACAAAAGTTTGATGAGTATATTTGATTAGTTTTTTCAAATAAAAAATATTGAAAGAGAAATTGAAATTACATTTTTTATAAGTTACGATTGTTTACAGATTTTTCTTACTTTCTGTCTCAAAAGTTCTTATAAATAAATTAATCCAAACCAATAATATTATATATATATATATATATATGTTTGTGTGTGTGTAAATTTGAGTATTTTAGGTCTGTTGGTAAAAAGTTTTATTCAATTTAGTTTTTGAAATCATTTTATTCTTAATTCAGTCTCTATTGTTAGTTAAGATTAGGTGACTTTGAGTCTACGATATAGAGAAAAATACTAATCTATAACCTTAATTATCTCTAACAAAAATTATTATTATTTGCTTTATATAGTTGATTTTTTATATTTAATTTAAAATAAAATGATAACTTTTATTTATACTATTATATATATAATAGTATAAATTAACGTCCGTTTTGGTGAATTTAACGGAAGGGACTTGATTGAAGCAAATTTTACATACGTTTGGACGAAATTGACACTTTTAAACCAAGTTTGTACGTAATTGAAATTTTTTTAAAAGGATGGACTACTTTGACACGTTGCAGCCAAACTAGGGACAATGCAAGCAATTAAACCTTTATTTTTCAGTCCAACGCAATTCAAATGTGTCATCTAATCCATGCACAAAACGAAAAAAGAGAGACCAAACTCCTTAATCTATCACAACTTTATCATCTTACTTCCATCTTCAAGCTTCATCTTCCACTCATATCACCACTCTTTGTTTCCATTCTACCTCAATGTTTTGCCTTCATTTTGGTTCTATGCACAGAAAAAACGAACCCATCACACCTATGTTTTCTTCAACACTTACCCAACACTATATTCAACCCACCATTCTCCATTGTTTTCTCTTAAATCGCAACAGAAAGAAAACTAAAATGGAAAATTAGTTTAAAAAAAGATTTTAGAATCACCACTATATAGTTTATTATAAAAAAAAACTATAAAAAATCATAAAATAAAACATGATTTACAAAAACCAAATTTTGGTTATAAGAGTCAATAATGTATAGGGAAGTGTTATCACTCTACAACGCATTACTAAAGATAGTATCTTTAATCAAATGTGCGAAATTAATGTGGTAATCAAAATGTTCAATTTTCCTCAAAAAATAATAAGACAATAATACTTAACCAAAATATTTTTTGGTTTTTGGATTCTCCGACAAGGATTAATCGTGTTCCTATGTATTTTCATTCACAATAGATTATCAAGGTTATATGTGAAAAACTACTCAAAACTTTGAAAATGATTCAACTTTTTTTAAAACGAATATGACAAGGACTAACTTTGATCCTAGGTATCTACTTTCATAATGAATAATTAGGAATCACATAATTTTTAAAAGAAAATTTGAAAAATTATTTGACTTTTGGAAGTGAACCTGACAACGATTCACACTATTTTTTATGTATCTCCATTCAAAATAAAGATTGAAGAATTACATAGTTCTTAAACTAGTTGTTTGAAAGTTTTGATATCTTCAATTTTTGAAAATCGATTTTATATTTTTGATGTTTTTTGAATTACATACAAATAGGTATCACACACATGAATGATAGATAATAAAAAATGACACAAAAAAGTGAAAGAGAAAACTATTTTTGGTAATTTTTTAATTATTTGAAAATTAGTGTTACACACATAACAAGGTTAAAAAAGGAAACTATTTTTAATTTGTTATATTTTTTCATATTTTTATTAATTAATTTTTTAAAACATTGAGTTCATGAAAAAGTAAGGGTGTGACGTTAGTAAGACAGCGGTGCAACAAGTAATTAGTAGGGTGAAATAGTAGTAAATATGTGTTGTGTGCAATGTAGAATAGGGTTGCAATAAGAGGGTTACTCCCTACACCATCCCACTTTGCTTCCTGTACCACCACATTTTTTTAAAATTTCAAAACTATCCTTTATATTTTAAAATATCTTACATCCTCACCTCTTTTCTTCAACGGATGTCAACATCCGTTGAAAAAAAAATTCTTCCACGAACGTGCCACATCCGTTAATGGATGTAGCGACATCCGTTAACGGATGTGGCGACATCCGTTGCCTTTTTTTTGTTTTTTAGTTTTTAGTTTTTTTATTTTTTTTTGTTTTAAATTAATATATAAATATTATTTAATTATTTTAAAATTATTACTTAATTATTTATAAATTAATTTAATTTTATTTAATAAAATAATTATTATTAATTTTAATTTATGTATTATTATTTAAATAATAATTAAAAAATTTATTATACATATATTAAAACGGATGTGCCACATCCGTTAAAGGATGTGCCACATCCGTTAACGGATGTGGTGGTTGCTTTTTTGTTTTTTAGTTTAGTTTTTTTATTTTTTTGTTTAAAATTAGTATATAAATATAATTTAATTATTTTAAAATTGTTACTTAATTATTTATAAATTAATTTTATTTTATTTAATAAAATAATTATTATTAATTTTAATTTATGTATTATTATTTAAGTAATAATTAATTTTTTTTTTATAAGTATATTAAAAACGCCACATCAGTTACCTTTTTTTTGTATTTTGTTTTTAGTTTTTTAATTTTTTATATTTTAAATTAATATATAAATATTATTTAATTTTTTAAAAATTATTATTTAATTATTTTTAAATTAATTTTATTTTATTTAATAAAATAATAATTATTATTTAAATAATAAATAAAAAAAACTTTTTAAAAATCCATTAAACGAATGTGACACATCGATGTGGCCACATCCGTTGAAGTTTTTTTTTTAAATAAAAATAATAAACTAAAATATAAAATATGTAAATAGATGTTACAGATGTCAACATCCGTTGAAGGTGAAACGGATGTTGACATCCGTTTTATAGAAGGACAAATAAAGTATGAGAAGGTGCAGGTAGCAGTTAGTGGTGGTGCAGGGAGCAACTCTCTTGCAATAAATATAAAAAAAAAACCCAAGAACAACTGACAAAGACAAAGGGGGTTTGAGATTATCACATGTGGGTGTGTGCGAAGAAGAAAAAATGATCTAGCCTGGTGCAAAAGTGACTTTGCAGGAAATGTTGTTTATATATATAGGGGGAGTTTGATGATTTTGTTTTGTAATCTATGAGTTTTTTTAAGTTTTTTTTTTTATCTCTAGGACGTTTTATTTAAATGTTGTGCTATTAAATATAATATTTATAAAACTTAGTAACTAAAATTTGAAGTTATTAATATAAAATTTTTAAACGGTTTCTGTATATAAGATAAATTATATATATATATATATATATATATATATATATATATATATATATTGCAAGGCATGAATTTGCAATCAATTAAATTTTGTCAAAATAAATTTAATTAATGTTTATAAAAATTAAAATAAGTTAAAAAAATTTGAACCACAAGTATGTAATAAAAGTATAAACTCTAATTTTATATTATTATTTAAACGTATTATCATAAAATAAGAAAAATTGATATATTATTATTACAATAATGGTGAAAAAAATATATCATTAATATTATTATAATATCAGTTATAATATTATTAATAGTATTTTATCATTAATAATATTAAAATAATAAATCATTTATGAATTAAAATATGTGAACATATTATATTTTGAAATTCGAGAAAAATAGATAAATGTGTATCAATAATAAATAAATATCGTATTTCAAAATTTAATAAGTTTTTTAATTGAATTTTAAAATCTGATGATTTTTTTAAAATAAATTTTGAAATTCGATGAATTTCTCAATTAAATTTAAATATTTAGTGAGTTCATTAACCGAATTTCAAAAATTAATTTCGATGAGTTTCTTATTCCAATTTGAAATTTGATTAGTTTTTTAACTAAATTTTAGAATTTAGTTAGTTTTTTAATTGAATTTCAAAATTCTCTTAAAATAAATTTCAAAATTTGACGAACTCTTAAATCGAATTTCGAAATAGGTTGGTGTGATAAACCAAATTTTGATAATTTTTAAATCAAATTTCAAAATCTAATAAGTTTTTAAATCAAATTTCAAAATTGGATACAAAAACTAGTACAAAACACCATAAACAAAAAATACCGCTACTTAGAGCTACCACTACTCTCTACTATGATGCTGTAGCCACCACTGCTTCGAAATTTAGATATGTTGTCAACGATTGTTCTCCTGCTTCTTCTTCTATTTCTGATTATCTTTGTGTTGTTATGATAAATTTGTGTATTGGATAAAGCTAAAAAATGATGATGGTGTGTTAAAAAATGTGTCTTGAATCTAGAAGTGAAATTAAATAAGTAATGAAAATTGTATATAGAGATAAATCTTCGTCATACTAAATATCAAAACGATCCTAATTCGTTTCTTACCCGAAGTCCATTCAACCATATGATGGCTTAGCCATGATAGCTACAGGAAAGATTCTTGAGATGCTTGAGCAATCAGTTTGAAGTAATACAGTTGCTGCTTGAGAAGAAATTAACTTATGAAAGTTTCATGGAACATAGAAGGCATGCTAATCATGAAAACGTTTGTCGCTGACTTTCATTAGTTTGTCGAGTCATTAAACAACCCATCTTCTGCATAGAAAGTACCTCGCAAAAGGGCAATCCATAAAAGATTGTGTGAGATACGTAATGTAGCATTGAGCATTTTCAATCCACCATTGTTACTTGGAAAATGAAAACAGAGAAACGGGAGAAAAAAGAACGGTACATAGAAGGTGAGACTTATAAATAAATGTTTGATTTGCTTCTGAAAAACGAAGATTTCTTCATTTTCTGTTAGAATTTGAAAATTAATCATGGATACTTCTTTTAATCATTACATGGAATACAAAGTATGATCGGTAGATTGTGCAGATTTTGTTTTTTCTTTTAATTGTTGTTTATTTATTTGTTTTCTTTTAAATTCAGTGACGTTGTTATCATATTACTTTATGTTGTTTGTTTGTCTCTCCACCTTGAAGTAATGACCGAAATAGTTTCTTATAGTGATGCTAAAAGTGTCTCTTTATTCAATTATTATCATAATTTTTTTTTTTTGAGTTTGTTTCACAAATAGAGAGTAAAAATTAACAGAGGGTCGTGGAGATGGATTGAGCCAAAGGGCGAAGTGGAAGGAAGAAGAGGTTGATGAGTGTAGAAAAGACAAATCTGATATTCAAAACATAATGATTGTTAACATTGCAGAGTTAACCGAGTCTGTTTCCGAAAAAGAAAAAGGAAACAACAGTCATTATTGACAGTTTGCCAAGACAAAGAAACTGTCATAACTTCCCCAAATCAAACCATAAACTATATCATAACTAATACATTACATTACATCAAATGAAATCAACACTAATTTAAATAAATATAAATAAAACACTAATTTAAATAAATATGAATAAACAAGATTAGCCTAAATTGATACTAACTTATTTGTTTTAGTTAATATAATCCTAACACGAATACTTATTTAATAAAAAAAATTTAAATATTCCTTCTTTTAATTTTTTTGTTTTATAAAGTTAACTTAACATTAATCTAACATTAATACAAATATTTATTTATTAAAAAAGTTAAAAATAATGTTATACTTTTAATATTTTTAAAAGAAAATAATTTTTGTGTTTGTTGTATTAAAGTCTATATAATTAATAATGTTGCAATTTGTCTGCTAATATATGAAAATAAAGTTATATTTTATTGTAATGATATTTTTGGGTACGTTTTCATCTTAAGTGGTAAGAGAAACAAAGAGAGAAAGAATGTGAGATATAAAAGTAAGTATGGTAAAAAAAAGATAGAGACAAAAATGAAATAGAGAAGTTGTTTAAAATTCTCTAAAATGGATATATTACAAAATATAAAAGCATATTATTGTATGTTTTTCAAGGATGTAAACTAAATAATCGTCCATGAAATAGACTAATTGAATGAAAAAGAGTTATATTTTTTAGATTAAAAATTACCAACTTAGTCTAATTTGACACCCAATGAACCCATTGAAATACAAGGTAAGAGAAATTGTAATCAACTATAGTTATATAAACTCTAAAACAAGATTGGATTAACATATATGATTCAGCTTCGATTGAAAAGTTGTGTTTAGAATGAGGCGACAATCTGAAAATGTGGATCATCCGGGGTCATAAAAGTTGAAAGAGAAGGGAAAAAGGACACGTGTCACTGAATTTGGAATGGAAGAAAGTGAGTGGTTGATTAGAATTATTAAAAAAATGGAATATAGTATCTTAGAGAAGAGTTATGATTAGGTGTTGATAAAATAAAGAAAAAGTTGATGTTCCACTGAACCAAGCCCAATATGGAAAGATGATGACACTGTGACAGATTGGCCTAAGCCAATGTCTCCACTACGCACAGACACACCAAAGATTCCCAATCTGTTACTCATAACTGTCATTCTCAATTCCAATTTTCATCTTCTCTCTTCCTTTTTATACCCATAATTCATAAACAAACCCTTCCAATTAGGTTTCACATATTACTTTATAAAGGGAACTTTGTATTTTACTTATATATTTATATTATCTTCCTCTTCCCCATCACGTATCAATCAACACAAAATCTTCTATCCACCTTTCCTTCTCAACACAATTCAAAATCTCTTTTCAAATCTTTTAATATTGTCTCTCAAGAAATAATATTCCAGTAAATGATATCTTCAACTTTTTTTCAATAACAAATTCTGCATTAATTACTTCAGTGATTGCAAGAGGGAGAATTTGGACAAAACCAGAGATTGCATTCCGAGATTGACGAAACTATGATGTCTGGGGACAAACAAGTATGGACATTTGGAGAAGATGCACTGTTCTTACCAGAAGTAAATTAATAGTTTTAAATACAACAAACAAAACTAGTTAAATAGAACCTGTCCTTGTCAAGAGATGAACGTGACAGCAGTAAGAGGGTGAGACATTTATGGAACCACATTAACTTCAGCGCCTATGATTCTTATCAACAAAAACAACCCTTTCATGTGACATTTCAGTAGCTTCTAAAAAAAAAAACTAGATCTCTCTTCACCCTCAGCTCAAATAATAACTCCAAAAAATAATTATTCAAACATGAATAAACAAAAAGCTATCACATTTTGAATTTTCTACTCGATTCTAAGTTTCTCGAGGGATCAAAATTAAGACGATTAACTCTGACCCATGATCAGAAATATGGAAAGTAGACAAAAAAAAAAAAAGAAAAAAAACTACCTTAATTAATCTCAGTGAGTGTCATCGGTGGTGCTGTATGGATTGTTATTAAGAGTATCAGAAGCATTGACATTGATCTTTTCATCAGGCTCCAACGATCTCTTCCTGCTACTGTTCTTATTGTTGTGCATCCACACCCTGAAGACCCCTCTTGAAACGCCAATCTCATTGCAGAAATCTTGCACCAACCCTTCATCCCCTTTCTGCATTCTCCACCCCAAATTCTCAGAGAAATTCTGCATCTTCTCCTTCTGCTCTTGGCTGAACTTGGTCCTGAACCTCTTCTTTCCACTGGGGCTCTCGGAAAGATTGAAACTCGTAAGGTGATGCTCGTTTCCCTGGCCGAAGAGCCCCTGGACCGGTCTCGAACCTGGGAAACGGTGGGAGAGAGGCGGCGGGCTTGGGCTTGACAACGGACTTGGGCTTGGACTCGGGCCTGGGCTTGAGCTAGTACACAGGCCGGGGCCATGATGGGGTGGCGGCGGTGAGTGGTAGAAGCTTATGAAATTGGGCCTGGGGTTGGAATGATTATTTTGATACTGATGTGTGTCACGGCGGTGGAAGTTACGGTGGCATCCACAGGCGGCGCACGTTAGCGAGCGGGGTTCTGTGGGATTGGAGGAAGAGGAGGGCATGAACTCACCGCATCCATCAAGCGCGTGGCCACCTATACTGGCAGCGTGGTTTTTGAGACACTCCTTGTAGGAAACCACCGCGGGCGGTGGTTGTGAGGGAGGAGGAACGGTGGTGGGGCGGTGGCGCTTGAGGGATCCGTTGGTGGTGGTGGTGGTGGTGAGCTGTTGGGGGGTTTGAGTTTGAGAATTTGTGTCGTTGGCGTCGTTGGTGAGGTCCATGTATGTGAGTTTGTGAAAAGTGGGAGTGATTGATATAAAAGGGAAAAGACAGAGAAACAGGGGTTATTAGAGTTTTGACATGATTAAAGTGTTGTTTGAAGAGTTGAATTGTGTCATTAGAAAGGGAAAAAAAAGGGAAAGGAATCTAAAGCTAAGAGTTTGGAAGGGGGTGGATGGCGGTGGAAGTGATGATGATGATGATTTGTAATGTGAAGTGATGACAAAATCTTAGGTTTAAATGGGGAATGAGATGCAGAAAGCGAATCCAAAGGGTCCAAAAATCTCTAACAATGATTTGAGATAAGAAGGCAAAGGAGAAGTGAAGTTAAGACACGATGTGTTTGTAAAATTATGGTGGTAATTAAGGTTTAGTTTCGATTTTACTTTTGAAAGTTGACATGAGTTTGTTGGGGGCAATAAATTTGTTTGATTCGTGTTGAAGGGACAGTGAGTGTTGGAGGGTACGTGGCGGCCTTTGGGAAGTGCTGCGTAGCTGTGAGACATCTGCAAATAAATACCAAATGCAATACTTTCCGACAAATATTCATTTCATTCTTCGTGTTCCTATCTCCACCCAAAAATCTTCTCTTCATTTGCTTCAACCCTAACACTAATTTACATTCATCCAAGGATTCAAACCTCTTACGTGATGTAAATGAAAAAGTTAACTACATTTTATGGTAAACGATGTGGATAAAGCGGTCAATGTGAGTTACTTTGTGGAGCAAGGGTCAAGCGTCAACGGTGGAATAATCAGACCAAAAACACTGTTACTATTAGTTAATTAGACTCTCTTATTGTTAGTTTTGGTTTTCCTTTGACTTTATATTGTAAACTATGTATTGCTAATTTCGTAGGTTAATTATAATTATCACCCTTTTTAATATTACATGTAACACATCTAATAATATAACTAATTTTTTTATAATTCAGACTAAGTTGTTGAAAACATAGATTGGATATATTTTGTAAGAATAATTTATTTAAAATGGAGCACTAATTAATAAGAATATTTTGGGTTCTTTAACGATATTAACGTGACTTGAAAGGTCTCCCTACCACTAACCCATTTGCAGAGAGAAAAATCAAAAGTTAAGTCTTGAGTTCTTTAATGCGCGGTTGTACATTTGTGGTGATTATTAAGAATGGAAGTTCAAATCGAACAGTTCTTGTTTCCTTCATGTGACGGGGATTAGTGATAGCATAACAATGATCACTAATTCAAATTAAACTTTGACTAAGGAAATGTGTGGTTAGCTACCTAGGTCCTCCTTAATCCACGAAACCATTCAAATAATTAATTATCTCACCCTTAGAAAATCTCATGAATAGTTTATGTATACGCACATGACTTTGGTTTCATCAGATATAATGAATAAATCCGTCTTTGGTTACATTATTTGAATAAATTTTAATTTTTAATGTATAATTTTATGTTGGTTAAATATAATGGATATATGAATAATATTTGATTTTTTAAATTAAATATAAGGATGTTTTACACTTATCTAAATATTCATTAATACAAATGTCTTTCACATCACCTTATTTATTTAAAGTAACAATAAACATAATAATATTTTTGTAAATTAGTAAAACGGTTATATATTATAATTTATGTTGGATGTTTAATTACCTATATAAATTACTTCACTTATTTAAATCTATAAGTGATTTGACGTAAAAAAAATATATTTATATTTGCAAGCTCTTTACTTCATTTTCATAGTAGAAAAACACATTGAAATATTTTTATTGTCAATCACCCTTAAAATGACATATGGAAGGGAAGGATATATGTCTCAAATAAAAGAGTTTGAGCATTTTATAGAATTTTTCCAAAGCACAACTCATATAATTTTCTCAGAATTTATATCTCTCTAAAACTCAAGCTTCTTCTTTTCTCCTCCTTCCCTCTAAAATTTCTCATCAGTGGTTCGTCTGATCGGTGATCTGGAGCTTCCTAGGCGATCCTGTGATCAAGAGCTTCCTTTTCCACTGATCAATTTCATGGTTAGAGTGGGTAAGTTTTGTTTCTCAAATTCTCATGAATTTCTATATTTTCTAGTACATGCAAACACTGTTCTGTTTACATGTGTTCCGTATTCTTTTTCTTCCTTTTCTGATTTCATTGTGGTTCTACGGTTGGTCCTCTTTCACCAATCGGTGGTTCATAGGTGTTCTTAGGATTCTATTGCGGTTCAAACAAATTTTTTGGTTGTGTAGAAGTTGTTTGGTTCTGTTAAAGGTAAGGGAAGCTAGATAATTTAATTGATTTGGTTATGATATATGAGAATGATGGTTGTTGGGGTTGTATGTATGTGAAAATGGAATGTTTGTATGTTCAGTATTGTTTTGTGGATTATTAATTGTTGTGGCCATGTTTGATTTCGGTTCTGAAAAATTATAGTTACTGTGCCGAGTGAATTGTGAGAAAGTGGAGTAGTAAAAAGGGGGAATTTGTATCAGGAGTGGTTTTGGTCTGTAAGGATAATCTAGGTAAGTTGTTTAGGGCCTATTAGAACCCTTAAGTCCTTCTAAAATGTGTAAATAGTAGGAAAACAGATTTGGGGTCTTTGAGTTGTGGATTATGTAGAATTTGAAGTGAAATCTGGTATGGGACTCTTTGGATTGATGTTAGAAAGATTTAGGTACTCTTGGATAGGTGTAAATGTGTATATGATTCGTGTTTGGAAGATTAGAAGTTTGGAAAAATGTTTAGTTTTGGTAAAATTTAATGTGTTCATAATTCTGCATAAGTTTCTGCAGAATTATGCAGAAAACTGAGGGTTCGTTGTTGACCACTCGGTCATGCGCTGATTTGGCCGTTCGGCCTTGTTCTGCATCGGTCATTAATTGAATTCGGTCTCTTTGGAGTCCTCCCAGTTCAAGACCGTTCGGCCTTAATAGCGCTCGGTCTCGATAGTGTTGGTTCTATACTAGCGCTCGGTCTCGGTAGTGCTTGTTCTGTACTAGCGATCGGTCTTGGTAGTGCTTGTTCTGTACTAGCGCTCGCTCTCGGTAGTGCTTGTTCTGTACTAGTGCTCGGTCTCGGTAGTGATTGTTCTGTACTAGCGCTCGGTCTCGGTAGTGATTGTTCTGTACTAGCGCTCGGTCTTGGTAGTGCTTGTTCTGTACTAGCACTCGGTCTCGGTAGTACTTGCCTTGTACTAGCACTCGATCTTGGTAGTGCTTGGTCTTGCATTGGTACTCGGTTTGGTATTAGTGTTCGGTCTTAACTACGTTCGGCCTCTGATGGGCCTTACCTGTTAATGAGGTCTCTCTTAGTGGTCGGTCCTAAATAGTGTACGGCCACTCCTTCAGTCTTATCTGTCTCAGAGTGTTCGGTCTAAGCCGATAGTGTTCGGCATAAGATAAAAACGGGGGTTTAACTCTAGTTTTCAGTTGTTCTAGTATTCGGCCCTAAAACTGTGTTCGGCTCATGCTTGAGTCTTACTCTTAAATGAACGATCGATCATGTTAGTATATAGGGAGAGTTTCTCCCGTTCAGTCTTGCTAATAGGTTAGGTTGATCTTTTATGTTCGGTTGTGTTCAAGAATGATGGTTATTTTACTGATCAGTTTGATTATACTTAAATGTGATGGATGAGGAAGTATGTTGGTATTGAAGTATGGTATGATAATTCTAATGTAATGTGAAGATATGATGAGATACCTATAATATGGATATGCAAGAGTATTCTAGGGAGGAATATCTCAGGATTGGTTATTGAATGGTAGAGTATGAATGTGGTTATGCTTAGCTGGCGTTTATCCTGATATTATGTGATTACTCATTCTCAAGTAAAGAGGAGTAAGTCATGTGTGAGAATGGCAGGAGGTCCTAGTCCATAAGGTGAACTTAGACGGAACAGACTAACCTCGGGTGGCAGCTGTTGAGGGCATCCCAGCTATTACATCACCCGGGTGCAAAAACGTCATAGCTACACAAAATTCATACAGTCTGGACAGTCAGAGTAAAGTGGTCGGTCATTGCATGCATTGATGTATAGTTATGGTTGGAAATGCATGATTGGTTGTTGCATGATTGACTATTGAATTATATTAGATTTATGTGAAATATATGTTTTACTGAATTAATTAGATTATATAAGCTTACCCTATTTCCTGTCTTGTCATGTTATCCGTTCGGTCGTCCTTGTCATTGCAATGATCACCCTGTGGGTGTGAGCAGAAGAAATTGAGGGTTCTCTGGAGGATGCACTGGCTGGAGAGGAAGGTTTCCGCTAAGGGTAAGACCGTTCGGCCTTGTGTTTGTTTTCCCAGTTAGTATAGGACCGTTCGGTGTAATACACTGTTTGTAGGACCGTTCGGTCTTGTGTTTGTTTTCCCAGTTAGTATAGGACCGTTCGGTGTAATACACTATTTGTAGGACCGTTCGGTCGATACACCCCTTGTATGACCGATCGGTCTGCTTTTATAATTTGTATTAGTTTAGGTTTCTTTAAAGTTTTAATTTATGGTTATTTTAGGATAACTGTAAGTTAACTTTATTTTCTGTAACTGTTCTATCTTATT
Source organism: Vigna umbellata (assembly GCF_029865625.1). Lineage (NCBI taxonomy): Eukaryota > Viridiplantae > Streptophyta > Magnoliopsida > Fabales > Fabaceae > Vigna > Vigna umbellata. The sequence continues at coordinate 53,954,742 of NC_142167.1, read as the reverse complement.
ATAAATGTAAGAACCCTTAAGTATAGTTTACAACTATATTTTGGGGATGTTACATTTATAACTTAGGGTTTCATTTCTGATGACTAAATGGTGGTGGTTTGGTTGTAATTTTTTTATCAAGTTTTCTTTAAGTGATGGGCATCTCATAAGAAATATACATGTCTGATTGATTTCGTGATTGAGACTATAAAGAAACTTAAAATTACCGATAAACTTTTACCGGTGGATATCGGTAAATATTCATTATTGTCGATAAATTTCGTCGGTAATGTGTATGTTACTTACCGACAAAAAAATTTGTCATTAAATTTGTTAGTAAATCCGTTAGTAATGTGTATGTCACTTATCATAGAGAGAATTGTAACACCCAAATAATTTAAAGGGTATTACTGGTAGTAGAGACTAAATTAATTTGATATCTGATATAAACAATCAAACTTTATTTCAATTCTTCCAAAGTACAATACAATACTTAACATAAATTTGAAATTAAACTTATAAGTCTTATACAACATATTTTTTCAATGCAAATTTATTCTTTTTACAAAAATCCCTGAAAGTTTTTCCCCGCATCTCTCTCATCATCTCTAAGCTTTTTCAACCGCATCTGCAACATTATCTGCTCTCATATAACATGAGTTATATGATCATAGCACAAACAAATAAGGGTAAGCCAACCATATCATACAATCATTAAACTTACTTATAATATAAATGTTTCAATCATGTATTTCTACAATTTATAAATACCATTATCCCGATGTCATTAATCCATTTTTTTTCTTAACTTCTTCAAAATCCTCTTTTTCATTTTCATAAACCTTACAAGTATATCATGCTTACTCACGAAGCCTTATGGTCAGACCGCTCTCTGCCTGCTTCCTTAAGCCTTACCTGTATACTATGTCTTACTTTCTGAAGCCTTATGGTCAGACCTCTCTCTGCCTGCTTCTATAAAACTTACGAATCATATGTTTATGTCAAAGCCTTATGGTCAGACCACTTTCTGCCTGCTTTCATAAACCTCGGGTGTTACTTTGCTCATATCAAGCTCTCATGGTATAAACCGAACATACTACTCCCAGTAGTAAACATCATTTCATAAGTAATGATTTCTAATATCCACTTCAACATTTCATAAAATCAACAATTCATACCCTCTTATCCACCTAACTCAATCATGTTCATTCTTTAATCATAAATTGACAATAACCCGTTTTGGTGTCAATAATTTAAACATATTGCCATATATCATACTTCATATTATAAACTCATTTTTCCCAAAACGAGTATAACTTAACATATTTTCACCAATCAAAGGTCATAGATCAGCCAAAATACATCAACATATCTTAGGAACTACATATTAAAGTTTGGCTCAATGTAACGATAAATGAAATATATATGTAGTTTTTACCATGATAACTTAAGAACAAAAATATAGTGTTCATCATACTTTTCAAAATTTCGAAATTTATTTCTCAACACATAGACTTCTAATTACAAATCCGAACGGTCAAATTATAGTAATATATCTTAGGAATCATACATCAAATTTTCAGGTTGATCTAACGGTCAAATAAAACAGAATCTATATTTTACCGAGAGGACTCAGTAACACAATAACAGGGGTAATTAATTTACTCAAACATGCATAACTTATTTCTCCAAGTACACACTCTTAATTAATGATCCGAACGGTCAAAATAAAAAAAATACGTCTTAGGATTCATATATTAAAATTTTAGCTAAATCCAACGGTAAAAACAATTAAAAGGAATGTTTTACCACAGTAACTCGAAAATAAGAAAAATTATAATCATGAAAACTAAATTTACACAAGTGAATAGATAACCACCATTACCAAAATTTTAACATGTTCATAACTCATATTCATGATCATAATATGTATAAATATCATATGTAAGAAAGGATTAGCTCCCCTACCATCAAAATAATCTTAATATAAAAATTCAGGGGAAACAAGAAGTTGAATCTGGCAGAGCCGGTTAGACAACTTCTCATCCTTCCAGAAAGATGCAATAAAAAAATAGATAAAACAATAAAATTTCTGGGGAAACAAGAAGTTGAATCTGGCAGAGCTGGTTAGACAACTTCTCATCCTTCCAAAAATACAATATAAATAAGAAATAAAAGGTCTGGGGAAACAAGAAGTTGAATTTGGCAGAGCCGGTTAGACAACTTCTGGTCCTTCCAAAAATGTAAAGAGATAAGAAACAATAAAAGCTCTGGGAAAACAAGAAGTTGAATCTGGCAGAGCCGGTTAGACAACTTCTCGTCCTTCCAAAAATACAAAAGAAACAAATAAATGTTCTAAGTAACAATAACGTACAATTAGCATAACATAATCAATATCACGTTTTACAACTATCAAACTTGGTCTCATCACAGAAACATGTTCTCATTCAAAATTCAAGATCATCCAGAAATAAAATACTCCATATTCAAGATTTAGGATTAGACAAAAGCAAAGTATTGTATACTCAAGATTCAAGAGTAGCTTCCCTTACCTCTATTACAGACTTAATCTCCTCGTTCTCCGAAAACTTCCAGAATGTCCCCTTTGCAACTAGAAATTCTTCCAACTCTCTTCTCTAAAAAATTTTCTAAGTTTTTGGTGTAAATTTTCAGCCTTCTCCCTTGGCTATTTATAGAAAAAAAAATTTACTATTCATTTTTACTATTCATTTTAACTATTCATTTTTCTATTCATTTTACTATTACAAAAATAATTTTTTATTCACAATTTGATGAATTCTGATCTCTTATGACTCAAGGCTACGTGGAATACTTATCCCTTCCACAAATTATATATATATCTTTTTACTATTCACAATTTACTATTCATTTTTTACTTTTTTTTTATTTAATCTAGTATCTGAATTACAAATATTTTCAAGGGTCTTACAAGAATCGTCAGTAATGAAACAGTAAAATAAACGGAATATTTTTGCCGATTTTATACTTACTGATGTTATTTTTTGACGGAATAATTCGTCGGTAAGGTAAATACGCATTACCAAAAATTTGAAGGTACCTATAAATTAATTGGAAGGTGACTTGGGTTGACTGAATTTACCTACACTTTCATTTTTCTAAGGAGTAGATGATTTCATACTACATATATTGAATATTTTGAACATTTTAATCAAGGATTAGATGCTCTGTCTTAAGAGTAGATAACTTATCCATCGGGTAGACAATCTCCTTCTACATGATTTGATCGTGAAAACAAGATTGATCAAATTTAGAATCATAATCGAGCATTATACCTGAGTCACCTGCATATACCTTCATCAGTATCTAGATAGATAAATATGCGGTATCTTCCTTTAAATGGGTGTTCATGCTGTTAGGATCATAATGTTTGTCAAATTACACATTTATTAAATATTAAGACACAGATAAAAATAAATTTTGATTTTAAAAATAGAGATGGAAAAGTGAAATTGACTCCCCAGAAATTCCTTGTAGAATTACCTGGACTATACAGTCACATGGTAATTAATCTTGGCACACCAAAATAAGATAGGTATAGACACTAGTGTCAAATCAAGCACAATGAGTGATAAATGGTAATTATAATCCTCTCTCTCACACAATAGTGGGTTAGCGATTGTTTGAAAGCATAGATAAGACGTGTTAAGATTAAGGCGTGGCTAATTTGATGGATTAAGAAGTGTATGGCTAAAGGACAGAAACTTTAAAATTAGCAATGAAATGAGTGGTGGTGTGAGAAAGAGAGCACTTTGGGGTTTTGTAATTAGCGTCGAGTGAAAGAGTCAAAGCCACCCTCAATTGAATGAAGCAGTCCTCTGACATGTGTGTCACGATCAAGGCAAAGCATGCGAGTAGTGAGTGACACAAAGTAGCGTAGCGTAGGCACGGATTATTTGACCTAATCAATTTTCTTTCTCCATGCACACCTTTAACTCTTACGACCCTAAAAATCCTCAGCATGAGACACAACAATCATGCTTTTCTTTTTTTCTCCTCAATCTTTCTTTCTAAGAAACCATCCATAATTCTTTTCGCTTTTTTTACACTTTTTCGAATCTTAAGGGAAATCACAAACGGCTGAGTTTAGATTACAACTTCTAAATTTAAGGTGGAAATGAAATTAATTTTCTAAACTAAGTATTTTTCTACTTTCCAGTAAATTTATCTTAGCTAAAGAAAAAGAAAAAAGCAAAAAGAGCAAGAAAAGAAACTGATATTATTTTTTTTATTTCAGAAGAGAGTTAAAGAGATCATTTTCTGTCATAATACAAAGAAAAAAAAACGTTTTATATGTTCGTTAGATGAAATAAACTATATGTTACATAATCTCTCCTTTATAAAATTTAAATCTTATAGATAAAGTGTTTTCATATTTAGTATTTACTTACATTTAATTAAAATTTCAGATTGTGTTAGATCTAAGAAGGACAAAACCGGTTAGTATTTTGATCTGTACTCTCATTCAGCCGGCCCAAAATGGGATGGATCGGTTTGATTTGTTGTACAACTGGAAATCTCAATATGCTTGGACAAAGAATGAGTCGGCGGGTTGGTTATCCAGTCCACCAACTTTTTTCTAATTTTTTTTTTATTTTTCAAACTTGTTTATATGTATATATCTAATATTAAAAATATATTTACTCATAAATATTTATTAAAATTTTACTTATCTAATTAATTTTTTTAATTAAATAAATTAAAATAATTTACATTTTCATGTTAAATAATTTTATTATAACAAATTATTATAACTTAATTTGCAATTGTTAATTATTTAAGTTAATAATTATATATATATATATATATATATATATATATTTGAATTAATATAATATAGAAAAAAATATTTTGAAAAATATTTTTATTTTAATTTTTATTAAAAAAATACTATTAAATTAATCTGTTTTTGTCTCACTTTTAATTGGTCAAGTTGATGTAAAATGAGTCAAAGTGGATTAAAGAGTTAAAAATTTCAATCTAGCACATCAAATTTTAGCAATTTGATAAGTTGGTCTAGAGATCGTGATCTACTTCACCACTCCTAATTATATCAAACTTTAACTATAAATAAAAATATATTTTTAAAAAAACAATTTATATTATGACTTTTTTTAGTAATTACCAAATAATTTATTTTAAAAAAACAATATATATATATATATATATATATATATATATATGTATATATATATATATGTATATATATATATATATATATATATATATATATATATATATGCTAAAATATCTTCATGTATAAAATAAAATAAAATCAATGCTCAATTCATTCCAAATCTTTATGAACACAAGTTTACTATTATTAATCTACACAAATATATCACCATTATACACTCATTTGTAATCCAGCTATTTCACATATTTCACTCAACTCTAATGAATTAAAATTCTAACATATTATAATCTAAAATACTAACCTCTATTTACAATAATAATTGCAATCACCACAATTATTATGGTTGAATAGTGACAACAATTATTGTATAATAATAAATAATGAGAATACTTGTTGTGCCAAATAAAAGATTAAGTATGATTGAATGCAAGAAAATAAAATATAAAAATAAAGTCTCACTATGTTAATTTTAATTGATATAAATATAATACTTTCTAGGTTAATTAAAATAATAATCAATATATGAAATGTTTTCCATACTAATTTAAATTAGAGTAAGAATATAAACAAGGTGTACGGAGTTTAAGATGATGAGCAAAATTCATTTTATTAAAGTCTAGAAAGTTATAGGTGGTTATTTTGTTAGATAAGTCTAATCTTGTTGGACTAATTATTTGTTAAGAACTTCTAGTACTTACTGTTGGAGAACTCAATATCTTTGTTGAATGAAATTTGAGATATTAAAATATAGAGAGCTCATAGGAGTTTGGTTGTCGAGTGAGTCAAGTATTTTTATATGAGTATACCTTTATATCTGTCTCAACGAACAAGTGAGGTTGCTTGTTGGACAAACTTAAAGTTTGAAAAACTAATTTTATCTCGCTAGACGAACTTGTTTGTTTGCTGAGAGAGAGAGAGAGATTTTATAAATAAAAATAAATGATTTTAAAATAAAATATATGGATGTAAAGTCGAGTAAATCATATGTGTAAGGTCGAGTTGAGTCTAACTATTAGCCAAAATCTATTATTGATATGTGAGGTCAGGTAGAGCATTAATGTTAGCAAAAAAACTCTTGTTAATGTGTCTGAGGTCGAATAGAGCATGGGTTTTAGCCATAATATATTGTTGATGTGTGTAAGGTTAAGAAGAGCTTATATGTTACCCATAATCTACTATTAAATGTTAGTATGATATATGTCTGGTTAAATGTTATTTTGCAATAGAAAATACTACACTAATTGGTTTTAAGATATTAATTGAATTGAAATTATGATAATGAAGTTATCCTGACTCTATTAATATTAGAGTTACATAGGGGAAAATATTAAGTGATGAAGTTGAGGGATGTTCTTATAATATATAGAGACCGTGAAAAATAATCATATCTTATAAATAGAACAAATTTAACCTATCATATATATGACCAGTTTAAAACATTTAAGTTTAATTTAATATACGAGTTTTTCAATAGTAAAGTGAAATATATTTATGATGAGTTGTTAATTAATTATGTGAAAAATAAACTAAATGACCTTCTTTTAATATAAATACTTAAATTCTTATTTTGGAGTTAATATATGTAATATAATTTGATTGAAATAAAAATGTATATGATATATTATAAATCACTAACTCAGCCCATGTATGCCTTAATTATTTTCAACTCTAATAGTAATGTGATACATAAAATTATATAATGTTATAAGTAGGAGTACTAAGATTGAAAAAAAGAAAAATAACTTTATATATATATATATATATATATATATTTGTATATATAATTATCTATGAGTTTTTGCTTTGAAAAATTTATTCAAAGAGTAATATAGATATACTTTTATATATATGATATGTATCTATACCTTTATATAAAAGGGATTTTTATTTCATATATTTTTTTCAATTTTATCTTTTAAATGTATTTTTTAAATTAAAATAATTATTTGCTAATTTTACGGTCTAAGTGACCGTTTTTTAAAATTTTAAGTGTTTTTTATTTGACCATTTTTTAATTAAAATTACCTACAAAATAAAAAATTATTTATATTTAATTTTTTAACTATCATAATAAAATAACAGTAATTTTGTTATTGTTTTATTATAAAAGAATTGACATAAAGAATGCATTTTCGCTAATATTTAAATAAAAATAGTATAATCTAACTCTTAAGTAAGTAGATTACATATTGACTTATTTTAACGAGTAGCATAAAGTTTGAATATGCATTTTTATTAAAAATTTAATAAGTTTAATCACTTAACTTCAATGCGATAATCTTTTACAAAATATATATTTATTAAGCATGTATTAATAAAAGTTTAATATAATTAAATATATTTTGTATTTTTATTTTATTATTAATTATAATTTAAAATTAAATAAAAAAGTATCCAATTGAGTAACTACATATTTAAAATAAAATAAAATAAAATAAAAAGTATCCAATTGAGTAACTACATATAAGTCACACTACTGTATTCCAAATTACTCGTATCTTTTAAAATTATAATATTCTATAAACCAATATTTAATCATCAACAAAAATGGAATGCATTATAATATTCTATAAACCATTCCATATAAGCTTTATTAATTCTCAAACATAAAAAGAACTGTTTACATAGTTCAGTAAATAGAAAAGGTTTGATGGGAAAAACTGAAATGTTATGTATTTTGAAAGAAAGTATATTTTCATTTTATCTTTTATTAGAAAAATAACATTTTATTTTTAATTTGTTTATTGTTTTAAATATTATTTATCTTTCACATTATAGTGATTGTTTTCATTTCTTAATCATGATATGTATGACCGGACATGAATAAATGAGCTTGAGAGGATGTACTTATATCACGAAGGCATACATGAATGAAGTAGTTAGGTTGGTGCAAAGTAAATAAAATTTTTACCAACTTTATTTAAGTTTTGTTTTAAATTAACGGATGTATTTAGAGAAAGTGGAGCTGCAGAGAGAAATTGATAGAGGTGGAAGCTTCCTGATATCAATATAGCAAGCCCAATTCCTTTAATGGGTTGGGTCACTAATATGGCCCATCTTTTCGGGGACCTAAACCGCAACGGTTTGGTTATCTTCTGGTTCGACGTTAGCTGGAAGCGAAGAACTTTTCGACCGGTGATGGAATGTGGAATGAATTTATGGAAGCTAATTTTTGAAGTTGCTATCTGCATCTTGGTATTACCTCCATTCTTTTATTTTATTTTATTTTATTTGTTTTCAGTGTAAAAATTGTTTTACCTCTGTTATCCTCTTCTGAATCTTCTTAAAATTGTTTTCGATTTTCTTAAAATCTATGATATTGGGATGCTTTGATGATTATTATGTTTAGAAAATTTGGTTCCTGCGCATCTTCCTCATGCTCCAAGAGAAAAAGGAATTAAATTTACTTACACATATTGTTAGAAAATAAGGATTTGGAAAACTAGAAATTAAATATTCCCAAATTTCCTTCACTTTAAGATTGCAAGAAATAAAGGGTTGTTGATGGGGTATTGTATGCAATTATGGTAAATATGTGTTGCTAGTTTTGAATAATGGCAATTTTTATAACTTTTGCAAATTGGGGATATGAACTAATGGCTTTAAACATACAAATGGGTCATTGAAAGGCTATCTAGATTCTAATTCCTGTATTCGGAGCTTACAATTTTAGCATCACAACCAGAAACAGCTGCACAGTGAACATGTTGCTCCGTCTGAATTTACTAAGAACAATTTCCTTCTTAAACTTGGATGTTACCACCTCTTCTTGTGCTTCCAAAAACTATTTCAATAAGATTATTATTCTATCCATCAACCTTTTAACTATATTTACACAGTTACAAGAACCTTGAACAACTGGGATAAAGAAAATATCATGATGCATGGCTGCAACCAGAGAAATCTGTGTACAAGCAAATCGCTCTCAGATGGATTTTGTTGCTTTGGGTCATAGTAATGGGTAGTTCTTCAGTCTAGCCTCTATACAGATTGGGGCAAAGGAACCAGAAAGATTTGGAAGAAATTAAATGAATAAGTAGATTCTGCTTTAGCACGAATAGGAGAAAAATAGTTCTCATATAGAACTTTTAGTTCAATCATGCTTCCTAACCCTTATCTGATATAGGATGACCGTGCTTCAATCCCAATGTTATGCTTTTGACACCAATAATGTTCACATCCGCATTCATCATTGCAATCTGTCACATCTTAGGAACATTCATTAAGAATCTTAGTGTTTGTTAATTATGAAAAGGATATTAACTTTCATTTCTTGGTTCTCACTCTTCCCCACATTGTACATTCAGGGAATGTTGAAGCATCACTTTCTTAAGTTTGTATGCTACTATTAGAGGCGGTAGGGACTTTGATGATCCACAAGAGGAATGACTTCATGTTGGATGATATTTTAGTATTCAATTTTGATTTTAAAAGCAAATGAGGCATTACGAAACTGAAACTATTAATCATTTTTTGAAAAAGCAAATGATGACATGATGGGTTGATACTTAACAAGTAACAACACCTTGATTTGGCAAGCTACTTGTCCTCTGGCGTACCGACGAGTTTGTCATTTTCTTTTTGTATGCATGACTTATTTTTGTTGTTTGATAATATTACCGGTATTTTTCTTTCAATTTTTCCTGAGCAAACCATTTTTCTTGTTCAGCAAGCACATGCAACCCACCATCGCAAGAAACAGGCAAAATATCTGAGAGAAACTGAGACAAATTTCCATCCAGTACTTCTCTACATGACATGATGAAACAATACAGGTCTCCAGAATTCTGTTATGTATAAATAATGCTCATCAACTTTACTTTTGTTGGTTAAGGGGCAAGACTTGTCTGTTGGATCGAGAAAATGAAGATGAGAAAGATCATTAGATTTGAAATACTTCCAAAACACGACAGCATTACAAAAGAATTTCACTATAATCTTGCTGAAGCTGTAACACTAGTGCATATGGGTATTTCCTTTCACTGAACGAAACTAAAAGAAAACAGTTTTACGTTGGAGGAGCTGGGATTATCATCTATACTGACGTTTTAGATGATGCTGCTTCACTGAATTGCTATCTATAAAAATTATGCAGTAGCTTGACTGTACAAAATACATGCCTCTCTTTGACAAAACTCTTAAAACTAGATTGAAAAGAAGGAGAAAACCAAACAACTGTTGTGAAGATATTTTCAGATGCTGGTACATTTCGACCATATTTCTAACCTGCTCTTCTTTTTCAAGCTTCCAAGTGTTGTTGTTCTCTATGCCAGCTTAGTGTTGCTTTCTTTCGTAGGCAAAGGAACAGGATGAATTTGTTAAGTCCTGTTGTGGATAGGATCTGATCCTCTTGGCACTCTTCTTTTGCTGGATTGACTTGGATCAAACTCATGGTTGGAATTGGCTGAATTCTTCTCTGTGGGATCAAGTCGTTTGTTGCCATTTGCTGAGTTCTTTCTGTTCAACAATTCCTCCGTAGTCTTCGTGGCATGTTGATTCTGCAACAATATCCTTTGGTCCTTTTGGCTGTGTCTTAGTGCAATTTCTGAACTTCTCAGGCCTAACACATTCTCTGGTTGAATTGATATTAGGAACACCACAAAGAGAAGAAGAATGATTTTTCTAGAAGGATGAAACACCATATTCCCTTCACCCTGAAACAAGAAGAGTAGATGGTGCGTTATTTCTGTTTAGAGTGATAGGAGAATAAGCAGCTCTCCCCTAATCTGTGTTCTTATGGTCCATTCCTGTAGACATAACCTTGTTATATATGTCATACTAGATTTGGAGGGGGCTTTTAAAGCTTAAAGCAGAGATGGCCTACTGGAATTTTTAGATTCATCTCGAATAACAAGCCTGAAATTTTAGCTAATTAAGGCTGTTACTGAAGAATCTGACAAGGATGAATAAAGGGGATTGGGACAATGTCCTTGAGAGGCCAAGTATATTTCTTTTTTCATTTCCTTCCCTACATGTCTATCATATGCCTGCTTTTTTCACCAAAAGAAGCCATACACCGTTGCCTGGACTCTGTCCAACTTGCCACATCATACCATACTTGTGTATGGATAAATAGGTCTTACATTCTCCGGTGTTTAAGCTTGGTAATGGCGTACTTGGATAATTCAAAATATTTATCTTTTAAATTTGTGTATCAATTCAAGTGGAGTACTTCAATGATTGGATGATAGTATTTTATTATAACAACAAAAACCAACATATGTTAATGCTTCGTTCTGATTTTGGATTTCTGTTTTGTGTTTATATTATATTATATTAATTTTATATAGTGAATCTTAATATCTACGTATGTCAGCTTAATACATGTTAATCTCATAACAAGCTGCATTATAATTTTGCAAAAGGTGCGCAGGTTTTCGGCATATAAAACTCTGGTCTGGGTTAATGGTAAATTACAATTCCTTTGTTATTAAGAAAGAGCCGTGTTAAATATTATTTACTTTAATTAGCAAGACCATAACAGTGACAATGGGCCAGGCTGAAGGAGGAGATTGCAACATTGCAAGCAGGTTATGTAAAGAATAGATAGGGGAATAGAACAGTTCCCAAAAGAAACAAACACTTGCTTTATGTACTTTTCTAACTTCTCTAAGATCTCCAAGTAACTTTAGAATTCCAAGCTCACTTCCCAAGGTAACAAAAACAACACTACTAGATTTCTTGGGCTGAATGTTACCTTTATGCTTTGTTCTACTTTTGGATTAGATGGGTTGCCAAACTCTATTTGTCCCTTCAAAATTTTTTGCTCTCTCTCTCTCTCTCTCTCCCTTTCTCTTATTTTACTTTATTTAACATAAAATATCACATGCAACTAGGAACTGTCGAAAGCATAAATTCCTTGGTTTATTCTTAAATCTGAAGGGTGACTGGTCATGGTCCAAGAGAAACAACCAGCGGATTGAAATTTATCTCCTCTTTTCTAGATTTTCTTTTCTTTTGTTAATATTAAAGTGAGAGTTAAAATGACTCGTTGCTTTCTTCCTATATGGTTTGAAACTGCCTTTTGAGAGTGTCACCTCGTTTCTAATCACATCTCCTTAGAAGAATATGCTTTTTATTCTCTTCTGATTATTTATTACATTGATATGCCAAAGGCCTAACATGTTGCATGCTAAATGTTAGGGATAATGGTTTGTGTTCGATAAGGTCATCTTTTCGTGGTACATGACCCATCAAATTGAGAGAAGCATAAGCTCCTTATCTTCAAATAGATGATAGCTTTGGGATCCTTACATGGTTAGTTTCAAAGGGGTCCAAACCAAACGGCTTACTTTTTCTTTTGCTGGTAAACTATTTCGTTAGAAAGATTATGAAAATAATTGCACTCTTCCTGTGTCCCAAAAAAGTGTTGTCTGTTGATCTTGTCGCAAGAACATCACCACCTTCGTTGATCCCTAGAGGATGCCAAGTGCCAAAATGCTTTACACGTACGTCAATGTACATATTATACGGATATCAATATAATATCATATTCTCAAATGTTACTGTCTAAAAAGTAATTATATATGAATGATTATCTACTTTAAGTAATTGATCATTTGATGTCATTACTCTTTTAGACGATAGCATTTGAGAATTATGATGATCAATTACTTTGAATAGACTATTAGCACTTACAAGTTATGTTAATTACATTGATATGACCTATTAAATTTATATTTTTCTTCTTCTCTCTATTTTCTTGGTGTCATCTAGCATTTGAGTGTCCACCCATTATTTTCGTTTTTAAGATCCTTTTGCCAAAATGGGAAATAAGTAAAAAAATGCTTAGTGGGGTCCTATTAGTACAAAGGATCTATGGTACGGTATGTACAATGCTAAGGGCAACTTGTTGGGTACTCCTATTTTCCGTTAGAAAATGAGTGACACCAATCTATCTAAACATCTTGGTGGCAACCAGTTTCCATGGTTAACATTTTTGCAGTATGAAACACAACAAAGATGAAAATGTTACACATTTAGGCTTTCCTAGATTCTGAAGACTGGTCTTAAAGGTGTAGGCTCTTTGTGAAATTGTTTTGAACCAAAGTGTTCCCCATAAGGCCAATGAACACTCACTGAACAAGGCCACCACAAAACCACAAAAGACACCAAAAGAAGAATGGCAAAGCAACTTAAAGAAGATAAAGGCAAAAAACGAGTTGTAATTGTTACAGATAGCATCCATCCCCCATCTTTGAATAGTTTGATTTTGGTTTTTAGTTATTTGCTTTATATTAGTCTTGGATTTACTTGACAACTTCTAGACATTAAACAGCCTGGAACATAAGCACTCATGAAACTGTGGTCTCGCCAATTTGAGTAATCAAATCTTGTGAAAGAACTAGGGGAATAAGCAAAATGGTAGTAAAAAGATTATGAGGGAATTTTTAATATGAAGAATGAATGAATTGCAAGTTTGGAACATATTTGCTATGTAGGAGCAATCAAAGTTGATTATAAGACTGGTTGGCTGCTATACATTCTTTACAAAAGAAAGGAAAAAAAGTTGAGCTACAAAGAGAATGTCACCAAAACATAAGCTAAAGTGAGATGCTTCTTTGCCATGGCTTTGATTTAAAATGCTTGGCCATCTTCAGTTATAATCATAACTAGGCTGTGTTAGAATATATGCTTATCTGCTTTGTTCAAAAGAGATAAAAACAAAAAATCTAATCAGACGTCAATTAATTCCCATATTGCCCCACTGGTCCCTGTCTGTCAGAGACTGTTATTTCTTTATCAATTTCGATACAACAATATCATGTTAAAAAATTCTGAACTGTTTGGTGCCTCTTAATGTCATATTCAAAGAATTCGTATTCTATAATGTTTTTTTACACTGATTTTAATATATTAAATGGTGTTTTTATTATATTTTAAAGTAATAAAAGCAGTGTAAATTGAAGACATAGACATATAAAAAAACCTGGTAAAAAAATTAATTAGAAAAAATTTATAGCCATAATTTAAGTTCTATTATCATTTCCAAAAGGTTTAGAAGTATTCTTACCCATGTCTCTCATATTATCAATCACCTTTTATTTAATGTAATATCTGTTTTGTTTTAGAAGATAAAAAAAGAAATGAGTATTTAAATTGTTTTAGGCATATATTCTTAAGTGATAAAAATTATTAGTTGTGATAGAAATATAAGTTTTTTGTCAAGGTTTAAGAGGAATGACTAGTCATTCCTAATGGAGAGTTTAGAGGATTAATGGTCTGATTGAAAATTGTTATCGGTCCTACAGTGGACACCGATGTTTCGAACCTAAGCCTATCAAGTAATATCCTTAAGATCAATCATTCCTTATCTAAAGTATTGTTTGCTTTGAAGCTTGTGTTTCGTCACAATTTTGTTCTTAAAAGACATATGTCTGCCGTCGATGGACATTGTTAGAGTCAATCACCTCTTATCCAATGTATTATCTGCTTTACTCTGATGGTGAAAGACGTAATGAATAAGTATTTAAATTGTCAGATCTAAGGAGAATGATTAGTCATCTTCAATTGATGGTTTAAGAGACTGATAATTTGTCTGAAAATCTTATTATCGATCTTACGGTGGACACCAATGTTCCGAACTCAAATCCGTTGAGTAACATCTTTAGGATCAATCACTCTCTATTCAAGATATTGTCTACTCTAGAGTTTGAGTTTCATCATAATTTTGTCCTTAGAAGACATCTATGAGGTATTTCACCTCTTTTAAACCTTGATTTTTAAGTGAAGTGAAACTATTGAACTTAGAATAAGTAAAAAGTTGTAATTTATATGAAAAATATTTCATATCTTGAATACATTCATTTTGTTTTATTTTTTATATTTTTTTTTCAATCCAAAGAAATAATATTAATTATTTGACTTAGAAAAGAGAGAGGAGGGAAAAAAAAGTTAGAATTGATTTTATTATTTCTCACATTTTTATTAATTTTTCTTTTTTTTAAATTAATCAAATCACGTGACTTTTAAAACAGTTGTTCTCTGTTTTTTACTTATTTTTATTTTATCAAATATCCAAACATTTACATTTTTACTAAATCACTGATAAAATCTTCGTAGGTGCTTTCCCTAATCAATAAAAAGAAGAAAAGCGTAAATTATAATATAAATTAATTTTAATATTCTTTTTTATCTTATTTAACGTTGTTATTTCAAAAAATCATTCAATTAATTGAGATTCTATTTTAATATTTTTTTATATCAAGTTCTAATGAAGTAATATTTAAAAAAACAGATATTTTAATATGATTAACAAATTAAATAATACTAATTAAATTTTTAATTAGCATAAACGATAGTTTTTTTGTTTACATTTAAGTTAAGGAGTAGTCTATAATTGTAGAAAAGTACTAAAAACATATTTCCTATAACACAATCTCTTTTGTTATTACGATTAAAAGGTAATGTCGACCAATATTCTTAAAATAGTGATTAAAAAATCGAAAATAGTAAGAAATTCCATTTAAAAATATGATTAATGTACATCTATTATGATTTCTATAACATTACTTCTTCATGCGGATTTCAATAAGAATAATGATTTTGAATTTCTTAACCAGAATACTTTTAACAAAAGTCTAATTAAAATTTACTAAAAACTATAAAATCATGTGTTGATGGAATAACTCTGTTCAATTAAAAATTAACTTTAGCGTATTCACGTTTTAAGTTTAACTCATCTTAGTAGGAATAATGTCCTATTTTTCAACATTTATATTTTTAATGACTATATGCTAATAATGAAAAAATTATGATTACAAATATTTTGTATGATATTGTTTAAAGTAGAAAATATACTTTAATTTTAATTTATACTTCTTTAGTAAGTAAGCCCGTGATTTAGTTCATCGAATTAGAATTACAAATATTTAAGTTTGATTATCTTCATTTCCCTTTTGATAAGGACAAAGTAGATTCATCGATTGGTTTATAAGAGATAGATAAAAAAAAATATTAAAACATATTCTCATCTTTATATAGGTTGAAGAATATCACCAGAAACATGTACATATTTATTTTATTTTTTTAAGTTTTACTTGCATATCGTTTTAAATAAATTTTTAAATTAAGTTTTTCGGATGTTTTATTTCAAATAATATATACAAATTAAACAACATATATAAAAAAGAAAAAGAAAAAATATATATTATATTTTCATATAAATTTTTAATTTCATTTGTATTATTTAACTGTTGTTGCAATTGGCATTGTTTAATAATTAAAGTGGTTAATTTAATGCTTTTAATAAGTTAAAAAATAGTGTGTTCGATATATTAGGCGTGTCTTGTAATTATTAGTTTACATATTCTCAATTTATATATATATATATATATATATATATATATATATATATGTGGGGTTACTTACTTATATAATTTATTAAAGTGTATCAAATTTTAATTGAGAAAAGTACTCTCATACATTATAGATTCTAAGTTTTACAAAATATTTATATTAAAATCTTTTCTATAATTATTAAAATCCTTTTATTAAATATAAATATTTTGTAAAGATTAAAACCAACTATCAAGAATCAAAATAAAAGTAAAGAAAAAAAAGCATACTTGAGAATACGAACAGTTAATCCAATACTTATTCATCATGCTACAATTGTATAAAAACCAATTCCACATAACTAAAACAAAACAGACCGTTTTTAACTTTATTGGTCAGATATGATTTTGGAAGGAAGAATTGATTCTCATAGTTTTCCAAACACAGTAATGATTAGATGCAAGCACCGTCAAACAAATATGCTCAATTAATCGTCATTTTCCATATAAATCTCATACTATATAGTAGCTGAATGATTAGGTTACATTCACATATAGATGAATTGAATTGATAACAATGGATTCTTGAATATCGTTTTACCATCCCCCGAGTATGTACATGTACATACATTAGAGCTGAGATAATCAAAGGTAAAAACGCACTGCATTTCAACAAACCTTCCGAATATTTAAACATAGAACCATAAAAATTACACTTGTTCCTGGTGTACCGTGGCTGGTCCTGGTGCTATTGCGAACTGTAGACCTCTACGCTGCCCAGATTGCAGAACAAAAGCAACTTGGGTTGCCGCTAGTGCTGCAGCTTCCTGCTTCACAATATAATACAAAAATGTAAGAAATTACATACAAGGGAGAAAATCCCACTGCATGTATTGCAGTTTCCCAGATGCACATGAACACGAACATTGGATGCAACCCAAAATGAAACCATACATAGCATTACTATTCTGAAAATAATGGACTGACTAAGAAAATCAGAACAAATATTAATAACTATAATGAATACTGACTTGTCTCTGTCGTCGACGCTGCAGAATACTGATTGCCCAGGCCATAATGTAGCAAGGTAATAAAAATCCAGCCGCTCGAAGCAAGAAAAGCTGACGAGAATTGTGAGCTAATTAGGTTTGGCTCCAGATGCATTTGAAATCAACACATAATGGGACATATGAACAACTTAAAGAAACTAAATTCACTTACAGAGAAAAAATTGGATGGATCATCGTCAGAAGAATCACTATCCGAGACAGAAAGTGCATGCCGCAAGAGGAGAAGAGCCATTAACTGATCCAAAAGAAGAGTTAGGCTTTAAATCATGTCCACATACTAGCTTGTTCACATTATAAAGTATAACAAATGCACGTCAAGTATATAACAGCACTAAATGAAACGAAGCTTCATCATTTTATGGCAACGTTTGGTCCAGCTTATTTTGGGCTTCATCTTTCCTCAATAACAGCTATTATAAACACAATAAATAGCTCTAGAAAATCAAAAGACCTTTTTTCAATGAAGAAAACAAGAAAAACTTTTACATAAATTAATTTTGGAACTTCTCTAATATTGCTTCCACTTGTCAAGATCAAGCCACATAATGAAACTTAACTTAAAAGTAACTTTTAGGACTTAAAAATTAATCAAATTTTCAAACAGCTTTAACCTAAATTTAACTCAGGTTTTGAAGATCCAAAAAGTGCTCAGTCAATCACTCCCCAACCCCATATCCAATGTGCTATCCATTACCATAGCACAATTATATTTGGTAGAAAGAAACACGGGGTTAGTGCCTTACAATTAAAGCAGCTGAGCGGCAGAATGCAGCCCCACTGGCATTGGAAGCAGCATACTCATCATATTCAGCATCCAAGAATTGACGTTCTGCCTCTGCAATTGCCAAGAGCCGAGGATCACGCAAGTCCAAAGGTGTGCCAGATATTGTCCAGCCACCTCTGCAAGAATATTGACAACTTGTTAAGGGGACGAGCTTCAATTTTTTACAAATAAGGCATGATGGCCACGATGCAACTTACTAAAATAACAATACACATAAAATGTAATGGAAAACCATTATTTACAAAATGAAAATTTCAGCTTACCCTATATCAATGGTAGTTTCTTCAGGGTTAGGACGAGGAGGTGGTGCAGTATACCCAGGTTGATAAGGCTGAGTGTTACATGCATAAAAAGGAGGAAATAATTCCCATCAAATTAAGCACAAAATATAATTGCAAGGATTCCAGTAAGACACGGGACAGCCACCATTTGGTTCAATCCAAAAGGTGAAATTAATAGAAGTAATCTGAACAATATACAATCTAAAAATACAAAATTATATATTCTAGACCATGAATAATGTTTTCCCTCCCCCTCCAAAAGCAGGGAGGTTATGGAACAAGGTGTACAGTACAAATGCATCCTCGTAGAGGCAGCTAAAACTCCAGAATATCTTGAATTGCAATGCAAGATGCCCATGTTTGGTACATGGGTAGCAGGCATCGCATCTCAACTCCCATCCAAGAACTTGAACGAATCTCAAATTCAACACAATTAAGAGTCAAGACAACCTTTTTGTAATATATTGACAGTTCAACCTTTCATAAAAAAGTGTAGGAATATAAAATGGTTTTAAATCAAGAAAACAAATACAATTTTTTTTTAAATCCATGCATGTTACACTTATTGTTGCTGCAGGAAGGCCACGCCAATGGCTTGTTTATTTAGAGGAAAAAGGGATGGCTGTGTCATAAAGGAGAGAAGTCAATAGTTAGAAATGCAGTTGTAAGTTATTGTTCTCAAATCAGCGGGCATGAGATGACTAGATTCCAGTTCATGGAGGACATGTAAGCAGAGGGTGTTAAAAGCAGAACAAAGTAAATATGACAGTTAAGGTTATAGGAGGAGTAACTATTTTCTTATGGATTTTGGCTATTAGCTCAGGGTAAGATCTTAAACAGGACTTGTCCTGATTATCTTTACTTATTTCAATACCATATCCAATGTCTCAGTGAAATTAGTAAGTTAATCAAGCACACATATACTTCATCAACCTGTCGATGCACCCTCATAGGCAGAAAAATAATCTTTTGTGAGAAAAATTTTATGGGGCCCCCTTCTAGGTCCAACTAATAAAGCTATACACTTAAAATAAGCTCTCCTATCATTTCCCATCATCATACCTGATGACATATCTCACAAGTAATGTCTCCTTTCTCATCACACCAATGCTGAACACACTTTCTGTGAGCATACTGCACAAAACCAAAAGGTAACAGTTCAAGAATTAGGAATACTGAACGAGAGGTGAAAAATGAAACTGAACCTGACACATATAACAATATTCCTCCTCCCTTCTTTCTCATTCCTCTATAGAAGCTGTCTATATTAATGCATTTACCAGAAAATAAAGAATACAGAGCATTTTCTCATATGAATAATTAGCTGTCATTTGTCAATAAAACATGGAACTAATCTACAAACAAAGTAAAGTAATAAAATAAGAGAATGTTTGTCTTTCGGTTAGGAGCCACCCAACAAATGTTCAAAAAGCCTCGTTTGATTTTTTGGACCAATTTGTAAACAGAGATTTGCTTCGACTTTGCCTTCAAATTTTGAAAACTTAAATCAAAACAAACAATAAGAACGCAAAAATCATATCCCATTTAAAATCTCATGAACATGTATGGACCAGGGCAGCATCTAGTCTAGGAAAAGAAAACAGTGCAGATACATAACAGAGTCACAAAACTAAAATCCTTCTACCCAAGTCAAAGCAAGCATCTGCTCAGTAACTACCATCAACACAAAAATCAACTTATAAATATCACCCCTTAAAAATAGTTTTCCACATTGAACGATCATTTAACCTACAACATAACTTCTAAATCCAAAGCGCAGAAATCATTATAACTAACAAAATATAATTAAACTTTTCTTTCTAACTTTTCTTTTCCCACAAAACAAATTTAAAATTCAAAATAAAAAAAGAAAAATTCCCAAAGACACAAATTGATACCTTAAGACTGCCGCTACAGGCGCAGGGCGTTTCCAAATTGGAAACGCCGTCCTCCTCCTGGCAGATGCGGCACTCCGCCATCTGGATCAGCGGCTCCTCCTCATCACCTCCCTCCTCGACGCGATCCTCCGCCGGAGCGGTGCCGGAACTCCCGGCGACGGCTGTGGTGGCATCCGCGGCAGCGGGAGGCGGAGAGGGCTCGGAGGGAAGCTGCGCCGGCTGTGCCACCGGGTCAACGGGGACAGGGCGCGCGAGACGGTCAACGAACAGCACCAAGTGATCGCTCATTGGAAAAACGAAACCCAAATCAAAACCCTAACGAAAGAAAAGCAAAGAAAAAAAAACGCAATTTCAGATCGAACAACACAGACGCAATAGAAAAAATTAGGGGAAATCGTGGAATCTCACGAGGCAGAGCAGATCTCGAGGTTTCACGAAAAAGCGAGAGAACATCTTACCGGAAAATGGAAATTGCGAGAAAGAGAGAGAAATGCAATTGAAACTGCGTTTTGTGTTATGTTATGTTTATGCTATGTTGCGTTGTTGCGCGTTTTGTTCCTCTTGTTTTTTGTATTTTATCTTTTCTTTTATATTAAATTTTGGGTCTGAAAAGTTTGCTTGAAAAATGGATAAAGGAAAGTAGGGACTAAGGAAGATACTGTGTTATGCCAGTGCCACGCTTGAGAAATTCAACGTTATCGACACACGTGTGAAGGGTCCTTTTCGTCATTGACGCGTCTTATGCCTTGCCGCTAAACGACCGTTTCGTTTGCTCCGTTCTTACCGAGTCTTTTTTATTGTGTCGTTATTTCCACAGTTACGGTCTTTGACGAAAATATCAGATAAATCTGACTTTTGAACAATTAAGTAACTTAATTTTTTATTCGTTGCAAATTATTTATAAATAAAAGAGTATAAAAAATTACTTCAAATACATCATACTCTATTTTCAAGTGTTATGTGTATGCTTTCTTTGATTTATTTAAAATAAATAAAGCTACGGTCAAAAGTGTAACACTTTAATTAATTACAGATAAGTTTTTTTTTTCAAAATCGTCAATATCAAAAATTATTAAATTTTATCATGCAATATGATGTTTATATTGAATGATAGTATAAGAAAACTTATGTACACTCTGCTTAAAAAATACAAATATATATATATATATATATATATATATATATATATATATATATATATATATATATATTGTTTGGTATTAATATGATAAATAAATAAATAAGTGTAATGATAAAATATGTGAAGTTTTTTAATAGAAATAGTTATATAGGAAAATATTCAATGAAGATAAATGAAATATTAAAATATTATTAGTTTCTACCATTTAAACATTTTCAAACAAGTATTAACTAACATTAATGGACATGTTGAAGGATATAGGCTTGTAGAGACCTATATTTTGCACTGTCGTAAATAACTCCTTTAATTATATTTTAAATCACAAAATTATTATTACCTTATCTATACAACAAATTAATAAAAAGAACATTGAAAATAAACTATTTACGTAATAAAAGCGATTAGACATATGACTATCCTGAGTACTTTTAATAATCACATGTAAGTTTTTTCTCTTTTTTTTCATGCAAATGTCTAGTACATATTGTTTCTTTAGTAATGTTTTCATTAAATTATAAATAATACGTCATGAAAAATAATAATACATATATTTTTATTTAAATAAATATATAAACATTAATTTTTAATTCATCAAAATAATATCATAATAAAATATACAAATATAATTATTTATGTTACTATATATAAATAAAATTAATAATTTTTAAATATTTAAGAACATGTCAAATATATATATATATATATATATATATATATATATATATATATGGGGTTTGCTAACGTGCATATGCCTGTTTTTCAGTTGGTACATTTTAGCAATGTGTACCGGGTTTTAGTAGTCATCCTATTATAGTCCCAACTGAAAAAAATCAGAAACACTGATCGTTAAACAATCTTACATAAAAAGATTTTATAATGAGTTTTCATTTTATAATTTTTGTCTTATCTAATTTTATATAATTTTCACAAGCATAAAGGAATTGGTAATTGACCTGAAAAAACATCAGAAATACTCGTTGTTAAATAATTTCTTACAAAAAAAAAATGATTTTATAATGAGTTTTCATTTTATAATTTTTGTCTTATCTAATTTTATCTCATTTTCACAAGCATAATGGCATCAAAGGAATTGGTAATTGGCCTGGAAAAAAATCAGAAACACTCGTTAAACAATTTCTTACAAAAAAATGATTTTATAGTGAGTTTTCATTTTATAATTTTTGTCGTATATAATTTTATCTAATTTTCACAAGCATAATGACATCCAAAGGAATTGGTAGGTAATTGGCCTGGAGGGTTTTTTTAAAGATGATGATTCAACATATGCAGATGATGAAATTAGAGAGGTTAGTGAACATGGTGAAATTGAAGAGATCTTGAAAGGTGAATATGTCAATGACTCAACTCTAAAGACAAATTGTTTAATAGTAAGTGTTTCTAATTTTTTTTCAATTGGGGCTACAGTAGGGATGACAAAGAAAAGATTAGACTGAGAGAGATGAAAGAAAAAGGATTCAGAGGAATGAGAGATGTGACTAAGGGTTTCAGGGTTTTTTTTAGTTTTAATAATAAAAATTATTAAAATACCCTTAACCTTAAAACTTAGAATCCATGATATATATTGGTATTTTTGTCTACTAAAACTCGATACACATTACTAAAATACCAACTGAAAACCAGGTGTAAGCTCGTTAGAAACCCATACATATACGTGTGTGTGTGAAGAAAGTTAAAATATAGTATAAGATATATTATTTTCCTAATAATAATGAAATAGATATTTAAAGAGTAACTGAAATTTAGATGAGGGAAGAAGAATAATTTGTGTCCCGAAAGACAATAAATGAATGTTGTTGAGAGATGGTGTCCGTATTCATAATAGCATTCCACCTGTCTCTCATGTTGTTTTGTGCTGTATTTCATATCAAATATCTAAAATCTCATGTGCCATATATCTCTATAAAATTTGTTTGGTAATAAGAAAACAAAGTGAATCATAGTTCAAAGGAATTGTTTGGAAAACCTAAAATAAAATTAATCATATGATATGTATTATAGGGTAAAGTATTTTTTTTAGTACCGTCTAATTTATTTTTCTCGTCTCAACTGAAGAGAATAAAAAATATGTCATAAAAAAATGTTGGTAACACGCATGAGGTTTTCATAACAAAATTATTTTAATACAAGATACAATTGTTATAAATTATAAAAGTTCCTTCTTTATTTTATTAATTAGAATTTTATCTTTTTAAATATTTAGCTGCGCACATAATCTCTAAATTCTAAAGTAATCTAACTATATATACTTCAAACTATATTTTTGAGAAGAAAGTAAAGGGATTTAGATAAGTAATTAATTTTCTATTAAGGACTTTATTCATTTGTTCTTTAGCTGTTTTCTAAAAAAAATTATTGGTAGAGTTTGAAATTTGGAAACTAACTACAATCTTAATCTTAGTGTAATTTTTGGAAGTATATAAAGAAAAGTTTGCTAATAAGTACATTAGGGAGTTATGATGAAACTCTAATAAATTAGATGGGTGATTGGATATGTGAAAAAATGAGGTTATTAAACTAATATGCATATTTTACATATAAAATGTTGAAATAATATAAAGTATATAAAAGATTATTGATTAGTTAGAAAACATTTTTAACAATATTGTTAATATTTTTAAGATATTTAATCATATGATAAATGTTAAATCGTTAGTTGTATCATATATTGGTGAAAAAAAAACTTTTTGTATCAATATTACTGAGTGATGGATTGAAACAATTCCTAAATGATGGTTCATATTTATATATATCACTCACTAATACTTAATTGACATAATAGTGTTGATACTCTGACTATGTTGCATGAGTTCTTAAAACATGTGACATCATGTTAGTGTTAAAACAATATTATGATTGCTTAAACATTTGTAAAAGCAAAATATATTATGTTTATAAAACTTGTTGCATAGGTCGCAATAGTGTTGGGATCATGCAATAGGAAACTATATTTTTTAGGGTTAAATATGTTTTTAGTTCTTTAAGTATTATGCGTTTTTGGGTTTCGTCACTCTTTCAAAGTTTGTTTCACTTTCATCTTCTTCTTTAGGAAACTATAATTTTTAGTCCTAAAAAAGCAACAACGTTAAATTTTCTCTAAGGTGACTAACGATGTGTCACGTATGATGCCAACTTTCATGGTAATTGTGTGCCACATTTCTATTTTTTTATGAAACTCGGAATAGGGGTTTATTTACTTGAAAAAATAGGGTTCTTTAGTTATCTTCAATCAGTTAAGAAAAATTATTCTTACTCGAAGCAAAATTAGGTTTTTTGATGTGGTAGCGGTGCTTGGTGTGGCTGCGGTGGTCATTGCAGTCGCTGTGAAAGAAACGCATAAGCAAGGAAGGTAATTTTTTGGTTTTGTTTTTCGTTTAGGATTAGTGTTATTTGGGCGTAAAATGTTGATGTTACAATGTAGGTGTAGAAATGGTTTTCGACGTGTGTTTGCATCACATGGGGAAGTTCGTTAACAATAAGGGACTATAATATGTTGAAGGAGAGGTACACGTTATAAAAGGAGTTGATCCCGATCGGTGGTCGTATTTTGAAGCAGTGTGGATTGTTAAAGAATTCAAATATGATGTAGAGTTCAAGTTATGGTGGAAGGGGTCCAAACAAAGACTGATGAACAATCTCAGAATATTGAGTGATGATAGGGAAACAATTTACTTGGCTAACTATGCAGAGGAGAATAACGAAGAGGTTAAAATCTATGTGCAACATGTTCGTAGTGAGGTAGTTGAAGTTAAGTTTCTTACTTTTGGTGAAGAGGCAGATGAAGGACACATACACGAGATAGAGGAAGAGGTAAATGTGGGTCACCAAGAGGTTAATGTGCATGAGGAAGAGGTCCAAATGGCTGAGAAAGAGCCTTATGGTGCTGAGGAACAGGAAGAGGTTAATATGGATGTAGAAGAGGTCGAAATAGTTGAGGAAGAGCCTTATGGTTATGAGGAACAGGAAGATGTTAATGTGGATGTAGAAGAGGTCGAAATGGGTGAAGAAGAGGCTTATGTTGGTGAGGAATAGGAAAAGGTTAATGTGAATGTAGAAGAGGTGGAAATGCCTGATGAAGAGGCTTATGCTGGTGAGGAACATGAAGAGGTTAATGTGGATGTACAAGAGTTAGAAATGGCTGAGGAAGAGGCTTATGGTGGTGAGGAATAACCTTATGTTTATGAGGAACAAGAAGAGGGGAATGTGGTTGAGAGGGAAGTTGAAGCTTCAGCTGAAGAAAATATGGATGACAGTGAAAAAGAAATAATGGCAAATGATGATGATGGGTTTGGGATTGAGAATAAGAGGATGGAGCAAGATTGTAGAAATATTAATCTTGTATTGGAAAGGTGGAGTAGAATGAAAAAGAAGAAGAATATTGCGAGGAAAAGAAGCAATGTTGGTGAAGGGTCATTTATGATTAATGAACAAGTTGGACACCATGACATAAAAGAAGAATACAATAATGATGAATTGTCTTCTGATGTAGATAGTGATAACGGTGTGAGCTTGAAAAGGGGGAAGTTTCCAAAGTATAGAGCGGATGATATGAACAAGACCTTCAAATTCAAATTGGGGATGGAGTTCTGTTCATTAAAAGAATTTAAAAATGCGCTAATGGAACATAGCGTTTTAAATGGAAAAGAAGTTAAGTTTGTGAAGAATGATCTCAAGGGAGTTAGGGCAATTTGTAAACACAAATATGGTTTTTTTATTATGGATAGCAAGGTAGGAGGCAGGCAAATGTTTAGGGTCAAAACTCTGGTTGGGCGTCACATATGTGGAAGGGTTTTTGGAAGCAAAAGTGCGAGTGCACAATGGATTGCACAAGTATTAATAGACAGGTTTGTAAATGTGGGTAACATGACAGTGAACCAAATCATTGATGACATTAAGAAGTCATTCAGTGTTGGAATAACTCCCTGGAAAGCTGTATAAGCAAAGCAAATTGCAATGGATTCTCTAGTGGGTGATGAAGAATATGTTCGTTTATATGATTATGTGGGTGAATTGTTAAGAGTTAAGACTGAAATCTTCAAGATTAAGGTCAATCAACCCCAGCCGACTTTGGAGGTTTGGATCATTTTATATGTGTTTAGAGGGCTGTAAACACAACTTCTTAAGTAGTTACAAGCTATCATATGAAGACAACATATGGTGGTCAGTTGTTAGTGGCACTGGCCAGACTTAAACAAAGTAATTTTTGCCTTCATTAATTTACATTTTATTTAATTTTTCATTTCTAAATTAAGCTTTGTATGCTTCATCCTCACAAATATTTAATTATTAAATAGAATCAAAGTGTCCCAAAATCAATGTTGTGAACCTTTTAAGTTTAAAGTGTGATTAGTCGACTCAATATTCAATAATTAATTTAGTGTTGAATTAAAATTAACTTCACTTACTCTAGTGTCTCCTTTATCCTTAACACTATTTTACGACATCAATAGTAAATATTCTTTTAATATTTTGAATTAATTAAAAATTAAAAAAAATAAAGATTATTTAATGATTTGTTTATATTTTACTTAAAAGCATTTATACTTGTTAGAATAGAAAAACTAATTTATATTACAATCGTCAACCATGAGATTATATAATTAGTTTACAAACGTAGGAGAGTTAACATTAAGAACATGCTAACAATCACACAGAAATAATTAAAAAAATAATGCATAGTACGCCTTTTTATTTAATAACTTTACGTTATAAAATGTTTAACCATTTATTTTTTTTAAAATTTTATTTAAAACATTTTAACAAGTTTATAATAATAATAAAAAATAACTGAACGAATCACAAAATATTAAAATTAATTTAAACTAAAAAAAATGAAGTCACAGTAAATATATTTAATGAAAAATGGAAATAAATCCCCTGTAGAATAGTAGTTGATGGGTAGTTAGATGGAATGATAAAGTCAAATTTGTATTTGTTTTGTTTGGAAAACTCGTAGCAGTTTGAATAGTTGAAATTAAAAAGTTGGAAAAAGGTTGCTTCTAAATTCAACCATAGCATTCAAAAAAGTTAATATCATTGTCTCTTTATTCAAATATTTTCATTAATTTTTCTCTGCTTTCGTTGTACCGATTGTTTCTCAGAACATTTATTTTATTGAAGAATCAACTTTGTCATAATGAGTGGGCCAATACGATCTTCAAAGGCCCATTAATTGTGTATGAGTTAATTTCGTTTGGTTATGAAGATAACAATGCGATGTATGAACTAATTTTTCTGTTGATCTTGTAAGACACGTGCGATTGTTAAGTTTTGAAGCCTCAACAACAAAAATTAGATCATGGCTGCATGGGAGCTGGGTCACCTCAAGGCTTTTATCTCATAATTTATAAAATCCATAATAATGTTTCATTAGGGTGTTGCTCCCTCCATCACCACAGCCTTCTCCCTCCACCTCCCCTTTACTATTTTGCTCCTCAGTAAAATTTTATTTTTAGAATTATTGTTTTTTAATTTTACTCATTTATAACATATTTCACTGATAACCTACGTAGTTCCTTGTATGAGTAAAATATTTTTCTGCAAAGCTCAGTGATCGTGAAAAGAATTATCAAACAATCTTCCTCTTGCTTTCGGTGCAGTACGTGGTGCAGTGCGTTTGTGGTGTAATGTGCTTGTCGTGGTTCCTCTCCAGGTACGTAGTCATAATCCTTCCAATAATCCTAAACCCTAAACCCTAAACCCTTCCAATAATCCTTCCAATAATCCTTTAACCCTAAAACGTAAAATGGAAACGAAGCCTAAACGGATTGTCGCAACCGGAATCGCGACGGGACGACGATCCAAAAAAAACGAGTTTTGGAAAGAGATTTTGGAGTCGCCACCATAGTTTATTCTGGAAAACTACGGAAAAACCATAAAATAATAAGACACGGTCCGCGAAAACCAGATTCTGGGTTCGGGAGTCGGTTACGCGTAGGGAAGGTATTAGCACCCTACAGCGCCTGCCCGAGGGCAGTACCTTTAACTAAATGCGCGAATGTGATGTGGTTTTCAAAATGTTTAACTATCCCCTAAAATAAAATTCTAAATAAACAAAATATATTTTTTAGTTTTTTGGGCCCGACAAGGATTGACCTTGCTCCTACGTATTCTCATTCAAAATGAGAAATCAGGGTTACGTAGTTCTTTTAGAAACTGTTTGAGAGATTTGTTTGAGAAATTGATTGAAAGATTTGTTTGAGAAAATGATTATGGGTAAATTTGGATTTTTGGGAAAGTGAACCTGACAAGGGCTAGCCTTGCTCCTACGTATCTCCACTTTTGATGGAGAATCAAGGATCACGTAGTTCTGGGTAGGAAGATTGTTTGTTGTTTAAAATTGTTGATGTTTTTGGGTTTTTTGAAGATTTTATACCCTTTTCGTATTTTGTTTAAGAAAGAGAAAAGGTTGTTAGCACAAGGACGATGCGTGCGATCACACATGTGCATAAACCTTTAAAACATATTTTTTTGTTAATTTTACTTAAGGAAAAGAAAAGGTTTTTAGCACAAGGACGATGCGTGCGATCACACATGTGCCTAAACCTTTAAAACATATTTTTTGTAATTTTAATTAAGAAAGATAAAAGGTTTTCAGCACAAGGACGATGCGTGCGATCACACATGTGCCAAAACCTATAAGACATATTTTTTGTAATTTTAATTAAGAAAGATAAAAGGTTTTCAGCACAAGGACGATGCGTGCGATCACACATGCGCCAAAACCTTTAAAACATATTTTTTGTAATTTTAATTAAGAAAGGGAAAAGGTTTTTAACACAAGGACGATGCGTGCGATCACACATGTGCCTAAACCTTTAAAACGTATTTTTTTGTAATTTTAATTAAGAAAGAGAAAAGATTTTCAGCACAAGGACGATGCGTGCGATCACACATGTGCCTAAACCTTTAAAACGTATTTTCATAAATTCCTTTATTTAAATTGTAAATATTGCATTATTAAATATATATTTTAGGATAAGTAAAGTAGATAGAACAAAATAAAATAATAAATAAAAATAAAAATAAAAAATAAAAGAAATAAATAGGACAAATGGAATAAGATAGACGAGAATAAATGAAATAGAATAAAATAAAATAAGAAAAACAAACAAAATAAAAATAACGAGCGTTGGGTGGATCATAAACGGACGTTGAGAAAGAGGAGAAATAACGAGCGTTCGTTTCGGGGATTAATGAACGTTCGTTGAAAGTGGGGAGAAAGAACGAGCGTTCGTTGGGTGGATTAACGAACGTTCGTTGAGAATGAGGAGGAACGAGCGTTGGGGGGAATCAGTATCACGAGCGCTCGTACGTTGAGAAACGAGGCTGAAGGACGAGCGCTCGTTGGGGGACGAGCGGACGCTGGGAAACGAGGCTGAAGGACGAGCGCTCGTTGTGGACGAGCGTTCGTTGGGGAGATGGTGAACGTACGCTGGGAAACGAGGCTGAAGGACGAGCGCTCGTTGGGGAACGAGCATTCGTTGGGGAATTGGTGAACGGACGCTGGGAAACGAGGCTGAAAGACGAGCGCTCGTTGTGGACGAGCGTTCGTTAGGGAGATGGTGAACGTACGTTGAGAAAATGAGGCTGGATGACGAACGTTCGTTATGGACGAGCGTTCGTTGGGAAGATGTGGGAAATTGATGACGAACGCTCGTTATGGACGAGCGTTCGTTGTGAAGATGAGAGAAATTGATGACGAACGCTCGTTATGGACGAGCGTTCGTTGTGAAGATGAGGGAAATCGGTGACGCACGCTCGAAAAAGGCCTAACGTGTGTTTAATTATGGGCTTGGCCCACCCAGGTGGTTTCTAACCTAGAATTCCCCTAGGGGTTCTGCCCTCCCATCCTCATTCACTCATTCACGCCGTTCCTCTCAAATGAGGCCAACATCTCCTTCTCTCTGACCAAGAACCCTAGTGAAAGTCACCACCTCTGCGCGCACACTAACGTTTCTGCCAGATCGACCACCGCTTGTGCCGCCGGAGCCCTCGTCAGCCCAAGCAGAGTCCGCCAGCTCCTTCTCTTCTCGTGCGGCTGGAAGACGGGTTTCTGCTTCCTCTCCTTTTCTTCTTCACGCAAGACCCAGGCTCACCGCCAACACACGCGGTTGCTGGGGAAGCTCCAGATTCGGCGCCAGTGATAACGGGGACAGCCTTGGTGGGTGTTTGGGTTAAAAAATTTTGAAAATGGCATTGGTATGGAATTGTGTATGAAGGATATCAGTTTACAGGTTTGGATCCTGCAAAAAGAGTATTGGTCTCTTGTTGAAGGTCGTGAGGCGTGTTTGGGTTGTTGGGAATGGATGAAGGAGATATCTGAAGAGTGAAATAGAGGCCTCAATGGTGTTTTTGCGCGATGATAGGTGCAGTGGATGATGGGTTATGTTCTTTGATGGAGGTGTTCACGGGGTTGGAGATGATGGAGAGTGGTCAGAGGCGAATGATGAATGGAGAGTAAGATGAAGATGATAGGTGTTGGTGACTCGAAGGAATCGGAGATGAAGGCAGAGGAAGATATGGGGTTCGAAGGAGGTGTTGCACGGAGAAGAAAATGGATTTGGCAGGGGCGTGTGGTTGGGAGTGATGAGCCGAGGGGTGGCAAATGAATATGGTTGATGATTCAGGGAGGGGGAGTGACACGCCGAGGGAGTTCTCGGTGGTTGGGAGGGCGGTTCCAGTGGAGAACGGAATGGTTCGGTGAGGATGAAGACGCTGTTCTATTATCTCTGTTATCCCATTTACTGCTTCAATTTCAATGTTGATGGTTGGAAATGGGCAGAGGCGTGGAAGCCTATTTTGATCGAAGTGGAACAAAAGAAGCAGATAGGAGTGGGTCTGGGGAGGATGATGATGATCGATAACAGTGAACATGAACCAATATCCACAACACTAAGAGCAATCAAAGACAGTCATAGGCAAGCCCAGCAACTTCAACATACATATGTGCATATGTGCCAGAGCAAACAAACAACTCACTAAAACAACATTACTTACCTCTCGAAGATCCACTTACTATGGTAAGCTTGCGTTTCCAATGAATCCCCTTCTCCCTTGAATGGCCGACTTCTCCCTTCTCTTTGCTGTGAATAATGTCTCTGGTCCTTCTTTGCAAGTGTCAATGGTGAAGGCTCGAGAGGCAGTGTGTGAAATCCTCCCCTTCTTGCTCTCCAAAACCAGAATAATAATCCCTTCCCTCTGCTCTCTCTGCCTTTTTTTTGCGATTCTCTCCGTGCTTTTTCAATTCTCTCTGTGCTTTTGCAATTCTCTCTGTGTCCCCTCCCCCAAATCGCTCCGTACCCAATTTCGTACGTAAAAACCAAAACGTTTCTGCCACCCCGCCACTCGCAGCCACGGTTTTCTGCTCTTCCCTTCCAACACGCACACCCCGTACCCTGTCTCCTAACTCCCAAACATTCTTTTCTCCTTTTTTCTTTTTTTCATCTTACTAAAAGACAAAAATACCTTTTTCTTCTTTTTATTTTTTATTTTTTATTTATTTATTTTTTATAATATTAGAACAAAATAGAATATAAATGGAATAAAACCACAAAAATAATAATAAAAATAAAATAAAATAATAACAATAAAAATAAAAAGAGAAAAAAAAAAGAATAAGTAAGGTGAGAACATAATAAATAAAAAATCATAAAATAAGTAAATCAATAAAAATAAAGGGATAGAAAGCAAAATAAAGTAAAACAGTAAAAAAAAATAGAAATAAAAAATAGGAACATAAACTACAGTAAAAGCAAAAAAAACAATCCGGACGAAATTTGGTATTGACACGGATGACATCCTTCAACGGATGTCAACATCCGTTTAAGGCAAAACGGATGTCGACATCCGTTTCGCCTTAAACGGATGTTGACATCCGTTGAAGGATGTCATCCGTTTAAGCTTTGTTTTAATTTTATGTTTCTGTTATTATTTTATTAGATATTTTAATATTTTGATTTATTATTTTTGAATATCTTTTTAATGTATTTTAATAATGTATATTTATATTAGTTTATATTTAAATATTAAAATATTAAAATAATAAAATAATAAAAATAAAAAATTTTAACTTTAAGGATATAATTGGAATTAAAGATAATTGGGGAGGTGGAGGGAGAAGGCTGTGGAGGTGGAGGGAGCAACACCCGTTTCATTATTATCTCATAATTTATAAAACCAAGGGTTTACCTCTCTTCTGTTAAGTTACTTAAACGTGAGAGAGGGTTACTCCTTACACCACCCAGATTGCTTTCTGCATCCCCAAAAGTTTTAAAAAATTCTAAAACTATCATTTACATTTTAAAAATCCTACACCCTACTTCTTTTCTTCATCGAATGTTGATATTTGTTGAAGAAAAAAATTCTTCAAGAGATATACATCTGTTTAAGCTTTATGCTTTATTTTTTTAGTTTTTAGCTTATTAAAATATTATATTTTAAATTAATTTATAGATTATTTAAATTTTTTTATTTTTTAGAATATTACTTAAATTTATTTTTTAATTAATTTTAATAAACGGATATGTCACATCCAGATGTGTTCTTTTTTTAAGCTTTTAGTTTATTAAAATATTATATTTTTAAATTAATTTATAAATTATTTACTTTATAAATTATTTAATTTTTTTTTGTTTTTTTATAATATATTACGTAAATTTATTTTATTTTATTTAATTAAATAATTATTATTAATTTAATTAATTTAAAGTAAAATAATTATTAAATTAATTAAATTAATAATAATTATTTAATTAAATAAAATAAAATTGATTTACGTAATATATTATAAAAAAATAAAAATTTAAATTATCTATAAATTAATTTAAAATATAATATTTTAATAAATTAAAAATTGAAAAAAAAAACTTAAATGGATGTGACATATCCGTTGCTTATAATTAATTAAAAAATAATATAATTAAATTAATATTAATTATTTTATTGAATAAAATAAAATTAATGTATATATAATTACATAACAAATTTAAAAGAAATTTAAATAATATTTATATATTAATTTAAAATACAATAAATTAATAAATTAAAAACTAAAAAAAGCATAAAGTTTGAACAAATGTGGCATATCTGTTGAAGAATTTTTTCTTCAACACAGATGTTGACATCCCTTGAAGAAAAGAAGTGAGAGTGTATGATGTTTTAAAATATAAAAGATAGTTTTGGAATTTTTAAAAAATGTGGTGATAAAGGAAGAAAGTAACCTCGAACGTGAAAAACGAAACTTGCAAGCCCAAGTAGAGTACTTTTTGTTTGCTAAAAGTAATATGAAGCCCAATATAGTTTGGGTGTGGCCATTTCCTTTTTTCTTTTTCCCTTTAGCCAAATGTTTCTTTCTTCTCCTCACACATTTCTTCTTGCACCCTCATATTTTTTTTAAATTTTAAAACTATTTTTACAATTCAAAATACTTACACTCTTTTTGTGCGAATTTTTGAAAGATTTTTCTCACAACGAATTTCAAAATCTATTGAAAGATTTTCTAAATCTTTAATAAATTTTGAAATTAGTTGAAGTTTTTAAAATGAATTTCAAAATCTATTAGGAAGATTTTTTTCTTCAACAAATATTAAAGTCTGGTGAAGAAAAATATAATCCTGACTATTTTGAAAATGTAAGAGTGGATGAAGAAATGTGTGGAGGTAGATTAAGAAACACTGACAAAAGTAGTAAAAAGAAAAAGAATTGTTATTGTTGAAGCTGAAAGCAATGAGTAAAGATGATGGTATGTACAATCATGGCAAAGAAGGAAGCAAAACAATTTCTTGTTCACATTTTTTGCATAGAAAAATATGAGGAATGTCTTGGTCATTTGGAATTCGAAGACATCTAGTATGTTGCCAAATTTCACAAATATCACAAGACACCATTCTTTCACCATCATCTTCCATGGTTCCACAACTACAATCCACTGTACCACTGTTTGGATCACGTTCACACATTTGCTCCATGATAATGTTTTCTTTCATGTTGCTGTTACGACCTTGAAGCACCATCTTTTCACCCACTTTCGTTACTCCAAAAACCATTTCACTTCCATTATTCACACTCAAATCCTGAACAGATTCCACCACAAAACTCCTCAAACCCCAGTAAATTTCTCTAAACCTTCTTTCAACCTCCAGCTTCAACTCACTCACAGTAGCATTTCTTTTCAGTGTGAGACATTCATGGGGTGGCATAAAGGCCTTGTTTAGGTACTCATCACCATCACCATCATTCCTCACAAAAACTGTGCAGTAAAGGTTGAGTTTTTCATCCGAACCCAGGTGAACTTGGTGAGAAAAATCTTCCCAGTAATCTCTTATAAAATACTTGGTGTCAAGAATTATCCTTGCTGCTAATGGTATAGCTGAGAGAAACTCCGACCCCATTATAGGTTTAGGGTCTATGAGAATGTACTTGTACAGATAAAGCATGTCTTTCATGAGTTGAGTTCGTGTGATCTTGTACTTGTTGCTCATTACCAGACTTTCATTACAAGTGTAAACCTTAGAAATGTCTTCCAAGCAATATTCCAAGACTTTGGTCACAGGGTTCAAGCTTCTACGGACCAAGTAGTTTCCAACAACATGGTTTCCTAAGGACTTCAACACAAAATCTAGCAGACCTGTGTCTCCAATGTATGCACGAGCAGCATCTCTAACTTGTTGCCTTGAAACCCATCTGAACTCAGTTTTTTTCAAGGCTTCAACAATGACCCTTGTTGCCATCTCAATCCTCTTAGGGGACCAACGGCAATTGGTCTCAAGCAAGGCAGTTGTGGTGTAAGAGGCAATGGAAGTTTCTGGAGGAAGACGTGATTTGAGGTCTAACATGTAAGAAAATAGGTCACCGAGGGTAACAAGGGACTGATCTGAAAGTGTTTGATATCTTGAGAAGATGAGTGGAATGGCGTGGTTGGAATTGGTTATGTGATGTGTGATCAAGTACAGTGGCATGCTTCTTATTGCTTCTATGGCTTTCTGGTACATTGATTCAGTTACACCAAAGCTTCCTCTGCCATATTTGTAACCCCATCGACTGAACCATGACTCACTGTTTGCTATTCCATTTACAAGTCTCAGTTCCATTCCTTTCTTCTGTGAAATGTCATTCAAACTCACCTTCCTAAACATATATATACATCATTAGTTTTCAATTTTCTTTCATTGCCACAGAAATACTTATGTCAGATCTTTCTCTGTCACCTTTTTCACAACACAAAGTTTACCACATATATATCATATTAATAATGGAATCGAATAACTGTTTGATATAATGTCTTATACAAAATACATGAATGAAATTATGGAATAAACTGTCTAACGTTGTTGAGGAAAATATCATACGATGATTCATAGAGTGTGAAGATAAAATTAATAATGAATTGACCTTGCTTGCAATCCCTTGCACAAACGGTTCCAAAAGTCCATGATCTGGTTTCCAGCCAAATTAGAACCCATTTCCAATCCATTGACACATAGCAAATGGCCGAATCCATTAGAGTGAAAAACACCATGCATCATATGACCCTGTAATTCAATTAATTTGGACTTACCATTGTTAACTGTAGCAGTTCCATCACAGCACCCTTCACAGTTCCTGCAGCTACCAAGTGCTTCCTTTGAGGGTAACACAAAGTGATACTTCTTGTTGCAGATCAAATGGTTTCCCCAGCCTATGCTATATCCAAATATAACCAACATCATTCATCAACCCCAATAAAGTTCTTCTTTTATTATTTATAAAAACATTAAATATATTTTTAGTTTCTAATATTTATTTATGATTCAAATTTTAATATATTTTTCAAGTTTTGAGAAAGTTGGTTGGTAGCATGATATATTGTTCATGCAATGAATCACAGTTGGAAGCGAAGCATGAACATTACCAACGTATTGACAATGCTTGCAATGACGATTGAGCAGTGCTTCTGTTGGCTCTTCAATCACAAACAGCAAGATATGCAAAGGAGGGTGATGATGAACTTCGAGTTGAAAAGACCACATTGGCATGCTTAAATGAGTCTCAAAATTTGCATATTGAAGCAATGCATTCACATTCTGACAAAATGGGCCACCAAAGATGACAGGGTAACCAGGTTCAGCAAAGTTCTTGAACCTGAAAACCCTCCCACACCTCTTCCTTTTGTTGTTCCCATTCACGTCAACATTCAACATGGCCTTTGATTTTGTGAAGCCAAAACAAGTGGGGAGATTAAGGTTTGGAAGTTCAAGGAAAAAAGTGTTATATATATGGTTCTTGTTTCACTCACATTCACACACATGGTGCCTTCAAATAAAATTGGACACGGTGACAAAGGAGTTGCACTGACTTATTGTGTAGCTTCTATTTGCATGACTTGTTTCAAAAATGGGTTTCTTTGAAAGTTTATCGGAGTAACATACGAAACGGTTGGTGTTTTGAAGTAAAGTATGGGTACCATGCAATTATAGCCTCTTCGTTTCCTACAAAATCTATCATCATGTTGGAGTAGTTGATTCCTATCTTGTAGGAACTCAGCCAAATGCAACATCTATTCTCTAACTACCGTAAGGGACATGTTTTGTTAAATTGAACTTGCATTTTTCATGCATGTGATTACTTTGATAAGAGGGTTATTATAAAACCCATTAACTCAGATTTCTTCTTGCCCATTTCAAACTTGTTTCTAGCTCTTTGCCCGTGCCACATATTTCTATCTTTAATTACTTAGCTCATGTTTCTTAAAGGATAAAATAGAGAAAGTAAAACAAAATTACAAGTTTTTCTTTTCTTTATGATATTGGGAGAAGCCGTGTACACAAGATTTGCACTAGAATACTGAAAAGGTTTTAGGCTAGACTATTTTTTGCAAACGTTTTGATAAATGCTTACTGGACAAAAAATAAGGATTAAATAAATTAAACTTATCTTCTGAGTTATGGTTAAATACATGCATGAATTAAAATATTTTTTATTTAAAAAATAAACAGATTTTATAGTTTTTGAAGTGAATAGATAGATTTTAAATTGCTAAATAAACTTATTTTATCTTTTATTTACTTGTTTTAAGTCTTTATTAAAAAAAAAAGAAACCTATCAAACAAGGTCTAAAATTCGTTACTACGTTTGCTACTCTCAAATCTCATGCAGTATACGTATGACACTTGAAGCAATCTACAAAATAAAAATAAAAAATGAGACTTGAAGCATTTTACAAAATAAATGAAAACTGACACTTGAAGTATACGTGTTGGGAAAAAATGTAAAAAAAAAAATCCACTTTATGTTAGCTTCCTCGTACTGTCAAACAAAAAGTATAAAATGAATTGTCTCGATTATTTTAATTAACCATTTTTCTCTTTCGTAAAGTTTTTGATCATGAATTAAATCAAATCACTGGTTTAATCGATAACTTTTCAGGAGTGAATATAGATATGAGACGAGTGTCCACTTTAAATCATAATTATAAACGTTTCTACGGTATTCTTCGAAAACTTGTTTCTTCTCATGTGGTGAAAACATTCTCTTCTAAACAGCAATAAAAATGTTCAAATCTTTTGACTATCCCAAACACGTCCAAAATACATTATCTTTGATTTAGTACATTTTTTATATGGCAATAACTCAAGGAGATTACCCTCTAACCGCCGCCTTTGTGTTATTGTCAGATGTTGGAGAAATAGTGCAATTGCATCATCTTGTGAGAACTAGATGAACCTTCGATTAAACAGCAATTCTCCTTGTAGTGAACTCAATCAACAATTTTCATTCCGAATGCCGTTGATCACATATCGTATCAGACTAGTTCTTCAATGGAATTTTGGGAATTACTTTAATTTTGTGCACAGTTATAGAATTTAACGAAACGTGTATTTAGTTACACGAAACATTGTGCTAGTTACTTACACCACAAACTAATGAGATATGATTCAAATTTCGAAGCCAATCCAATAAAATCATGTAGCCTATAATAAACAGCTTCCGCAACTAGCTTCCCAGGTAGGGAATGATGAATTTCTTTTGTATGTAGCAAATGACAAACTTTCGTAGAGTTTGGTACAAATATAGCACAAAAGGTGTTTTCCGTTGAAGGATGCGGCATTTAGTTCCTCCTAGCAATTCCTAGGCTGACCTGCTCCACTTCTTGCTTTACTGTTATCTGCAACCAGTGAAGCGAGTGGCGCAACAAACAATTCCTGAATTACACTAAACAACAAATATACGTCCTACTCTACACTAGTTCCTCAGGAAGGGTAACTCCATATACCGCATCCAAAGTCCAACCCCATACTATTTTTGAGCCTTGGCTGGCATGGCCTTCAGTAGTTGACCATCAAGTTAGAAAAGGATAAATATTTTCATCATAATCATAACAGTGCCTCCACGTATGTAAACCAAGAACCATGATCTGCGCTACCATCAAGCCTTATCTACCAATGCGCGTGATTATATATCGTCCTTTTTCTAGATCATATATTGTCTTCAACTGAGTTTTCCTCCACCTAGATATAGACCATGCCGTTAACAACACTAATAAAAATCCAATAATTGAGAGGAGAGTAGGCGATTCATCACTGAAAATGGTGGCAATCCAGGTATGGTTCTGTATATCTGCATCAGCTGTTGTTTGCAGAATAAAAGCTCCCAAAGCCCAATCAAGCGGAATACTTCCCACCTGATTAGCAACCTTGACCCTGGCCAACATTGCAGTCAGTAAGATGCAACCAACAAGAACACAAACATGCCAACCAGAAACAGACAATATATGCAATCCCAACCAGAAATGGACAAAAGCAAGTGCAAGCACACAAACATGAATGAAAAATTAATTAACAGTTGAACCCAGGAAAATAAAGGCATCCAGAAACAAAAATTCCATCGTAGGAAATATTTAATGACCAACTCATAATTCATGAATATCTTAGATTTTCAATAAAATATTTCCTATGATGACCAACATAAATAACAACCCTAATCCCAAGATCACACAATTCTGACTTTTACCACACCCACCGATCTTGAACCCAAAAGAAGATTAGTTTGTGTGGGAGCACCATGCTTAGAAACAGGATTGGTGGAATCGGACATACCCACCATGCGGATCACACATAACTTTTTCTCAAACCCCTGAGAGCCGAGTCAGCTCTGAGCCATATTTTGCCTTTTGCCATTTTGACATGATCTCAGTTTTGTGATTCAACATGTGGCTTGTTTTCATCTTTCTTGATGGTGGGAAGAGGGGTTGTTATTCCTGACCATTGGATCTTTAGAATTAAAATTCATTAATGTCGCAATACGCAACAGCCACCAGACCTTGAAGCTTCCATTCATCTACCTACAGGCCTGCACCAAGTCTTCCCCATTGAGCCACCAAAACATCATAAAATCCTCCATTTGGCAGTTAAACAACCAAGCCTCAACCACCAAAATCACCATTTTTTGTCCACTCCATAAGTACCCAAACATTTCCCATCAGAAATTCATATCAACAGACCAAACACCTCATGGAGACCTTCAATGAGCAAACCTAAAATAACTCCAACTTCTGTCAAGCCTATGAATCCCTCATTACGTCAAGAAACATGTTTGAAGAAACTTCTTCATAAACAATTTGAAAAGACAATAAGAAAAAAATGAAATAATATTTGTTTCATGTACAAAAGGGACTAAATGTTCAGTGCCAATAATATTATCAACCTCAATGTACTCAAATACCTTAAATGAAAAACAAGAATACCTCTCATCATCCAAAGCAATTCCAAGACTGTCGTGAAGCAGAGCAACAATATATGCTGAAGAGAAGCAATACCGAAGTAAATCTTCCTCATTATGGGAAACATATTTTTCCTTCAGTCTTAACCAATCCTCTCCACAGAATTCTTGCCCAGCATTAATCAACTTGGACAGATAGGCCTTTGGCCGCAATCCAAAAAACTGACATAAAGATGCAGGAATTAGTGCTCATAACGACATATGGATAATTAAAATAGTAAAACTATAACAGACCATGCTGCATGTCAGAAATCTGAGAAATAATAGGAGTTACAGTTCATTACTGCTATCTCCTTTCTCTAATGCATCGCTTTAAGACAATAACAAAATTGAATTATACTGGAAAACAGTAAAAGAAGCATTTAAGTATAAAAAGAACCTTTGATGTGTGATAGAAATTTTCTGTGGCCAGAAAATTCCCCCGAAGATATGGTATGAAAGTTGATCCCATGTCACAATGTTGATGGGAGCATGATTCTGCATAATTAATAAAATAACCAACTTTAATACAAAACAACACTGAAGAAAATTTCATTTTAAAGGGAATCTTAACAGTACAAAATTATTGAACATATGACCTTTCCCTTTTTGTAGCAACATAAGTGCTGCCGTTCTGCATGCTGAGAAGTTCCCCATAGTTTGGACAGTGGAAAGATAACGGACCTTTTCAATCTCTGAGCTAGGAGGCAACTTCAATGACTCAGCACTGTAAGAGTACCCAGTAGGAGTACAAGGATCTATCTGCAACCTTTCTTGAGGAGATTGAGAAGCTGCACTGAGGACAATAAAGAATCAATACCAAATAATATTACCATCTGAAGCCACTATCTCTACTGAATGACTGTAAATAGTTAGTGAAATTTCAGGATTAATTGAAAAAACAAAAAGGTGATGAGAAAATAGTCCAGTATGAACTTAGAATTGGCTAAATATCACTATCCTAGTTTAAGTAATTTTCAACCTTAGGTAATTTCATCCCAAAAAAGTTAGAAAAATTTACTACAATTTCAAAACTGGTTTTGTAGGTTTGAGTAAGAAAAACATTACTACTGATAGTTTGTATACATGTCATAGAAGAATTTCATGCATCAAAGTTCAAAACTGTAAAAATCACTGCCAACCATCATACAATAATAGAGTATGGTAATTAAGTTTCAAGATGCCATATAAAAGTACAACAATGTGACCCATATAATTACCCAAACCGAATTTTCCTGATACAAGTCCTTCTTTCCATGAGTCATGAGCAGCATTCTGCAGAATGAGATGTTATGAGAAAGTGTAAATCACTGGTATCATTCCAAATGCATAGAAATAGAACACAGTATTAGCCATGTGACGGCAAAGAGAATCGCATTCAATTAAAAGGGACCAATAAAAATCATTAAGGAAATAAAGTTTGGTCGAAACAAAATTACCATTTTATTACCTGTCCCCTACGTGAAAATATGTTAGTAATCAGTCCCTATCATTATCATACTTAGAAAATTGCTGCTTTGTCAAACATTTGAATGATCAAAACATTATTCAAAGCAAGATTTTTCAAACAGTACAAATCGTTTCATTGAAATGTAGACTTTTCCATTTAGGGACTAATTGAAAAGTCAAGCAATAGAACCAAAATTTGAGCTTACCATTTTTGTTTGTGTAAAATTACTTGAGTGATTTAGGATGCAGAATATTGACAGATATACACATGCTATCATGACTATAGAACATGACAGAGAGATAAAACAGTCACCAGGCCAAAATGAAGAAAGCTGCGGCTGTAAAGCTTGTAAGTGATGTTCCCAAATTTAACAGTTCTTGAGAAAGAAGGGAGCACCGGTTCTCTTGATACAAAGGTCACCTAAAGTAAAATACAAATCCATTTGTCATATTTCCAACAGTATGTATGAGCCTAACCAGAAAGGTGGAGCTTTCTTTCTAATATTTTGGCTTCAAAACTCACCAAATAATTGCAGTCAAATTATATAAATTTAACTGTAAAAATATTTTGGATCCTAAAAATAAGATTTTGGAATATCAAATAATCAGAAACCATGAAGTTCTACCTGAGCAGAAGCACCACCAAGTTCAACAATCCCAGTTGTATCCAAAGGATCACCTCCAAGAGTGCCAAGTGCATAATTAGCAACAATCCAAGCATAAACTCCTTCATCAGAACCTGTACAACCAGAATAATACCATAAGAAGCCAACAAATATGTAATGAAATAACAGTGGTTCTACAAAAAACTAAGAAAGCATCACAAAATTAAGGAGGTGGACAAAACAAATTTACTTTACAATTTTCTAACAAGAACACATTGGCATTATTGAAAGTCAAACTAGGATTTGAAAACATAAAAGCAAATGAGTAAAAGAGATGATGTGATAATTGGTTCACTACGTTATAAATCTTGAGACATCATATCACCACTCAATTTCATGCAGATGTTATGAACACTGGGGGGATTTCATCATAAAGATCCAACGCCAGAACAAACAACAAGCCAAAACTTTTAGAAATTCCATCAAACCCTGAAGTCCGAAAACATGTGTGTTCATTACCTACAATTATTTCCCCTGTCTATATACTAAGGAAGAGGAAGAACAGTATTGAAATTGAAAAGCTTAAAAAATCCACAAAACAGGAGAGAAAGAAAAAAACACGACACACGAGCATAAGGATCCTTCTGCTTCAAGTCATCAAACCCCCTCTCTCACACACTAACAAAGAGCCATTCCATCAACAAAGCTCCCATGTGCAAAGTTCCATCACCATCCCTTTCATAAAACATTCAAATTAACAACTCAGCACCAGTCCAACTACAAACAAGAACACCATATTCCCACACTTTTACTTCATTCAGGGTAAAATTTCTCAGGCAGGCGAAGTCAAAAAATCTATTTACATTCCCATCATCTCGCAACTACATATACTTGTATGAAAAAAATTACTCTCTCATTCTCAACATTTCCCATATAAATATCTGAAAACAGTAAAAACAAAAGAAAAGCAGCGCGGCACTATCGACGAAAATATTACAACTACAATACACGTAAAGAGTTGATTTGCACACACACACACACGCGAACACAATGAGAACGAGATAGATGCAGTTGAATACACATCTGCATTAATTATTCAAAAAGAGAACATAGTCACTCACAGTAGTCTTAATTGAGATGTTGTCTCAA
Source organism: Vigna umbellata (assembly GCF_029865625.1). NCBI lineage: Eukaryota > Viridiplantae > Streptophyta > Magnoliopsida > Fabales > Fabaceae > Vigna > Vigna umbellata. The sequence goes on along the minus strand of NC_142167.1, from coordinate 53,911,181 downwards.
CCAGAGAGAGAGAGAGAGAGAGAGAGAGAGAGAGAGAGAGAAAGAGAGAAATTGGAAGAAAGAGAACCTGTTATAACAGAAGCCCAATGGTCCATAAACTTGAACCCAGAGTTACGTAAAACCTTCCTACACGATTCCAGAATCCTTTCCTGCACCTCCGCGTCCAGCATTCTCAACCCTGCCGTTGCCATCAACCGAATCTCCGTCTCCCCCCAACAAACCCTCGGGATCCGCCCTTTCGCGAATTCCACCAGCTCCGATACCGACCCGCCCGCCCCATCCGGATCCTCCGAGAACGCCGACAGCCCCGGGTTAACGCGCATCGAGGCCAAACCCTCCTTCCCGAAATGCAATGCCCTGACCGACCGGTACTTAAACACGTGCACGCGGGTGCCGGTGCTCCCGCCGTCGACGATGATCCGGTACCGGAAACTACTTTCAGAGTGGGAGAACGCGCAGTAGGAGAGGAGGAAGAGGAACGAGAGCGCGAGAATGAGGAGGAGGACGGAAGAGAGGGAACGCGATGGCGCGGACTTAGGGTTGCGAGCGAAGAGGTTGGTAGAGCGTGTTTTGATCGGATCCATTTCGTCGTTGCGATTCGAACCGGCACGAGTACGGGCCGTCGATCGGCGCATCAAAGGTCTGCTGGACGGAAGGAATCGGAGGTCATGTTATCGCCGGAGTAGTTTCCGGCGGCGATGTTCTCTCTCTAAACGCCGATAGAGAGAGAGAAGAAGAAAACGTGATTATGATTGTAATTTGCGCGAAGTGCAGGCGTTGCATCAAATAGTTTCCACGCCGAACCTGATAATCGGTTCGGGTTGGTCGGAGCCTCTGGTTCGGGTTGGTCTGAGCCTCTGGTACGGGGTCGATTTTTTCTGCTAAACTACTTTTATTGGGAGAATAATTATTCATTACCAGTCAATGTAAAAAATAATCATAATCAATATGCAGTCCAATTTTGTGTTAGGAAAAAATGAATAACTATTTAATATTTAACAAGTTTATAGGTTGATTATTAATATTTGTAAGGATGATTAAGATATAAAAAGGATTTTTCATAATTTCTAACTAAATTTGGAACGTTTATGGTCAATAAATTAAAATAGAAAGAATGAAGAGACATAAATACTAATTGTTCTAAAAATTTAGTAGAATGGCTGTGTACGTATGAAGTCTGTTCTAGTATTCCTGTACAACTCGTAAATAGAAATACTAAATAAACTTAAAAAGAGTAAAATTTACAGAAATAGTGTATCATTAACACAAATTTTCAGAAATGTTAAACTTTTAAATTAATGTATTAATTTTAGAACCTAAATTACTCTATTAAGTTAAAAAAGTGAAATTTTACTCAGTCTTTATTTCATGTTAATATTAAATTCGGGATGTTTTAGATTTGAGGTTAGGAATCAAATCAAAGCACTCTTTTATAATTTTCTTTTCAAGTTTTTATGTTATTTTTTCCAAGTTTTTTATGTTATTTTTTATTTCAGTTACAACAGGAGTATCTGCCAAAATACTCCAACCTATGATCGTCCACCGTAACTATCTTTATACACTTAAATTGTCATATACTTATTTGCTCTTTACACTGGTAGAGGAATAACAAAAAAACAGTTAAAAAGTAAATTTTATACAAATATTAGTTAAAAAGTATTAATCACAAAAAAAGTTGTTTAAAAATTTGTTTCGTATATTTTTAATATCTTTATTTAAATTTATGAAATTGGAGTTATTTTTTAAATTTATATTTTAATACAATTTATTTAGCTAAGTTCATATTTGTAAATAATTTCATTTAAAATTAAAAAAAAAAAAGTATACATAAAAATATTTATAGGTACCTACAAATATAAAAAATAAAACTAGAAGTACCTTTTCATGAATAAACAGTGTTAAAGGGCAAGTAGACACTACCCTTAGTAATAGGAGGAATTGTAATACGCTATGGTTTGCAATAGCACAATCTTTGAAGCTTGTGACAAAAATAGCTATTTTTCTTTAACATTCATACGAACTAATCAGGGTCTTCTTTCAGCCAAATAGAGTCAATCAAAAGTTTGTCATGGGATGTTCATACATAAAGAACAAGTTCATATTAGTCTTGTAAGGATTCGTTCTCGTATAAATTTTATAGCCCTCTAAAATGCTTACTACCAAGTCATTCTGTACAAGCAAACAAAAAAACAGAATGCTGGTCTCCCCATCAAAGCTTGCAATACCTCATCCAACATCAACAACACCTACATTCAAAGTAATGATGTTCATGCATATATAGTCAAAGAGTATTACAACTAATCTATTCAAGGAGATATCAATATAGATTTTTGTTTGCAGACACATTTATCTAGGAGTGAATTTTAGGCATGGAGAACAAAAAAATACAAAACCAGCCTCATGCATAAGATTGCAAATACCTTCTATAGCTATGTAATGGTCAACAATTAGATATAAACCACTCATGGACCCATTTTTTCAAAAACAAAACTGAACTTCAAGAATGTTTTCCTGTCATGAGATTAAATTACTGACTTTTCATCCAATCAGAAGGAGTAATATACCTCTAGTTTCTTGGCAGTCCTTGCAATGCAGGAAAGTGATTCCCTAAACGAGCTTCACGTCTCAACTCAGTTAAGCGTAATCTTTTCATAGGTATAAATTCCTTTGGTGCTTCTGAGTTTGCTGCTGATGCATTAAGTTGTTAGATACGTGTGGATCTGATACTCGAATGAATAATTTGTAACTTCTGAGATAAAAATATTTTGATGAACATATTAATCTGAAAATAACAAAATCATGTGTGATCTGCCAGAAAGGACACGAAGATTATTACTTGCGTTGCATCTGTGCACCAGTACGGACATTCAATTTGTTCTCAGAGGAATAACATTATACATAATGTGAAATGAAATATATCACAATCTCTTGATTCCAACCATCACAGAACAAACAATCTCAAAATTGTTGAACTCTTGTCCTTCTCTAGTGGTACCTAAACAACTCTTTCGGAGATTTTGTCTCACCTAATGCAGGATTTTTTTCTGCTTAATATTTGTTAGAAATCTCATATTGACTAGAGATAAAGCTGGTTAATTTAGATTATATAAGTGGATACAAACTTTACCTTACTAACCGGTTTTGTAGGGTTGAGTTAAACTTAAAGTTTATTTCTTAACATGTTATCAGAGTCATTAGTTAGAGTCTATCCTAGCAAAATTTGTTGTTTGTTAGGTCTATTGTTCCACTCAATATTGGACAATCCATTAATGTCTAATCTCAAGTTGAAGATGTATATGCCTTCTTAACAAGGTATTAGAGTCAATCCTAGCTAAATTTGTTGTTTGTTAAGTCTATTGTTCCACCTGCTACCGGACCACCCATTAATGTCTAGTCATACGCTCAAGGTGTATATGCCTTCCTAACATAGTATTAGAACCATGGGTTAAAGTTTATCCCAGCTGTTAGATGTTAAGATGTGTGTTTATGTTAATTGGGCTTAGCCCATTCTGTGTTAAAGGCCTTGACCCATATCTTACATTATAAATAAACTACCCTATGTGTATGCAAAAGACACAAGGGAGATTTCTCCCAATATTCTCTATTTCTCACATGGTATCAGAGCTTAGGATTAGTTCAAGCCAACTCCACGATCTCCGGCACACATCATCGCCGCTGCCGCTGCCGCTGCCGCCGGAGTTCTAGAATCGACCGACAACCACCGTGGTGCAAAGATCGCGGCGAACAGACCACCCACACACCTCCACGCGCTGCTGCAACAGTCGCCGACGCTGCCGCTTCCCGCCGCGCGTGTCGGCGCGTCGCCGGAGAGTTCTGTCGTTGATCAGGACCGTCATGATCGCCTTCTCGCCCTCTTTCTGGATCTATGGTCGTTGTGTCAATCGGAGCACTTTAGGGTTTCTCCCTCTCCATGGCGTCGTCTACAAACACCTCTGTTGGTGGCTCATCTTTTGATCCCTCAATATACACCAATTATGTGAATGTACACTTGTCCATTGACAAGTTAGATGGCACAAACTATGTAACATGGGCATCCGACATCAAACTTTAGTTTATTAAACATCATTAATATTTTAAATTGACAATTGAGATTTGTTTCAAAATTATCTATAAAAAAAAGTTAGTCAAATATAACAATCTGAATATGTTGTTACCCAATACAAAAAGTAATCTAATCTATATCTAAGGTCCAAAAAGTGAAAAAGGATCTAATTCATTTAAGACATTTCGCCCCTTCTTCACCATTGCCATTGAAAAAGGCAATCAGGTTGAGATTCACCCAAAGATAAATTAACAACTTCAAAGAATTTCATAGACAAGAATTAATAAAAATACTAATAATATATATAATATAAATATTCATGATTATATAAGATCTGCTCCTTAATTCTATCAATATAATAAAAATTTATAATAAGTTTTTTAACTTTTAAATTGTAAAAGAAAAAAGCCGTGCTTGCCTTCATTAAGGTTGTGTCAAACGTGTCAAAGACCCAAAAAAAGTATAAATATGCTAAATATTTAATATAAACGTATATAGGATTTTCTCCTTGTTTCTATATTATAAAAATCTAAACATATATAATATAAATAATTCCTGATTATATAGGATATGCTCCTTATTTCTATAATTATAATAGAAATTTACACAATAAGTTTCTTAGTTTTCAACTTACAAATTCATGTTTGGCCTCATAAACATTGAGTTGGACGTGTCAAAGACCCAAAACACGTTTTTAAATCAGACACTTCAGCAGAGTGTTCAGTATGTGTGATATGAATATCGGTATCCAATACATATTGGACACTGAGACATACCATTAAAGAAGCATGTCCGAGCTTCATAATACAACTAACAATCATTTGAAGGTTTTTATTTTTTTTATTTTTCCATACAATCTTTTCTTTTGTACAATTATAATGCAATCCATTGGTCATTTTGTAGCCAATTCTATTAGAATAGGCAGTCCCTCTTTTGTGTATATATTGAGGAACGTAGCAGAATAATGAGGTGTAGAATAGTGAGTGAGGTGGGATCTTGAGAAGGATCAACGATCATTATTGAATATAGCAACTAGAGCTTTGAGTTTAATAGCACTCATACCATATTAAAAAAGGTAGAACGGAGGGAAAAAGACGTATGTGTATAAAAGTTTTATATATTCTTCTGCTTAAGAAGAACCTTTGTCTAGAAAACCCTCCATTGGTTATTGTTTCTCTTGTTCTTGATGGACCAAATTACCATCTGTGATGACGATCTTTTCCTATGGTCTTGTTTTCAAAAACAAGTTCTGCTTCATTGCTGAGCCTCTCCTTGCACTTGTGCTCTATACCCAGCTTGGGAGAGAGCCACCATGATGGTTGTATCATGACTCATTCAATCTCATTGATTACACAAAGTGCTATATGGAGAGATACAACCTCAAGTATTTTGTCAGATCTTGAATATTCTTCAAGACACTATCATCTCTCAAACAAGGAGAGTTAAATTTTACTGACTATTCAACTGAAATGAAAATCCTTTGGGATGAGATGGACATTTTTCACCCTTTACCAGTTTGTGGTTGTGAAACCAAATGTTCTTGCAGGGCTTTTGTCACTATTACTACGTATAAAACTCAAGATTAGGTTATCAAGTTTCTTAGAGGACTGAATGACAGTTATTCTATTATAAACTCACAAATCATGTTGATGGATGCATTGTCATCATTAATAGTGTTTTTTCTTTGGTGGTTCAACAAGAGAGACAAACTTTTGGTGACACAATGGATCAATATAAAGTGATGGTACCTAAGGAAAGAGGATACGGTGGCAAACATTGCAGCACTATCATCATCCGAGCCACTTGATAAGAAACTTCGGAAAGAACCCTAGGAAAGCCACACCACAAAGGATATCCGTTCTAATGGGAGAGCCCAAGCCCTTATAAACAACACACAAGAATCCTATATTACGATGTTGGACTCAAGTCCCATACCTTGCAATTTTCCCACCATAATAAATCCACCAGTTTCAGGTGGCTCGTGTGAACATGAAAACAAATCATTACATTTCATGGACTATTGTGCTTTGGTCATACCTGTTATCACATGCAAACTTGCATTGGAAAGATTTTGTTTACACTCCGTCCGTAATTGTTGTCTAAGCTTTTTAGTCTTGAATATCCTTAACCTCCTTGCAGTACGTTGAAGTTCCTTAAGATTTTCAACATCCCACAATACTGCAGCAAATTGATGAAAGATTATTTATTGATTGTAGTCCAACCAAAACTGCCAGTGTGTAAATACCCAAGAAAGTGTCAATCTTAGTACATATATAACAGTTACACTAAGTTAAAAATTAGAAACATACAGACATTCATGACCTACTATTTTGCATAAGATGATGACAAGTACAATAAGAAACTAAAGTACAAATGCAATTGATTGCAGCTTACTCTTTGTACATTAGGTAAGAAGAGCATAGCTCATCCAATTCTTAACATAATTTTTTTATGAAGTTCGTTTGAAACCAAATTTATAATTTTGTTTACATGTACATTATACAGAATCTATATGAAAAGTACCATCAGACAGTTGACAGGCTCCTCTGTATAAGTTATGTGCAGGAACACCTTGAACAGAAGGATTGGAATCTGGAAGATAAATCCAGATAGAATGAAAATCAATATCAATTACTATTTTGAAAGATAATGATATATAATTACAGTAACATAAAAATCAAGTCAGCATCAGGCTGGCTGTTGTCTTGACATTTTCCAGATGCTGCTTCAACCTATTTATCATCTTGAAAATAAAGCTCATTAAAAAAAACTAAAGACTAATAAGTGCACATTATATATTAGTTTGATGCTGACTTATGCAGTAAAATTTTACCGTGTGAATTGAGGAGTTACATGACTGAAGAGAACTATAAATAGCCTATAATACTACATAGTATGAAGCATCAACCAATGTTCCTTCCATTAGTAACCGTGATAGAAAGAACAAAGTCAAGGAATCATAGTCTGGCTACATATTAATGATATTTATGGAAGGAATACCCTTACCCTGTTGACAGATACTTTTCTTCACAGCTTGCCCTGCAAATGCAATCACATTTTCTTTATCTGTAACAATGATAGCAATCAGTTAATCCTAGGTTGCTCAAAAAAACAATATAAAGGCAAACATGCTTACTCACTGCTCTAACTCAGTTAATTTGACTGGATGTACAAATAAGTTCTTCAACTAGTTTTCTCATGCTTATTGCATAGAAACTAAGCTTTTAAATAACATAAAAACTCACATTTGGTATCCTAATAATCCCTTTCAAATGTGAGCTTCCTCCACATTGATACTTCCCCTCAAGCATCAAATTCAGGATTCTTCAACACTGACTAGGTTTGTGGTCATGAGCATTACATATAAGAAACTAAAGACACCACCTTCAATCCAAAATATTAAGGCATTAGGTTTGTGGTCTTCTTTCATATATACTAATCATCATGCTCATTCCTAGGACACAAACACACACTTGAAGTCCTAATACTAATAATATAAGTACTTAACATATTCAAAATCAAACTGTGAAAAGTTCAAGAATTGTCCCTCTCTTCACACTATTAGTTTCCTTATTATTCACCTGTAAAGTTGTTGCAAGGCAAAGTCTGATCCATACGCTTCTCAGTCCCATCTGTCACTGTTGCATTGTCTTTGGACCGAGCTCGACGTTTGATCTGGCTCAATCGAAGTATTCTACCTTTTGGTTGCTCATTTTCAGACTCAGATATAGTTTTTTTCTGTGACAAATCATTCTCACTTTTACACCGAGCTTGATGCTTTATTTGGTTCAGGCGGATTATTTTTCCTTGTGAATGTCTGCAGCGGCTATCGCCACCCCTCTTTTCATCCAATAAAAGGTACTTGCATCTAGCTTGCTTCCGAATTTGAGTCAAGCGAGTTCTGGTAGCTACACATCAAAACCCACACTCTTAACTACTAACATAACAAACTGTAGATAATCTATGATCAATAAGCAAAGCAATACAGATACAACTATCAAACTATTCCAACATTGACATTTTAAAGTGCACCCAAAGCACGAGAAAATTAATGAAGGCAGGATCACCAACCATCCACATTTATGTTGCTAACACGTTCGTGTGACATTTTTTGAACTACCATGCCACAATCTGTAACCTCGCCACAGTTGATTTTAGCATCAGTTAGTCTACTTCAACACCCATTAATTTGTTACGCTTCTGAAAAGCAGTAAGAAAATGCATGAGGAAACCAAAGCACACAAAAGAAAACAAAATGGCAGTCACATAAATGAAAATGACAGCAAAAAAAACAGAGAAAACCCTAGAGGATACAGGGACAAAGGAGTCGCACAGTAGCAAAAGTTAGTACTCGGAAAAACAAGTACATGTTTTTTTGTTTTTGTTTTTGTAGTGTGTACCTTTTTGTCTTCTTGAGGAGGAAAATGGAGTGAAGTGAAGAAAGATAGAAGGTGGTTATTGAGATGAAGACAACATATAAATATCTGAAAATAAATTAAATAAATAATAAATAAGGAAACAATCCTAAAAGGAGACTCCTAGGAATAAAAAAACACAAGTGGGTGGTACTGGGAAGATTTATAAGGAATGTGTCCCTATCTCTATGAGTACTGTAGTAATAATAATTAAATATTTGATATAAAAAAGAAAAGCAATTATTAATGTTGAGATTCAACGTTCCCCAATCATAAGTGATGCCATTAATCTAATAATAAAAAGGTTTACACTTATTTTGTGGTTTTAAATGTATTAAATGTGACTCTTTTTTTAAATTTTTGTCCTTTCTTAGAGTATTTGTTAATTACAAAATTTTTGGTTTTTGAGACTTTTAAGGGCGTCAAATATTTTGTCGTGTTTAAGAAGAATATATTCTAACTAAGTTAAAAATAAGAAACTTTGAAAGTCAATATAATGTCTTCAACAACTAAAAAATTTAATAGTTATTGGCATAAATTATTCTTTGTCGAATTTTATTTATCTTTTGATTGAGTTAGATTAACATGAAGAAAAATCTTCAAATACTAGTAGAAATAAATAAAAAAACAACATTTTTTTTCATACAGCCTGTGAAAATTTGGAATTGACTCACCTGTTTAAATTTTTTACTTTAAATAATTTAGTAAAAATAACTATTTTTTGTTATCTTAAAAAATATGTTATTTATCTTAATTTAATGAACTTATAATACCATTTACTTTCATTATTCTAGACAAAAATTCAACTCAATGTTAACAATGTCAAAGTAAATGTTCAACAAATAAGTATTGTAATTGACCTTATATCTCTTTATTATATATATATATATATATATATATATATATATATATATATATATATATATATATATATAGTTTTACAATTTAATTTAAAATCAATTTTACATTCTTTTATAAAAAAAATTAAAACCATTTTGTTCCATAGTAAAAAATACATCATCATAACTCAAATCTTCTTATGTCTAAAACTCTCTATAAGATCACTTGAAATTTAATTAAGATAAAATATTTACTTTCGTTCATTAAATATCTTGCTAAGAGTGTTATCCTATTAACTTAAGTTTCAAAGTTCCCTTTCTTTTTATGTATATTTGATGATAATTAAATACTCGTGAAATTCTTATAGATATATTTTCATAAATATTTTAACTTTGAAATAAGTTAGTGGCACGTGATAAGTCATAAACATCCAAAATAATCATAATAATACTACATTGAGTCTGGATGATTTACTAAAAAGTTTGAAATTAATGTGAATAGTAGATGAGAAGCTTTTTTTGTCCTTTTAATTCTACATGTATTCAATTCTTTATGATTGAAAAAATCTTTGAGAGATGACGGGAGGGCTTTGGAAGAGGATAATTGGTTTGGTCGTATACATATTTGATGCAACATATTGTTATTTGAGTGAGGAGTGTAGAATATCGCAATATATTAACGTTTATAAGAATTATAGGTAAAGAACTAACTCTAAGAGAAGATTATACCTCGTATTTAAAGGATATAATGGTAACAATCTATTTAAAAATATCATGGGTGTATCTCACTAATGTGAAAAGAGACTTCTACGACAATAGTTAATGTTGGCTAAAAACCATCGTACTCAAATAAAGTGCAACAATATTATTAAAATAAAAGTGATATTTTCAATGATGGTTATCATTAAAAGTGGAACAATGAGAAAACAACGACAATTATACAATAGAGTAGTTGTTAAAAGCTAAGGCATAAGGGAAACAATGACGATTGTAAAAGAAATTGTCATTAAACACCTTCCACCTTTTCATATTTCATTTTCACTCTTTCGCACTGGTTCAATCATTGCATTGTTCAAGGTCATTTGTCTATCGATTGTGTTGTCATCAGTAGTCTTTGTTGATGGCTTGTTATGTGTTGTTCTCTGTGTGTTGGTCTCCTCTTTGTTTTCGCTGAGGTTGATGGCTCGTGGTTCTTGTTACAGTCCTCCTTTCTCCTTTGTTTATCTTCGCCACCATCAGTTCCTAGGTTCATTTCTCAGCCGGTTATGTCACCACCGATTGTATTTGCTGATGGGCCATAGTTCTTCCTATGGTGGTTCCTACCTCCTTGTCATTCTCCTTCTCTGATGCCACTCTCCCTCCCTACAGTTTTTCATTCTCTCGTGCTTGCACCACCTCGCTAGTCGTCTCCATTCCGAGTTACATATTTTAATTTTGTATTTTTTTAAAAAAAATAATTAGCATTTCCTATTTGTAAAGTAGACAACATTTAATTTTATATTGTATTTTATTTAGTGATTTGTTTTATGGAAGTAGAAACATTTGTTTGGTTCAACCTATTGATATTGAGTATCAAAGTGTTCAACCCTCGATAAATATTCTTTTCGATTTATTCATTGTTTTTTATTTGTTATATTAATTACTAAATTTTTGTTAGAGTTATCTTTTGATCCGTCTTAGTTTCTCGTTTAAGATTTAATATATTTATTTGTCTAGTACTCCTCAAATTATAAACTTTATATAAAAAATATTGGAAGTTGTATAGACAATAATTGTATTAATGTTTGAATTGTCTGATTGGACAATTTGATAAGAGTAGTCACATTTTATTAGTTGATTGTAGATAAATTATAGTTTACATTTCATATATTTTACTTAATTTTGGTTTATTGCACTTTGTGTTGATGTTTGAATGCATATTTGATTGTAAAGATTTTGTGTCATCATTTTCATTTCGTGTCATCAAAAGACTAATGCAAAATGCTGTCAAAATTTTGTAAAATATAAGGGATGACGATTACGATTTATGTACTATACAACTATAATAAAAGTGAATATTCTCGAATAGGATAAAGTCATACATTTGATAAAAGAAAAGTGAGCTTTGTATGTATTGATAGAAAACTAATTTCAATCACGTATCTACAAAACATAGATATGGATTGGAGTTGGATTAATTAACCACATATAAATTATGATTACGAGAGAGGAGTGAAAAAATTTATATAATTCACTCGGTATAATGTTGGTAGTGTAGAAAATGGAGTAAGAATGCAGTGTTCTTGTGTGAATTGTTTGGTTATGAGACACTATATAAGTACAATTATGTTGAAAAGCATGTGTGCGATAATTTAATTACAACATTTCTAAATATAAAAGGAAAGATGAAGGGTGATGTCAATGCTCATTTTAATATGTTTGAGAATGTACGAAAGAAATTAGCACTAAAAGAAATTAGCACCAAAAGGAATTGGTGAGCAAACATATTTGCTTGCAACATATTACACTTTGTCTCAAAAGAAGAGAACAAATTTTTGTTAGTGTCTTAAAGTAGTTAAGGTACCACAAGAGTATTGTATCTATGCAAGATTTGAAACTAATTGGCTTAAAGTCTTATGATTGTCATGTTTTAATGTAACAATTATTGTCTATGACTATACGTGGAATCTTGCCAAAACAATGGTGAGGCTTACTATAACCCAATTGTGTTCATTTTTCAATTAGATATGTAACAAAGTTATTGACCTTCAAAAGTTGTATGAACTTCAAGAAGAGATTGTTATTATCATGTGTCAACTAGAGATTTTTTTTTCCTCCATTTTTTGTTTTGATATCATGGTGCATTTGGTTGCTTTTTTTTGTAGGAGAAATCAGATTGTGTGGGTCAATTTATCTACAATAGATGTACCCAATGGAACGATATATGAAGATTTTGAAGGCATATGAGAAAAATCAACATCGTTCAAAAAATCCTATTATTTTGAAATCATGGTGCATTTGGTTGCTTTTTTTGTAGGAGAAATCAGATTAAAGACCAATGGCATTTGTTAAAAAAAAATCATACGAAAGATAAAAAGATCAAGACAATCAGAGAAATAAGTGTTGATGAAGCATAACAAAATTTTCATGGCATGGTTTCAAAAAGAAATTGTGAAGGCAACATATTGAGCTTACCTCAAACGGACAAATTACTGTCTGAAGACAGTAATTGGTTCGTTTAATTAGTGGTAATTAGTGGTTCCCGTTTTTCCCCAAGAACTCTATAAATAGAGTTCTCCCCATTTCATTTTAGTTATAACAAAGACATAAAGAACAGATACTATTACAGAGAATATAGCAAGTGTGTATTTTTCTTACCTCCAACGAAGCCTCTGTGCTGAGCGTATTTTCCTTTCGCCAAACGTCCATGGCTGCATCGTTTTGGAAGGTGTTATTCCACTTCTCTCTCTAGCGCCTGGCAGAGCCCTAGGCTCTTTCTCTCTCTGCTGTCTAGGACGAAGACTACTTCTTTGTAAGCTATCTTGCTTAAGTGATATTTCATCTCTCTTACGGGCCTCCAATCCAATTGGGTCGTCCAACCCTCAGATATGCATTGGGCCATATTTTAATATTGTATCAGAGCAGAAACCTACTCTGCTTCTACTGCCTCTGTTTTCAAGTCTAGCAACAATTCTTGGACTGTTTCTTGTTTTCTTCTTGAATTGTTTCCTACTGATATGGAGCACATGGATCAATCTGTTAATCCTACCAGCCCTTTCTACCTACATCCTGGGGAGAATCCAAGACTCACTCTCATCTCTCAAGTTCTAAATGACAACAATTACTCTTCTTGGAGCAGAAGCATGAGGAGGGATCTTCTTTCCAAGAATAAAATCAAGTTTATTGATGGGTCAATCAAGAAACCTCAAAGAGTGAGGTTTTATTCGATGCTTGAGAGAGATGTAATATGATGGTTCTTTCCTGGATGATAAAAAATCTTTCTCCAGAGATTGTAGAAAGTGTAATATATGTTGAAGAAGCAAAAGAACTATGGGAAAAATTGAAAGAAATATTCTCTAAAGGTGATTATTTTAAAATTTCTTATTTGCTCCAAGATATCCATTCAATTAAACAGGGGGAGAGAGGCGTTAGCCAATTCTTCACAGATTTAAAAATTCTTTAGAAAGAATTAGAATCCCTTAGACCTATACCCACTTGTACCTGTGAGATTCCTTGTAGCTGTGAACTTTCAAAGATTTCTCTGAAGTACAGAGAAATAGAACATGTGATATGCTTCTTAAAAGGGCTGAATGACACATATAATACTGTAAGAACCCAAATTCTTTTGATGGATCCTCTCCCCAACATCAATAGAGTCTTCTCCCTTATCATGCAGCAAGAAAGACAAGAGAGACAGGATTTGGGCATAGTCAGCCAGAGTCAAACTGCTGAAACCAAGGTTCTGGCCAATACTGCTGAAACCAAGGTTCTGGCCAATACTGCTGATAGAAACAATAACTGGAGATCTGATCAGAACTGGAAAAGCCAAGGGCATGGAAATGGACCATGTGGTCAAGGAAGGGGGAGAGGAAGGAACCCTAACTATGGAAAACAGTGCTCCTATTGTAATAAAATGAATCATACTGTAGATGAGTGTTATTCCAAACACGGTTACCCCCCTTGGTATAAGAAAACTGACAGTAATCCGGACAGGAAAGGAGACTGGAATTCTGCTAATGCTTGCCAAAGCAGTTCAAGTCCAGAGGGTGTTCAATCTACTCACCAGTTCAGCACCAATGCTGCCCTCAACTCTTTTACCCCTGAGCAGATGCAAAAACTCCTTAAAATGATAGAGAAGGTTGATGAACCCACTCACAAGATCAACCAGGTGTAGAGAGATAGCGCAGAGATCAAACAAGGTATTTCTTCTTGGATTCTTGACACAGGGGCCACAAACCATGTGACCCATGATAAAAGAAACTTTGTTACCTTTTACAAAATTAAACCTATCTCTATCAGATTGCCAAATAACACTATTATCACTGCTGAACATGCAGGGACTGTCCAATTTTGTAAAGTTTTGGTTATTTTTAATGTTCTGTATATTCCTAACTTTTGTTTCAATCTGATTTCTGTCCAAAGTCTTATCAGAGACTTAAACTACAGTCTAACTTTTTCTTTTGAGATTTGTCAGATAAGGAAGAATTCTACATTGAAGATGATTGGGTATGCTAAACCCTACCAAGGTCTATATTATCTACAAGCCTTTCCTAATCCGGACCAAAATTTTATTTCAAAGTCTGTTTTCTCTTATAAACATGTTGATGATGAAAGACCCACGGAGATGGATGCCAATGAGCAAAGAGAGACGCAACAGACTGTCGCTGACAACAATAATAGTGACAATACTGCTAATGGTGAAGAAAATCACAGTTGCAGGAGATCAAACAGGGTTAAAAGGACTCCAGAATATCTGAATGACTATGTGCATCAGGTTAATCAATCCTTATCTGTGAAAAATACTTTAAAAACCCCTTATCCCATTTCTGATCTATTGTCCTGTGACTCTTTGACAGCAAAGCACTTAAAGTATATTATGGTCATTACTACAAATGATGAGCCTTGGTCTTATAATGAAGCCAGAGGCATGTGCGAGTGGGAAGAAGCTATGTAGAGGGAAATCAAGGCCTTGCAAGACAATAACACCTGGTACATAACACAACTGCCTTCAGGAAAGAAACTCATTGGTTATAGATAGGTATACAAAACCAAATACAATGTTGATGGTACTATAGAAAGATACAAGGCACGCCTGGTGGCAAAAGGATACACACAACAAGAAGGGATAAACTATTTAGACACTTTCTCCCCTGTTGCCAAACTCACTACTGTTAGACTACTTATTGCCCTTGCAGCCTCTAATAATTGGTTTCTACATCAACTTGACGTGGACAATGCTTTCCTACATGGGGACTTAAATGAAGAAGTTTACATGGAACCACCACCTGGTCTTAATACCCATAAAGAGGGTCAGGTTTGTAGGCTTACTAAGTCACTATATGGACTAAAACAAGCTAGTAGGCAATGGTTTGAAACATTGTCCTCCTTTCTCATTTTTGTCAACTATACCCAGTCTAAATCTGACCACTCTCTCTTTATAAAAGGGACTTTTACAGATTTTACTGCCTTACCTATTTATGTAGATGACATCATATTGGGCGGAAACTCCATGACTGAAATCAATAATGTAAAGACTCTATTGCATAACAAATTTCAAATAAAGAACCTAGGAGAACTCAAATACTTCCTAGGCTTGGAGGTGGCCAGATCTAAGAAAGGTATTCATCTATGTCAAAGGAAATATGCGTTGGACATCCTTAAGGAAACAGGAATGCTGGGATGCAAACCATCTTCTACCCCTTTCTTAAGTGATACAAGCTCACTGTATAGAACAGACAACTACTTAGATGACCCTAGCTCCTATCGAAGATTGATAGGGAAGTTACTCTATCTCACAAATACCAGACCTGATTTGTGTTTTTCCATTAATCTATTGAGTCAGTTTATGAAATCTCCCACTAACCATCATTATCGGGCTGTGCAACATGTTCTTAGGTACATCAAATCTAAGCCTTCAGAGGGATTGTTCTTTGGAGCTGCTTCTCCTGTTCATCTAAAAGCTTTTAGTGACTCAGATTGGGCAACGTGTCCAAATACTAGAAGGTCCACTACAGGGTTTTGTGTATTCCTTGGATCATCCCTCATTTCGTGGAAATCTAAGAAGCAAAGCACTGTTTCCAGATCTTCCACCGAGGCGGAATATCGTGCCCTAGCAGCCACTGTATGTGAGATACAGTGGGTTCACTATCTCCTACAAGATCTTCAAGTACAAGAAGCTGGAACTCCTGCCTTATACTGTGACAACAAATCAACGTGACACATAGCTCATAACCAGAGCTTTCACGAAAGGACCAAGCACATAGAGCTTGATTGTCATGTTGTTCGTGAAAAAATACAGGCAAATCTCCTACGACTTCTCCCTGTCTGGTCGGATGAACAGCTGGCTGACATCTTCACCAAATTTCCCCATCGTGTGCGGTTCAAATCCATAGTTCCCAAGCTTGGATTAATGAGTATACACCATCCAACTTGAGGGGAGACTATTGAGCTTACCTCAAACGGAGAAATTACTGTCTGAAGACAGTAATTGGTTCGTTTAATTAGTGGTAATTAGTGGTTCCTGTTTTTCCACAAGAACTCTATAAATAGAGTTCTCCCCATTTCATTTTAGTTGTAACAAAGACATAAAGAACAAATACTATTATAGAGAATATAGCAAGTGTGTATTTTTCTTACCTCCAACGAAGCCTCTGTGCTGAGCGTATTTTCCTTTCGCCAAACGTCCATGGTTGCATCGTTCTGGAAGGTGCTATTCCACTTCTCTCTCTAGAGCCTGGCAGAGCCCTAGGCTCTTTCTCTCTCTGTTGTCTGGGACGAAGACTACTTCTTCGTAAGCTATCTTGCTTAAGTGATATTTCATCTCTCTTACGGGCCTCAAATCCAATTGGGTCGTCCAACCCTCAGATATGCATTGGGCCATATTTTAATACAACATTTGAAAATTAACTTGACTTGTAAATGGATTAAAGTTTAATGTTTTATGTTGTTCTAGGTATGAAATGAATGAAAGTTTATTTTATACAAAGTCTCAACATGATAAAAGCACATTGCAAAATATCATAGTTACTTTGGAGGCAAAGTCTATGCATTTCTCAGCTTGTAAAAGATTATAATTCTACTTTTGGATCTATACCCTATTATAGTGTTATAAAAGGAGTTTTGAGAGATTAGTTATACCAAGTTTTTTGCACCCGTTTTCATGGGTTAACAACAAAACTTGTGTAAAAGTTCACAAATTAGGAATAACATGAATTAACTTTCAAAAATTCAAATATCAAGATGAACAATTTATTATGACATATCAAGCTTCACAAATAATTTAGGTTACCAATCATACATTTGAAAACTAACATAATGTGTTACAGGAAAGGAAACAAAATCATAAATATGAAAATGATCAAACTAATAATGAGACTTGTGAGATTAAATTATTTACATAAACAATGATTAACAAAAATTATGATAATTTGTAAATGATATACATGTAACTCGAAAATATATATATATATATATATATATATATATATATATATATATATATATATATATATATATATATATATATATATATATATATATATATATATATAACTTCATATTTTCATTTTAATTAATTGTTATTTTTAGATAACTTATAATAGACTTAGTTATTAATCTCGTCCAAATATATTATTAACGTTGTGTTCTTTTAGCATTAGAGTAATTTATCATTTTTTTAATATTATTATTATTATTATTATAAAAACAACAACATAATATAAAACTTAAATGATAAGAAAATTTAGAAATTTAAACAAAATAATATATTATAAAGAAATTTTGAAAAAAAATGACAAAAAATCTCAAAATGTAAATTAGAAAATAATTCTCCTCAAGATGAAATAATATAAATACTCTAAAAATACAGATTAAGGATGTAGAAGGACTTTTTTTGCGATCTGATTTGAATTTAAATTTATCGAAATACATAGATTTTTATTTAAAAAAAGGTTTAAATGCTTACTTCGTCCTTATGTTAAGAGGTGAATTTCTGTTTAGTACCCGGTTTTAAAAATGAAGACATTGGGTGCCTATGTTATGAAAATTGTATGAATAAGGTCTTGTCCGTTAAGTGGACAACAACGACGTTAAGTCCATGCTGATGTGACCGTATTTTTCTCTTCTCTCTTTTGTTGTCCAGTTTTTTCTCTCGTTGCTTCAGCTTTTTCTTTGATGATTTATTGAACTTGTTCTTTTTTGTGGACCTTATTCATATTTTTCATAACATAGGGATCAAATGTCTTCATTTTTAAAACCGAGTACTAAATAGAAATTCATCTCTTAACATGAGGACGAAGTAAGCATTTAAGCGTAAAAAAAAAAATAACTGGAAACATGACTTTAAAAATAAAGGAGTTTATGACGTTACAATATTATATTTCTAAAACTTGATTTTTATACTTAATTGATTTAAAAAAGTATCAATACTTTATTCATGTAAAAAGTATTTAGTCTAAGTAGATAATCGTTTTAAGACAATAAAAAATGACATATTTTGTTAGTATAGTAAACTAATTTTTTATAATTTTAGTTCATTTATTTGAATTTTATTAGTATCTAAAATAATTGAACATGCGTTTAACTTTGATTCTATTAACTTTAACTTTTTTAAATAATTAAAATCGTATTTAATCTTTATCAATTATTACATGTAAATGTAAAATCTTTAATTATTTCTTATTTAATATTATTTTTTTTCTAATCAATACATTTGACAATTAATAAAGATTAATTACATTTTCAAATACCTTATGCTTTAAGAAAATTTAAATAAATTTAATGAAATAAAAATGATTATATTAACATAATAATTTTTTTATTATACTAAAAATGAGATTAAAAAATAATAAGGATTTGATTTGAACCACCGCTTCAATCCGTTATCTCTATCCATTCGTGTTTTGTAGTGTCCTCTGTTTGATGTCATGCGTAAGAAATTAGCGTGACAACAATGGCAATGTCCATTCTCCAATGCATTTCACATTCTCCCACAGAAGTCAACATAGAAGTTGCACTTCAACCTTCACCCTCCATTCTTTCTCTCATGCCCAAATGCACCTCTCTCAGAGAGCTCAAGCAAATCCAAGCCTACACCATCAAAACCCATCTCCACAACACCCACACCGTCCTCACAAAGCTCATAAATTTCTGCACTTCCAACCCCACAACCGCTTCCATGGACCATGCCCACCAAATATTCGATCAAATTCCCCACCCAGACATTATTCTGTTCAACACCATGGCACGTGGGTATGCGCGGTTTGATGACCCTCTCAGAGCAATTCTTCTTTTTTGTCAGGTTTTGTTCTCTGGCCTCCTTCCAGATGACTACACTTTCTCCTCTCTTTTCAAGGCCTGTGCAAGGCTCAAAGCGCTTCAGGAAGGTAAACAGCTGCATTGCCTTGCTTTTAAACTTGGGGTCAGTGGTAACATGTATGTGTGCCCAACACTTATTAATATGTACACTGCCTGCAATGACATGGATGCTGCTAGGAGGGTCTTTGACAAGATCGATGAACCGTGTGTCGTCGCGTATAATGCGATCATCACGAGCTGTGCTCGGAGTAGCCAGCCCAATGAAGCCTTGGCTTTGTTCAGAGAGTTGCAGGAGAGTGGCCTCAAGCCTACTGATGTCACCATGCTTGTTGCTCTTTCCTCGTGCGCTTTGCTTGGGGCGTTGGACTTAGGGAAGTGGATCCATGAGTATGTCAAGAAGAATGGGTTTGATCAATATGTAAAGGTGAATACTGCTCTTATAGATATGTATGCTAAATGTGGGAGTTTGGAGGACGCTGTTTCTGTGTTCAGGGAGATGCCTAGGAGAGACACACAAGCGTGGTCGGCGATGATTGTTGGCTATGCAACACATGGGCATGGATCCCAAGCCTTATCAATGTTGGAGGAAATGAAGAAGGCGAAAGTGCAGCCTGATGAGATAAGTTTTTTAGGTATACTCTATGCCTGCAGTCACAATGGATTGGTAGAGGAAGGTTATGATCACTTCTATAGTATGATTCATGAGTATGGGATTGTTCCAAGTATCAAGCATTATGGGTGTATGGTGGATTTGCTTGGTCGAGCTGGACGCTTGGAAGAGGCGTATAAATTCATAGACGAGTTGCCGATCAAGCCGACACCAATTCTGTGGCGGACTTTGCTATCTTCTTGTAGCAGTCATGGTAATGTGGAAATGGCAAAGCAAGTAATTGAGAGAATCTTTGAGCTGGATGATTCCCATGGTGGGGATTATGTCATTTTGTCAAACTTGTGTGCAAGAAATGGAAGATGGGATGATGTGAACTACCTAAGGAAAACGATGGCAGACAAAGGAGCAATGAAAGTCCCTGGTTGTAGCTCAATAGAGGTCAACAATGTAGTGCATGAATTCTTTGCCGGGGATGGAGTTCGTTCCACTTCAACCGTATTGCACCGTGCACTCGATGAATTGGTAAAGGAATTGAAGCTGGCTGGGTATGTACCTGACACATCTCTGGTCTTTTATGCAGACATAGAAGATGAAGAGAAAGAAATTGTTCTTAGATATCACAGTGAGAAACTGGCCATAACTTATGGTCTTCTGAATACTCCCCCTGGAACAACAATTCGTGTGGTCAAGAATCTTAGAGTCTGTGTGGATTGCCACAACGCTGCTAAATTTATATCATTGATATTTGGTAGGCAAATTATTCTAAGAGATGTCCAGCGATTTCATCATTTTAAAGATGGGAAATGCTCCTGTGGGGATTACTGGTAGTGGAGTTTGTTGAGCCAATAGTCAATATTTTTTATCAAGATTAATGAAGAAACTGCTCTATTCATTTCACAGAATTGAGTGCTAATATTTTGTGCTTGGAAGGAATAGCCACTGTATGCAACTCGGAAGATAAACAAATCAAGGCCTCTTCTTAAATGTTGGGAATTGGTAATTGTCATGACTGTCAACTTCGGATCATTAGTGATGAGTTACCTATGTTAGTGTAAATAATGAAAGAAATGTATATTTAACTTTGTAATAGTAGATATCTTTTGATGTTGCAGATTTATTGTTACAAACCAAACAATTTAGTGATAAAAGAGAAGAGAGAAAAAAAGTGCCATGTGATTTGTATGTTATTTGCTATTAAAAGGAAACTGCTTCTCTATTTTCCTTCTTTTGAGCATTTCTTGTACCATCCCACATTTCTTTTTTACCTCCACATTTCAAAAATAACATTCTTCAAAATTTCAAAATGTTTAGAATTTTTCAACGAATTTCGAAATTCAAGAAAAAAAAAAGTGAAGTGTAAAACTTTTTGAGATGTAGAAAATAATTTTGAAATTTTTAATAAATATGGCGGTAAAAACAGAAATGTGGGATGGTGCAGGAAGAAACACTCTTTCTTTTGGCACATAAACCTTCCTTACCTTCGGTGTCATATACCCCTCATGGACCAATTGCTCTTCCGGCCCATAACTTGTTGGGCTCCAACATTTTTACTGTAAGTAGCGAAGTTTTTGTGAATGTTGCATAACAAGCTTGATTTCTGTTCTATAGTTTTTATTCAATGTATAATATATTTATTTTTTTAAACTAAAATATTTTTAACCAAAAGATAAAGAGGTTATACCAGCAAACAATAAGGTGAGAAAATAATATTTAAATTAGGATAATTTTAGAAAAAGTTTTCTTAGATAATTAGATTTAGAAAAATAGGATAAGAAACAACCAATAACTTTTATCTGAAAAAAAGTAAATTAAATTTTGAAATAGGCGAGCCGGATTCTTCACAATCTTTCTTAAAATAAAATTATTTTTAGCAGCAAATTTACGTAGATTTTTACAGTTTATATTCATTTTAAATGTATATTCACAAATTTTAATCATTTCTGAATTTAATTTTTTATTATATCCAATTAATTACATTTACAATATGTTACAGTTTTCTTATTTATTAAAACCGAAGCAGTTTTTTTTTAAAACTTCAATGGTGTGCCGTTCCTAAAATTAAATAAATTATTAATTTAGTCAATTAATTAAATTTTATACACAACTCTTTCTCATAAAAGCATTGTTTATTACACAAATTAAAACATTTCCAGAATTAAATATCCACTAAAGCCACACATAGACATTTAATAGAAATAAAATGTCTTAAAATTTTAAATACATTTAATTGGAGGTAAAATATAGATTTTTTTACCCAATTTACTTCCTTATATGTCCCTTAATTTACATAAAATCACTTTATTCATTTTCTTGGTCACATATCCTCTTCTAAATAATAATTAAACTGACTCTCTCACATTTCTTATGTTACATTTTTATTTCTATAATTTACAAGTGTCCTTCCTTCCTGATTCCTTTGTTTCTTTCTCAGTGACGATTTTAACTCAATTTGATCTTTAAATCTTTCAAACTATATCTCAAATTTTAAAAAGTCACGTAAAAATAATAAAATATATAAATAATATTAATTAAAAAACATATGAAAATTAGTATGTAAAATAATAAAACTTATTATGAAAATTAAATTTTAATTAAAAAATAAAATATTATAATATAAATCCGTTAAAACGCGTGTTTCTTCAAATTTGCAAATAATTAACAATTGTCTTATGATTTGTGCTTTTATTAGTTTTGCTGATCAATCCAATCCAAGTTGCAACCTCCTTGCACTAGCTTGAATTTTGAATGTAATTTTAAAATAAATTTAACCCAAATTAGTTGAATTTACCCATTTTAACATCTTTATGAAATACTATAAAAATGTAAAGAAATGAATAAATTAAAAACTATAAAAATTAATTTAATTAACAAATAATTATTTTAGGGAAAATAGATGTAACATAGATACATATATAATAACGAATAGCAAATATCATGTTGTATTTAACGTTGATGAAAGAAAGTTACATTTTTCTACTAAAGTTATAGAAATTAAGAATATACTTAAATAGATAATTAAGAAATGGATTAATTTAAATTTTATTTAATTTAATTTGGAAATTTATACACATGTCATAATATAAGAAAAAAACACGATTTTATAAGGAAAGATAGTATAAAATTATTTTATGGGATTTAATGTCTTTTATGCACTTGAAGAGGAAATTTTAAAATGAAAAAGAAAAAAAAAACTAAAAGTGATTGAAGATAAGATTTGAGAAAAAAAACAAAACATAAAGTAAAAAGAAAGTTTAAAATTTTAATAATTCCAAAACTCTTAAAACGTAAAATTAAATATTAAAATTAAAAAAAAATCATTATCAGATTCATGGAATCAATCTAGAGTTTTTTTTTTAAAAAAAAAAAAACTAAAAGTAATTAAAGAGGATATTTGAGAAAAGAAACATAAAGTAAAAGGAAATTTTAAAAATCATTAATGGATACTTTTTGTCATCTATGATAAGTTCACTTCATTCAAGTGATAAGATTACACATAATTAAGGAAAAATACACAATTTATTAAAAAAAAAGTTTAAGCTTTCAAAAAATGTCATACTTTTAAGAATGGAGATTTGGAATTTTGATATGTGATATTTATAAAATTAAAAAAAAAATAGAGTGGCGACATGTTACTGGTATTCTGCAACAGTTACACACGTAAACCATATCAGACAATTAAGACAAGACAATGAATATATATATATATATATATATATATATATATATATATATATATATATATATATATATATATATATATATATATATATATGTAACGTTCTGATACTCTGCATTTGGGTTTCTTCTTTCCTTTCATTTTCACCAATTTTTGATATACCAATCCATAGTTGTAGCATTCTCTCAAAATCAAAGCCATAAAAAATCACATTCCATTTCTATCCCACCAATTCTAAGAACAGAGGTGAAAATGGAGTCTAAAAATTCCATTTTGGTCAAGCTTCTGCTGCTGCTGCACTATTTGTCCCTTTTCTGTGCTTCAGAGGATTTTGATTTCTTCTACTTTGTTCAACAGGTAATCTAAAATTTCATTGGAAGATCATGCATTGATGCTTTGTGTTACAAGGAACTTTTTAATGAATCATTGTTTCAAGCTTTGCTTTTTCAGTGGCCCGGATCATACTGTGACACACAGAAGAATTGTTGCTACCCCACAAGTGGAAAGCCTGAAGCAGATTTTGGAATTCATGGTCTGTGGCCTAATTACAACGATGGCTCATACCCTTCTAACTGTGATCCTAACAACCCTTTCAACCCATCTCAGGTGCTTCATTATCATATCATATCTCATAATTTCTTAATGAAAAAAATATTTAGATATGGTTCTTCAATCCTAATCCACAGTCTCTGATGTTATCTAAGGTTTCTCTTTTCATAGTATAACATTCGAGTTGCTGTAAGAACTGTTTGCTGTCTCCTCTTCTGTTTCTTCCATTTGACTCAAAAGGGCTTTTGGCCCACAATTATTGTATCCAATTCAAAAGCCATAAAAGATGTTTTGCCTTTTATCCTTCACAGCAAAAACGTGTTCAACTTTATGTTGGCCAATGATATGTTGCTAGATTCTAGTTGTTATATTATCATAATCTTTAATATTATAATGAAGTTAAAAAAAACTGAACCATGCAGCTGTAGTTTTGATGGAATTATAACTGAAAACTTCCAAAAGCTTTTACATTATGCTCAGAATTACGTTTTGAAACCTTGTAACTAGCTCTTTAACACAAGTTTCTTACTAAAGTATATGTCAGTTTTCGTACCAAGCTATGGAAAAGTGATGCCTATCCCTCACCAGATAAACCGATCTTATTTTTTTATTTAGTTTTCTTTGGTGGAACCCTATGTCATTTGAACGTGTTGTGATGGAATGTTTTTTAAATTTACTGTAAAGTTCAGATGGTGAATACCATAACTGCTACGTAGGGAAGCTGAAATAAAAAAATAAAAAACACTTGTATTCTAACCCTTGAACAGTGTTGTGTTTGCATGATGGTTAATTTGGCAGTAATTTTGTGTTTATTATGATGACAGATATCTGATCTGAGTAGTAGTTTGCAAAACAATTGGCCCACACTTGCATGTCCAAGTGGGGATGGGATGACATTCTGGAGCCATGAATGGAACAAACATGGAACTTGTTCGGAGTCAGTCCTCAAACAGCATGACTATTTTGAAGCTGCTCTCAGCCTCAGACAAAAGGCCAACATCCTCAAAGCTCTTACATCTGCAGGTACATGTTAAAACTGTTACTATACAAACAAAAGTCCCAAGCTTATATACACGTAACATATTTCTATTGGTAAGAACCTCTTAAAATGATACCAAAATCAAATCCGTATCTTACTATTGTAAGGACTTATGTGATGTGACCATATACACTCATTATCTTAACATGAGAGATTCATTGTCTGAGTTGAAAGTGGAGTTATATTTTTATACAAGTTTGATAATATGACTTATTGATTATTGATACTGAATCTCTCTTGTCAGGAATTGAACCAAACGGAGGATCGTACAGTTTGAGCAGCATAAAAGGGGCAATAAAGGATGCAATTGGGTTCACTCCATACATTCAGTGCAATGTGGACTCATCTGGGAACAGCCAGCTATACCAAGTTTACTTATGTGTCAACAATTCTGGTTCAGATTTCATTGAGTGCTCTGTATTCCCTCATGGAAAATGTGGCTCAGACATTCAGTTCCCATCTTTTTAGCTTCTAAGAATGAGTAGAACTTTATACAAAATTTTTCTACTTCTTCTCATTTTCATATGAAACTGCTTTATCTAATAAAATGGTGTATCCAATTATAGCCAACACTTCTGCAACTTCTGTTCTCAATATGATGGTGAGAATCTGTGGGAATAAATCCTAAGAATTGGAGATTTTATCTTTTCAGATATTGAATGAAAATGAATTAAAATGTACTTTTCTTTGGTAGATTTAACTGAGTGTAATATATTAATCACCTCTGTTATTTTTTGTTTCTTTAAAATTCTCACTCATGTAAGATGACCTAGCTGTTTAAAAACTGAGGATAAAATTGAACAAACTGTCAAAAAAAATTCACAGAAATAATTGTGTTCGGTCATTTTTAATTTTAATTAAGTTTTTCGTAAAAGTTTTAAGTAACTTAGATGCACGTAATTAAAGTATAGTGTTATTTTAATCCGATATGCATTGACATTATATCTTTATCAAAAATTAAAAAATTTAAAATATAAAATCAAATGATAACTGATTGTTTTTTCTTTTACAATTGATTTTAAAATTTTATAGCAATTGGTTGGGTGTTGCTCCCTCCACCACCACCCCTTCTCCCTCCATCTCCCCTATGGTTTTTAAAAGTTATAATGTTTTGTTGTATTATTTATGGTAAGGTTTGGAACATATATGTGAATAGAATGAGGTGCGTAAGAGTTCTAAGGAGGATTCTTAATGGTTGTATCAAAATGTTGTTAGTATGAATTTAGGGAGTTGAGTCTTGGTGATTATCCTGACACTCTAATGATCATTCATTCTCAAGTAGAGATAATTGATACATGTGGTGAGAGTAGCAAGATGTCTTAGTTAAGGTGCTTCGAGTATGACCTAAGACGAGATACAAACTAACCTTTTGAGTGTGGTAGAGTGAAACTCATTGACATTGACTTTGCAAAGCGGTAGAGGCCACCGTAAGTGTACAATCCGTCATCGCTTGACATTATTCATACTAAATCCAAATAGTCCAATCTAGGTTTTGACATGTTTAGGATGATTGAATTACTTTATATGAAATGTGATTCATGTGTGAAATGTTACAATATAATATAAATTGTTTTGTATCACTAGCTTACCATTTTGTTTGTATGTTTTGTTGGTATGTTCTTGTACGTGATTGCCTTGACTATGATTATCTAGTGAGTGAGTAGAAGGTGATGAGGTGACGGTGGAGCAGGCCCTAGGAAGTGGAGACGACTCAAAAGCTTAGTAGTTTTTGTAATAAATCTTTAACAGTTCTCTTTTCCTTTGGTTGTTTTGAAAACACTAAATCTTGTATATATAATTTTGAACTTAATAAATTTGTATATGAAATTTGATTATTATGTTTAAATGATTCTCATAGTTTGTTAACTGAGCTATTTTATTAATTATGTGATAATTCCTTTATAGTTTAATATTATATATTTGGAAGGTTACACTAACAAATAAATATTTAAAATATATTTAGTTACAATTCTTTTTCTAAACTTTTAATTGATTAATTAATATTTTTGATTGAATAAATTAAATTAATCTGTTATACTAATTATAAATTAATGATTTAAATTATAATAGAATTACATATTTATAATTTTATAAAAAATAATATAAAAATTGATTTTTTTAATTTTCTTTAATTTTAATTTTTAAATAAAAAAGAAAAACAAAAGAAATCGGCAGTCAAGAACGGATTACTTCATCTTAACACGCTAATTTGACGGATTAAGTGGAACAGACTAAAACATACTAACGAATTAAAAATTTTAATCGAGCTCGTCCATCTGACATACTTATCTAACGGGTCATAGCAATGCATGATACCTTTATATTTTTCCTCCATTTGGATAAAAGTGAGTAGTTATATTCATTTAGGTAAAAATTGTTGTTTAAGATGATATTTTTGTTGTGATCATTAGTTTATTATATAAGTTACAACTACGTTTGAAAACAATTTTTTTTGCATTCTCTCACAACTTCTAGATCTGGATCCACACTCTATTACCATTCAATTCGAATACGTCAATGTCCATCAAATAAATTATATTTTTATCTCTAAATTTTATTAATGTCTACGTATCAAAGCATATAATTTAAGATACCATATTTTTCATCTCTAATCTGAATTTGGTAAGGTCAAAACTTTTGAAGCTTTCTTTATCTAAAATAAAAAAATTAAAATGTCAGTTAAAACAACATTACCTAAGTTAAGAAAATGAAATTTCAGATAGCATAAAATAATCACTAAATTTGAAATATTTTAAATTTACAATTTAAAGCTCTGTCATAATTTTATCTTCAAAAAATATTTAAAAAATTGAAAAAAGAAATATTTTTACATTATCTTTAATCTCTATTTCTAAATAATATAAAACCAATAGATGCATCGGAATAAAATATAATCTAAAAGATGTTTGGTGGAAGAAATAATAATTGCAAAGAAAAAGTTGTAAGTGATAGAGACTGTGAAGAAATTGCAATGGGAAAGGGTTTGTGCTGGTTGGTATATTTCTGTTGCTAAAATGACAATCTATAGGCCAAACAGCCCCTCAAATTGACTTACTTGCAAGCAAGACCACCAAAGCTTTTGAACTTGACTTTACGTCATTAACATTGCAGCCAACAACCACACAACAACGTTAAAATTTACATCCATAATTAAAATCTTCTTAGTATAAATTTGCTGCTAAACTTTCAAACATCTTTCTTCCACGTACAATTAATTCTTGTCCCAGGGACTTACTTGCCGTGTAGAGGCAGAAAAAAGTAAACTGAATTTAGACATAGATTAGGTATCACCACTTCATATCGGTCAACTTAATGTTTAGAGTAATAAAAATATTATGATGATAAAAGCTAGAAATAAAAAATGAAATAATAAAACTAAATTAATGAGTATTGTTCAGATTGAATTATTAGGTTTGGAGGTTTGTTAATTAATAATTATGATAAATTATTGATATGGGTAGCTATAAAAAGTGAAATTAATAGTATTGGATAGACGTTGACTAATTAATTGGTTGATTACCCAATGACAGCTTAGAGGGCACGTTTTGGTGTACAATTAACAGAATACAAGTACGTGAAGTTATAGATAAAGAATGGGATTGATTCACATATTCTCCATAGCATGCCTTGTAAGCTCAAGCATCGTATAATATTTTCTGGCCTATAAAAACATTACTTTGTCAACATCCTTCATTGTTTGTTTTCAATTAAGAGAGGAAGCAGGCATCGAAGATCATCAAAGATGAAACTCATTTTTTGTATTATATCCAAACTTCTCATACTGCTATGTCTATCAGTTGCATGCCTTTCTCAGGACTTTGATTTCTTCTACTTTGTTCAGCAGGTAAGGCAATGTGTTTTGTTTTGACTCTTATAGTAACTTCATAGATAAATTTGTGTTTCTGAATCAATGTATACATTTTGTGTGTTATGATTCTATGCAGTGGCCAGGAGCATACTGTGACACAAGGCAGAGCTGCTGTTATCCTAAGACTGGGAAACCTGCTGCAGATTTCAGCATTCATGGACTTTGGCCTAACTACAATGATGGCTCCTGGCCCTCTAACTGTGACCCTGACAGTGTCTTTGATAAATCTCAGGTACTTGATAAGAACTTTCATGATAAAAAAAAAAAATACTTCATATGACATTCATATAACATTTGCTAGTGCCAAATCCCACTTTAGATAAATAATGTCAATTCTGATTCAACTTATATTTTATTAGTGGAGTACTTATGTTATGGTTGATTCAATTTAAATCATATACTTTTACAATTATGGACATCTAAAGTATAGATCCACATCTTGGATTTCAACTAGAGTAAAAGAGTTAAAACAAGGTTCATATAAAAATGAAGAAAAGAAGAAGGAAAGAATATACCATATCGATAATTAATATATCTAAGTATATACATTTGATAATATATATATATATATTGATGCAGATCTCAGAGCTTATTAGCAGCATGGAGAAGGAGTGGCCATCCTTGAGCTGCCCAAGCAGCAATGGGATGAGGTTCTGGTCACACGAATGGGAAAAACATGGCACTTGTGCACAATCTGAGCTTGATCAAACCGAGTACTTTGAAGCAACTCTCAAACTCAAGAAAAAACTAAACCTCCTTAAGATCCTCAAGAATGCAGGTACATCTTTTTCATTTCTTTTCTATATATTCTTTTTTTCATACAAAACTTGTTATCTATACATTTTACGTGATTAGAGCAACAATTCTAACAGAAATGAATGAATTTCAGGGATTGAACCAGATGATGAATTTTACAGTCTAAATAGCATAACAAATGCCATAAAAGAGGGCACTGGGTTTACCCCTGGAATAGAGTGTAACAGAGATTCAGCTCGTAACAGTCAACTCTACCAAGTTTACATGTGTGTGGACACTTCTGGGTCAGATTTCATTGAGTGTCCTTTGCTTCCAAGGAGCAAATGTGGTGAAGAAATTCAATTTCCCAAGTTTTAACAAAATTTAGTTCACTAGTTCATCGTCTTTTTCCTTCTTCATTCTTCTCTATCACATATGTGCTTCATTTGGAGCACTAAGTTGTTTAAGTCATTGATGCTTGCTTATATTGATATAAAGTGGTGGAGATGATTAGTTTCAGAAAGTCAATATCAATCAATTTTAATTGCATCATGTCACAACTTTAATCTCACTTATTCTTCATGATGTTGTAGGTTTATTACATATCATATCTTAAATGCAATGCATTTTTTTTTCTTTTCAAAATCCTTATATATAGATATGAATTATTTTGGATTAGAGCCTAAATCTTGACAAATTATGTTCCATTGGATAACTTATTAATAATTCAAATTTTTAGTTAAAGTTGTAAATTATAAACCAATTTAAAGGAACTCACAACAAACAATCAAGTTAAAAATAAACTGATGAAATAGATTTTGTATTGTATTAGTATTAAAATATGAATGTCTTACTATAAAGAAGGTTAACATCAAGATAATAATTAGTAAATAGAGAAACAAGAAATAACAAAATGGTGTAGCAATGAAACAAGAATAAAACAAATAAAACGTTGAGAGAAAATAAAAGTTATAAGTTACTATTTTTTTTTTCAATTATATCTTAATTATAATATTATCATCTATATGCATATGTCTAGTATTCTTGTGCACATGAATTAAAAATATATCTTGCCAAGTAGTTTTAGTGGGATCCAATTCTTTCCATCAAACCAAAACTTGAGAAATCTAATCAATTTCACATAACATTACTTTTGAAAATGTCTTGTTTGATATTTGTGTATTTGAAATATTTGTGAGTTCCCAATCATCAAATTTGAGTTAGAACCAGTGATGAAATGCATATTGGTTAAGTTCTTAAAAGTTTATTCAAGCTTTGTATATACAAATTTGATCATGTTTTTTTAATAAGCTATAAAATCTTCTTGACCCTAATATTCAACTTCTTCAAACAAATGTTCTCAACCATGTTAGAGATGAAAACAACCAAAGTAAGGAACTCATGTGTGAAACAAGTTCACAATAAATTAATGAATAAAAAGTTTTATATTAGATTATGCATCACATATAAATTTCTTACAATTAAAAGACTAACACCAATATAGTGATAACAAAACAAAGAAAATTCTAACAACGACTAAAGGAAAAAGGAAAACTAGTAAAACTTTTCACACTTACTTATATTTTTCATTTTTCTTTTATATTTATTTAATTTTCCAAATATATAGTCATTGATTAAAGATATGGTTACTTATTTTTTCTCACTTTTATAAGCCATCTTGATTTCATGTTTGTAATTCATGTAACAATATTCTCATATACTTTGTTTAGTAATGTTTTTTTCTATACTCTCATTTGAATAGTCAAACACTCAAAATAACAAAAATTATGAAACAATAATTTTAGACATCCTATCAACCATGAATAATAATATTTTAGACACATTTAATAATGTGAGTGGTGAGACACACAACAACTTATCATATCCTCAATTACAACAACACTTCTTCATTTCAAATTTATCTCACCGCCGTAGTTACATTTTTTTATAGAGTTACTCTTCGTGCTATTTTCTTTATCTTTTATTTCTCTTATTATTTGAATAATGACTTTTAATATATTACGATTAAAAAAGTTGAAGAGATTACTTAAAATAAATAAGTAAATAAAAATATTTAATAAAAGAAATATATAATATTTTACTCTGTATAAATGTGTTAATTATTAATAATAATACATGAAGGTGGTCCACCTTAAAATCTACCCAAAATACAATCCATATCTCAATTTGTTTGACTTGACTTTTCCATTTGATACATGGAGTACGTTGATACAACCTAAATTGTCATGTAATGTCACTCTTAATCCTAAAAGAAAAAAAAAATATTAATCTCTCACTATCTTTTTTTTAGGCACCACCATTTGGAAAAGGAATAAAACAAAGTAGTGATGAAAAAGAAATTATAATGATAGACAAAATGACACGATGAAAGCTGTGACAATTTGCACGAAAATTATTTTTGGTTGAACACAAAGGAAGCTTAACATTTGAAAAAAATGAGCATACAACAATTATCCAAATGAAAATTGGAGAAAAACAAAGTAATGACAAGAATTTTGATACAATATGTTTAAGAAATTGTTTATGTTAGTTTAAATACTTTTAAGTTAAAAAATATGTAGAATTCTCAACTCTAAATAATTATTTTTGAAATAAACAAATTATTTTAATTCGGAATAGTGAGTGCAATTTGATTTTAATTTTTAATAGCGTTTTGGAGATGAGGGAAATAATAATGAAAATTACGTCTCTAGAAACAGTAATTATAACAAAAATACAGAAAAATGTTCAAAATTATTTTGAAGTTGTTATTTAGAAAAATGCTCAAAATAGGATAGTTCAAAAATTTCTTGAAATAATTGAATTCATGAAATGACAAAAAGGTCCCGAGTGTGGAAACTCAACCAAAGATATTCTCGCTCAAAAATATTTTGAAAAATTGAAACATGTTTATCGTAATTAAAAAAAAATTGAATTTACTTGTTATTTTGCAAGAAAAATAACTTATTAGGTATTTAAACATAAAACAGTTATGGATAGTTTTATAATTAATTAATTTCAAATTTATGAAACTTAACGTAGAAAAGTTATTTTAGGTAGGCTTTGTACCTTCCAACCAGAACTTTTCCCCCCATAATCATCACTGTGGGTCCAAAAAAATAATTTATATTAATTTGTATTATTATTACAATATCAACCTTTGAAATCCGATGGACGTCCATCTTTCACTGCACTTAACATCTGTCTTGGCAAGCAAGTATTTATCTTTGATAACCATTTTGTTTTATTTTCACTAATTTTAATATTTTAATACACAAAATTCCAAACTTTTTCTAATTAACTTATTAGACATTAGTGAAAACACATTACCACGTGTATTCACTTTTCTTTATAATAATAAAAAATAATAAAAGTATTATTATTATTATTATTATTATTATTATTATTATTATTATTATAAAATTAAATATAAATAATTGTTATAATTTTATTGTTTTTCTATTTATTTTAAAGGTAGTTTTATAATTAAAAAATGTCAAATTTTAAAAAACGATTAATTTATAAAAAAACTGTTATTTAAAGTAAAATCAATAAAATAATTATTTTAATTTAAAAAATTTATTTAAAAGATCAAATTGGAAAATAAAGATGGATAAAAAAAAAAAGGGAAATTTCTTTATACAGAGAGAGAGGGGAATAGATGAGATTAAAATTCTCACATGTTTTACCTTTTTTTTCTTAATACACACAAATAATTACTTAGTGATTGTTGGAAACCGAAAGGTAATAATTAATAATATTAACTATGGGATGATTTTAATCTTATATTATACATTATACATACAATTGAAATAACGTAATTATGTGTTCGGATTTTGTCATACTAATATGTATATTAGTTTTAAAACATATTTTATTATATATTTATTTATTTTTACGTTTCTTGTTTAAATTTGATATATTATTTAAGAAGTTTAGATTTAAAATAAAAGAAATATGAAGTTTTTAGTTAGTTAAAAAGTACAAATAAATTAGAATGTGAGCGAATAGAGAACTTAAAATATATAAAAACAACTGAAACTTAAAGGTGAAAAATAATGACGTTTGACTGTTATTTGAAAGAGAGATGAGACAAGAAAAAAGTAAAGTTAATTCCTTTATTCGAAGAGAGTATTATAAGAAAAGAGGATAAAAATATTCCATGTTTTTTTATGATAAAATTAGTTTAGTTAACTTAAATCAGAAAAAAAAAGTTATGAAATGTTTGGGTTAAACACATCAAGTAAGGTTTTTGATTATATTTTAGTTTAGAAAATAAAATACTAAAAATATATTTATATAATATGAATTTAGTAATAATTCTATGTTAATTCTAAAATCTAATAAATAGTAAATTGAGTAAATTTTATGAATACTAATTTTAAATAAAAATTTATTTAAAATATTTATTTACTTTCAATTGTTTTAGAAAAGAAGTATTGAGTATTATGGGTATAGAAAAATTAAGAATCATTTCTTTAACTTGTTGATTAGTTATTGTGTTGGTGGATGATAAATATGTCTATAGATGTCTAATATTGAATTGTTGGTAACGTGAGAATCTAGAACATAACTTAAGAGTAATGATGGTCTTTATAAAAAGATAATATTATATTATTTAATAAAATTATAAATAAAATTATAATAATTGAAATTAATTTATATATAATCACTATTTATGTAGAAATAATTTTTTTTAGAGTTTTTTTTCTTTTTTCTAAGTTTTTTATATTCTTATTTATCGATTTGACGACCAAACCATCTTTGTGATAAGAGTATTGAATTCTACAAGGGTAGACAATCAAAATCTCTAATAGAGTAAGTTGGTCTTTTACCATTTTTTGTGTGGTTGTGGTTTCCTCTCTCTTTGCATGAAATCATTAATTGGTGTCGCGTGTTGTGTTTTTATACTCTTTGTGAGTATATGTTTATCAATGATCAATAATGATATGATCTAATCATCTTTGTGATGTTTTTATGTGTAGATAGAGTCTCCTATGAGATTGAATGTAGTTTGAAGTTTTAGAGTACCTAGAGTTATGACACCAGGTGAAGAAAGCTAATTTTAATTACTCTATTTTTAAAACTGCTTGATTTATTGTATCTACATTTGGGTTTGTGATTGTGTGATCAATCATTGAGTTTGATGATGTTGAACTATTAAATTAGGATGTATGACTAATTATTTGGGGTATTATTATATGAATGGTACTACAAAGATCAATTTTGACTTGGTTTCATTGTTTAACATGAAATTGGTATGTTTGTAACTTGTACGAAGCTTAAGATTGGTGTTTGGTTTGGCTTGAAAATGCTATATTGCAAGTTTTCGTTGTCTACATTATGCAGAGTCCCTGGATAAGGGTATTCTCGTTGAACGATACCAAAATTAGAGAATTTACTAACTTGGAGATTGTTAGGCTAGATTATTCTTATTAGGCGACGTCAAATTCAAAGGGCTCACTAACTTGGTTCTCATTGTGTGCCACCTAGAGTCACTAGGAGAAATTTCCTTGAATCAAATCTTAGGAATTCCATTGGCTCTCTTGCTGAGCGCGCACTGACCTCCCTTAGCGAGGAAATGACGTTGGGCGATCTTTAATTAGCGCTGAGTGAAACTCTTCCAAAGGCACCTATGTTTAAGTGGCGTTAGGCGATAGCCCAGAGCGTTGGGTGGTAGTTTATCAGCTTTTTAAATTGTTTTGGAATGTCATGGGTGTGTTTTGATGTTGTTTAAGTTGTATGTAATACTTAATCAAAAAGTGAAACACAAGTATGATTTGGTGAAAATGTAGTGATTTTTAGGGAGAGAATCTTATGTGTTTGTAATTCACTAGGGTGTGTACTAAGGTAAGGACTGTTTCATTCTGTGGAGCTATCTTGAACTCTACTGATCATTCATACTCATACAGAGGAAGATGATTACATGGTGAGAGTGGCAGAATGTCTTATCATAAGGATGATTCAAGGGTTCTTATGATTGTGCCATGAATTAACCTTGTGTTTGTGGTAGCTCAATAGAGTCATGTATTACCACAATAAGGATGAAATTCAACATCCTATTAAGTGTCTTGGTATTATTTATACATACGTATGTTATCTTCTTTTTCAACTAGCTTACCATTATGTGTTTTATTGTGTGATGTTTCTTCTTTTGCGATGATCACTTTATTGATGTGAGTAGATGAAGATGCAAGTGTATAGAGAGACACCTTTGATGGATAGGAATCAACTGTATGAATTGTATGATATGAAAGCATAAGTTGTATCATTTTGGAAATAGAATTTAGTTGGTCTAATAATTGAAATATATAAATACTATATTATTATAGTTTAATCTTTTAGATGACTCTATTAATATACTTCATATTTTAAATTTTTTATTTATTGAATATTAATTATGAAATATTTTATTTTAATAATTTTTTACTTTTTAAAATGAGATGTTACAGATAAAATTTCATTATAATTTCTAAGAAATGACTTAAATAATTTTAGCTTCTAATATATTATTTTTTTTTAGTAATTATAATTTCTCTTATTTAAGTTGGTATCAAATAAAAAATATTATTATTATTGTTTAAGTTCATAAATTCAATATTTATTTTTTTATTTAAGTTTAAATTTCAAAAATTTTCTTTTAACTCCTCATTGTTTTTTTATCACAACAACCTACGTTTAGCATTAATATGACATATCATGTATATACATATAATAGAAAAGATATTATGTTAATTAGATTAATTCTCAATATCCTTTAAGATAGATAAGTGAAGTGAAAACATAAAAAAAATGGACTAATTTAATACATCTACAATTTAAAGAAACAATTTTATTAGATATTTAAGAAAAAAATTCGACAAATTAAACTTATAAATTACTTTTAATAATTATTACCAGTAGAGAAAAAAAAGCATTACATCTTCTATATAAAAAAAGTCATTCATATTAACATTTTTGCAACTTCATTTGTAAAGATGAAACAATTATACACATAATTTCAAAATAGTCTCATTCTCACACAAAATATTTTCTCTTTTTGTTAAATTGTAACTTAGATACTAAACCGATCATCTTCAAGCATTCAAATCAAAACCTCGAACTAAACCCATGCATTCTCAATTATGAAATTTCAATAGTCTACAAGATTGGGCACTCTCGTAATATAATATTTTAATTTTGGTTTTTATTTATACCTATGTTTCTATCATTTCATATAGTTTTGTTACTTCTTTTCAACATAATAGAATGTTGTAAAATTATTTTAGAAAATGTTGAAATAAATAAAACATATTTCGAACTCAAATTAACATTCAATTTAAAAAAAAAGTATTTCTAAATAAAAAAACATAAGTCTTTAATATGGTTTTTTTACACAATTATATATATTTTTATAATTGAAAAACCTTATTAATATAAATTCAACCTACAAGTTCTTTTATTGAATTGATTTGATTTAGATAGTTTAAATGAATGAAAAAAAAATATATAAAACAATTTATATTTCATTCTTTTCAAATTAAGTTTATATAGATTTTCAAAGAATCCTAAGAGCAAGTTTCGGTTTAGTTGTTTTTTATTCAAACTTATAAATTACTTTTAATAACTATTACTAGTAGAGATAAAAAAAAAAAATAAAAAAAAAACATTAGATCTTGTACATAAAGGAAGTCATTCATAACAACATTTGAGGTTAAAAACTAAGATTTGTCATCTTCCCAAATTATTGATGAATAAATAGCATTCTTATATTTTGATCCTTCATACTCCCTATGTTGGATCTACTTAGAAATTTCTGAATTTGATAAAACTTAGGACATGTGGCCATTTAGGTATGCTCCAAGACTCAATCTTAGGTGAAACGTCAATGACAAAGGCCAATTCTTGACTTCTCACAATGATGAAAGCTACCAACAATTTCTGT
Source organism: Vigna umbellata (assembly GCF_029865625.1). Classification (NCBI taxonomy): domain Eukaryota; kingdom Viridiplantae; phylum Streptophyta; class Magnoliopsida; order Fabales; family Fabaceae; genus Vigna; species Vigna umbellata. The sequence goes on along the minus strand of NC_142167.1, from coordinate 53,873,449 downwards.
CGCCTAACTCATTATAAAAACTCAGGAAAACAACATTCATTGTGTTTGGTTCTTACTTATAATGTCTGCCATTCTTCTGTTTTCATATCAAGGAAATGAGTGACTGTTAGCCGGTCGCGAAAATTACGTTCTACCTCAGTCTAAATTACGCTTTTGTTTTAAGACAAGACAAGTGTCTCAAGGGTGTTTCTGTAATTGCATCATGTTCTGCCGTCCATGGTCTGCTGTAAACAGCCACAACTGTATACTTTTCCTATAATTTTCTATACCGATGAAAATTAATAATGTATATCACTTTAATTCTAATAATAGAAAATTTCTCACCTCACACAATAACCAATTATATATAATTAATTAATATGATCGGAGTCAACTTTTTATTTAGGGAAAAGAAATCAGTTTTAAATGAGTGCTACCCAAGTTGGAAAAAGTATTTAAAAATGTTAACTACAACGCTTTAGATTCATAAAACTTTTATTATATTTTGGTGGAAATAATAAAGTTTCTAAAACAAATACTTGTTAAGACTGTGTTTTTCTATTATGAATTTTTTGTGATTTACGTTAATACTATAATGAATAAACTATCTTAGTTAAAATTACACTTTCATTTCATGTCTATAGTGATCATTAAATTTGTAGAGATAAAATCGGTTTTCAAAGAGTGAAACTAATTATCGACCTCAGTATGAAAAAAGAACCAATGGACAAGAAAAGCCGATTCTTTTCATATATATATATATATATATATATATATATATATATATATATTGAATATTATTAAATCGTAATTATATTAATAATAATAATATATTAATTTTAATTATAAAGATAAAATAATAAATTTATATTTTAATTTAATAAAATTTTATTTTTTATCTATTATATTATTCAAATCATTTACAAATTTTACTTTCAACTCATTTTCAATTTTAAATTCTTTAATAGAAACACAAAAAATTTATTTTCAAATTCATCTTATCAATTTCCCTTGCATTCATCTTAAAAGAAAATATACCCTTAGATATATGTATTGACATACATTCTTACTATATTGCTAGGGTAAAGAGACGTGTATTCATATACATTTTTTTAATAATTAAATTTAAATTGAGAAAGTGTTTGGTCATATATTTTATAAATAATACAATTATAAGCAAGGGATTTAAATATATTATAATTTAAAGTTAGTTAAACTTTGCTTTGGGCACGAAACATATTTTGGACTACAGTTAATTGACATATTCAATGGGGTTTGAGAGTCGAGGAGAAAATTTTTATTATATTCAATGTTGGTTTCATTATTTAATAAATCATTCTCAGTTGGGAACTTAGAACACGCAACATTGCCTGAAGAATTAGTTTAGTCTAAAATTACTTTATTTTTTTTCTCTGAGGGCTTTCTTACTAAATTATTAATAAATAGTGAAGTTATTTGGGTCTTCCATAGTTATTGTCTTATTACTCAGTCAAGTAAATACCACAAACAAGTTTGACCATTCTAAATGTAAACTCTCTCACGGAATTGAAATTTCATGTTCTAGAGTAGGAGATTGATAGGATGGTTCGTGATGAAAAGTTATTGGAAATATTTGTTAAAGGTGAATTTTTGTGAATAAATTAATATTTTTCTGGGGAATTATACAAGTTATGTATTGATTTTGGGTTGATGGATATATATATATATACATATATTTATAATATGCTGTTGAGGAAATATGGTAATATTTGCAATTTTAAAGGAATTTATTAAAAATATATTTAAATTAAGATATTAACGAATAATTCTAATTTGTTAATGATTCCTTCTTTGTTTTTGTAGTAATTAATGATGCATTCTTATCATAATTTATAATATATTAAAAAGTCATGTATTGATTTTGCATAAGAGAATAGTATCAGGACAATGTTGACCCTTTCTTCTTTTTTTACCTATCCCTTTCGTGAGTGATGTTTTTTTCCCACTTTAAATAAAAGAACAGCCAGCGTGACCTATCCCTTGAAATTAAAAACATTATTTCAAAGTTGAAATAAATTGATATAAAAATTTAAAAAAAAACTAAAATTAAATCATGAGTTTAAAACTATTTATATAGCATTATGGTAAAATATTTATCTTAATTTAGTTTATTCATTAGATAAAATGGGTAATTGTCTTAGGTTAAATACATTTTATAACAACTATTTATATAAGTTATAATTTATAGCACGATGACATAACTGTAAATAAGATAATATTTTTTATATACGTTATTCTTATAATAGATATAGAAAGTGGATGTGTGATACTTTTGTAATAAATAAAAACCTTTTTATATCGGTTCTACTTATAACTAGTATAGAAAGTAATTTCTTATTTATTTATTTCTTAAAAAAAGGATTCTTAAATCCTTAACTCTAATTCTCCTTTCTTCCCTTTCTCGTTCTCGTCTCCTTTTCCTTCATCATTAAACACACTTGCTTTTCGCAAGTTTTTCGATCTTGGATTTGAGTTCTAAACACTCTTGCTTGAACAAGGAACTGACCTCTTTCACTGCCTTGGTGACTTGGTTTGTCAATTGGATCGACTTTTTGTCAATCGCTGCTTCACTATCTCTGACATGGTTCACTTGTTCAAAGGTCTGAACCAAAACCCAAGTTGTAAAAGTTCGAGCCTTTATTAAAGAAAGGGAGTGATTAGCAAAAAAAGGTTGGATTTGGTTGGTTTTATGGACCTACAATCTCATCTTTGATGGAGGGAAAACGACAAGGTCATTGAAAGGTGCCAAGAGAATGAGGTGTGTTATGATTTGGCAATTGTATGCATGTGGATATGTATATGTATGAAGTAATGACGATGATGTTGTGTGCCACTCTAGATCTGATGTGGGGTTTGAGGGTATGATTTATTGAAATATTGGAACTTTGATTTTTAAGAAAGTGTCCGGGTGGACGAGTTTTACAAGATGGAACACACTTTCTTCGTAGTAACAACTACTTCGGGAAAGTGAACTTTTGTAATTCCAAAAATTTGGATGAATTTTTTTTATATCGGTTATATCTTTAACCTTTATAAAAAGTGTCAATTTCTGTGTCAATTATAAAATTGGTATAAAAAATCAACATTTTGTATACCCCTACTTCTATACCAATTCCAGAACCGATATAAAAAGCCATTTTCAATTTATATAAAAGACTTTTTTGCACTAGTGTCGGGTGATTTAATGTTCCTGCGAACAGCAGGGCAAATGTTCTATGTAGAATAGCACGACAAATGTTCTATGTATTTGCTTCATGTGATTTATGTTAATTTTGAGGAGAGAATTTGTAGGATGAGAAGGTAGATGGATTCGCGGAAAAGGTGAAGAGATTTGAGGAGACATACACTACTTTTATTAAAAAGCCAATAAATTTTTTTATTTGAATAGGTTAATAACCAATTCTCCAACATGAGAATTGATTATGGATGATATGAAAATATGTAATATGGGTTGAACTACTCCATGTTGTAAGGGTCATGGCCACTAACATCAGTTAGGCGACAAAGAGGAAAAAGTGGAGGTAATGGAACAAATAGAAAACAATCATAATCAATGAAAATAAAAACAAAAATAGTATTTAAGAAAAAAATTGGTCTTAAAAACTTGCTCGAAAGATTCAATTTCTTGACATGAAGAGTAAATCAATCTAGTTTGACAAAATAAATTATTTAATAATCCAAATATGAGAGGATGCATAGGTTTAAATTTTCTTAGTAGAAGAGATCATGAATGTGAGAAAGTAGAATAAACTCAAACTCTAACTAAATAAATTAAAGGTTTAATAATTTTCGAGATCCCTAATTTTGTTGAGAAGTCTCAAATAGGTTCTCAATTATTTTTTTTCTCAATTGGGTCCCTATTTTCGAAAAATTAAAGCAATTAAAGTCCTTGCCGTTAGTTCCGTACCAACACTGTTAAAAGAGGTGTCACATGTCAGTTTGTGATTTTTTTGAGTTTTTTAATTATTTTTAATTTTTTTTAAAATAAAATAAAAATGTCACATGTCAAACTGATATTGTGTCACGTGGCAATGACAGTGTGACATGACACTAACAATGTCTCATTGTCAGGTCATTGTCATTGTATTAGTCTCAATTTGGTCATTGTATTTTTATTTTGTCTCAATTTCGTCCATTTATTTTTATTTTGTCTTAATTTAGCCCTAATTTTAAAAATTGAACAATATTTTTCCTCTCCAAATTCAAACAAAATTTAATTTGTATATAAATCTTAACAAATACTTTTATTAAAATTGATATTTTTATTAAATATTTTTAACAAGATTAAGTTTGTTTATATTTTTCTTTAATTAATTATATAAATGTTAATTATGTTATTTAAATATACCTATAAGAGTTAAAAGAAAACAGTGAAAATAATTTGTTCAATGAGCTAAATTATTTCCATGGAAGATCATAAAAGAAGAAACTACCTTTAATTACCGTTTTCGCAAAAAACTTTATTTAATTTTTTATTTAAAAAAGTGAGAATTCACATCAATAATTTGTTCAATGAACTAAATCATTTGGAAAATTTATACGAACATGTTATGTCACTCTTTTTTTAAACCCTTATAGGTATATTTAAAGAACATAATTAACATTTATATAATTAATTAAATAAAAATATAAACACACTTAATTTTGTTAAAAATATTTAATAAAAATATTTGTTAAGATTTATATACAAACAAAATTGTTTAATTTTTAAAATTAGGACTAAATTGAGATAAAATAAAAATAAATGGACCAAATTGAGACAAAATAAAATATAAGGACCAAATTGAGAATAATGCAATGACACGTAGTATGACAATGACACATGGCACTGTCATTGTCATGTCACACTGTCATTGCCACGTGTCACAATATCAGTTTGACACGTGACATTTTTATTTTTTTTAACAAAATTAAAAATAAATAAAAGATAAAAATGATGAAAAAAATAATTCAAAAATTGAAAAAAACTGCAAACTGACACGTGACACCTCTTTTAACGGTGTTAGTACAAAATTAAGGGCAAAAACATAATTGCTTTAATTTTTCGAAAATAAAGATCTAACTGAGAAAAAAAAAATAAAAACTTATTTGAGATTTCTCATCCAAATTAAAGACCTCGAAAACTATTAAACCTAAATTAAATTATAACTGTGGAAAGTTGTAAACACTTCACTTACCCTCTTTTATCTTATGTGAAGAAGCATATTACAACTAGATCATGTAATACACAATATTAAAAGGTTGAGTTATTGAAACTATAAACCACCATAAATTCATATTATCTCCAAATCCTAAAATGTGAAAAGTTTGTAAAAGTTCTTCAAATGAAGCATATGATACAAATAAAAGATCGACGTTAACAATTAAATTGATAAAAACAATTGTTATTATTATCATAAATATTTTTAGTATTCCATTTATCCATTGACATCAACTTGCAATCATGAAATAAGTTCTAAACTGAACTCAACATTTTACATATATATGATTGTTTAATTATTTAATTAACAAAATTCATTTTGTCTTTCACTTTTATGTAATTTTGTTTACATTAATTATTGACTTGTAAAGGGTAAGACTAAAGTAGATTCTTTTAATAAACTAATTTACCACAAATTATATAAAATGTATTTTATAATTTTCTTTTAGAAAACAGTTAATTAATAATAAATAAATAATTTCAAATTACGAAGTTTTTACTATAATTTCTTTTTTTTTAATTATTATTAATTTTAAATATATTTTAGATTATATTTTAATAAAAAAATAACCATAATTTTGAATTAAAATAATAATACTAATTAATAAATTGCTTTAAATAATGATCTTTTAATATTTAATTTGGGGATTAATTTTTTTTTTAAAGTGAAGTCGAATGACCAATATAGGACTTTAGCATAGAGATTTGGAACAAAGTCATTATAAGTTTGGATGACTTTATGGTGGTGAAATTGTTCTTGGTATGAACAATTTCAGTTACAAAAAACTAAAGTAGTGTGATAGAAACACGACTTCTAGTTTTTTTTTTATTGTTTAGAAGTGGTGGATGACTCATACAATTTTAGTATAATTTTTTTTATGGCTTATAACTTTTTAATGTGAAAATGAATTATGCATAATATTTCGTAAAGTTATATTATTAAAATAGTTAAACATAAATAAATAAATTAATACATGAGGTATTATTAAAAAATAAACAAAGAAGTAATAAATATCAATAGTGATATGATAAATAATAAGAATTTTTTATACTAGGGAAGGGATGAAAATATTAATTTTCAAGTTCTACAATAAGTTGAGGGATGAAAATTTACTTTCTACATGGACAATTTTATCTATTATGACCTTTATTTTTACAATAGAAACTTTTTATGGCTTATTTGGATTTGGGTGACCCATTTCATTATGGATACAATTAGTAGTAGGTGTTCCTAACTCCTTAAGTTGCATTTAGGAGTTAAATATGAATTTTTGTATCACAAAAGAAGATCAATAATCTTAGTCTCATAAAAAGAGATCAGTAATCTTCATTTTGAACAAGATGAAATTGAACCATATTAAGTGTTGAAAATGTTGGAGAAACTGTAGACTAATTGACAAATGTTGAAAAGATGACTTTGTTCACTTGAATGAATTTGAGAGATAATGATTGAGGGGATTTGAGAGAATTTGAAGGTAAACTTTTTTTGTTATTTATTTGAGTGAATTTGGAGATAAGTGAGAGTGAATTTGGAAGTAAAGTTTGTGAGAATTAGTGTAGGATTTGATTGACGTGACAAATTAAAAAAAATTACTTCTAAATCCACTCTCATTTACCTCCAAATTCACTCAAATAAACAACAAACAAATTTACCTTCAAATCCTCTGAATCATTCCTCCCTAAATTCATTCAAGTGAACAAAGCCTAAGTGTAAATGATAAGAGGAACAAACAACAATCACATGAAGATAAGGGGTCGAAGAGTTTGAAACTCTCTACAATTACACCACCAATAATCTAGTTTAACTTGGTAGGACATGGGTCGATAACCAAGTTTGACAATGATTATCTCTCAAACTGAAATTCTAAATTTTGTCGATTATATATTTAGATACCTCTCAACATCAACATCTCTGTGTGCATACTATCCCATATCATCCATGCAATGTTATTGACACATGATGCCATATCAAGGACATGAAAATGCTAAACAAGATGACGGACAACAAGATAATGACGACGATCATACTCTACCTCCTTAATTAAGACAAGAAGACAAAGAAAACCTCCTTGTAAAACATCGTTTCAAAAATAAATCTTTAACCCCAATTATATTATTACTCAAACTTCTTTTATCTACTATTTCTGTTGAATGGTTTCTCTGTAATACTTTTTCTCTTTATAATTATAACTTATCCAATCTTATATTACTTCTTTTATAATATCTCTAATTAATCTAAATATCATTACATACTTTTCATTAACTATTCATTAAATTATATTTGAAAATATAATGTAAGGTAATAACTTGTCTAATCATCTTATTAATCCAACTTATATATGTTTAGAAAAAAAATAACCCAACACTAAAAATTATAAGTCATAAAAATATAATGTATACTAAAATCATATAAACCTCCCACGACCGTAACTTTAGAACAATTAAAAAAAAAGACAAAAGTCATGCCTCGATCACACGACTCCAATTCATATTTGTTCGAAATTGAAATCATTCTAACCAAGAATGATTTCTTCATATCCATAAAATGGTTACTTCCTTCAAAATCTATATGGGTTGAAGTTGTACATGTTCGCACTACTTTAATTTTGATAAATAGATTTTTTTTAAAAAAAATTATCAACATTAAAAATTACAATTCATAAAAATATACATTTATACTAAAGTTGTATGAACTTTCCATTACTTTAAAATAATAAAAAAAAAACAAAAAGTAATGTCTTTATCACACAACATCAGTTTATAGAAACTGAAGTTGTCCAAACCAAAAACAATATCTTTATCACCATGAAGTCATTTCACACTATGATAACTTTTTTTTCAAATCTATCTATATATATATTGAAGTCGTATCTAATTTACATGATTTCACTTAAATTAACACTTAATCAAATCGTAATATACTAAAGTCGCCAATGATAAAAACAAGTTCACCCAATTAGTAAAAGTCGTGTGCAGTTTATATGATTTCTTTTTAAGTTGTATAGTTATTATAACAACATGAGTTTCGAAATTCATAAATTTTTTTAGAAATTGTATATTTGTATAATATGGAGTACGAAATATATCATTTGAGTAAAAAATTCTATAAATGAAAGATGTAGGAAGATTTTTAATAGGTAAAATCAAGATAAATTACAGATGATGCAAAGTTTAGGAGACAAATTTTAACTTTGGATAATGAGAGGTTTTATTTTAATAACTATTTGGCCATGGAATTATCAGGAAATTTTTTTATTTATTTTATCGAAGTATAGTATATGTTTATAGATTTAGATATTTACTCTTTACACCGAATCCAAAATCTCCATTTACACCCTTCTGGTAGCAAAATGTCACAGTTGGTGATTTTACTTTTCTCTCTTTCTCTTTTTTTTTTCTTTTTTAAATAGCTTTATTTTTTTATTTTCTTTGTCATCGTCTTTGAATCTTTTATACTAATTAAGTTGAAGAAGGAACCTCTCTTCTCTCTCTTTGCAAAGAAGACACAAAGACCAGTGAAACTTCCCTTTGAAACGGAGAATCAAAGCAAACACGCTTAAACAAAACCCTTTCTCTTCTCTCTCTATATCTCTCTCTCTTTCTCGTTCTACATTTTCCGACATTTTCCCGAGACAATCTCGTCTGGTAAAACCTTTCTCGCTCCTCGCCGTTCAACATTGCCACGCTTTTCGATTTTCTCTCGCTCCACGCTCTTCTCGCGTTAATTCCTTCCTATTTGGCTTTCTTATGTTCGAGATTCTGTGTTGCAGCCGTTCGATCTGTGTGATGCTGTGTTTGCTTGCTCTGTACTTGGATTCTGCGCTGTAATATTCTTTCCGAAATTGATTGACACTGTGTTTTTGTTCGATTTTTAAGTTCAGTGATAATAATTGCTTGCGACTTCGTTTACATTTTCTTTGTTTGGGCAATTTTGCTTATGATGCATACTTTAACTTTGTCGGCGTTTAGTCTGTAGAACACCGACTGAGGTTGAAGTTCAAACTCTAACGCGTTTGGAGGTCTTTTAATTTTTCATGATTTATCTTGCTTTTTTATTATTTAAGGAGATTTAACTTTTAATTGATGTAAAGCCAAACGGTGGATGGAGTATGATCTGAGTTGAACTTATAATATTGGTTGACGGAGTCATGGAGTTTTGGGTTATTTAATTGTAATTAATGCGTTATTTTCGTTCAATAGAATTTCTACTTTTCCATGATTATACTGTTGGGCAACGTTTAGTGTGGTCCTTGGTGTTTTTCATTTTATTCTTTCCTTTTTCTCCTTTCCTCCTGATTATAATTTATGGTTTCAATTATGATGCAAATGGATTAACTTTTTGTAAGCACCGAATATTGTATTGTTATGTTGACCTAACGGTGGTTGTTAATTAGTTTGAATGTTTGCCCGGTGAGGGCATGGTGCGTTGAACATATGTTAATTTCCATGATACTTTATTTGAATTGGAAGCATTTTCTTCACAAAAATGCTAATGGGTTCACGCAAAATATTTTCCATAGGTGATATTAGCTAAGGAATACCTGAAGTCGTGATAAATCCGCAGTTTGTTAGCATGATTCATATTATTTCACGGGGGTATAAATATTCAACGGTTCTGAGATGATGATTGAATCCACTTATTCTTAATGACCTGATACGACCCATATTTTATGTACTTCATTGCACAGAATTCTCTCTCTAGAAATTTTACGTATTTTTTAAAAACTCATAACGTCACTAGTGTGTGTTGTTTGTCTTCTGTTGCAAGTGTTACTTTCCTAACAAATTAGTGTTGATTTTCTTCAAGCGTGAACATTGGGCTTTAGTTGTTTTCTACGCATTGACTAACTATGTGCTTCAGTTGTTTTATGGAACATCAAGCACAATATTTAAAAGAATTTCGTTTTGCTCTGATTACAGGTCTGGCATGCTAGCTAAATCTCGTATAATTTCCAAGTAATTCTCATGGTGGATGTGCCGCTTCAACACATGCTACCGAGGGCTGGTAGTTAATTTTTGTATTGTGAAAGCTCTCCTGCAGATGTTTCTTCAAATGTGATAAGAAAAACTTTTACTATCTGCAACCCATATTTTCTTCCACGTCTTTGTTGTCCATATTACGTCAATGAGCTTTAAGAAAGATAATGACCACTTTAGTACAAGTTTGGCATCTTTTTGATCTAGTACTGTGAAGATTCAGGACTATTGGTTTCTTCATAGGATCATCAAAATGAAAAAGTTGTATGGAGGTGTTCTGGTCGCATCGCTCTTTATGTTGTTTATGCTTATGTTCCTGCGAAATGGGATCATGAAAACTCCTATTGGTCAAGGTTATTTGACTATTCCTATCCTGGTTAATGGAACTAATCCTCTAGCATGGATAAATCCCACAGTACCACCCGCTATTCAAAATCCAGATGATCATTCTAAAGTTATTTCTTCTGATATTCTTGTATCTAGCCTCTTTGCTGGGAGCAACTTTTCCGAAGACGAGCAACAAGCTCTGCAGACATGGAACCAATTGAACCACTTAATTGATCACACTCAGGGTTTACCCAGTTCCGCAGAAGCTATAAAGGAGGCTGCCAGTGCATGGAATTCTCTTATTTCCTCAATTGAAGAGCAAAAACAAGGTCGTGCAAATGACAGTTCAAGAACCAAAGAGAAGCAGTGTCCCCACTTTCTTAATAAAATGAATTCCACCGAACTTGGTAACAGTAGTTACAAAATGCAAGTACCTTGTGGCCTGACACAAGGTTCTTCCATCACTGTAATTGGCATTCCGAACGGTCTTTTAGGTAATTTCCGGATTGACTTGACTGGAGAACCACTACCTGGGGAACCCGATCCTCCAATTATTTTACACTATAATGTTCGCTTGCATGGGGATAAGATCACTGAAGATCCTGTAATTGTCCAAAACACCTGGACTATAGCTCATGATTGGGGTGAAGAGGATCGTTGTCCATCCCCTACTGCTGAAAAGGTCGAGAAAGGTGAAATTACTATTCTCATTTTTTGCTTCAACATCGATAGTGTTCATAATTGAAAAGGGAAGTTCCCCACAATTCTGAAATCTGATTTCTTAAAATTTGAATCCCATGATTACTTGAGTGTGTTTGTTCAACGACAGAGTCGACAATAAGGAATTCTTGAATCAAAGATAATCTTATTGTTTTGCCAAGTGTTCATATGCTATTGATTTTGGAAATAGATGGAATAGAATTGAATCCTATTCATATGAAAGTCAATTGTTTGTGAAAAGATGTTTTTTTATTTAACTTGTTCTTCTGTTTTATTAAATTATTGTGTTAAAGCTTTATTTGTGTGGTTTTTCCTGATCCAAATGTTGGGCATAATTTCATAAACTGCTTTTGCATAGCAACTTTGTTTAATATTGCCGTTTCTTTTGCCAGTTGATGAATTGGAGCAGTGTAATAAGATTGTAGGGAAGAACATTAGCCAACTTCACACAGCTGGCATGCATTCCCGCACTTCAAGACAATCTTTAGCAGCCGAAGAACAATCGATAAATAGGAAATATTTTCCTTTTAAACAGGGTTTACCATTTGTGGCAACTTTAAGAGTGGGATCTGAGGGAATCCAGATGACAGTTGATGGAAAGCACATAACTTCATTTGCTTTTCGTGAAGTACTTCCTTTCTCCCTTGTTATTTTTTAACTTAAAAATATAATAATTTTATGTTTTAGTATGTTAACTGACTCAGCTGTTTACATGTCAGACTTTGGAGCCATGGCTTGTCAGTGAAATAAAAATCTCTGGGGACCTCAAATTAATATCTATTCTTGCTAGTGGTCTGCCCACATCAGAGGATTCAGAGCATATTATTGACCTAGAATCATTAAAATCAAGTCCTATATCTGCACAAATCCCATTGGATCTCTTCATTGGTGTTTTCTCTACTGCTAACAATTTTAAGCGTCGAATGGCCGTTAGAAGAACCTGGATGCAGTACAATGCTGTTCGATCAAATAAGACAGCTGTGCGCTTCTTTGTTGGTTTGGTGGGTATTGTTTGTGATTTTCTCATATGATTCTAACTGTGTCAATGGAATTGGAGAAAAAAAATACTTCATTGCATAAATTAAATTTCTGTTTTTTTCTTAAATTGGAGCTCTTCAAACTTATCTTAAGAAGTAGCAAAAGTTGCTCAAATGTTGCTTACGCTGGAGCATTATTTTCAATATCTTTTGACTGTCTTAGCCTTTTCATTCTGATAAAGATCAAGATGGACGTGACATTTGCTACTTTTTGAAATTCTCTATCAATATAGTTACATATATGTTTTTACTGAATTTGGTCTTTCGTTTGAGCTCATGCAGCATAAAAGCCCAATAGTTAATGAAGAGTTGTGGAGGGAAGCACAAACTTATGGAGACGTGCAGCTGATGCCATTTGTTGACTACTACAGCCTCATCACATGGAAAACTTTAGCAATCTGCATTTTTGGGGTAATGTCTTGTCTCTTCCTTTGATTTGGAGAATCCTTCCTCCGACTCATTCATATAATCCCTTCAACAGACACAAGTTTCGGCAAAGTTTGTCATGAAGACGGATGATGACGCGTTTGTCCGGGTAGATGAAGTTCTAGACTCTTTGCATAAGATCAATGTTGATCATGGGTTACTATACGGACTCATCAATTCGGATTCCAGACCTCATCGAAATACAGATAGCAAATGGTACATCAGCCCAGAGGTAGAAATATTTGTCATTTAAGAACTGAATCTCTCTTGCCCCTTGTGTTGTTTATGTTTAGTTTCTGATTATAATTTTACTACATAAATTTTAAAATGGTTATTGTTAGCTTATATGATATGAGACTTTGTTTATAAGGCTTGCTTGTAAATAGATATTAATTGGAAATGTTGGTCTCTGGGCAAGTATCCCTTTCATTTATAACGGCTTATAATTTCCCCTGGTAGTATTGAAACTTGATTATTCATCAATGACAATGAGACATGGATTGTTCTATTTACGCTATCAGAATTGAAGAAAACACATAAGAACTGGACTGAATTTGCTACTTGCTAGTTACTATACTTTTAGAAGTTCGGGACTTTTAAGTATGCTCCCCATTTTATTCTTTGAACCATATTGTCTTTTTCTTTTTCTACCCACTCCGTCGTACTAAGTTGTTATCATCTTATTGCTTGCTACTTGAAAGGAATGGAGCGAAGGAACTTATCCTCCATGGGCACATGGTCCCGGCTACGTTGTCTCACACGACATAGCAAGAACGGTGGCCAAGAAATTCAGAGAGAACCATTTGAAGGTATATAAAAAAATGTGTTACTTGTTGAAATGTGTTTGAATTGTTTTGATCTCAAGTTCACTGACATCCTTAAGTCACTTGATGATTCAAATGTTAACTGTGTGACAGATGTTTAAATTAGAAGACGTTGCAATGGGAATCTGGATCGCAGACATGAAGAAGGAAGGTGTAGAAGTTCGGTATGAGAATGAGAACAGAGTGTATCCTGAAGGTTGTAAGGATGGTTATGTGGTTGCCCATTACCAGGGCCCAAGGGAGATGCTCTGTTTGTGGCAGAAACTTGAGGAAGGAAAAGGTGCAAAATGCTGTGGTGAGAGGAGATGATCACTTACTGACCAGGTTTCAACAGAAAAAAAAAAGAAAGAAAGAAAATCCCCCTTTTGAGTGGCTGGGGAGCTTGTATGCTGATTAGAATAGTTAGCTTAGCTAGAAATTATTAGAGATAGTTAATGATAGGGCATAATCGCAGTCATCAATTCCTATAAGTAAGTCTGATGGTTGTTGTACGTAGAGAGTGAGAAATCTGTATAGAGCCGCCAATCGGAAATAGGTTACCACATTTTCTGCCATTTTATCAATTTTTTTATTGTTAACACATCATTACACGAAGAAATCTCGATTTTTTTTTATCTCTATAGAGAGAGGTAGAGAGAAATTTATCTCTCCTTTTTCTATAACAAATAATTCTGCACTGCAACTAACTCACGAGTTTGGTGAAACTGTCAGTGTTGGCAATTTACTGAATATAATTATATATTTTAAATTAAAAATAATTTCATGACATGTTCTATTATTTTATTTCTCTTTAGTTTCTTGTCTAGTGAATTATGTCATATGTTTAGCAAGCAACCATGATTATAGATGTCTTTGTTTCAATAGACCGTCTAGCCCAACACAATAGGCATATCGTTGAAAATAAGATCTTGACTCAAGATATAGTTTGACACAAAATAAGATATTGACTCACCATATTGAGGCTCTGATCGAACAAATAACTAAACTTTGAAAAACAAAATGTTAACTTAAAAAGGGGTTGAATAGAACGTTAAAATATTCTAACAAATTTTCATAAGATGTTGATAAGTAAACGGTCTAGGAGGGGTTTTCCTACTAGTTAAAAACAACTTTAAAAATAAATTTGCAAATAATTTGTAAAGGATACAAAAGCTTATACAAGGATAATAGTTGAAACAAGAAAAACTTGGTTTTTCTACTTTTAAACTGAGTTATGTCCCGTTCAATTATGATTAAATTAATTAAAAGTATTTTTTTATCACTTCTAACTTACCACGAATACCAAAGTTACTTCAAACTATCCCATTTTATTTCTCATTAAAATAAAGCACAAAAATATTTGTTAACATTAAGTGTCTTCTACCTTCTAATGAGTATTTTATTGCTTCCACTCCTAGATAAAGTTATTTTATTGCTTCCACTCCTAGAATAGCAAATAAAGTTCGTTAAAAGAAAAACTCTAAATATACATATAAATGTTATTTATTGAGAATAACTTCATTGAGGGATATAAAAAAAATGCACTTTTCACACCCGCACACACCCCCACCCACGCCACACGCCACACACACACGCCACACACACGCCACACACACACGCCACAAACACACACGCCACACTCGCCGCCCACACACACACGCCACACACACACGCCACGCACACGCCACGCACACGCGCCACACACGCGACACACGCCACACAGGCCACGCACGTGCGCACACACACGCAGACACGCACACACGCACACACACCCACACCACCCACGCCACCCACGCACACACACACGCACACACACACACGACACACGCGCACACGCGCACACACTAGACAATTGCATGCAACTGTCATAATAAGTACAGTTAATACTAATTATGCTATACTATAAATAATTTCTAAAATAATCAAATTTTAAGAGAGATTTAGAAATTTTACTTTTTCGTAGTACATCTCCTTTTATATACAACCCATTAAGGTTTTATATATGAATATTAGACCACAGAGGTAGTATCTTTGAGATTACATTATTAAAAACTGACTATATCTAATACCACATTTTCAAATTTTCTTTTTTGTGTGAAGTTCTAAACTTATTTGTTTTTCATTCTTTATAGCTAAATATGATCAACAAGGCTTTCAATTCTTGAAGACATTCATGACAACAAGCTAGAGTCAAATAAATAATGAAAAATCTAGTCATATTCAGCCTTATCAAGTATTTTTCTTTTGTCAATTTCTTCAATATGCTAATTAACATTGTTCTACCATAAATATAGGTAGTGATTTTTCTTCCCTAAATCAATGAAATAGGCAACACATTAATACTTTATCAACATATTCTATGATATTGTCTAACATTTAAAATACTTTATTTGTTATTGAGAAGTTTAAGATATTCAATAAATAAAGAAATGCATTTCCTTTACTACTATTCACCAAAAAGTTACAAAATAAAATGTCATTTTTTTTGTACCTATCAGACATAACCGTGTAACATGTTCTCTTTCATTTATTCCTAAACCCTTGAAGAATTAAAATAGTTTTTCTTTGGGTACTTGTTTCAAAAGCTTCTTTATATGATTATGATAAATGAAATTGTTACTACCAAGTAGGATTGACCAATGTTCATGAATGCGTAATTAATGAGGTAACGTCATTGTCGAGTAGTTAAGGTCAGCACCATTAAGAAGTAAATTAATGGATAATATTCTTTGAAATCATATAAATAACAATCGATGGAGCAGGTAAACCCTCTGTTTTTACTATAATTCGATAGGCTTGCAAAGATAAATTCTGACTTGAGCGTCGGAGTGTTTCCTGCAGGTCACCCCATTTTGAGATTGAGAGAGCAAGAGTCAGGAAGGAAGGTGGAAGTGTGAAGGACCAATCGGTAGAGGAGGAGTGTTTCCGAGCGGCTGCAGCAGGAGTTTTCTCCGATCCCATTCAGCAGAAATAGAAATGTTTATAGTCAACTCTATATTTCTAATCATCTTATGCTTTTTTGTGACAACATTGACTACAATAACAATTGTGTAAAAGAAAATAGCAAATTGAGCATCTTCTTTATACTTTTTTACTAATTTGATTTGTAGTTGCTTTGAACTACTGCTCTTTATGAACAATTCTTTATTTTCCTTTAAAACTAAACATAGCTTGCCTTTCTTCAACCCCTCAATTTTTTTTTCATGGTATTCATCATTTATATTTAAGATTCTTTATTTCAAGGAAGCTTAGTAAACTTCTGCAACAATTTTTGTCATCAAAATTTTTTCTTATAAAAAAGAAACACTAGGTTCAAAATCCTTTGTGATTCCAATAAAGTAATGCTTGAATTAAATATTCATCCAATTACCATCTATTAGCAATATAGTATATTTCACTTTTGCTAGTGCCATTAACATCTATCTTATGTTTTCATCTAATATCCAACCCAGTTCTTATAACATTTTTAGTTTAATAATAAGAATACTAAATGAAAAAAATATGGGTACATAGAATGAAAATGAACGAAATGAGATAAACAACTTTAAAAAATTATATATTTTTGGAAAGGAGAGTTTTAAGTGAAAATATTTTTTTATAAATATTAAGACAATCAATAAAAGTATAATTAAGATAAATGTATGATTCATTTATTTTTTAAGTAATTTAAAAAAAAAATACATAAAATAAACTTCTGAACAACAATATGAATAAAAAATAGAGAAAGCTTAGCCTGATAAGAAAAAACCAAATAGATATCTAATGGTTTTGCTAAAATTTTAATTGTCATGAAATGTGCATTAATCAATGAAAGGAACAAGGCAAATTGTTGAAAATAAAAGCCGAAACTAAAAGTCTATATCAAGGAATATTAAAACTCTCTTTCTTTGGTAACGAGTTTGAGCCAGAACTATTTTCTTGTGCACTTTGCGCTTAAAAAGAAATATTATACCTTTTTATTTTTAAGAGGAAAAAAATATAAGTGAAATACCAATAATGATATATTATCTTTTTGTCTCCACAGTTTATATACAAATAATAAAAGAAAAAGACAAAAAGAGGAAGATAAAAGAAGAAAATGAATACATGATGCTCTTGAAAGTTATAAAAAAGGTGCCAAGATTCATGACATTGAAGTAGATGTTATTGAATTGAAAACCTAGAACAAAGAACTCGTAAAATTGATACAAGCATTCATGGAACACTGCAATTAGCACGAGTGAGATTATTGAAAAATCATGATATACTACAAATACAAAATATTTTTCATATAATAAAAAAAACTACAACAAACATTATTTTACTTGAAAATTTCTTCTTCACTTAAAATAAAATGCCGTTTGTTGTGAAAAGAAATGGAAAAGAGTATCACACCCGACAAATATACTATATCAGTATGACTTTATTATGACCTCATCTAATTTTACCTAACAAAATACTCTTACGCTTTTGAGTTGCATTTTACATAAGATTAAATATTATGAATCTTGATCAAATTTGGGTATTAGGCTTCCTTCATAGAGAAAAAGTTCAAAATTTGAGAAGTTCATTTTATGTCTCACTTAACCTAGTGGAAAGGAGATTGAAGAGAGAGAGAGACAATTACTTATAGAACACCAATACATTGAGAGAGAGGAAGAAGAAAATTTTGTTCATATTTTTCGTTGAGCTGTCATTGTAAAATCAATACTGAAGATTCATTCACCATTGGATCGTGCTAAAAATTGGACAATAGGTTTGGGAAATCCTGTTATTCATTTTGACCGTTCGGATTGTTGACATGAGGTCTAAGTTGAGAGAAATTCAGTTTGCACTGCAACTGTGTATTTAGGTTTTCTTTATCTTCTTTGCTCTCTATTTGCAAGCTTTGTTGCTTTGCTGTTTGACTGGATGTTAGCATTATTTTTGTGCAGTTGATTAAGACTCCTTTGTTTGAGTTGACGACTTATGTTTTTTTTCCCTAACTTAGAGGGGTTTTCCACATTAAAATTTTTGGTGTCTTTGTTTGTGATTTTGGTAATTTATTGCTTTTGTTCATTAGTAGTTGCTCCTCATAAATTTTTTCAAGTTAGAAGAAATTATATCTAAGGTATTATCTTGTATTTTGGTTGTGTTGTTGTTTTTCCTCTCAGAATGGCATCAAAGCTCTTGCATTGGATGATGGAAGCAAATGCAAAAATGATTGATTTGAATGGTACAAATTATCATTTGTGGAAGGGCAATATGAAAGACTTATTATTTGTGAAGAAATTGCATCTTCTCGTCTTTTCTACACAAAAGTCGGATTCTATGTCTAATGAAGAATGAGACTTTGAGCACAATAGGTGTGTAGGAGAATATTGAGTCTTTCTATGCTTCTAAGTTGGACAATAATAAATTGTAATTTTTGAACTGCTTGGTGAATTTAAGGTACATGAAGAAATCTTCCATTTTAGATTATTTAAATGAGTTTCAAGGGTTCCTAAATCATTGATGATGAAGTCTTAGGATTATGACTACTGAATACTCTACCAGACTCTTGGGATATATTTTAGGTTTTATTTACAAACTCAGTCCCGAATGACATTGTTTCTTTTTAGATGGTAAAGAGTGATGCTCTTAATGAAAAAATGAGAAGGAAGACATATGATTCTTCATCTCAGTCTGAGATGCTTGTCATATAAATTAGGGGAGAAATAAAAAAAAAAGGAACAGAAAGGTGGTAGAGAAGAGCAGAAGCAAGTACAAGTCAAGATATAAGAATATATAGTATCATTATTGTAATTAAATTGCACACATTCCAAAATATTGTTTTAAGTGGAAAATGGACAGTAAAGACAAGAAGGGCAAGCAGAAAAAGAATGATAATGGTGATGATCATGTCACTACTACTACAAATGATGATTTTGTTCTTCTTCATGACTTTGTGTCATTTAATCTGGCATCTGATGAGAGCATGTGAATTATTGATAGTGGTGCTACATTTCATGTTACATCGAGGAAGAAGTTCTTCACATCGCACTTCTAGTGATTTGGGAGTGTTGAAGATGGATAATGATTGAGTGTCTAAGGTGATTGATGTTGGTGATGTTTACATGCAAACCGACATGGGAATGTAGTTGTTTGTTAAAGGAGTTAAACATGCTCTTGATGTCCGCTTTAACTTAATCTATGTGCAAATGCTTGATGATGGTGGTTATGATAATCACTTTGGTTATGGAAAGTGGAAACTCAGCAAAGGTAACTTAGTTGTGGTTAGAGGAAAAAAATTAGCTAAACTGTATTGGCAAAAGCTTTGGTTTCTAAAGACATTATGAATGCCATGGATATGGAGGAATCTTTGTAGGACTGAAGGCTCAGTCATATCAGTTAAAAATGGCTTAATTGTTTAGCTAAAAGGATGTTCTTCAAGGGTTAGAAAGTGTATAGTTGGAGATATGTTCTTATTGCATGGCTAGTAAGAAAACCATGGTATCCTTCAAGAAGCATCTGGCCTCAAGGAAGTCACAATTGTTACAATTAGTGCATTTTGGGGTTTGTGCTGGTTAAAGGTAAATTCATTTAGTGGTGCCCTTTACTTTGCTAATTTTATTGATGATTGTTCCAGAAAGTTTTGGGTCTATGCACTTTAGTGAAAGGTTCTAGTACTTGAAAAGTTCAACGAATTTCATCCTTTAGTTGAGAGGCAATCATGCAAAAAGATGAAATGCATTCGTATTGCTAATGGTGGTAAGTATCGTGGACCGTTTGATGCTTATTGCAAATACGTGGTATTTCACATAAGAAAAGTCCTCCTAAAACTCCTCAACTGAATGGTTTAGTTGAGAGGATGAACAAGACATTACTTGAAAAAGTGAGATGTATGCTCTCAAATGCTAAATTACCCAAGGATTTCAAGGGTGAGGCATTATACATGATGGTGCATGTTATCAATCTCACTCCTACTATTATTCTGATAGTGACGTGCCATATAAAATTTGGTTTGGCAAGAAAGTAAGCCATAATTATTTGTTTGTCTTCAGTTGCAACACATTTGTTCATATTCTAAGGGATGAAAGATCCAAGTTGGATTCGAACACTAGGTAGTGCAGCATTGTCTACTACAGAGGTGGAGTTCATTGTCCTTACTAAAGCATGCAAGGAGTTGCTATGACTGAAGAAATTCTTGTAGGAGCTTGATTTTATGTAAGATAATTATCCATTGTTTGTTGATAATAAGATTATTATCCATTTTGATAAGAATCCAACTTTCCATTCTAAATCTAAACGTATTGATGTAAGGTATCATTAGTTACATGATGCTTTGAATGTTAAGTTGCTAGAGCTGGAAAATGTTATTGTAGATGATAATGGTGCTGACATGATGACTAAAGCATTGTTAAGAGGAAAGTTTGAAGTTTGTTGTGAGATCATCAATTTGACGGTTATCTCGACATAGTAAGGAGAGATAGAAAAAGAAAGAGTCACATTCACTTAGAGAACACTAACATATTAAGAGAGAAGAAGAAGAAAAATATGTTCACATTTTTCACTGAGTTGCAACTTTAAAATCGATATTGCATATTCATTCATCGTTGGATCATACTGAAATTTGACAGTTGGTTTGAGACATCTTGTTCTTCATTTTGACAGTTCGGATCATTCCTATGAGGTTTGAGTTGGAAGAAATTCAAGTTGCACTATAGTTGTGTATTTAGATTTTATTTATCTTGTTCTCTATTTGCAAACTTTGTAGTTTTGTTGTTTGATTAGAAGTTATAATTATTTTATGCAGTTGATTGAAATTTTATTTTACTCTTTATTAATTATAGTAGAATTATTTCTTTGATTTAAATGACTAATGATTTTTTTCTTTAAAAAATATTGAGGTCTTTGTTTGTTAGTGCATGATTTTTGATAATTTATTGTTGTTAATTGAGAATTACTCTTCATAGATTTTGTAAATTAGGAGAAATTATATCCACTGCATTATTTATTATTTTGGTTGTGTTGTCAAATTGTGACTTTATATCATATATTCTAATCATTATATTAGACCCTCTGCAGAGAAAAAAGCAGCACCTTAAGTAAATCATTGATGCAGAACATACAAAAACATCTCTTGGCAGGGTATTCTACATTGATATTCAAATCATTGTATATTATTATGGCACAAAGAATGTTAGATGTTCCAAAGCTCATCTAAGTAATGGGGAATCAAGCGATATTGCAAGCCAATATTCTAGAAAAGTGACCATGTCCATTAGGATTGTTAATCAGCTACACACTTTTCCTGGCAAGAATCCATAGCTTGAAATAACAGTCTCAAAGGCTTGTAGCTTTTCTCCACGTTTCTGGAGGCCATTGCGATCATAGGATGATATTTCTTTTATATTGAGATCATCACAAGCTTTGACAAGTGCCTCCCCAACACGTTGAGCTGCTTCCTGAAATCATGTTATGCCAAAACAAAAAATACAAAAAATCCAAAACATAGACCTCATGAGACTAAAAAAACAAAGGAAACAGATATTTCATGGCATAAGTCTTCATTAAACGAATGAGTTTTAATTTTGGAATCCATAGAAAATTTTCTGTTTCTCATTCCTATGAAACTTGAAATCACTCTTAGTCTTTATAAAAAGTGTAAATTATGAGTTTAGTCTATAAAATATTTTCTTTCAATTTTAATCGATCCAAAATTTTAAACCATTACTTTTAGTCCTCAACATTTATTTTAAGATAAGTAAATAAATATGACATTACATTACACCAACACTAGTATGTGTTACTTAGAATAATCATCTAACTTTTTATTCAACACTTATTAATGTCATATAATAGGAATAAAAAGCATTAATTTTTAAATAGCAACCATAAAATAAAGAAAAGTTTTTCCATGAACTAAAATCAAAATTAATTTATTTTATAAGTACTAAAGCGTATTTAAACTTTAAGAATATTATTCTTATAATCAAAACTTATTTATTTTATTATGGGAACTAAATGCATTTAAACCTGTAATAATATTATTCCAATAGACATGTTTGGTTGATATTTAGTAATTTTAGACAAAAAAAAGAAAAAATATATATATATATATATAATTTATCTCTAATAAAAAATAAAAGCGAAAAAGAGTTAAAGAAGAATGTGGCAGAGATGGGTAGTTACTGTAGATTATAAGTTTTATTCCAGAGGAAATATGAATACCTGCCCCTTTAATAGATAAACCAGTAATATATTTTCTCATCCTAATATTCCCGAAAATAAAAGGTAAAACATGCATTCCCTGCCCCATGCAATGTTTGTTTATAAGAAAAGGTGGACTACTAATACTACTTACAAGAGTGCTACAAGAAGGATCTTGTCGGATGGATTTCTGCAGCGTGCTTCCATAGAACAAGCAACTCCTATTTTTGTCATCTACAAGCATTGCATATAGTTGTTTATCTGAGCAAAATACCGAAAGCCTCGGATGTGTAGCTGTTCCATTATACTGAGAAAAATATCATGCATGATATTAGTAAGCGATAACTGAAGGAACTGAAGTTAGTAGTGCGGTGCAATATAACTGAAGGAACTCTGAAACTTTCATCAACTTTCTTTCAGTTAAAAGTGATGCAACAACTTGTCACCTGTTATGTTATAGTCTGTTAAATATAATACAATATATAGAAGGACTCTTGGAGAGACAGAATTTACTAAAATCTGAAACTAACTAGGAAAAATTGGATGACATATATAAGGAAAATAGCATAGCAAACATGCATTCGGTCTGGAATGTAAAATGTGTCTGCAGAACACCTCACCAATGCAAAATATAGCTGCAAATCTACAATAGATATGACAGTACTAAAGGTGAAAGGTGAATTATATAACGAAGACATACCTTTTTCAGCATCCTTCTGTTCCGAATTTTTGCACTTTCTGTTCTAGTATTTGCTCTACCTCTGGCTTCCACCAGTAATGGCTTCTTAGTTATACCTGGAAGAACATTCAAAGTTCATAGCAATCAATATCAAAGTCACGCTGAACTTTATGTCCATGTTTAGATATTATCATGTGATGAATTCTATGAGCTATTGCTGTCGTCCACGTCATAAATTCAAATTCCAAAGAAGCTAGCACATTGCATAGCTAAGAAATTACAGTCCCGAGAACACAACAAAAAGCCCAAGATTAATTTCTGCTTAACTTACTTCTACTCTGTGCCTGAAAGCAAACAAACGATTTTGGATGGATTCCAAAGAGAGCAGAATTCTTAAAGTGTAGCATTGGAGCATTCATTAGAGCCATATTGTCCATGTCTCAAGGACTCCGTGCTCTGCAAAAACATCAAAACTTGTATCACAAGCAGCACATAAGCAAGAATGTTTCTCACTGGAATTTTAGCAAATAGTTTGTGCGCGGTTCATTAAAGCAGCAGTCTTGCTCAGTTTGATTAGACATTGAAGGAAAAATTGACCTCTGTTGAGCTCAAAACGGTAATCGAAGAGAGCAGCTATGTTGGGATTATTTTGACTTTTTATAATTTCAAATGGGTCTTGAAACGGCTTTAAGTATTAAATTGCTAGCAGCGAAATGACAGAGAGGTTACAAACCCTGGGAACAGTTTTCTTAGAGTAGGCTACTTGGTTTGTTGTATTTGTGAATCAAAGGTTTTCAGGTCACACCAGGGCCACGTGTTGCATTGTACGACTCAGATTCATCGCTTGCAACTGTAAAGCAAGTTGGATAGAAAAAAATCCTTCGTCGATGGTTATTGTTTCCTCCAAATGGATTTCTTTTTAAAATGATTTTTTGACAGAGCCATTACACAATCCATTAAAAGTAAATTCTTTTACTAATAGAAAAAAAAATTCATAAATAAAAATTGAATGTCAAGTAGATGTAAAATTGTACTGAGTATCAAAATAACATATGACATGATTTTTTTTAGGTAGTTAATAAAATAATATTTAATATTTTGATGGACTAAAAATATATATATATATTTTTTTATTTTGTATGAATTTTTAAATTTGATAAAAAAAACTTATGTATACTTGGTATGAACATGAATATTCAATCTTTTAAATCAAATTTGATGACAAGATAATTTATATAATATTTTTATAGTCATTTTTTGTTAAAATACTTTTTCAACCTTTAGTTTGTTTGCAAAATTTAATTAGACTCTTACATTTTATTTGGTTCAATTAATTTTTTTTTTAATTATAAAAAATATTCAATTAGATCTTTTATGTTAAATTAAGGTTAACGTTCTGTTTTTACATGTGTCACTTTGTGATATTTTTTGCAATTTTTTTAATTATTATTTTTTATATTTTAATAAAAAATTGCTGCATATGAAGTCATTGCTATTGCTAGTGTCATAATGTTGACTATTAATATTACTTAAAAAGTGTCATGTATTCCATTTAATTTATATATTTAAAATTTTGATTTAATTGAATTCAATTTTTTTCAAATAGAACATTGTTTTTTTAAAATGGAACTTAGTAATTAAACTTAATATATATATATATATATATATATATATATAATAAAATAATTTTTTAGAATTTATATATTAAATTATTCAATTCAAAATATTCAAATTAATTTTATTTTTTTACATTTTTAATTTCAGTAAAAGAATTTAAACTTATCATTTTTTTTAAATATTAAAAATAAAAATATAAAGTGACACTTGTAATTTTTATATAAATTAAAAAAGATGTAAAATATATTAAGTTAAAAGATTAAATGTATTTCTCACATTAAATCTATAAATAAGTGAGCAAAGAAAATACACTTTTTTTTAATTATTTCAAAAATTAAAATTTAAAAATTACAAGTGCAGTTTTACATTTACATTTTTAATATTTTGAAAAAATTATAAATTTGAAAAAATATTTTAACATTACATATAAGTTGTATTAGACTTAATTACTAATTTGGTTTTATTTTGGAAAAAAACAATATTATTTCATTTTAAAAAATATTAAAACTCAATTGTATCAAAATTTTAAATATATGAACCAAATTTGAATACAAAACATTATCATGTGACAAATGACACTATTAATAATGTCATTAATTTGTTGGGGTGAGTAAAGTAGTCCAACAAGTGGAACACGAGTTTTATTTGTTGGGCGATCAGGATAATCGACTGATGTTGAAACTTTTAAAAATTAAAATAAATAAACTTAGAAATGTTGGGTTTCCTAATGACAACAACTTGTTTAATGTCTTATAGCTCGGTGCCTATAAGCTCAAATATATGTTCTTTTCAGGTGTTGCCTCACTTCAACACCTGAATGGTCTCAATCTTTATCGGGCAACTAGTTTAGTTCAGGAGCTTCAATTTCAACACTTTTATAAGCTTTGACTTCTTTAATAACCCACAATCTTTATCCTTTTGATTATGTTCTTCCATTGAAAAAATTTAGCTTGGGTTTCTTTAAAAAATTATGTTAGCCTAGTCTGAATTCATTCCTTCTCATCAAATTGTGGTCATGAACTAGAACATTCTTTTTTAAGTGTAGAATAGGAACTCCATTGGTCTTTAGTGTCTCTTTGGTGTGTTTTTGCACACATTCCTCCTCTTTTTCTTTAGCTAATTGTGAAGAGACACACTTGGCATAATCCCTAATTTCAAACACCTTGAAAGACATCTCTTCATCTTGAGCTCTGATTTTCAGTTTACCACCATTAGTATTTATAATTACTAGCGATTTTCATGAATGGTCTGTCCAAAATGAGAGAGGCATCAATGTCTTCTTTTATATCAAGAATGACAAAATCAGTGACTCCATAAGGACATTTGACAAGCCGATCTGGCAGTAAAGTCATCTCAATATTGGTTTTAAATTTTTTATCAAAATTTTCCTCTAATTTCTTTGTGAGTTGAACCCCTTCTCCAAATTATGGATTAAGGCTTATGTGCTCTTGTGATTAGAGATGAAAACTTGCATAAATTTGTTGAAGTGTCTCTTCAAGCTTTGACATCTTTCATGCAAGGAAGGTTGTTGTTGTAGATTTTGTTGATGTGATGGTCTATTTCAAGATCCAACTTGTAGCATATTTAGGTGAGACTTCCATCCTTGATTATAATTCTCATAATTACCTTGGCAACCTTGATTATCCATATAATTCACTTTTTCATGGAAAATATTTTTCATGACATGTTGTTCATTAGCATGATCTCCATCACATAACTCGCAATTTTGCAATTGTTGTTGATGTTGAGCTTGAGCAACATTTTGGAGCTCTTGAGGAAATGTTGAGAGTTTCTTCATAAGAGTTTTTAATTGTTTAGTCATTAGTTTGTTTTGAGTTAATAACACATTTTGAGTTTGAAGCTCCTTTATTAGCTTTTTCTGAATTTGAGTTCTCTCATTTTTTCTCTCAAAATCATTTGAACCTATATTCTCTATCAATTCCTTAACGTCTTTAATTTTATCATAACTTCAGTCTAGGCATCTAACATCAACTTTATCACATGCTCGACTCAATGATTCATCATATTTATATGAATGTTGATAATATCAGGGCTGTTATGGGACATTGTGAACCCAAAGTTGTTGATTCTCTGTGATTGCATTTCGTTTTACTTTTCTTGAAGTGATCCATCCTACTCCTATTCCAATCAAGTGAGATGAGTGATATGAAAGATCTTGTCACATCTAGGGATGACAACCGGTCGGGTCGGGCACAGATAGTGCCTACCCGCAACCCGACTCAACAAAAAAAATTCACCCGTTATCCGACCCGCTACCCGCACGGATATCCACTTAAAAAATACCCACGAATATCCATGGATACCCGCAAATATTTTAAAAAATATAATTTTATAAAATATTATAATAAAACTTAAATAAAATTCAAAAAATATATAAAATATAATATATATTAAATTAAATATAAATTAAAATTTAATTTTAATTATATTTAACCTTATAAAATATAAGTTAATGTTAATTTTAATTAAATTTAACTTATTAAAATATAAATTAAATTTTTATTTTTATTTTTTGTGGGTAGTAGATATTCACGGGTACGATAGTATAATACCCGCATTTGGCTTGTTTATAAGCGGGTATTAAAAAATCCACTATCCGCCACTCACATATATATTCACGGATACCAACTATCCGTCGTGGATTTTATCGTGGATATCCGTGAGCGCAACATCTTAATCTCATCTTATATCATTTGTTTTTTATATGAATAATGGGGAGAATGAGAAATTAGTTTAATATGCATTGAGTGCAAATGGTGCTACTAAATGAGGTTTAAATTAGATGGAAGTCATGACCCACTTTTGCCATGCATGCAGGGATTTGGAATCTTATTGGAGCCTTTTTATTCTCTTTCGGCTTTGCCTTCTGCATGTTTCTAAGGCCATCATATGCCATTTTAATGTATACTAGGTTTCATTTTTATGGCATAGTATATAGGCATGATGCATTATTTTAATGGAACATTTATGTCATGTATTTGGCTAACGTACATTCAATAACGTCATTGGGTCTTAGTATGATATGATTCTATTATGAATGAGCCCTCTATGTAATGTGCATAAGCTTTACTTTTTTTTAAATAATAAAAAAATATAAAATAAAAATGATAAAAATGAAAAAATAGTTTTTTTTTCTCTTTTGTGTTTTTCTGGCCACACGTCAGACACTTATTTTTAAATAATTCAAAAACACCAATAAGAAAATAATTTATCTTTTCTATTTTCTAGCATTTGTATGATCATTCACATAGCATAAGATTTATTTTCAAGAAATTCACAAAATATAAAAAATAGTTTTATATTTCACTTTTTTTTTTGTGTTTGTTCCATCGATCACATCATGTGACACTCATTTTCAAGTAATTAGTTTACACTTAACAAATTGGTTTTTACTATAATGAAACTCTTTTTTCTAATATCATTAAAATTCTCCTTGGGTTAAAGAGATAAAAAAACAAATAAACAATAAGACATACCTCACCAAGTAATGAACATGGTTTTTGTCCTACGAAGAAGACCAATGAGGAGGGAAACTTTGCAAAATCCCATTCACATTTTATAAACCCTAGATCTTAACGGCTAGTTTATAGGACAAAAGCTCATTAGTTATATTCTTTTTCACGTATGAATGTGTTGGAAGTTCCACATATAAAAAAAGAGAAACAAACACATCATTCCAACACTGCCAACGTGTATAATATTTAATTGACGATTTAGAGAAAAAAGACCAAATTAAATATAAATTAAGAAATTTGTGACCATATTGAACATCCAAAAAAAATGAGTCAAACATTGAACAAAGTTAACCAAAATAGGGATCAAAAGAGTATTTAAGCCCACGATTAATTTATATTATATAAATTATTTTATCATAAAAATAAAATTATAATTATAAAAAGAAATATAATTAATTTTTAAAATATTATTATAATCAATTTTATATATTTTGTAGATAATTTTTATTATAAATATTTATTTTAATTTTAAAAAATAGTTAAATTTAAAAAAAATCAAACAATTAAATTAAAAAAATCTGAAAAGATAAAATTAAGAGCAAATTGATCTTGATATAAAAAAACGATTACTTATCGAAAAATAAAATTAAAAAAACAAAGATGTGCAAAAAAAAAATGTAAAACTAAATCTCTTTATAAAATAATAATGATAAAATATTGTTTTAAAATTAAAAATGAATTCCATTCAATCTCATTTTCTAATAATTAAAAAAAAAAATCATCAAAGCCATGTGTTCCACGGTTTACATTTTAGAAGTATATATTTGTTTCACAAAGATCTTGATTATTCTTTTGGTGAGCTCAACACACGCACCAGAATTTTTGGTAATTTTATAAAGATTGAGTGTACCTAATTAGTGTAAGTTCTAGACAGACCTAGATTTTATAGTTAGAAAGATCAATATCGTTGAATTGAAGCATAACAAATAGCAGCCAGAGATTTCATCACACAATTTTTTAATAATATAACTAACTAAGAAGATTAATTAGTAGTGTGACTATGATTTATTTACTTAACCAAAGTTTTTGAATATAGTTGGTAGGCATTATTATTTGCCACCCAGCTGTCCACAAAGATTAATAATTCTCATGTAATTAAAAACATTGAATGTATCACAAATGCAACAGCATGTGATGAAACTATTAACATTAAAATATGCATGCTTTGCTCCATCCATATTTTTTTATTATACTCATACTTCAATTGCTACTGAAGTTCTCAACTTCTTGTCTCATTTATTGACCTAACAACATTATTTACATTTTCACGAAGCAACAGAAACAACTTTCCTTTTATATAAAAAGATAAATGTAAATTTTCAGTTTCTTGATAATTTTAGTCTTATTTTCTAACTAAATCAGAATATAACTTTAATAATCTAGAAATTAAAGATATATATTTAAGATCTGTATAAAAATCTACGGGGATGAAGCTATAATTCTAATTAAACAACACTAAAGATATGTAGTAATTGCACTTTAATTTATATTTTTAAAAACTTAAGAAATAATAATAAATGAATTTAGGAATGATAATGGGGCTGGGATGGTTTCATTATCAATATAAAAATTCATCCCATCTTCATATATTCATGTTTATATCTAATTTTAATGTTTTAATATTAATTAATTTTTATAAAATAAAAATCAATAAAAAATATAATATTATTTAATATTTAATATTAAAGAGATATATTCTCCTATCTTTATATTCTCCTATCTTCGTATTTATTGTCAAATATTGAAAAAAAATTATAACTATATAAATTTTAAATTAAAGTTTATAAATTTTAAATCTGAGAAAGAAGTTTTTAACGTAATTAATAGTGTGTCACGTCCTCAAGATATGTGTAATGATGTTCTTAACATGTCATTTCATTTTTTGTTAGGTCATTGTACACATGTTAATTATAATTTTGTTTATAGTTGTAATTAAAAATAAAAAGAAAACATTAAACGTGTAGGGCCAAAACATGAAATCCCTCTTCTTCTTCATTCACAGATGAGGAATCTTTTCCTTTCTTGATTCATGCCAAACAGAAGCATCCAAGGTGCAACATCTTCAACAAATTTCTTAGCATTGTCATTAATGGAGAGCGTGAATGGTGACGATGATGATGAATAAATGCATTATGTTTAACCCTCGGCTTCACACATGACTTTCTATGCTCACCATGATTCCCCCACCATCTATCACTCATAAACCCATACGAATTTGTCACTAAATTCCATAGATTTTTGCTTCACAACATCCAACTCATAACACTGTTATTCATTACATTTTTCTCATCATTGATCTTTGCCTATTACCAGCCTTTCAATCACTACATCATTAGTGTGTATCACTCTCATCTTCACAGTATCCTCTATTACCTTCTCTATTCCTAAGCTCAACTGCTCCATTATGTATACTTAATATAATTTTGCATTCTATACCCCTTTAAGCACAAAAAAATAAATCTTCTTGTTCTCACATTCATATATGCTACCCACTATCATTTTAACCCTGACGTCTACGACAACATAGAAATGTGCGGTGAGACAGAGGCTTGAATGGGGCTACAGTGCTTACGACAAAGAGTGATGGTGAGAGAAACCTTGAAGGAAAGGGTTGTGTTGGTGACATTGATGTATGACACCAATGATAACCACAGTTACAAGCAACAAGGGCGGTCTAATGGTTGTGACTTTGAATGGTATGCTAGGAGAGCGATGCCATTTTCAATTTTAGAAGAGAGGGAATGGAGGGGG
Source organism: Vigna umbellata (assembly GCF_029865625.1). Taxonomy (NCBI): domain Eukaryota; kingdom Viridiplantae; phylum Streptophyta; class Magnoliopsida; order Fabales; family Fabaceae; genus Vigna; species Vigna umbellata. Next base: position 53,842,208 of record NC_142167.1, on the reverse strand, counting down.
AAAAAGGCTATAAACCTTGGATGCTTTCGTTTGGCATAAATAAAGAAGGAGAAAGTTTCCCATGCGTGAATGAAGAAGTTTTGTCCTACATGTTTAATGTTTTTTTTCTTTTAATTTTAATTACAACCATAAACAAAATTATAATTGATATGTGTACAATGACGTATCTAAAATATCAAATGACATAGTGGGAACATCACTACACGTGTCTTGAGAACATGACACATGGTTAGTCACGTCATAAAAAGCTAACATCTTTGGTCATGAAAGACTAAATATGATGCTTTTTTTTAAAAAAAAAAGACAAAAATAGATCAAAGTTTCAATAAGGAACAAAAATCAAAATGATGTGATAATTTAAGAATAAAAAACATATTTAACTCTATTATTAAGTTGTTATATTATAGTAAATGAAAGATAGTTAGTAAAAATAATTACAATTAGAATAATAAATCAAAAAATAAAAATAATTATATAAAATTTTATCAGTATCACACATAATAAAAATAAATAAAAAATATATTAAAAGTGTAAAAATATTATATTATAGTAATAATTTTATTATATAATAATTTTTATATAAATCATTATAAAATAACTTTTTAATATATTACAAACAAAGGTTTTATTACGAAATGAAAAAGTAATAAAATATTTTATAAATTTAGAATTATTAAACAATCATTCCTTTTTTTTTAGTTTTCAAGCCTTACATAATTTAAAAATAGTATAAAATAATTATTTTAAATTCCTCTAAATATGGTCATGTCTTAATTTAGTGTTTTCTTAATTTTATTTTAAATCTTTTACAATTTTCCAGCGTTAATTTTTAATATTTATTATTAATTATAACTAATGTAAGAAAAAATATAAAATATATTTATTATTTTTACTTTTAAAGATAAAACTTTATTTATAATATATTAGAAAATAAATCACTTTACCATAATTCAAAAATAAGATATTAAAACTACTATCTAAAAAAATTATAAATGTCAACTTAAATTATAATTTCTTTTTAATAAAACTAAAATATTAAAAATACAAAAGTTAAATTAAAATTAGAAACAATATAAAATTATTTAACTTATATTAAATGACAAATATATTAATTAAATATATTAAATTAGTATAATTATATTAGTCAATATCTTTTTACTTTTATTAAACTAACTATTTATATCTATTAAAGTTAAAAAATGTGAGAAATTTTAGGCTAATAAATATTATTTTACAGTGACAAAAAAAAACCCATATTTTTGGAATAAAACTTTTACTCCTAATTCTGAAAAAAGAAAAACTATTTAAATGAGGTGAAAAAGAGATCTACCAAAATGACAGAACAAATTGGAAGTGTTTAGTGAAGGAAGTTGCCTCATGATCTGTCTAAACCAAAAAGCTCTATCCTATAATACAAGGTCTGCACATAGACAACCCAAATTCTTCCTTAAATATCTTGGTCTAATGAATGAGACAGATTGAATTGAATTTTGGGGATAAACATGCTCTGTTACCTCATTGGCACACACAATACAGCACAGCACAACAACCCAAACAACTTCCAGATCCTTCCACAACATTCTGTGAGTCATATCAGTGGGTGCATCCTTCTCCCTCCCCCTGTTTCCCCTTATATTCACTCCCCATTTCCCCTCCTTTTTCCATTCTCAAACAATTTTTCCATTATTTTCAATCATTCATCACACCCTCTTCCTCTCTCACCAAACAAAACAGCTTTTCTGAATAAAAATCATGGCTTCAGGAACTGAGGTGCCGGAGAATTCTGTTTTCGAGAGGTTCGACCGAAACAGAGACATAACTCTGTTTCTTCCCTTTCTCTTTGGCCTCTCGGAGGCCGCCCCAGGAAGAGATGGCGACGACCCACGTCACGAAAACGGGAACACTGAAGGCCCCCAGCGTCAAAGAATCATCTTGGTGAACCCCTTCACTCAGGGCATGGTTGTCATCGACGCCGACTCGCGCCTCGAAGCTCTGTTTCGCGAACTCGGCAGCGGAAAAGGTGGTCGGCCTCCGGCTTCCAAAGAATCCATTGAGGCCATGCCAAGTGTGGAAGTTGGAGAGGGTGAAGATTTGGAGTGCGTGGTTTGTTTGGAGGAGTTTGAGGTTGGTGTGGTGGCGAAGGAGATGCCGTGTAAGCACAAGTTTCATGGTGATTGTATTGAGAAGTGGTTGGGGCTTCATGGGTCTTGCCCTGTGTGTAGGTATGAGATGCCCGTGGAGAAGAATTGCGTGATGAAGAGCGAGGAAGAAGGGGGAGAGAGGAGAAGGGACGGTGGTGATGAAGTTTGGGTTAGTTTTTCTTACAATAGGATTAGGAGAGGCCAGGATCATGATCAAGCTGCTTCTTCAAATGATGATTCTCGATCAAGTCCTGAAGATGCTGCTGCAGAGAGTTAGAGAATGGTTTTGATTTTGGGTGTAGAGTGTTGTCGGTTTTGAAATTGGGGAAGGATTGATAAATATATGTACAGGCAAAATTGCACGAAATTGTTAATTATATGATATATTTTCTTGCAATGAATAAATGATGATTTTTTTACACTTCTTGGTTGCATAGATGTGGATTACCGCGACACAAATTTCTGGAATTGCTATTTGGACCGTGTTGAACTCAGAAATTTATATAATTTTTAGGACTAGCGAGAAAGAAAGAAAGGAAAAATTCATGAAGGTTTTCTTGTTCTCTGGTTCAATGTTAATCAATGAATTGGATGAGATGAGAGTGAATGAATTGAAATGAAATGAATTTACATTGCTGAAGCAGAATTATTATTTTGCATGGTACACACTGTTAGGCTTCTAAGCGCTGCCTTGTTGTTTTTTACAAGCTGGTTTTGTTTGGAAGGTAATAATAGAGAAATCATTTTGTTTTATCTTTGGCATTTGAGTCAGAAACTGCATTCCTTTCGCTCAGAATTTTGAGTCCTTGGTACCTTCCTAGCATGAGAAGGGTGGCCATTGGGTTTGTGCCCGGTGACTCTGAAAAAGTCGAGCCATCCAATATTCTCAATCCCTTTAAACCATAAACCTTGTAGTGCTCATCAACCACTGATCCAACCGTGCAACCTCCATGATAATGATAGATTGTTCTCACATTTTTCTTGCAGAAGTTTCTTAGATCAACATCAGCGGATGTCAGTTTTTCTTGCCGTGACTCACCTAGGAAAAATGCAATAGACTTTGACCTTGCAATTCTGTCAAGCAGTTTTGTCATCTTGACACATTCTTCCATGTCATTTTCACTAGCTAGATAGTTGAACCTCACAGAAGGGTTCAGCCTGGGGTCTGTGTTGTTCAGGTGAAGTGCACCTTTTGAAGTAGGCATAGCTATCTTGGCAGCAACATTAACCCTTGTGGAATTGGAACTTAGAGGAAGTATTGATGCTTCAACTATAATTTTGTAGTCATCTGTTATGCCTGCAATTTGGGGTGGATCAGGAAGCCTATTCTGTGGCTTAGAATCCACCAAAACTGCTATACAAGGGTTGTCTTGCATTCCTTTCCCAACCCCTTCAATGTCACGCACTAACGAAATGTTGAACCTTCTCAGCTGTTCTTTTGGCCCTATGCCACTTAGCAGCAGAAGTTGAGGACTACCCAATGCACCTGCTGCCAATATGACATCACCCCTTGAACTTGAATTCTGGACTTCTTTTATGTAGGCTTCATGTGCTTCATCTAATGTGCTATTGCTCTGCATGAAACTTATACCCTTAGCTCTGGTTTCATTCCTGTAACCTGCACTTCAACGATCAAAATTCTGAATTATGAATTGGTCGCTTAAAAATGCTAATCAGACTCAATCAATTTGAGATATTTTTTTTCCAACTACTGACAAAAAGGCTTATTCAATTTAGACTTCAAACTACCTGTTATAGCTAGTTACAAAAAGGCTTATATTTTTGTTTTACTTACTACTGTGATGAAAGAGGATTCTCTTGACAGTGGCATTTATGAGAACTGTGAGGTTCTTTGGGTTCCCTGCATTCAGAAGGTCTGCTGAGGTATGTCTCTTTCCAAATTCATCAAACACACTTCCAGAAATCTTGGTTCCCTTGATATGTTCCAAGCTGAAGCCATTGTATGGTAAAACTCCTGCTTCAAGTATGCTGAATTCAGCAACAGATTGCCATGGTGAGAGATAAAAAGGAGGAAAGACAACCTTTGATTCCACCCATTCATAAGCTTCTTTGACCAGCTTCTTGTCCCAACCAGCTCTGCAAACAAATTCCTCACTTGCTCTACTGTAAAAGCCCCCATTTATAGCTGATGACCCCCCCAGAACTCTTCCTCTCACATTGCCAACTCCATCCTGTGATATGAAACTTTGTGCCACTGACATGTATTTGTCAGTCTCAAGTAATGGAATTCCATAGTTCCTCCTTTCTATCACCAAAGGATTCCCATACGGTGAACCACCCCTTTCTACAAGCAGCACAGAGAATTTCTCTGATAGAGTAGCAGCTAATGGACAACCACATGTGCCTCCACCCACTATAATATAGTCATAAGACTTCCCTGCTACTTCCTTTACATCAGAAGTCATGTGCCATTGCCTAACATTGCCTACGAAGGGAAATCAAGTGAAAATTGTTTCAAGCTCAATAAGAAAACAAAGAAAAATTATATACAACTTACCTGGAGGCTCAAAAGGAAAAGACAGAACCAAAGTTGCAAGAAGAAACAACAAAAATGCTATGAGAAGCCTATTGACTTGGTTAATTTGTGGAAGTTCCATATTACAATGAGCTAATGCTTGACTAGTGAGGAAGTTGTTGATTTTATGTGCCAAAATGTGGGCTGTGCAAATCATTTTCTTTCTCTTGGCTGGTGACACCAATTGATTAAAGTTTACACTGCATAAAACATTTAAAAAATGCGCATGGTGTTACTAATAATTCCTTCTTCCTTTGTTGGCCACAACCGTTGTCTGTTACGGGCATGATGTTTTTGTCTAACCTTGAATTTCATAGGTGGTTGTGATATCAAAAAAGAGAAGGTTTTGTTAAAATAATATTTCGTGTGAATTAAGTCCACACAGTTTTTTGAAGATCAAGGCTAATGATTCCATTCAATCAGTGTTTTTAGTTTCTTAAATCCATCAAAATATCACTTTGTTAGCATGGTCCAAGAGACTTTTTTACGTTAACCAAAGTGAAAATTATTACAAAGTGTGGGCATAATTGCATGTGGGTAAAAATGGAATAATCTATGATGTGGGCTGTAACAATAATAATTATGCATGTAGACATAATTAATGATCTGCTTAATCACATTATAAGTATTCCATTGCATGATGATATGTTTGGAAGAAAAAATAAAGTGAGTGGAAAAGGTGTCACGTGCCTCGCATACGACCATATATGTATTCCATTGTTGACTATGAATATGATAATGAATGAAGGGACCCAGAGGAGTGAGTGTGACTCTTTCATTTCTATAACTTTTTATACAAGTAGTAAATGAAATGATTAAGACTTAATTATTGAGACAACTGAGTTTAAGTATCTAATTCTAATAATAGTATTTACTTTGCCTTTATGCATTATTTTGTAGTACAGAATAAGATGAATTAGCTGCAATTTAGAAAGTATTTTACAATATCATTCATTGTTCACAAACATTTAATCAATATCAATTTTTTTAATCTTTTTCTTTCAATCACATCATATTAATTATATATTCTTTCTAGTTGTTATTTAGAATTTTGGATATTTATGTATAGTTATTATTTTTCTATGCATAATTATTTCAGTTCAATATAACAAAAAATTTAATATATTTTATTTTTTGTATAAAAAAAAACAGTAGTAAATACCAAGATTTTAATTCTGAGTTTTCCTTACAATCTCATAATGATTAAGGTAATTAAATAAATGTTTGATCTTTAATAACTAACATATATATTTATTTAAAGAAAAAATAACTTTAATGTGTGTAATGATCCTTTGAGATAATTCCTACATACTAAACACATTCTTATTAAATATGTAATGAACCTAACTCTTAGAATTCATGTGAATATTCTAATTTCATACTTTTAACTACACATTAACTGGATGCTCATTTTACATTAAATTTTTTTTCTTAAATAGAATATATCAATTCTTATTATATTAAAATAACTATTTACCCCTTTTTTCTTAATTGAATTCTTTTAATTATATTGTTTTTATAATTATAATTAGGTTATATCTTAGATTAATAATATACTAACATTCAATTCTTTAATCTAGTCATAAGTAAACATTCATTCATCATTAAAGGACTAAAAGAAGATTTCTTATTACTTGACCATGTAATTTATATTTGAATACTGTTAAACCAATTTCAAACTGCTAAGAAAAGCAGTGGCTATAGAAAACTAGTTTTAATAGATATATGTTTTCAAATTTTTTTTATTGAATTTTCAATTTAGTATAAAACGTTTTAAAATAATAACTCATAAATCATAAATTTTAATCAATATACTATTAATCACAAAAAAACTGTTTCTCAGAAAAAATAGTTTTACAAACTATTTGTAATACATCTCCATTATATATATATATATATATATATATATATATATATATATATATATATATATATATATATATATATATATATATATATATATATATATATATATAATGGGTTTTTCTACTTATAGCTATTTTCCTTTTGGTGAATCGAAAAGGGTTGTTAGGGTTAGCCGTTACTAAAGTGTAATACTGATCTCAACCTTTTTTAAAAAAAAAAACTCGTAACAACCATCTTAAGACACTGTTAGGCTTTGTGCTTTCTTTTCTTAGTTAAGGTTTCATTGATTTTGTTGTAGTTAGATAGACAATGAAAATATACCAATTGACTTTTCTATTACTTTAATAGGCGAGTAATTTTAGTTTCTGCAGTTTTAATTCTTTAATTTTAGTTTGTTTATTTAAAAAACAGACAATTTTCATCTTTGTATCATTACCAATTTGATTTTAGTTTAATAGTTAAGAAATAGACAATTTTAAGATCAATATTTGTTTATCATCTAATTTTGACACATATGATATGTGATAAACACTACACATTGTAAATCATTAGCAAGTATTAGGTAAGTAGATTTAAGCTAATATACTAATTCTACTTATATGAAGTCATTTGGGTGTTTAAAAAAAAGGGTGAAAGTGTTCTTAATCCACATATATGCACAGTCTTGGATTCCTAAGAGATAATCATTAGAAACCAACAAAATAATTTATGAAAGAACTTGCAGAGATTTATCTATTTATTAAATGGTGTTGAAGGATATGATTATTTAAGAAGAGAATGTCGTTTTCATGAGAACAAACTTCTTTTTCAATTAATTTTATTTATGGTTTATTTAAACAAACCAAAGGGCTGTAAGATGCTCATGAACTTGTTTAATAACAGTGTTCCACATCTAAACATGATATGGATAATGCATTCATTGTAGAGTTAAGGAAGAACATATCATATAATTTAACTAAGTCAATTATTCAAACAACAAGGTTGCCTCCTAATAATCGACAACATTATATCAATAAATTAAAGTTAGACCTCATCAATCAATTATATTTTTCAACTGCATAAGTTTTTTTTTGACTCATCATTCATTCATTCCTTAATTGTTTCCTTTTGTCCACAACTTATGCTCATCACACATCATTATATATAGGTCATAAGTTTCTTTCTTCCCTTTAGACAGTTCAAGTAAACTTACCAAGTAACTTTATTTGAACAACATGGCTAATGTGCCTTCCTAACACCACAGTTTCAGTGAGTTACTTGGAGGTAAACAAGGGTTCAAATTGGAATAATACGGATCATTGTTAGACGTTACCAACACATTTTGGTAGGGCCTTTAGAAGGCGCTAATAATTCAACCAAACCAGTGGGTACCATTACCAACTTGTAACAGCAGAAATTTGTTATTCTCTGGCCCAATATCAGCAACACCAATAGATGGCAAAAGAGAGAGAGTGCTTACTGGTTGGAGAGATATGCCTCACCTCACCATATCATTATACATGCCTAATACCTTTTTTCTTCACCAGGATATACAGTCAAATTCTTCTTTCTTTTCATTATAATCATAAAAGATATACATACTATATTAACAGATTTGTTTAATGACAGATTTTGCCGCATATATTATACATACATACATATACATATACATATATATAATATTAGGGAGTATGTAAAAACTATCTTCATGGTTCCCAAAAGTTTAAGCTGCAATTTAAGTCTAATGTTTTTGAAGTTGTTGAGTCGATGTCAATCTGGCATTGGCTGTTCAAGTCAAGCATTTCTGGTTTTCTGAACTTGTTGCCACTTCTTTTTCCACATGGTTGTTCAACAGCACACTTACCATCATTAGATTTTGTTGCTGCACTTCTCTTTCTCCCACTAGCCTCATTGCTAGAGCCTGTGTTGGATGCTTTATTCTCAGTGTGAAAGCCCATCAACGGCAATTCAACTGAAGCATTATTGGAGCTTTTGAACTCCTCTATCTCTTCCATTGACTGTTTCTCTTCCTTTCTCCCAGAGCTTTCAGAAGATGTTAAGGAACTTTCCAGTGAACACATAGTGCCTCTGTCTCTTTTCCTGTCCCCACAGCTTAAACTCAACCCTCTTGTCTCTGTTAGTTCTGAGATGGGAGAGCTTGGACAAGCATTGTTGATGATGGTGACAAGCTGGGAAAGTTCAGCTTTTGTGAGCTCTATCCCCACTGGGGCAGAATTGTATCCAGCAAGTGCTTCCTGTGCCTTCTTTAGCACTGATTGCAAGTATTTCCCTTGAGCTTCAATTCGGAGCTTCAAATGTTTCTGCACCTGAAATCACCATCCAAAATGATTCACATGTCTTTATGCATCATTCAGAATTGAAACAAGGGCAAGGTTTTTAGAAGATGATCAACAATCGCCATTTTGGCTGCAACTTCAAATATTTTTTCAGTATATATGATCACATTTTGCATATCAAGGAACATTACAAAACAGCAATCGTGGCCACAGTTTTAAAACCTTGATACGAGCAAGTTTAAATTCATAATCATATCTAATGTGCTACCTCAATTTGTTCATAAAGTTTCCTTTGTACTTCCATTTGCATTTGGAGGGCCTGAGCTATCTGCATGTTTCTGGTAAACGAACACAGAACTTGACGAATTAATTCTCTAGGAAATACTATTTCTATGTGAGACACGAAGTCTTTGAAAATAAAATAAAAATATTTGATTAATTTCAAATTATTACTCAGTAATTTGATTCTGGGCCCCAAGACTGATTTCCCTGCTGCAATGGCCATCACTGCTCTTGGTTTCTATGTAATCTGCACCAAAAAAAGGAGATACTATGCCAAGTGAGATAAATACTAATCATGCTATTTTGCTGTTGAAGTAGACACACTACTAGTCACCTTCTTGTTTGCTGTCAGAGCTGGTATCTAGTTGTTGGCTTTTCCCAAGTCTATATTTCTGTAATCCGAAACAGAAAAAATGTCACAACTTATGATTTCCATGTTCAGTGAAGGAAAAACAAAGAATTATAATATCATTACAAAAGGGGAATGAATGCCTGTAAATGGCTCTTCAGGTGGTACAAAGTAAGTCCTGGAATCCCCAACACCCTCATAAGACTCTTTGGAGTTGCTTCTGCCACAAGATGCCAGTGTGAAAAATAGTATCAGATAAGATGTACTACAAAATCTAATGATAACAATGATAGTAATAGAAATACTAAGGTTTATGAAGTTTGTGTTATACTCACTATCTGCACCTCCAAGCTGATTTGTGGCCTCAATGAACCGTTGGTGAAGTTCAGGAGTCCACTTCAGCCTTGGTTTGGCATCAGTGGACAACACAAAATGCATGCTCTGATTTTGCATGTTTTGTAGATCCATTTGCTATTTATGGAGGAGTTACTACTTACTTACTGGCAAAGGACTGAAAAATATGTCTTTTGATCCTTTTAGCTATGCATCAATATGTGCCAGCTATAGTTCTCTTTATAACTTGGAGTTGGTTGTGTTGTTCTATGATCTCACTCCATATCAGGAAACATGAGTGGGGTTATGTTGGGGGAATATATGCCATGAGATGTGGTTCTTCCTCTCTCATCCCATTTCATACCAACTTTTTCTTTTTTCTTAAAAAAAAAATTCCCTCTATTCTTTCTTCTTTGACTTGAATGGGGAGGAGAGAATCTCTGATGCAGCAATAACAGGGAAAGCAAAACAGCCCAATTTTGAGTCTTAAAAGGAGAGAAAAGAGGGAAAGTGTGTGGTTTGTTTTTATCTTTCTGTTTTCTCACTTCACAATCTCCCTCTATGGTTGATTCCCTACTGAATTAGGTAGGCCCACCATAATGAATAATAGGGTACTACTTTCCTAATGCTGTGAGAAAAACTTTGAGGTAAAATAAAAATCATGGGCATGCCGTAAACCAGTTCAGGATATTTTCATCTTGCAATCAAAAGTGAAAAAACTGGACCAACTAATCTTATTTCAACTTTCATTTCTAAAAGGAGATTTTCTGACAGTTATTTTTCCTATGAAGGAAAACTAATTTCAAGCCCAAAAAATGATCATGTTATGGAAAAAATATAACTGTTCATTTAAATACATTATTCCAAACTTATATTCTGAAACAAAAAAAAAGTGGAGTCAAATACTTTAATTATGTTTTTCTTTCATGTAGTGTTTGTTTGTGGTGGCATTGGAAGATTCTTTTTGTTCCATGTAGGGATGGAGGAATCAAAGAATCTAGGATTGGATTTTTGGACCCAGAGTCCCCATGTTTGTACAAAGAAAGTAATGTAGAAGAAAGAGAACTAATCAGGCCTGTTCAAAGATCAAGATGGAGCTGCTATGAAAAGGAAACTAATAAAATACTTGCTTGTTCAAGACACTTAACAGGTAACAATTAATTTGTTACATTATCCTTGCAAAGGAATCGCAACCCCCAAGTTCATTAAGGGACCATCACCACAGTTCAGTGCTTGTCATGACATAACTAAGCACTAACCCAATCAATCAGTGGGGTCATATGTATATATATATATATATAAATCCATCATTGATTGTAAAGCTGTATTCCATCAAGGAATTGAACCTTAACAAAACATGCATAATATAAGAGTCTACAGCACACACAGATCAAAAAATTTCTATTCCAATTGTGTTGTACTTAGAAGTTCCTCCACATGTTGCTGTTGGCTGCAAGGCAACAAAGTAACTAATGGGAGTAAAAATTATTAGTCAGAAGGAGATGACAGAACATACATATGTGGCTGTGCATGCAGATGCAGTTAACTTTTCTTTGTAATATGAATTATTAAGCAAGCCATCTACAGGGCTCACTCATCCATCACAGAAAGAATTTATTCTAAAGGGAATGCGTGCTTTAATGCTGTGATATATATCCAAGCTGAGGAGAATAAAAGAAGTTTTGGCCAAAAATAAAAGGAAAAAAGAAAAGGGTAAAGGGGGTTTATAATGGCCAACAACAAATTGTAAAAGTCAATTCAAGCAAGCCACTCTTCACAGTCTTCTTAGGGTGGCGTTAAGAGTTTGATCACTATAATCAAAATTCAATTATTTGGCCTTAGAAACACTACCATTCCAGTACCATGAAATCCCATGAATTACTCAACAGTGTACCATGATTCAAAACTGAGGAAAATCGACCCCAATTTACTTTAAGCTATCCATTGGAAGAGCAATAACACTTCCACACACATGCACTACACTGGTTAGTTGACTTAGCACGATTCAACTGCTAGTGGAATGTAAGACACAATATTTGGTGTAAAAAACTTAGAAATCCACTAAGAAACAGTTATGAATTCAGATAAGTTTACAATAAAGGGTAGGGTGGGTCCTCCAAGACCAAGAGGGAGAAGGGTAGGTTCTTCCTATGTAAGCATATGCTGCTGCTTTGTGTATGTATCGAAATACATTCAACTGTAGTGGGAAGCTTGGCTGAGATTGGAAGAAAGGAATATTATTATTATTATTATTATTATTGATTGATGACACGTATTTGTGGTGAGTGGAGCAAAGGTTTGAAAGAGAAGGAAAAAAGAGGGAGAGTAATTGCAAGAGGTTAGTCTTTAACAGGTGGTGTACTTGAAGCTCCTTTCTTGCTTTAATATATTCCACAACAGGTAAAGGAGATTCCATGATGATGCTAAATCCAAAGGGACCCCGGTATTTTTATTAGATCAGTAGGAGAAGGTCCGGTGAATCAAAAGTCATTTAAGCAAAGTTGCCTCATCAATTATTACTCTTTTAATGGACCCATCAAGGAAGATCTCACAAATCCAAAAGCAGTGAAAGAAGATGAGAAGAATGTGGCCTCAGGAATCACAAAAAGAGAAGCAAAAGGAACTTGTCAACGTCCCACCATAGAATAATTCAATTTTACTGAAACAAAAACATTTTGTCAAACATAACATGCTCACTTCCTCAAAATGACGTGAGCCATATGTCACTAGGTAAATGCAGGACTTCAACCTAGACTGGTAGAGTAGGCATGAAGCATAGCATTTTCTTTTCTTTTTATCTGCAACATTGCTATTGCTACATGCTTTTTTCTCCATTTCCTTTGCTTAATCTGTGTCACCACAACACCGATGAAAAACCAAAACCAAGACATATTCCGGACAATTAGGAAACTTTAACATCGTATATTCAGACCTATAAGGTGCCATAATTGTATATAGGTTTCAACAGATCAGGTCATGAAAGGTACCTCAGTTTCATCTCAGGACATGGATTCGTGGAAAGTGATAAGAATGGTACAGTTTTAAGGGGAAAAGTGAGTATATAGGAGCTCTAACTAGGCCTCCCCATGTGCTCCAAAATTCCCCTAAAGGGACACTTAACCTATTGTTTTGTATCATCAAAGCATTCTCTATCAGACCAAAGTATGAACAATGCTTCCATCTTCTTGAAGTTTTGCAAATAACTTATTCACATCAAGAATGTTCTCTCAGGCTCAATCCTAGTCTATCTCCAGTTAAAATGGCCCACTACGCATCATCAAAGTAAACACTGTCACAACACTCAGTGCTTCAAATAATTGAACTAGGTGGATGACATAAAACGCATGTATACCAATACCATCCAATTACATCATGCAAATATATATCCCAGGTTCATCAAACACCATGTACAAGAAACAGATATTTTGACATGGGATGTTACAAATTACTCTATGCGTTTTCATGGGATGATACCAACTAAAAAACGTTCTCTCATTTGAACTTGCCTAATACAAAAGTTACATGTAATCATGTGAAAATTATTAATTACATATTCAAACTCTGAAACTTGCAAATTGAAAAACTACAGATTATAACCAAGAATACAGTTTCTTACTCTATCTACAGACCCCCGACCCCCTGCACGACTACAGTTGTTAAACACTGAATGAATGCCACAGATTCATTGATTTCTGGAATCTTATTGGGGGAAACACACACTTGTGCAACCATCCAACGTCTTTCCCGAACTGCCTGAGAAGACAAAAAGAGAATCGTACCAGAATATTCCCCACGTATGTAATTCAGCCAAACCATCACATTTTTTCTGGGCCTCTGCCACACCAATTTCATAGTAATTTAAAGAGCACTGCATCAGAAATTTTCAGAATTAATTTGTTTTCTTTTTTTATTTGGAAATTACCTTCAAGTGGTAATTCTTTTAAAACTTGAACAAAATTGGTAATTTTAGTGTTAAATTGCTCCAAATTAATAAAAAGACCTATAATTAATGTTACCTTACAATATCCATATAGTTCGACAATTTAGTACATATCTGATTCAATTTTTCTAAAAAAAAGTTATTTGAAAAAAATCTTACATGAAGTTAAAAGTTAATCTAAGCAGGCATTTGCACCGCTAATGACAGGGTATTATGAAAATATTTCTCTTTTTAATTTATAGGATGTTGCTTGGATTTAAATTATTATCTAATTTATTTAAGTTTAACATATGTTACCTTTAAATTAAGAAATTTGTTTTCTCTTTTAATTAAGAAATTACTTTCAAGTTGTAATTTTTTTAAAACTTGGATCACATAGGTAATTTTAGTGTTAAATTGCTCTAAATTAATAAAAAAACTTATGATTAATGTTACTTTAAAATATGCATAGTTCAACAATTTAGTACATATTTGATTTAATTTAAAAAAAAAACGTTTCTTTGAAAAAAATCTTACAAAAAGTTAAAAAACAATCTAAACATGCATTTTCACGGCTAATGACAGGGTATTAAGAAAATTCTTGTCTTTTTTAATTTATAGGATGTTGCTTGGATTTAAATTATTATCTAGGTTATTTAAATTTAACATGCTACCTTTAAATTAGGAAATTTGTTCCACTTTTAATTCGGAAATTACCTTCAAGTTGTAATTCTTTTAAAACTTGGACCACTTTTGGTAATTTCAGTGTTAAATTGTTCCAAATTAATAAAAAAATGTATGATTAATGCTACTTTAAAATATGCATGATTCAGCTATTGAGGACATATCTGATTGAATTTTTATAAAGTGAAAGGTTCTTTGAGAAAAATCTTATAAGAAGTTAAAAATTAATGTAAACACGTACTTGCCCCGTTAATGACAATATATTAAGAAAATAATTGTCTTTTAATTTATATGATGTTCCTTGAATTTAAATTATTATCTACTAATATATTAAGAAAATAATTGACTTTCAATTTATATGATCTTCCTTGAATTTAAATTATTATCTCGATTATTTAAATTTAACATGTTACCTATTAAATTAGGAAATTGTTTCCTCCTTTTATATTAAGATTTAAGATTATAAATAGAATATTGTATTAGTTGAAGAATCAACCTATTTGTTTTTAGGAAAAAGAAAAAGTTTTCAAGTTTGTCTAAAAAAATATATAAATTATTTGTCATTTTTTAAGAATTTTTATACTTTTAGAAAATATTAGTACATAGTATTTGTAAGAGTCTATAAAATCATGTTTTAAAATTGATAGTTTATTCTAAATAATAAAACTCGGTTATTATAGTATTAAAAGTTCAACGTATAAATAGAATTTCTATATACGAGTTTTATTATCTAAAAATGGACTATCTTTCTAAAACTTTTTCTCTAAGAGTTCTCTACTCTTTTTCTAAGTTTTCTAAACTCATGTTTATTTGGTTGAAGATCAAATACCATCTGAGTGATCTTTGAAGTGAGATCTTCAACTTCATCTGATTAGTTTTTGCAAAAGAGTAATTTAATTTCTGTTTTTTCCCTTAGTTTGAGTCAGAACCCTTAATTTCTGTAGAGAAAGTGGAAGCCAGGTAGAGGGGTGAGAATTTAGAAATTCAGAAAGTGAAAGACAGGTGTGAGCAACAGAGTAGACCGATCGGTTTTTGACGGTAGTATATAAAGGAAAATTTTAAAATCTGGTGCCACTCTCTGCATGCAACTCATCTTTCTAAAATTTTGAAACCTTCTTTTCTCTTCCTTCTGTCTAACTTTTCTCTAAATTATCCTCATTTTCTCTATAAATTCTCATGTTCTTCTCCATCTAATCATCAATCAGATTGTGTCTGAAGCTTTCCGGGTGGCAAGAGTTCTCTTTTCACCGATCAAGTGATTGTTTGAGCTAGTATGTCCTTCTTGTTATGAGAAAGTCTATTTTCTGGCACATGCAAACCAAGTTTCTGTTTGCATGTGTTTATCTTCTTCTTTTAAAATTTTTGATCACATTTCTGGTCTTGTGGTTGGTCTATTTTTCCTCAATCAGTGAATCTTAGGTTTCTGAGATTTTTGGTGGTGAGCGAGTTCTTCACGGTGAGAGTTCCGTCCAGTTAAGAGGTAAGGGAAGCTATTTAATTTAATTGTTTGAGTGATGATTCTGTGTTTGTGTGAAATTGAATGATTTGATGATTTGGATATGTTGTATGAAATGTTGTGTTTATGAGTTTGGTGATCATGTATAATTCTGCAGAAGTTCTGCAGAAAAGCTGAGTGTTCGGTCTTGACCGCTCGGTCATGGTCAGTCAATAATTCATCAATATAGTTAGATTATTAGTCTTACCCGTGCATGGTCGCTCGGTCTTAGGTGAGTGATTGGCATCCTAGTGGTTTATGATTCTGTAATAATGATCAGTCTTATCGGGTTGGGTAGTCTTGTTAGCGATAATTCTTATACTAGTGTTAGATCTCGTACTTTTACTAGGCTTAAATACATTAGTTATAATGAGATAGTTGTTCTTATACATAGTTCGGTCATATTGTTGTAACGATCGGTTTCTTAAAAGTGTTAGATCTTAACAATATTATTTAGAATCAACCTTAAGTGTTCGGATTAAACTGTTAGTGGTCGTCTTAGGTTATAGCGCTCTGTTTCGTGTTAGTATTTTATTTAGTTCTAGTATTCGGACATTTTCTCATTCTTACCTAGTATGGACCGTTCGGTCCTGTTTTGTGGATAGTGAAATATCGTTCGGTCTTACACTAAGAGTTCAGTTTAATTTATAAGTATTGAGTCTAAGCTTAAGTGTTCGGTTTTGTCATAGTTAGTTAGTTTCCGTTTGGTCGTATTCATGAGTTGTGTTGTTACCGTTCGGTTTTCTTCTATGAATGAATATTTGATATTTTCACTATGTGACTCTGATTATTTGAGATAATAGTATTGGTCAAATGTGTATGGGGAATTTTATGGATATTCCAATAAGGTATATGTTTCATGTAATGTGGAAGAGAATTCTAAGGAGGAATGTCTTAGTGAAATGTGTATTGATGTGGTAAAGTATGAATATGGATAGTGAAATTCACGAAGTTCATCCTGATATTCTGATGATTACCAATTCTCAAGTAGAGATGGGTAATGCATTGTGTGAGAATGGCAGGAGGTCCTAACCCATAGGTTCTTGGGTGAGTTATAACGGACTAACCTCGGGTGCCAACTGATGGTTTTCCAGTTACTACACCACCCGAGTGCATGAACGGCCTCAAGCTACATATTCATACGATCCGGATGGTCGAGTCAAATGTTAGGTCTATACATGAGTATTACGATCGATCTTTAATATTTAAATCTTTAATTTATGTATGTTTGCTTGTGCTTGGTTTTAATCTGATGTAGCGTTCGGGTTTGCATTGTTTGAACTTGTAGAAACTGTATGTATGTATAGTAAATTAAATTAAATTAGCTTACCCTTATTTTTTGTTTGTCCATGTTTCCGTTCATTTTTTCTCTTGCAATGATCACCTTTTAGGTGTGAGCAGAAGGGGAGGAGTGTACGTTCGAGCAGGAGTTGGACGACGAGAATCCTACTGTTTAGTTTATGATCGTTCGGTCATATTAGTGTTTATAGTTTTGGGTGAACTGTTCGGTTACCACTATACTCTTGTATTAACCGATCGGTTATAATTTTGCAGTAGTATAGGAAGCTTCTATAAAGGTTTAAATTTTATGGTTATTTTGTAATAACTAAGGTTAACTTTATGGCCTATAACCGTTCTATCATATTATTAAATGATGACACTTGTATATAGTTTTATGCTATATTTTTGGGATGTTACAGTTTGTGTATTTTTCTGTACATGTGAGCTACCTTGGTTTTTGCATGTGACATCTAAGTCTTTTGTAAGATTCTCTGCTAATCAGTGGTCTTAACTGTATGTCTTGATCATGTTTCTATGGTTTGTAGGAGAATATAGAGCTTCTTAAGTTGTTAGAGTTGTCTTAGGATCTTTAAAATTGTTTGATCATCTATCAAGTAAGGAAAACTAAATATTTTTTTAAGTTTATATATATATATATATATATATATATATATATATATATATATATATATATATAATATTCTTTTCTTGAATTTTTATTTGTAAGTCTTCTACCCATGCTTTGTTTTGGTGTGTGTAGAATACATAATTGAATGATTTCTTTACTTAGTGTACAATTTCTTGATAGATGTTTCAAGAATTATTTTTGATTTTTTTAATTGCATAAATTGTCTTGTAAATGAATAAATCAAGTTTTTAGTGAACATTTCGTCTCAGATTATTTTAATGTAGATTCTGAAAAAATGAAATCAGTGTAAAGTTTTTTATATGTTCTTGTGTTTCATCTTCTATTCATTATTCAATATTTTCGTTAATTATTCTTAATATTCATTCACTCTTACACTTAATTTCTCTTATCATCCATCACTTAACAAAACTTTTCTTGAATTTTTTAAAGATATTCTGTTTTTTTTATTTCCTTTTAAGATAAAAGAAAGGTTGAGAAATTCATAGCCTGATGGAATTTGTGCTCAACAAAAGTGTGGAAGTACTTAAAATAGTTTTCCCAAATCTTAATAAAAGGGAATAGACTAAAATAGATTTCAAGTGACTTTTTTATAGTTTATTTGAGTTTTAAACATAATATTTAAATTGAATTCAAATACACTTTCATACTCAAAATCATGAAAATCATGGACGATTTTTAAATCTCTGATAAAAATAATAAAAACAAAAGTGATGTTGGATTGAAGCTACGTTCATGGTAAGGGGCATAGCCCCCGAATTTGTTTCACTTTCTTTCCTTTATACTAATGAATGCGTTACGTGTGTTTTTTCTTATTGATAATAAAAAATAATATTATAATTATAAAAGTAAATATATATAATTTTTAGTATATAGTTTTTATTTATTTTGTAGATGATTTTTATTTATTTAATTTAATATACAATAGTTAATTTTTATAAAATATTTAAATAAAAAATTAACTAAATATAAATACTAAAAAATAATTCTCTCTTTATATAATAGTATAAATACAGTTTTATATATAAGATACAAAAATTCAAATTTTTCAAAATTTATTTAATTTGAAATTTTTCTCACAAGATATAAATTTGTACTTTTTATATAAAATTTTATGATATAATGCAATAGTTTTCTATAATACATAATTTTTTTTATGATACCATAATTATATATACATATACACACACACACACACATATATATATATATATATATATATATTTGAAAAACACATTTAATCACAAATATTTTTAAATATTTATTTTATTTATTAATATCTTTAATAAAATAAATTATTAATACATTTACAAATTACTTTAATTCATTATAATTAATAATTGAAATTTAATTAAACTAAGTTCCAAATTTAAATTCTTCAGGTATTACAACCAACAAAACCAATTGTTTATATCTATTTTTAGCTCATTCATATTGAGGGCAAACATGAACAAAACTGATATATATGATATACCATTGTTAGAAGTCCCACATCGACTAGAGATAAGGCCAATTCATAGTTTATAAGTGGGTGCAAACCTCACCCTAAAAGCCGGTTTTGTGGAGTTGAGTTAGGCTTAAAGTCCACTCTTAACAACCATGTCCTGAAAAATACAAAACTATTCGTATTTTGATGCTTTTTTTATTAGGTATATGTATCATTCTTGCCAGTATAAGCTAGAAATTATGATGAAGAGAACTATTGATTTTACAGCATTTAATGTGATCTACAAGCCGGTTTTGTGGGGTTGAGTTAGGTTTAAAGTCCACTCCTAACAACCATGTCCTGAAAAATACAAAACTATTCGTATTTTAATGCTTTTTTTATTAGATATATGTATAATCATTCTTGCCACTATAAGCTAGAAATTATGATGAAGAGAACTACTGATTTTACAGCATTTAATGTGATCTAAAAGCAGTGTGGTGCCAACCATGAGTCTCTAAGAAACCAACAAGCACCAAATTCTAAGCTCCTCCTATCCATTGTTGATGTCTGCTCATGTAGACAAGCACCAACCTAATACCAATAGAGCCATGTACTAAGTTTGATTTTCTGTGAAATCTTCAAATTTCGTCAAAATATTTCTTAGATATAAAGCACTACCACACACCTAACAAACCAAATTCTCTTTTAATAATATATAAGAGATAACTTGATCACAATACCTCAATAAATAACCTATGTTTGTTGTTATATTTTAAATATCATGTATTAATCCTTAAAATTACACAAATATTGAAAATATGATAATGTTATTTAAGTCTAGTTTGGCATATTCAATTTGAAGCTTTTCATTTAAGAGTCATAGAATTTTAGCTACTATTAGTGCCATTTTGGGTTTGACATGTCAACCCAACTTATATATAAATAACATAAACTCCACTCTCTTCTCGTCACAAAGCACAATGGCTAGTTCAATTTTCGTCTATAACACGGTAAGTCATAACTTTAATTGAGTTTTACGTTAAAAAATTATAATTATATCTTTGATATTTGGAATGATTATATATATATATATATATATATATATATATATATATATATATATATATATATATATATTGGGTCCCTATAAAATTAATTTTTGATAACTTCAAATTTTAAGAACTCAAAAAAATAGTAATAGTGGTTTCAATTATGACATTCAATTGTTAAAGTTTAACTATAACTAATTTTTTAATTAGAGTTTCATTTCTTTTTTAAAATCTTTTTTTTAAATTCCTTCTTGATCTTTTCTCTAAATTTTCTACTTCATCTTTCATTTGTTTGAAAATTGAAATGCGTCATAGGACTCCTAGCATGAAGAACTACAATCTTACCTAATCAGAATCCTCAATAGAGTAAATTCATCTTTTGTCCTTCTTTTCTATATTTTAAAAATTTTGTTGTATGTAGGATTTTTGGGCTTGCATGTGACATTTAAGGATTGAGGATGGATCTTTGTTTGGTTAGGATGGTTAGATAGTTTAAATCGTTGATTATAATTTTCTATGAGTAGATAGAATAGCTTGTGTAAGATAGAGTATGTAGGAATAACTTTTTAGTCTAAGAGCTTCTTTTCAGGTGAAGGTAATAGTAATTCTACACTTATATATGTTTTTGATTTATGTATTGGTTTCAATTAAGATTATGTGACTGCTTGATTTTGGTTTTTGTTTAATTGGAATTTAACTATGATGAAAAATGTGGTGTGTTTGTAAATTCTTCACTGTGAGTTGATTTGTCAAAATGTTGAACTATTTTGGTAAAATTGATTTGCCACTATTTTTAGATCGTGATGTGGGACTAGATTTGGCTAAGATTATCTAATTTGATGTATTTTATGGCTATTTTGAACTAAAACAAAGATATTTTAAACTAAAAATGAACTAAAGTTGCTTAGATAGTCAAGTTGGACAATCTAATTAAGTCAATTTGGATATTAAAACTCTAACACAGTACCTAGCGAACCACAAAATCATTGGGAACCATTCGTGTAAACCTAAACAGTGAGCACCAAAGGTCCAGAGGTCGAGTGTTATCCTAGGAACATTGGGAACTTCCAAGTCAGTGGTTCTAGTAGTATAGATCCAAGGCCCCGAGCACCACTCTAGGGATTGTTGGGTGCTCACTTCGTAGTGAGCTCTAGGGGATCTGAATTTAGGTTTCAAGGGTAGGCACTAGGCGCCACCTTGTTTTTAGCCCTTAGTCACTCAGAAAAATTGAAATTCCTTTTCCATTAACCGTTAGATCAAGTTGAAATTTTGACAGTTGAATCTTTAGGTTGACCGTTGAGATCTTTGATTAAAGGTCTATGGTTAGAGTAATGTTTTTCATCATTTTTATGTATTTGCAAACATTCCTATATAAATAACACATGAATCATATGTAACTTTTACGCTTAATACCAACAAAAAGATGCTTTAGTAAAAGAATTCTACTAATTATTGGGGTGTTCCAGAAATGGCTATAAAAGTAACAATCTGTTAAAACTTTACTAATTTTTTTGGATCTAACAACAAAAGTTGTAGAAGATTAATACTTTAAAATATTTTTTAAATTTAGAAAGCTAATTAAAAATTATCAGTTTAAAGATCTACTTTCTATTAAGCCCTTAATCCATAAGAATTATAAGAATAATAGTTTTTACATTTTCAACCAAATTA
The DNA here is from genome assembly GCF_029865625.1 of Vigna umbellata. Lineage (NCBI taxonomy): Eukaryota > Viridiplantae > Streptophyta > Magnoliopsida > Fabales > Fabaceae > Vigna > Vigna umbellata. Next base: position 53,820,251 of record NC_142167.1, on the reverse strand, counting down.
AAATATATTTAATATATTTCTTAAGACAATCATTATAAAAGTTAACAAATTTACCGTACCTTGTAATTTTTTATTAGACTAGAATGTAAAAATCTTATATTCTTTGTTAGACTACAATGTAAATTTCTTCTACAGTATAAACACTATTTACTCATTATTTTCACCATTTTTTTCATTTTACCTTTCTTTCTTGAAAATTATTATTTTCTAACATGATTCATCTAGTACTTTCTTTTATTTCTGTCATATCTCTCTTATTGTAATAAAAAAGTTGTTGATAAATAGCATGCATGGGATTGTACAAACTAAGTAAGAATATCTTGTTATTCTTCAACACCATGATCAAATGGGTTCATCTGCATTATCAACAACTCATCCGTGGTAACAAGATTGTCTTTCTTTGCAATTTGGCAAATGCTAATTAGGGTTCTAAAAACATTGCTATAAAGAAACACAAGTATTTGTCAAACAATTTACTGGTACATCTCTAACAGCATAACTTTTTATAAGTGATTTCTTATCAAGGCACTTTCTGTTTTCATGATTTTTCAGAATTGGATACGTTCCACAGATGAAATAAAAATCAAAGTATGGTTTAAAGTTTCGCTATTATCAATAACTTTGGAGTTCTAGGCCCTTACAGAAACACTTTCCTGCGGAATTTCTTTCCTTTAAGTCTCTTCCTCTTCAAAAACTGGCTGGTACAATGTCAGTTAGGGACTGGTCCTGCCACAAAACGCATCTTTCCATTCTTTCGGAACAATGCACTTTAGAAACAACCCAGACATAATATTGAACTTTTTTTTTTTTCATAACAAGAAAATTGTGCAGAAAACATTTTTTCTTCTTCTCATTACTGTTTTTCTATGAAAAGGCTTCATGTGATCCTTTAGTTCAGAGAGGGAAATAAGATAGTTAATTTCATATTATAAAAAAGGGAAATAATAATAAACTTTCAAATAACATTTTATAATTGAAAAGAATATTTATTTAATTTGTATTTAACCTTTCTATTATTAGGATCAACTACCACAATTAAGGCATTTTCTCTTTTAAAGTTCAGTGTTACATCACAATTTTATTGTAATGAAAAATTAAATATTTAACTTCGATTCAAATTATATATATATATATATATATATATGACAAAGAAGGTTCTGTGTTGGCAACCTCGTTACATACTTGAATCATAATGTCATACAAAAGTAATCAACACAGAAATTATTACTTAATATATAGATTAATTATTTTAAAACCGACATAATTATTTTTTATGTCATATAAATACGTGAATTTTACAATTAACATAAAACATTCAAATTAACTATATAAAAAGGTCTCTCCACAACCGTGAAAGCATCAAATGCTACCGTAACTTACAAATGAGATAGAACTTAATATGTGTGGTAAAAGAATTGATTCTCATACTCATGTTTAATTAGATAATTATATTTTGATAGATTCGACTCTAAAATTTCGAACTAAAATTTGAATATGAAAAAATATATACTTCAAATAAATTACATTATCATAAATTTTGACATCTTTTAAAGTTCATTAATCATTTGTCATGATATAAAATTTTATTAAAAAATAAAATAATACAAAGCATAAAAAATCACACAAAACTCATGACAAAAATTATAATCATAAAACATAAACAATTTATACTTATTAAAAGAAATTTAAATAAATACATAAAATTAAAACATTAAATCACTTAAATTTAGCTTTGCAAATGAAACTGAATTAGCTAACTTATTGATACAATAATTTATAATTTATATTCTTATTTATAGAAAAAAAAAACTTATTTTCTTTAGTTTTTAAATAATGAGGACATTGGTACATGAGATTATGAAGCTTGAATTAAGATTCATCCGGTTACAAAGCCGAAAGTTTCAACCCACGTTGTCCTAATAAGAATGTTATATTTAATGTCGTTAATTAATCTTATTCCTTTTTTATGTTGGGAAAAAGTCTCACTAAATTATAGATTCTCAAAGGATTTATATATATATATATATATATATATATTAATACCTTCATAAAGGAGAAGCAGTTAATATATATATTTCATGTGAACATTAAATGAGAAGTTTGTTGAAATTTTGAAGTTGAGAAGAATATTTGTAGAAGGAATGATTTATTTTCCTAGTTGGTAAGTTGGTGTGCATGTAAAGGTGGTCCATGTAACATTGTAGTGAAGCTTTTAAAGTAATAAAAATGTTGAAGGTGAAGAAAAATTGTGAAATGCATTGGTGCAGTGGTAAGTAAGGAGGGAAGAATGAAGATAAGTGATGGGATGTGAAAGCAGTGAGTGACACCTCACACCCACTTTCTCCATAAAAATGGTCAATTTCTTCATCTTCATTCATGCTTTTCTATCCTTTGACAGACATCCACTAGTTTAACCCTACTTCCCAACAATCATTTCACATCCAAAAAAAAAAAAAAAAGAATATATCCAATGCTTCAAAGCAACGTCTTTTGATTCTTGCACGTGAGAATCTCCAGCAAAATGCGCAGGCAACTAACGTTAAAAAAGCCATGCTACTTACCAACTTTTTCAAACATTTTCATAATGGAAAATGCAGACCTAGTGCTACCTTTTTCTGAGTTTTCTTCTCTTTTTTCAACCTGTCTCTATCAGTGCCAAACCCTAGCTGCTGCTTCTTTCTTTCAATATGTTTAATTACGATCTACATATTTACATGAATGTTTGTATCTAACAAAAAATCAATCATTTCCACAACACTAAAATCTATCAGTCAAGATGATAGATGAATGTCATAGTTATTCAACATCATCATTGTCTGTATATATTCTCTAGTTCTTTGCACATTGTTAAATCAACATTACCTTATTCTATATTCTCTTGTTGTTTGCAATACGTTGGATGTAACGAAATCACCTGTCTCCTTTTTATGTTTCTTCCTTGTTTTGACTCAAAGAAACATGGTAAAAAACAAAAAAACAAAAGATATGTTCATATATTTCTCTCTTAGATTCTCCCTGTAACTATATAATTCAATTTATAAAATCTCTCTCATGTACCTTGAAACTTAATCCTATATGACAATTTAAGCAAATAAATAATTGAGTAACTACAATGAATTTGTATATCTTCTATGACACTAACCTTAACTTTGCACTTGACTACATCTGCATATATGCATATAAGATGTATGTATATAAGTTGAAGTAAGTATGTACTCCAACAAGACATTTTTGAACTGTGATGTTGCAACACATGTACTTCCTACAAAAACCAACCTTTTAGGTTATGTCACCTGAGTTTGATCAGATATCTTTCTGTAATCTCTTTCAGTTAATTCTGTCAATCCATCCACAATCTTATTTGTGCTATCTTGTTTTCTTATTTTGTTCAAGTATCTCACATAAGAGTTTTAATACAATGTACAGAATAAAGATACCAATGAATATAAATTCGATCAATTTGGTTTGAATCTTGATTTTTATTCCAAGAATGTGAACTAAATCAATGAACCAGATAAATTATATATTTTATTTCATTTATATTTTTATTAATTTTTAGAGTTTATGTTAATTAGAATTCAGTCTGGCTCACTTAACATTTTTTTTACTTAATTCATTAATCACATCACACCCACTTTATTCATGATAATATATTTATTACTTTTTGGTGTTAATTATCAAATCATAGTTGTGTACTATTTGCAATTTTAGTTGTGTTTTTGGTCTTCGAGTATAATGTCTTATGATTGATTTAATAGTACTGATTTCGTATGTTGCATTGAGAGAGAAAAATATGCAGAGAATGAGACATATTTCGATAAAGAATTTTCTTTTGAAGGTATTAAGATTTGTTTAGAAAATTTAAAACATTTTATGGTATAATATATTTTTTGGACATATATAATTTTTAAAAAATGAAATTTAAGAATTTATGAAAGTAAGTTAATTATCTAAAATTATGTAATCTCAAATTTTCTCTGAAAGCTAAGAATTTAAAAATATTCAACTCTTTCCTCTTTCAAAAATTACGTCACTCCTCTCTCAAAAATTACGTCACTTCTATATATTCAGGTCGTCTCACTTCAATTAACATGTCATGATGAGCTTAATTAAGGTAAAACAAAACAAAATCATTAGATTGACATTACTTTTATGATTGATATCCATTTATTTTTGTTAAACCCGACTATGCTCATTCGTTTGCTAACATGTTATTATTTTTTTTTGTTAGGATTTAATATTTGTTATGATCTTGTTAGGATTTAATATTTGTTATGATTCAATAACTTGTTAGGATTTAATATCTTATTTGTTATTATTTCTGTTTGGTATTATTATGTTGATATTATAACTAATTTTGTTATAATCTTAATGTATAAATATCTATATCTGCATTATGCAGATTTGGAATAATACACAAATTATTTTTGCTTCTCTATTTTTCTTCCTCTGCATTGCAATCTCAATATTGAGTTTAAATGATGATTCTCATTATTTAAGATTTTTCTTCGCAAATATAGGTTATAAGTGTTATTTCGTAGTTGATGTTAGTAGGAATTTTATTTATCAATATCAATGTTTTTCATATGATGTCAAACAAAATTTTTTCAATTTTTTTGTATTGACATTAATTAAAATTATTTTTACTTGATATTAGTTGAAGTTTATTTTTTTATCAACGCCGACAATAAAATAGGTTAAAGTTATTTTTAAACTAATGATAATTAAAGTTTTCTGGACTAATATGATAATATTTTTCAATGATGTCAGCTAAGGTTTTTTTATCCGCAATGAGACTATTTTAATGTGAATTAAACTTTTTTTTATCTACGTTAACAATAGTTATTTTCTGGTTGAAATGATTAGGATTGTCCATATGTCAATATAAGCCAGCAATATATCTCAATTATCAACAGTTAACTTTTTCTTAATAAATATTACTAGAATTAGTAGTTTATAAATGTAAGCTGACATTTTTTATTTGTAGTTATTATACAAAGATTGTTAGTGATAATTTATGTATTTAATATTCGATGGTAACTAAACTATTTTATATAAATAATAAAATAAAATGTAATCAACTTGTATAATCTTATTTAAACTAAACACATAAAAAGTTAATTAATTTATAAAAATATATTTAAATTTCAAAAATATCACAAAATTTGCTATCTAAAAGACAAATAATAAAATATGGAAACAAATGACTTCCATCCTTCTTTTTCTTTTTCAAATAATGTTTGCCCTTCTTTTTCTTTTTCAAATAATATTTTCCTGGTGCGAGAAAATACCTTTGGCACACAGTGAAAAAAAGTGAATACTTAAGACATGAGAGATCACACACTTCTAGGACACTGCTTCTCATGACCCCCAAAGTACATTATCCTACTCATCTAAAGGAATTTTTCCATATCAACCTATAATGTGATATATTGATATTAAAGTATTACCTAGCTGTGGAATGACCCTGTTTGGATGATTTGATTGGAACTTTAGGGATATACATTCGTAAAACCTAAGAGAAAAGGGATCTCGTAGCTATAAAAATTGCCTAAAAAAGAAAACAAAAAGTCAAGTAGAAATACATGCTACATACTCTTCCATATTTGGTTTTCCAACTATATGATGGTTTTGCTTTGTAAAAAACCATGGCCGCAAGTCATGTCATCAAATATTTAGAAGATTATATAGTATGGTTTCGGACGTAGGGTCGAGAGTCTCCACAAAACACATTTTCACATTTTGTTCTAAGTTAGCTTAGGTAATCCTGTGTGTTTTAGTCCAATTCTTTTTTGTTTGCACTCCAGATCGTCTGAGATGTACCTATTAAAGACACTCTGACACTCAAGTTAGTAATTGATCCGATCAAAGGTTAGAGCAAAATCTTAAATTCACAATAAATTAATTCACCTACCTTCTTACGTTTGACCTCTATTTATAGGTTTTGAGATGAGCTTGAGATTAGTGAAGCCTTAATCATGGCCCAAAATCTCCTAAGCAATATTTATCCGTAATCTTGATTTGACAGGGTATTTAAGAATGGTGGATGTCAGGATACGTACGCTCAGCTTCCTCACATTAATGTACAATACAAAAATAAGATTTTAAATGAGTTAAATTGAAATTAGTAGTAAATAAAATAAGTGACAATTTTAAAATTTAGAAAAGAGATATTGCATAAGTTAAACTAAACCCATAATAAACATGAAATAATGTTGATTCATTGGAGTAACAGTTATAATTGATTTTTTTTTAAAAAAAGTAGGTGAAAAAGATATTACTTGTTGCTCTATGAACGGATGTAATATTTTATGTTTTGTAAAAAATAACGGGAGAAAGAGATATTACATCATTTATTCTCATAATCAATGTAATATTCTATGATTTTAAAGGGATATTACACTGGTTCTAAAAATAATTCATGTAATCAGACACCAAATAATATTGATTTATTGGGATAATTGTTGTAATTGGAAATTGCTTTAGAAAAAATAGAGAAAAAGATATTAAATTGATTGTTTAATGAACTGACATAATATTGAAGATACACAATACATCTATCTTTTTAGAATTTAATTTTTTCCTTTTTCATTCATTTTCTTTTTCATGTTTGGCTTTTATTTTCGCACAACTTCAAGGATTTTCTTGGGCATTTCCCAAAATCGTTTCTATTTTTATAAAGAATTACCGTATTAACTGAATATGGCTATAAATAATACTCGATTTTTTTTCATCATATCAATATATTTTATATCTTTATTCTATTCTAGCTAAATTAAAATAGAGGTTAAGAACAAAATCGAGAGGGGAGATATATTAAGGATTTGAATATAGAGAAAAGTTAAAAAAAAATGAAAAAAGTAATATTTATGATAGATGGTGGAGGAGAGATTTGAGAGAAAAGTATGTTGAGAGGATGAAAGGAGGAATTAGTTTGATGAGAATGTTGTTTGGAGAGTAGAAACTAGAACAACAATAAGATTTTGCAATGATAAGTGAGTTGGAGAACAAATGCCTCTCATTCCAAAAATTCCTAGGTTATACATAAACATAAATTTCAAGGAAGCAACACTTGAAGAAGTAGGTTGAATAATGATGAATGAGAGGAGGTTCTCGTTTGAATGGGAAAGACCTAAAGTTGCAATCTTGATGTAGGAGTTATTAGGAAAAACCTTAAATATATATTGTTACATCCATTTACACAAAAAATTACAAAACCTTATTAGAGGGAAGATTGACTTTACTATAATATTAAATAAAGTAGCAAGGAAAAATATATGGTAGCGTGTATAGAATCCATGCAAAAGTATTAGAAGGAGGAATATAACGAATACATTATATTTGCATTTTTAGATGTGAGTTGTAGGGTTTATATATGACACTAAGGATTGCATAACTATGATGGGAAACAAGGGTTGATACAGAGTAACATAGTGGGATTATGTACGAAATGGGGTAATTTTGAATGGTACTTACGTAATGGGGGGTTGTTTTTAATAAAATATGTTTTTAGTTTTTTAATTTTCATTTAAAATTAAAATTAGTTCATTTTTAAAACTTTGGATTAGTTTAATTTTTTATCTTTAAAAATGTATGAATTTAATTTTTTTTAACCAAATTTTATCAAGTTTATTTTTATTGTTTCAAATGGATTTCTCAACTAAATTGAAGTAGAAATGTGTCAAATATTATTCTAACAATTGGAAATATTACTCATATAAACAATAATATATTATTTTATAATATTTATTTTCTCACTTTATTAAAATTCTATTATTATTTCAAACTATAGAATTTATTTGAGTCTTATTCTATTAAATTTCCCAACTGTTCACTCTGTTAATATAAATAACTATATTCATTTAAATTAACTAAAATATTAATATTAAAAATTATAACATTATATTATATGATAAAAAAGTATTTATTCTAGTTTTATTCTATTAAAATTTTAATTACTCATTTTATTAATATAAATAACTATAAATTATTCAATATTATTACAATAAAGTACTTTAATAAAAATTATTCAATTAAATATTTTAATATTATAATTCTAATTTTAAGCTATTAAAATTTTCAATTATTCATTTTATTAAGAAAGTATTTATCCAGTTTTATTCTATTAAAATTTTCAATTATTCCTTTTATAATATAAATAATTGTAAATTATTCAATATTATTACAATAAAGTATTTAAATTAAAATTATTCAATTAAAATATTCTACCAAAAAAAGAGAACCTGATTAGCACAGTAAGATACAAGAAAGGGAAAAAATATGTTAATTCTATAAATATAAGGCACTTCCACTTATTTTCATAATTCAATACAAAATTACATGAAATTGAAAAGTCTATCTAAAAAAACAAAAAATGCTTTACCAATATTTAAAAGTAGTTAGTTCAATAACTATAGTGGTGTCTATCGTTAAAGATACATTGTGGGTCCAAATTAACCAAATGGTGACAAACCAAACAAAACATCATATCTGCATTACCAAATTAGCCAAATGGTGACGAACCAAACAAATCATTATATGTGCACTGCCTTATTTTAATTCTGAAGGATCCAATTAATACAAAAAAATTTCTTCTTCAACTTATCTTTAGTTAATATGTATAATCAATCTCCAAATAAAGATTACAATCTAAACATTAGAAAGTGTCTAGATTTTCTTATCTATCTGGATTATAAATATAACTAATTTGAAATATATCTTTTCATTTTAGATATATTTATAGTAAATGTAGAACATATGGTGTTTCCAATATTTTTTTTATATCAATGATATAATATAATATGTTATAGTAATCTCTATATTATGTTTACGTGGATTTCATTTTCAATCATTTTCGGTGTAATTTTTCTCAACACATGCACCGTTATGAGATTATTGGCATGAGATTTAATACCTCCTTTAATTAGTTCCACTACCTCTAAATAAATGTTTAATGTTTTTCTTTAATTTTCCTTTACTTAATATACTTAATAGACTCGACATTTATTAAAAAGAGTCAATATAATCATTTATATTTAATCAACGTTAATTAGATAGAAATAATGATTTAGCATAATAATAATATAAATATTTTTAGTCTTATTAAAACATAAATAGGTAAATAGTTTTTATGGACATAGGTCTCCACAAAGTAATAGAAAAATATAAAAGAAATTTTGAGACTGTACCTGTAGGGACCGGACAGCGAACAGACTGGACGTCCGCATAATAATTGTCCAGTCACGCTACCTTGCTGCTCGTCATCAAGAGGGATCGGGCAGCGATAAACCGGACGTCCGTAGGTTCACGATGATCCAATTACGCGACCATGTCGCTCGCCATCTGGATGAACATCAACCCATATGAAGTCAGCCGGCCACATCGCCAATTAACCAGATTGCCTATATGGGCCGGCTGGTCGTAGGACCAAACTTCGGGAGACCGACCGATCACATCGCTAATTAACTAGGTTAGAATTAAGATTAAGGTAAGTAGTCACTAAAAGCTATTGGGCTGACTTTGGGCCGTGATTAACTTTTCACTAATCCCAAGCCTATAGCAAAAATTATAAATACAGATCCAGGATGAGTGGCAGATGGGTGGCATTTACTACGCATTTATTACTGTTCTATTAAAATACGCCATTGCTCTCAAACTGACTTTGGCATCGGAGAATCTTTGACAGGTCTCCACCCACACGTAGCGGAGGAAATGGAGGGAAACGTGAAGAGGGAAACGTGGAGGTATTAGACGACTCAGCCCCTACAACCGAAACAGAGACCGACAGAGATTAATCCTCGAGTTAAAGAAGGAAGAAAATTTAACAACAAGACTTATTCATTGAACAAACATGAAAGTTAGCCTTAATGATCTAACCGTGTCGAATGGTATGATCGTCTTTTAATGGATAAAAGTTACTCTAGGAATAACCGACTAATATTTTTCAAAAACTCACATTAAAATGAAGGTTTGATATTTTGATGTCATGAAACATTTTTCATACCATTCTCACTCTTCCAAATCATTATTTTCTAAAAACATTAAAATTGATCTAAGGAAATGAATTATATTGACTCTTGTAACAAACATTAGAACTACATCAAGTAAAAGAATAAATTGAAAAAAAAATTAACTAATTACTATAAATACTATGAGAAATAAAGGTATTAATTTAAAAAGACAAACTAAAAACAACATTGAAGAATGGCAAACTTGTCATGCTATCTCCAAAAGATAGTGTACTATAGGATACCTAATCCTCCAACTGTCGACCAATAACCCGACGACAATTAAACCAATGCAGGACATTCTCATGCCCGTAATGACATCCGACCACTTAGTGTGGTCGACCACTAGACAACCGACTATAATAACATACGACCATGTGGCGTTGTCGACTAGTTGAGGCTCGACAATCGACACGTCGTCCGCCCAGATCGACACGCATGATGATCGACATACAATATGCGACAACCATATAAGTGATGTCGCGACATGAAGCATTCGTGCGACAAGTCGTCCACTTATGTTGGCACGCAGGATGAGTGATATACAGAAAGCGATACCGCGGTCTAGCGGTTACAGGTAAACAGTTACGCATATTGGCTAACAAGCGCCGCGAATCATGGAAGTACTTGACTAAATATCTGGCAGTTATAACTTATAGATAGCCAACTCCAGTAACCACCCGAGATCTCAGGTAAACGGTTTATTTTACTACTTTAAATACACACAGCATACCAGAAAAAAGGTACGTTTTTCCCCTAAGAGAAAATTAAGAAAGATTCAGTTGCTCTAACCAAGACCATTATTGACTTGAGCGTCGGAGTGCCTTTGCAGGTACCCAGCCCACCGTACTCAGAGATTTGGAGAAGAGAGAAAGAAGACATAGTGAAAGCAACACAGAGAAGGAAGAAAGTAAGGTTGTTAGGTTCGTATCTTGGTCCCTACATCCCTACTGAAACAGATAGCTTTCTGCTTTACTAAAGGTTTCTATAGGTGGGTGGGTTTCATTTGAAGTCGTCAATCAAAAGTTTTAGGATAGTGCCCTAACACAACCTAAATATTAATGGGTAGACATTATAATGAGAATACTGCCAAAATTGACGAAGGAACATTTTTTTTTAATCTTTTGTGTGCAATTTGTTCGTAAAATGGAAGTAATATTATGGTTTGTTGTAAACATTGTTATCTCTTTACCAAACTAGCTTTCAATTTATACTTTATACTTATTCATTAATAATTTATTGGCATGAACATTGGAAGTGACACAAACTTTAAAGTAAAAATAAAAAAAGCACAAAGAGTTGTACTAGAAATAGTGGAATGGAAAACTTTTCTACGCGGGATTACCAAACTTGCCATTTTATCTCAAAAAGTTGGTTTTTTCTTTACAAAAGGTTCCTAGGTGGGATTTATTTAAAGCAACCAATCAAAAACTTTTACTATAGTACACTTTTTTTTTTCTTTTGATCATTGAAAAAATAATCATGTTTAAACAATAGATATGTAGATTTTTTTAATAGATTAAATTCTTGATTTATTACCATATAAAATTAATCCCTTCTTATATTAACTTAATTGTATGTACTATATTGTGGTTACGTTTGGATGTTGTCTTATTCAATTATCACCAAGAGTTCAAGGGCACAATTCCATGACATTGACATGTAATATTTTTTAAATTGTTTTTGGTGTGTCAAAGTTGGAATTTTATTTTATTAACTAATCGGCGAGATAAGCATAAAAACTAATGTTACAATTGTTAAAGTAAAATTCTAATTCAATTAAAGAATAATACTAAAACCAATATTACATCCATATTATTAAAACTCTCTCGTTCTTTCTTCTTCATTCATGCAACTTTTTTCTTTTCTCTTTAAATTTTTCTACTTCAACATCTCTCTAATAATTTTTTTCAAGGATTTGAATCCACCTTCCACTAATTAATGCGCTGAAAATTGTTTCTCGTTGAATAATTTTCAAATTAGAATAAATATATTTACTTTAAATATCATACATTCTTCTTTTCTTTCTTATATTATAGATCTATCTTGGTTTTAGTCAATTTAGTAAATGATCAATCTCATCTTGTTTAGTCTTCTATTGAAATTATCGTGTTTGTTTATGTAGTTTAAATTTGGGTTAAATATGTTTTTAGTTCCTAAACTATTGATCGTTTCTGGTTTTCGTCCCTCTTCCAAAGTAAGATACAATTTAGTCCTCAATCTTTAAAAACCGTTCGTTTTAGTCGAAAAAACGAACGTTTTGAGGACTAAAACGAGGACTAAAAACAAAATTTTGAGGACTAAAACGAACGTTTTTCTAAAGAATGAGGACCAAATTGTACCTTACTTTGGAAGAGGGACGAAAACCAGAAACGACCAATAGTTTAGGGACTAAAAACATATTTAACCCTTTAAATTTTTAGAAGTTTGAAATTTTTTAGCTATTAAAGGTGTTTTGCTCGAACGACTTTTCCGACAGGGAAATGATAACTTTTGCATTTTGTGAGTAAGTTTATGATGTGCTAGAAACATTTAATATAATTTAAAAAGTAAATAAATAAATAAAATATTTTATTGTTATTAATATTTTTATTAACTATTAATGTTATAAATAAATTTTATTTATTCGGTTAAAGGTTTACACTTTATTATGAATTTATTTAGTTATATTTATTACAATTTATTCTTATTTTATTATCTTTCATTTATAAATATTATCTATTTTCATGAAGAAAATATAAAGAAAACAACATTTTATATATAACTGCTCTCACTTTTATATGTTTTTAAAACATTGATGTTCATATGATTCAAAGATTTTTCACTTCACTCGATTATGAATTGTTGTATCTTGAGAAAAAAGAATATAATATTTTTTTCTCTATGGAGAGTGCTATGCTTATTTTAACTCAAATTCTTTCTAATCTTTTTCTCATTTATAATTTTATCTTATACTCTTATCCTTTTAGTAATAGTTTGATTTTATCAATTTTATTATTATTATTTTTTTATTTTTTCTAATATTCTTAGAGAAAAGATATATGTTATTTTACTTTATTGATCATTATTCTTGTTATTGTAAAAGACAAAGATAATATTAAAAGTGTATTTTTTTTTCTGCTGGTAACAAGAAAATGAGATTTTGGTTCACTGAATATTTTATACGTGATTTATAAACTTATTGATTTTTCTATTATATTAATTGAATTTTAACATCTTATAAAATTAATTGAGATATTTTATAATAATTTGTCATACTAAAACACTTATAGAAGCACGAACTAAAAATATGTATCTACGCTTAAAAGAAAGTTTATCTAAAAATTAATTTAATTTCAAATGAAGGATGATAAATCTAATTTTGATCAAATTAATGAATTTGAAATATTTTTTATTACATAAACTTAAAAGAAGTGTTTTACTTGACATTATACTTATGAGTTTTATGACTAAAATTTGTTTCCTTCAGGTTGTAGTTTTGAAAAATGAAAATTTTATTTATGAGTAAGCTGTTTTAACTTCATCTCCAATTACTATTTTATTTAATTATATTTATTATAATTTATTTTTATTTTATTTTATTATATTTATAAATACTACCTATTTTTATTGAGAAATTATGCAACCTAATAACAACTTTTATATAAAGTTGTTTTTAGTCTTATGTTTTATATTATTTTTTAAAACATAAGTATATTCGTTGTACTAATCGATTGTTGTATTTTGAGAAAGAAGAACATAATATTTTTCTTTATAAAAAATTTTAAAACTCATTTTTGAGATATAGATGAATAAGATTAATATATTAATTTTTGTTTTATCCTAAATATATATTGTTATAGTATATTCTAAAAAACACTTTTGATATATAATAGTACATGTTGAAAATTTATATGTAATATGGTTTTGTTAGTACTATAATTCGTTATAAATAGCATTACTGAATTTCAAGTTGAGAAAAAACAAAATATCATTAAATTTCAAATAGAGAAAACAGTTTTGAAAATTAAAAGAAAAAAACATGAGTAGGATAACAAAGTAAATTCTAAGAGAAAAAAAAGATATATGTATTTGCTTATGATGAAAATGAAAATTGTTGTAAATATAATATTTATATAAATAACTAAATCAGTGGATTCGAGATTTTAATGCTCTTTTATTACGCACTTAGTAGGTAAAAAAAAGACATTTAAAATTTATTATTAATTTCAGATCCTATATTATAGGAGACTTTGGATATACCTAACATCTATCAACTAAGACAATTAGAAGAGTCTCATAATTTGGTGACTTATAAATAAGTACGTTATGTTCCACCTAAATTCCTTACTACAAAACACAAATGTTGAAGCAATTTTGTTTTTCAATTTTAACATAAACATAAATATTCACCTTTTTTATTTTTATAAAATGATGGTTACATTTTTTTAAAAAATTAAATGAAAATTAACCTATATTTTCAATGAATAATATTCATTTTTTTAGATTTTTAAAATGGACAGTCATTTTTTATTTCATTTATAGAAATACTTTTTAGTTTTTGTTAAATTATTAAATTTTATAGTTTAAAATTTGAACGTTTAAATTTAATATTTTTTTAGTATAAGTTTTAGTTAATATAATATTTATAAATAAAATAAGAAAAGTAAATGCTAGTTAATCAAAGATAAAAGAGAGATAGATGTAATTTATTTAAAAATATATAATAAACAAACGTTTAGTTAAAAAATTACAAGAAATGTTAATATTATTTTATTAAAATATAAAATAAATAAAATATCCAGAGAGTAACTTACTACAGGATACTCCTGGCACACCTTTTAAAAAAACAAGTGAAATTTCCACATATTAAACGAAATAGATCCTTTAAATTTGTTTAAATATATCACTATTACAAAAGATTATTTAATAGTAATTGATTTTGCTTCTATAGTTGCACTAAGCAAGCAAGCATGGGAGAAAAAAATACTTTTACAAAAGAATTCTTTTCATAGCTTTAAAAAGAATTTCTGTAAATTAAAAATATTTTATATATAAATTGAATATAAGAATTTACAAATGCTATATGATATAACTTTTACAAATTATTATTATATATATATATATATATATATATATATATAAGTTAACTTTAACTTATAAAAAATAATTTTTATTTTTATTTTTATCTAAAAAAGATGGTACAAATAAACAATGTTTCGTTACCTTTGAAAACAGGTACAAATTATTTTTATTTTTCTCTAATTTGAAGAGGCAAGTTTTTCTAATTTTAACTCAATATATGTAATGTAAGTAATCCTTTTGGTACTACAAAAAATGTTATAATAGATATTTAGAAGGTTATTGCAAATGCTGATTATTCGTTAATTTAATTGGTTTTTCTCAGAAAATAATCGTATTGGGCCAAATGTTTAAACACTCAAACTCTTTGCATGAATTGGGATTACTATTAGTACCCCCATATGACCCTTCCCTTCTATAGGGATGTTTTATTTTTTAAAATATTGTTGACTTTGGACCAAGGGTGGATATTGGAGTAGTTGCCCCCGCATACTTTTAAGTTTTTCTAAAGAAAATGTCTACGCGTAATTATAAATTAATCTTATATTTTGAAATATAGTAAACAAAATTAATATATATTCCTTATAATATAATATTATTGGATCTTCTCATGTTGTAGTCACCTTCCATAACTCGACAAGAATTAGTTTTTGTTTTGAATATTGATAGCAATCACGATGTGATTTTCTTTTGTTGTGTATGCCCACTAGATATACAATGCAAACAAGCTTTTGTTGTGTATTGACCAACTCATTATTTAAAAAGTTTATTAAAAGCTTTTATATATATATATATATACTTACTAATTTGTTCTTTGAATATGTAGACTGACCGATTTGTTCTTGAAATGAATGAAAAAATTAATTTAATCCTTAAATACATAAAAATATACAAATTGAAAATTAAATTTTAAATTTTAATATTTAATATCAAATTAATTAAAGAATAGTAAAATGATAAAAAAATTCATAAAACTTAGTTTATAATTAAGTGTGAACCTATGTGAGATTCATAAAAAATTCATAAAACTTAATAGTTTATAATTCACAAAAGTCACTAGGATAAGCTTATACTTGAGAACTTCTACAAGACCTTCATTGTGAGGTTAGCTTTCTTTATCTTCTCCATTTGAAGGCTTCAATATGCCACACTTACATTCCTTGATAACAGATATATCGATCGACACAACTGTTGGAAATCTCACATCGATTAAAGATAAGGCCAATTCATAGTTTATAAATGGGTGCAAACCTCACCCGACAAGCCAGTTTTGTGAGGTTGAGTTAGGCTTAAAGTCCACTTCTAACATGGTATCAGAGTCATGGTTTAGAGCCTATCCTAGCAATATTTGTTGTTTGCTGGGTATATTGTTCCACCCACTATCGGGCCGCTATCGAACCACCAATTAAAAAATGTCTAATCCCACGCTCGGAACCACCAATTAAAAAATGTCTAATCCCACGCTCGAGATGTATATACCTCGGCGTGAGGGGGGTGTTGGAAGTCCCACATCGACTAGAGATAAGACCAAATCATAGTTTATAAGTGGGTGCAAACCTTACCCTACAAGCCGGTTTTGTAGATTGAGTTAGACTTAAAGTCCACTTCTAACATTCTTAACTCCAAGTTTTTGCAACTTTTATTTAACTCCATCAAGAAATCCATCATTTGGTATAAAACATTGTTCAACAGAAGATAAGTGTCTTATCTTTTCTTATTGAGTTGATTTCATTACTTTTCTTTACTTGTTTGGTGTTTCTTATTTAGTTACTGGTGTTTCTTATTTAGTTATATGCAATACATGTCTTAAAACTTTAGTTTAAAACTATTTGTATCATCTCCTTAGGTCATCTTGTCTTGTGCCGGTAGTTTCTCACTAAATTTATATATGCTTTTTTTTTTTCTTGAGTCTTATTTGATTTGAATTGGTTCAAATGTTTCATATTTGAGTAATTGTAATTTTGATGATCAACAAGTTTTTTCTCTAGAGCCGTGTTAGTCCTTAATTGTCTACAACTTCCTATTATTTAGTCATTTTGCTTTTTCGCTTTTAAGTTTCAAAATTCATCTAGTAGCCTATGTATGATTTTTGTTTTTGTAACTTTGAATTTATATTTGCTAATAGACCTTTATAAAATCATTAGAGTTAAGTTTCTCATATGTCTTAATTCTATTTGTGAAAGTTTATTAATTCTTTTAGGTGTGCTTATTCAACAATTTACATCTAATTGTTATTAGTAAAAAGACATTTAAAATATTTTTAAATTTGAAATGTGTTTTCTTTTTTAAAAATTTTTAAAATTAATTTTAAATTTTATCAACTTTGTTTTATTAACATTTGTAAATTTAATAAATGTTTTGGTTTTCATAAAATTTTATTTGGTACTTTAATTTGAAATGTAGATAATTATAATTTCTTTCTAAATATTTAATATTGAAGAAACATTAATATGTCTTTTTGATATTGAATGATAATATTATGTTTCATTTGCAATAATTTTTTATTATTTTATAAAAATTAATTAATTGATATTGAAACAGTAAGTATACATGTATTGGTACGAGCACGAATACATGTGTATATTGGTGGGGATGAGGATGAGACAAAAATTTCATATTCGGTGGGTTTAGGTGTAGGGATGGAGAATAATTTTTTCTTTAGAGATATGTATGAGATAAGGAAACTTGTCATTGTCTTGTTGTGATCCCTAAAGATGATGATAAAGTAACTTTTTTTTGCCATCAAGTAAGTGAGGAGAGAAAAATGTCCTTAGCAACATTAAGCTTCTAAGGTTATGTCATGTATTATAAGACCTCCCTTAAGTAAGAGAAATGCCTTCATAATAATCCTTTGATTCAATACAGGAATGATCTTAGGGGTGTTATGATGAGGAAATTTATTCCCTCTTACTATAAAAGTAAGCTTTTGAGGAAGCTCTAAATGGCCCACAAGAAGGACATCAGTATAGAGGAATATAGATAACATGTGGGATTATATATGAATAAGGCAGGGATAAGGAAGGAGGAAAATACCATTATTTTTAAGTTCTTAAGTGGGCTTAATCTAATTATAAGAGTTAAAGTTGAACTCTTAAATTCTAGAGATTTGAATGATTAATTGCAACTTTGTATCAAGGTAAAGATTTTACAAAGAGAAAATAAAGTCTTACTAATGTGATGGAAGTGATATGAGACACATGATTAGTTAAGAAATTTGGCTAATGTGATGACTTTTGAATGTCCTTTAACCTTTCACTATTTTTGGGCTTAAAGTCAAAATGTGTGATATGAATTTCTTTCCATCGTTATCGAATCCTCGCATTTATTTTCTCAACTTTTCTCCATTTGAGAGTCTGTATTTGACTATGAAGCTCAAGTAACAAAAGAACACCATTCGTATTGTTTTTCTAGAGTTCTTTTGATTGTTGCTAGTTGTTCGTCATGTTATCAATAGGTACCATGGTTTCTTGCCTCGACCGATGGTAAATGTCAAATATTCTTAGATAAGACTGAAATGATCTATACAAAACATTCAAACTTCCAATCCTATATTTCCTTTTTCATTTTAAGTCAAGTCATTTTTTGTTGTTGATATTTACAATTTAAAAAATGATGAGTTGAACTCAAATTAACTTTGAGATAAAATGCTAGCTTATTTCATTATGAACCTTATTCACAATTCAGTTCCAATATTAGGAATTAAATAATCTCCTAGTCCCCATGTACCCATCTAACAAATAATGTTGTTTAATTCTCAAGCATATTTCATACACTACTAATAAAAAAAAGATAGACCTTTACCCTAGTTGATGCATATGTTGATCATAAAGGCATTAAGTCTGGCCTTTTTCTTCCTTCCATTAGTATTTAGAAAGTTTTGTGTAAGAGCAATAAAAAAATGAGGAGGTTAAAATTGCCAAAAAGAGAAAACAGTTAAAAATGGGAAAGAAAAGAGCGAAAGCCGAAGCAGACAGCATTGAAACGAAGAAGGTTAAGGTCAAAAACGAAAGGTTGGGAAGTTATTTGACCAACTATTGAGAAAGAAGGCAGAAAAAGAAGAAAGAGGAAGAGATTGACAAAAAGGCAAAAGATGAAAGCAGATGACATGGAATGAAAAAGGGGTGGGACACACACAGAGCACTATCTTTATATGTAACTTGGGGGAATCCAACCGCACACGAAGATCTCATAGGCCACAAGAACTTGTGGCTCACAAAATTTCCCCTTTGCTGAAGTGGCATTCCATTCCAACCTTGTTAATAAACCAGTTCACACAACACTTCTCTCTCTCTCTCTTTCTTTCTTTTATCCATTTTTTCCCTGCACACGATGATCAGGTAATCAGAGAGAGAAAAGAAACAAAGCCAACACTGCTGGCTACACTTGCAACAACAACAACTACTGCTACAACTGTTACTTTTCTTTATATACGTTTGTTTCTATTTTTTTCTCATTTATTTTCAAAGAGCCTGAGAAAAAGTAGAAAAGAGAGAGAGAGATAGAGAGAGTGGTGAAGCTGAGTTGTTAGTTTAGTTACAATATAACACAGGAATGTCTGAGGCTGCTAAAGACTCAGCCATAAAGCTGTTTGGTAGAACAATTTCTCTGCCACGCCACAACGAGGTTTCTGCTAATGGTTCTTCTTCTGAACCTGCTCCTCCTCAAGATTATTCTCACCATCACAGTCCTCCTTCGTCTTCATCTTTTCCACGTGAAGTGACCTCCACAACGAACCATGAACCTGATGAGAGTGATAAGGTATGAGCCATGATGGTGTCTGTATAAGGCTTGAGCTTCAAACATGACAAAAAAACATATCATGGCCCAAGCTAATTTGTACTACTGTATTTTCCAAATTTAAGAGTGACCCTTTTTTCAGAAGCTCACGATTGATAATGGGTTCATGCAATTTTTCATCTTTTTGGCTCCTTGTTAAGGGGCCAAGCAATCTCCATGGCTGTTTTGAGAACCTTTTTGTTTGAAAACTACACCAAGTGTTTTGCATGATCACATATGGTTCATGAAATTGTTTACTTCTTTCTTTTAATTTTGCTGAATAGTTTCTTTAGTGGTTGCTACAAGTCATTGTGGGGCACTGTCATCGAAACTGGATCCAGTTCATTCCCAGAATATAATTTTGAGAATAACGAATAATATTATGTGGTTGGACTCGCTTTGCTTCTGTCCATTCTATTGGTGGATCAATAATTTTGCTTTAGACTTTTCTAATAATCCAAATTCCAAACCAGTTTTTCCAGCTCACTTTATTCATATTTGAAAAACATTTATCCTAAACTGGTTGTTAATTTGCAACTTCGAGTTCATTTCTTATTGGATCTCTTGCAGCAAGTTCTGTAGCCATTTGGATGGTTTGAACTTTGAAGATTTGTTATTGAATTTCTTGTTCTACCAAACTATAATTGCTTTTCACGCGTCGAACTTCTATTGGATCTAACTTTATTATAGTTTAACACTGTCCACATTCAATTGCTTATTTTGTTTCCGATTAAGACTTGTCACATAGAAATGCTTAAAGAATATTTCGCCTTTTTTTTTATTGTTGAACTATATTATACTCTTTTAATTTCTTGCTTAGACCTTTTCATAAGGGGTTGAAAATTTTTTTTAAAGAAAAAACAACTTGTCCCTTCAATGTTGGTTGATTTATAACAGTTGTATTCCGGATTAATTTGGTTTCTCACTTTTTGAATTCTCCTCCAATGACCATAATCTAGTTTGTTTCCTCTGAAAACTTTGTTTAATTATATAATTCAAGAAATATCAGTCAGTATTCACCTCTTTTATTCAGAAGTTACCGAAATTTCCATTATATTGTTCTGATATTCAATTGATTATCTTCTCTGTACTTTCCCACAACACTCTCTTGCATCAAGAAAAGGTCATATATGAGAGATTAAAACCTGATGAAAAAGAAGAATAAATCATATACCTAAACTCTGTTTTCTCCCCTGTTCTATCTAAAATGCTTCAAATTACCAGAAGAAAGCAATATCTTCGTGAATCCTAATCACTACAAAATACAAAATTACGTTTTGTGCCTCTAAAACATGAGACTTGAAAAACTGACATATAACACAGTTTTCTTTGCCCCTAAAGGATGTGAATTAGACCGTATAATTAGTTTCTTACATAGAAAAAATCCTATTCTTGTGATACATGATAGTTTATAATACAAAAATCTTGACAATACAAGTGCATCATGTCTTACCAAAGTATTGTGTATTAATCTCAGGAACCATCAAGGAAAGAACTCACCTCAACACAAGATGACGAAGTCTTGCATGAAGAACTGAAATCTCCAACATCTTCATGCAATCTCGAGAACCCCAAGACACCCTCAACGGAAATAGAAACTTCCTTAACGAAATCACCTAAAAAGGGAGACCAAAGCGACACGACAAGCGCATCAGAGGACAAAACTCCAAAGAAACCAGACAAGATCCTTCCATGCCCTCGTTGCAACAGCATGGACACCAAGTTCTGCTACTACAACAACTATAACGTGAATCAGCCACGCCACTTCTGCAAGCACTGCCAGAGATACTGGACTGCAGGAGGAACCATGAGGAATGTGCCAGTTGGTGCAGGTCGCCGCAAGAACAAAAACTCTTCTTCTGCTGCATCTCATTATCGTCAAATCATGGTTCCTGAAACCCTTCAGAACGGATCATTGCACAGTGCTGTGTTGACCTTTGGATCAGATTTCCCTCTCTGTGACTCCATGGCTTCTGTGTTGAACCTTGCTGAGAAAACACAAAACGGTGTCCTCAACGGGTTTCATTCACCTAAGCATAATGCTAGCACTGTTAATAATAACAAGACTGGTGATGATATTAAGTCAGTTGGTGCTTCTGTTATGGCTTCATCTTTGTGTGAGAAGAGAGACAATGCTACTAGCTCTCATGAAGAATCAGTGGATAAGATTTATCATCAAGGTTTCAGTCCTCAATTGTGCCTCACAGGTTCTTCTTCATCATCATCTTCTCCTTGGCCTTATCCATGGAACCCTGCAATGGCTTCTTCTGCTTTTTACCAACCTGTGTCCTTCTACCCCACACCAGCATTCTGGAGATGCATGCCACCACCATCTTGGAGTTTAAATTACCAATCTGCCCCTTGCTCTGGTCCAAACTCACCAACCTTGGGGAAACATTCAAGAGAAGGGGACATCTTGTTCCAAAAGCCTGGCACTGAAAGCAGCAGCAACATGGCAGAAAATAACAACACTGTGTTGATCCCCAAGACGCTGAGAATTGATGACCCTACAGAAGCTGCAAAGAGCTCGATATGGTCAACACTAGGGATCGAAAAGGAGAAGGGTAACTCTCTGAATGGAGGAGGGCTTTTCAAGGCATTTGCATCAAAGGGGGGCAGTGATGACAAGAAGAACCATGTGGTGGTTGAAGCATCCCCAGTGTTGCAAGCCAACCCTGCAGCTTTGTCAAGGTCTCTTGTATTCCATGAGAGAACATAGTTGGGAATTCCTGAGCTTCATCCAAAAATGTTTCTCATATAGGCCACGCTAGTTCAATTACAACAACCTTGTTCTTAGGTGGTGATGACATGATTTTGCTTTTCTCCGTCAGAACTTGTATTATTGACCAACCTTTCTGCAGGATGTGTAGGACAGGAGAGTTATATATAGCTTAGTTTCCATCTTCAGCCTGTCAGACTGAACAGGTGTTTTTTCAGATTTCGATGACTTGTTAGTAAATATCTTTGCTGTACATATATATCTATATATATATATACATCTATATATATATATATATATATATATATATATATATATATAAATATAAGAGACAGCATAAATAACAAGGAGAAAAGACAAAGTAAAGTAGATTCTTGGACTAAAATCCAATGTTGTTTTAGTTGAGGGTCTTCATTTCAAACCTGCTGTTGCTTCTTTTGTTTTGTTTCGAGATTCTGAGCATTGATATAGTAATTTTCTTATTAGTACGACATTTAATTCAGTGTTTTTTTTTAATGTGTTATGTCAGTTTCCGTGAGTTGTTGATGTTTACGATGCTGTTTCATAATACTAGGCCTATTTTTGACTTTTAACTTTTATTATTTTGTGTTCATTTAATATTTTGTTTCGCCACCTGGGACAAATATAAAATATCTTGCAGCATCACCCACCTAACAACCATTGCAGAAATGATAATGGGTATACAGTGCAGAGATTTATGATGTGCCAAAGAGATAAAGCACTGATACGACCTTCACACGCGTGGAGTCAAAGAGCGTTTTCTTTTTCTTTCTCTTTTTTTTTTTTCTCTTTGTGGTGGCTGACGACTAAAGACACTACTACATCACTTAGTAAAGTTGATAACACCAATGAAAAAATAATTGTTGAAATTTATGAAAATATTTATTCCCACTTTTACATTTTTTACATTATCCTTATTAAGTTATCAACTCACAAAATAGATAATTACTTTTCCAAATTTTCTTACTTAAAGATTCAATAATTTCACCATCATGATCTTGCTTTTCAAAAAAAGTCTTCATTTTTACTAGGCAATTTTATCTTGACTATCCTCCTCACTTCTGAAAACGATAAACTAGTTTTGAAACTAAATAATTTAAAATATATATTTTTGTACTTTTTTTTTTCATGCATGATGACAAGTATGAAAGTTATTTACAAACCCACACCACACATAGCTACCTGTCTCTTGTTTGATCAAGTAGTGGCAGGAAAACAACATTTACTTTATATTGCATGTATGGTTAAGCTATGCAAATCCAATATATATAAGATGGGGTTGAAAGAGAAAAATCTATTAAAACTTATTAAATTCTTAAAGGAAAGTTAGTCATCAACTAAATTTGTAAATACTTTTTATTAATTATTGTATCGTGTGTCCGGACGACCATACAATCATCTCATTATCAAGCTAGCCGGATGATCATGGAGAGCAGGACGTAGCTGAACAATGATTGAACGAGGAAAAATTGGACAATAAGGAATAGAACGTCCGACCTCAGTCAATAATCAGATTTTCCTACAAAGATTAAGGTAAACAGTAATTAGAGGTATTGAGCTGAGATTGGGCCGTGATTAAGATTTCACTTATCTTAAGCCCATGTCGAAAACTATAAATATAGGTTAAAGATAAGACTTAAGTGATTGCATTTATTACCATTGCACTAAACTCCACTATGGACAGTTAACTGACTTTAAGCATCCTACAATGGAATACCTTTGACAGATACAACAGTGACTCGACCTCACTCTCGAAACAATTATAAATGTAAAAAATCTAATATGTATAAAAAAAAATCCAATATCTAAGAGGTGTTTATGATACATTTTTTATTCCTATAACATGAAAACTTTTATTATAAAAAAGTGAAAAAAGTTTAAATCACATTTCTTTTAGTAAATATTAGTTGTTAATATATCAGTAAGACCTTTAATCTACTTGTTATTTGTTACTTTCTTTCTTTATTTTTTCACTAAATTAACTTTATATTTCCTAATATAAAATATATATTTAATTACAAATTTCACATTATCTCTTATTAAAAGAAAAACCATGTGAGTTTTATAATTAAATATTATATATATATAACTTTATTTGACGTCGTAAACTAAAACTAAATTTAATATGATATATTTATATTTAAGTATTTTCTTAAAATTTAACTTGTTTTGCATCTAATTTTAATACATTAGCAAGTTGTGTAGTTGATAATATATTTGGTTCTTTTAAGCAAAGTATCGAGTTTGAGTTTTGAAAAATATAATACTTCTCTTGAATATACTTTTAATAATGTGTGTTGAAAAATATGATATACTTGTCTTGAATAATAGATTGGAATGATATTATTTTTCATTTTCTTTAAGTATTTTGAGATTGAGTTTTGTGAATTTAAAGCGAAGATCTTAATTAAAGGTGGCTAGACAAGTTTTCCAAAGGAGAGAAATCATTAACAAAGCGGGTAGACACTTCGCACCAACAACGTAATATAAAAAAAATACTTTTAATTTATCATGCAGTTATCAGACAAAGAATAGAATGTCCACACAAAACCTATCATAGCGAGTTCTATGTGGGTATTCTATTCTTCTATTTCACCTGCTATCGGGCCGTTATCAGACTACCCAATTTCTACTATCACACACGAGATGTCTATACCTCGACGTGAAGTGTAACATCCCAAATTTCTCACATTGGATAATTCATAATTTATATATTGTAACATTACATTTACGGTAACATCCCGTAATCTCACACTTAAAAATTCACCGTTGATATATTTTAAACTCAGATTTCAACTATAAACTCCTAAATATAACTTGAATTCTTCTAACTTATTCTTCGATCTCTTTCTTCCTTGGTATTGTTTCAGACGACATTCCTTCATCTGCTCCCGTATAACGAATTATACGATCATCGCACATACCCAAACAAAACAAACACAAACAAGTAGGGTGAGCTAACATGCAACAAATCATTTATAAAACATATATAATTACCTTGATATAAACATCATATAATAATTATGTTCGACACTCTCATACCACAATTCCTATTAGACACTCGTCTCACAATACCCAATAGACACCACAATACCCAATAGACACTCATCCGGATGATAAGTTGATGAGCGGTCACGGGAGGTTATGCACTTGTAATGACTTCTACTTCTTTTTTTTTTTTTTTCTCTCTTTTTTTTTTATATACAAATACACTTTCAAAATACTTCATACCATTCACAAGGTTAATCCCCTCACTATGTCCAAAACCGGCACATAGACCAGGACCTCCTGCTCCTCTCACCACATAATTCATCCCTCTCTACTTGAGAATAGATGATTATTAGAGTATCAGGATAACCTCCAACTACGGGACCCTCAACATCAACATATACACAAATACCATAACATTTACTTAATCTCTCCACAAGACTCATACCATACTAATATTCCTCAACTCACATTATACCCCTACAAAATCTCCCCATACTACTCATAACATGTTCAGATGCATAAATTCAAATGCAGTATAATAAAATACAATTATCGCATAAATCACAATTATAATTCATAATTTCATATCTACCACAATAACATGAATTAATCAAACATTTTCATTCCAACAACATATATTGCATAATAATTTAACAGTACAAAATCTGTTCAATAGGATTTAAGTTAAAAACTTGTCGAGTAGACTTCCAGGAAAGAGAGGTGCGTCACAATGGACAACTTAAGTACCAAATCTTTCCTTAGCCAAAGCGTTCCTCAACTAGTTTTTAACAAATTTCTTATTTACAGATTTAAAACAACAGCATATAATATTAACACCGAAATTTAATATGGATATCAAAAAATAGAAATTAAGCAATATTAAGATCCCTGAGAAGATACGAAATTAATATCTCTAAATCTGTAACTCCGATTTCAAATCTGATTGGTCACAATAATTCACTATTTGTTATAAACTACATATTAAAATTTCAGGTTGATCCAACGGTTAACTAGATAGATATTGAGGTTTTACCAAGGTAACTCAAGTGCAGAATTTTAAGTGGTTTTCGGTTATACTCAAAATGCGAAACTAATTTCCCTAATCACAGACATTTAATTACAAATCTGAACGGTCAAAATGACTTAATATGTCTTATGAATTACACACTAAATTTTGGGCTCAATCTAACGGTAGATGAAATATATATGAAATTTGTACCATGATAGCTTAAGAACAACAATACAGTGTTCATCCGATTGTTTCACCCTTTCGAAATTTCTTTCTCTAAACATAGACCTTCAATTACAAATCCGATCGGTCAAATTGTATTAATATGTCCTAAGAATCATATATCAAATTTTGAGGTTGATCTAACGGTTAAATAGGTCAAAATCTATATTTTTACCGAGACAACTTAGTAACAGAACTATAGGGTGACTAATTTACTCAAACTTGCAGTATTTATTTCTCCAAGTACAGACTTCTATTTTCAAATCCGAACGGTCAAAGTTTAGTAATAGGTCTTAGGATTCACATACTAAAATTTTAGCTAAATCCAACGGTGAAAACAATTAATAGAAAATTTTCACAACAGTAACTCGAAAATAAGAAATTATAATAATGAAAACTAAATTTATATAAGTGAATAGATAACTACCATTACCAAAATTTTAACATACTCATAACTCATATTCATTATCATAACATGGATAAAAAATCATAAACAAGAAGGATTAGCTCCCCTACCTCTATTCCAGACTTAATCTCCTGCTCCGAATTTGTTTCCCCGAAACCCTTCAGAACCTCTACTCTTCTTGCAACTAAAAATTTCTCCCTAACTCTTTCTTCTCTATTTCTCAAGCTCTCACTTGATTCCTCTTTTCTTGGTGCAAAATACCCTTCCCTCCCATGGCTATTTATAGTAAAAAAAAATTTACTATTCATTAATATTTTAATATTATTTATTATTTTAATATTATTTAAAAATAATATTTCAATCATTTTCTCACCAAATCTGATCCTAATTTCTACCTACTACTTTCTTCCATGCTAAGGAATTTTAATGCTGAAAATTTATTTTTACTATTTACTTTTTACTATTTACTATTTACTTTTTACTATTCCATTTAAAAAAATTTTACTAAATAAGTTACCAAAAATTTGAACCTCTCCTTCTAAAATTACTATAATTTTATATCCAAAATTTACAATTTTATATCCATTAAAATTATTATTACTAATAAAATACTAAAATTTACTACTATAAATATATATATATATATATATATATATAGATTTTTTTTTTATGGGTCTTACATTCTCCCCAACAACAAAAATTTTCGTCCTCGAAAATTCGAAAATAAAAATTTTTAATTTAATACTCATCTGAACGCATTCAACTAGAAAAGTCTCACACTCATAACCTGAATCATTTCTCTACTTATTTTGTGCATAAAATTTCTAGCATCTCAAATTGAAATGTACTCACAAAAATTAAAATCATAAACCTTCCAAACACTCTTACTTTAGCCCTATCACAACCATCATTAAACCTTCCTCACTAGTCTCAAAATAATCCATTAATGTTTTAAAAGAACTCATCACTCATAAACTATAAATCACAAGATTAGAGAAAACTTTTCATTCCTACTATAATCAGAAAGTGATTCTCCTTAGAGATCCTTATTTAAGACTTCCATGACGCTCTAAAACTCTAAGAATCATTCTTTTTCCGTAACAACTTTCCATTATATTTTCTCAACACAGTTTCCACTCCTAGAAATCGTACGCCTCCAAAAGCCACTTATGTTTACCAAAATTTTATACTAGATTGCTCCACCTTACCCTATACTTCTATTTTTCGTAAAATTTCTAATTACTCTAATGATTACACGGAGTCCAAAACACTATTACTAAATAATTCATCCTTATGTTTTCTTTTCTATACTCATTTATCAAGAACTTGTCCAAAAGTAATACCTATATTGAGTATGCTTTATAACATCCATATAAACCCTTCCACACTTAAGATCATGCATCATTTCCTTCACTCGTCCTTGATGAACTTATCTGATTCTCGGTAATACTGCCTTCACCCTTAACTACAACAGTCAACTCACAATTCTTGAAGACCATAAACTTCTAAAAACATATTTGAACCAAACCATCCTTTCGATCATACCCTAGACTATAATGTCTATCCTTCACTTGCATTGGTCAGATATCCCTAAAATATTGATCCTCATCTTTTATTTAACCCACACTAAATGTTGAACCACTATTTTCTTTCCCTGATAAACACTTCTGAAATATTTAACAAAACTAGAATAATCAAGCTTATTTCAAGATTATACTCCAAATTACTTCAACCTTCATGTAATTATTTTCCTAGCAAACATTTCTAGTCTAAGTTAAAACATTCTTCAAGAATTAACTTATAAACTCCAAATTTTAGGAATATAAACCTTGTCCTCAAAATACCTTCCCACATCCTAAGCTAATATGAATTCACAAACTTAATGTTGTCTCTAATCCAGTACCTAACAATTGCATATCTCTGATAAGACTCAACAGATCACTCAATCAACAATGTTATAAATTCTGAAACCACTTATTTTAATCTCAATAAGGCCGAATTTAAAACTAACTAGATTCCTTATCAATACTGCACCTATCATAGCGAGTTCTATGTGGGTATTCTATTCTTCTATTTCACCTGCTATCGGGCCGTTATCAGACTACCCAATTTCTACTATCACACACGAGATGTCTATACCTCGACGTGAAGGGGGTGTGTTGGAAGTCTCACATCTACTAGAGATAAAGCTAAAATATAATATATAAATAAGGTGCAAATCTCACTTTACAAGCCAGTATTGTAAGGTTGAGTTAAGCTTAAAAAAATTCACTTTCTAATAACAAATAATCTAAATTTTGACATCCATTTCATAATAATTCAAATTCATATTATTTTAATATTATTTTAAGTACATGGATTGATCTTAAATTCAAATTCATATTTTTAGATTTTAAATCTAATTGATTTAATTGAATTTGAATTGGATAATTTTTTGATTTAGAAAATTCAAATATCAATCTATTTAATTGTATTTGGATTTTGAAAATCCAAATCTCATTCCATATAATTGGATTTAGATTGAATATTTTTTGGATTTTAAATAACCAAAATTAAGATGCGTCAAAGTATGTTTATAAGAGAAAATTATAAATTATCAAGTAAAAGGAAGTTATGTTTTTGTTAAGTCATAACATTGTTTTTCTCGTATGGCTTTCAATTTCCATTTATAAGATGTCATCTAATAAATAAGGTAAGGATGAAGATGTAAATTATGTCATTTAATAAAGGAAGGTTGAAGACGAAACTTATTACACAACACATTTGTATGGAGAAAGTTTAACACCATGCATATGATTTTCATTATGTGTTTAAAGCAGTTAAACATAACATAAACATGTTTATCTGAAAGACGAAGGTTAATTTCAACACCAAACGACGGACAATACAACATTATATAATCTTACTTTATGTCTAATATGACACAAATACATTCAAATGATAAGTACATAAAAGTCAATTAACATGATACTAAATAAAAAGTATATATATGTTTATTTTATGTTACAGGGAGTGTTACCACTTTGATTTTCCAAAAGTGATCATTAGACAAAAGCAAAATGTACTTTTCTTCAACATTTCCTTGAAATAAGCATGGTCAATTATGGAAGAATTGCTTACTTAGTTTGAAACTGCAATTTAGATCAATTAAGAAAATAAACATTGTCCAAGAAAAATAAGTACATACAATTATTCAGATGTTGCATAAAGAAGAAAAGAACATTTATTATTGGAATGAGTGCATTTAATACCTCCATCTTTTTTAAGTTGTTCGGAAGACATTCAAAAAGAGCTCATTGGCTCTAAACAGTTTCATAATGGCTACTTTCTTCCAAGTACACAAAGCAACCGAAGAAGGAGAAGAAAGATAGACACACTTTGTTCTATAGTGCAAAAAACGTGTTAATTTTCTGAGTTAATAAAAAGCTTCAAGAAGAACATTGTTTGTGTTCAATCAAGAGATGATCAACCTCTCTAGTGAGCAATTATGTGATCATTGATCATTAACTACAAACATTTTATCTTAGTCAAGACTAGACATTGTTCAAAGAATACTCGTTGAAGCTAGGAGTGATTTGTATAAAGAATTTTTGACGGTGTCAGTAGGAAATGGTTAGGACTCGAAAGAATACTCAAGTTAAATTAGAAGTGGCTTGTGAAAGAAAATTTTATTACGTCGATGGTGACTTGTTAAAAGAGTCGTCAAGGGGTTAGCTAAGAGTGGTCATGTGCCCAAAAAGTACTCAAGGAGTTAATCTCGAGTGTCAACAAACCCAAAGAGTACTCACATTGTACTTCATAACATTAGTGTATTTAGTGGAACTCAATCGGTTGATTGAAACCTAGACGTAATATACATGGTAACAAGAACTAGTATTAAAATGTGTATTCTTTTTTCCTCCTAATATCTTTACATTGCATGTTATTTTTATCTATACTAACTTAGAGAAGAGTCTTTTTTTTTTAAGAATAGGTAAAATAAAAAAAAATATTTTTTAATTAAGTAAATCAATTAAGCCTTAAATGTTTGATTATTGTACTTCATTAGACATAATTGTCATCAACTGATTACTTATTATATAATGTTGTCGTTTAAATATTACTTATCAAACAATATTCACGAAAAATGCTTAATAGATTTTAAAAACACAATTTAGGCCTTCATATTGTGTTTTCCTCGTTTTCAAAAAGATCAATTTGAAATCGTCATACCATCTTAAAAAGTCACTAGGCCATTAACCGATATATATCCAAATAAAATTTTTAACATAATAGACCAGTTTTTTTGTTATTGTAGCCAAGTTTGATGTGGTAGAAACTAAACAATGATGTTTAGTACAAAAGGAACTTCAAAGCATAGCAAGTTAAGTGTAACATGTTTTTGTCACTTAAAAGACTATCAACCTATACTTTGGCCCTTACAAAGTAAGAGATTTGTACACAAGTTATATCGATCTTATATAATATATCTTTAAATAGAAGTTTCACCATGCATAGCAAATAAAAATATTATCTACAATATTAACATACTTAATATATACTATTACTTTAAGATGTTAAGAGTTTGATCATAAATCATATAAAAAAATCATCATATATAAAATTTTCACTCTATCAAAATTTTGTTATAAAGAGTATTATTAATTATAAAATACCCCATAACATTAAAAATATTTTAATAAAATATAATACTTGCATTCTTTTAATTTATAACGAGATAAATATATATAAAAAAGATTTTAGTACTTATTTTATTAGTTGAATCCTTTATAATTAACAAGAAAAAGTTAAAATGTGTGAGAACCTAGAAATTGATTAAGAGTAAAAAATAACTTTTATAGAATGAAAATTTGAATTTTTTATTATTAAATAAAGTTAAGTATAAATTGAACTTTATTAGAATCAAATTCTTTTTATAAAAAAAAATTATCTCTAGAACTTTATCCTTAGACCTTCTCTACCCTCTCTAGAATTCTATTTTCACTATCCAAGCACACCTTTGTATTCCTCGCATCAAAAGTGACACATCTAATTGATCATTTTATCGAATAAAGTAAGTTAAATTTATGCCGTCTTCTTGAGTCAATGACTGATCTTAATGCAGATAAGTGATATAGGTCTTGCATGTGGACTTAGGAGGTTCTTTAGAGATCCTTGTTCTATTGTGATTCTAACTAAGCATATGCTTAGATCATTAATTGAGTTCTCCTTATGTTTTTAGAGGATCCTATAAGTTATAGAGCTTAAGAGCATCTATGAGGAAAGAAGGCATCCCTACAACTGGAAGGGAAGTTAGTTTTTCTTTTAAGCTTGAATTACTCTAATGAATTGTGATGTATGAAATGTTGAATTGGATACATGGGATTGTAAAATCTATTGAGAATGATGAATTTCATACATGCAAATACCTTATGGAATTGATATTTTGATGTGTTTTTTTAGTTGTTTGCCTTAATTATTCATTTGAATTGGTTATGTAATCTGATTTCATTTTTCTAAGACTATTTGCAAAGTGAAATTAGACATATTGTATTTGTAGTTGAATGAAAAAATTAGAGAAATGGACCACAGTACAATGTCAGCATGATCTGATTTGTATAATTATGTAGACTCGTTGGGCGAGTGTGCATAATTTTCAAGTTAGAGAGAGTTTTGTTCTTTGTTGGGAAAATTTGTAAAGAATTTAGTTATAATGCTCTTTCGTTGAGTGAACCTAAATGTTGTTGAGTGAATATCAATGTTGAGTTTGACAAAGAGGCAAATGAGGCTTGTTTGTTGGGCAAGTCATTTAGTCACTGAGTGAGTGCCTTTCTAGAGGTCACTCACTAAGCGAGTAAACAGGCTTGTTGAGCAAGCCTTCAAATTCTATTGTCCAATTCAATAGATCATGTGCTCGTGCATAGTATGCAAATCGTCACACTTTATAGTAGTCAACGTACTCATCAATGTCCCAACGAGGGACTTGTTAGTAGTTTGGGAGGGCTCTTCCACAAAATTCATAAACTTTTTCATATTTTCATTTTTTGGAAGAGCATACCTAATGTTGCTTGTTATGCTCATTCACACAAACATCATACTAAGTTTGTTTAACCTTTCTCAAGCTTTATAATAGGCTTTCTTTTCATTACTATGGTTGAAAAACCAAATCAAGATCCAATACACCTAAGTGAAATTGGACTTTCTCACTCTAGTCAAGAAAATGTAATCCATTGAAGACTAGAATAGACGTAGAGAGTGAATATAAAGATACTGAAATAGAGACGGTAATTCACGCATGCCTAGTATTAATGCTTTTAGTCATAAAACTAAAAGTAAATACAAATTCGGACATAAATAATCATTCAATGTATACTAATTTTCTTCTTTGGAAGATCTAGTAATACATAAACATAATGATGCTAATCATATTATATAATATTAATAATAATTAAAATATGCATAAACTAAAATCACCTACTACCTTTTGATATATAAATAAAACTAGGGACACATACAGTGTAATGTTTTCAATCAATTAGCAAAGGGCAATGGTTCAATCATAATTTCATCATTCGTATAACGTGATTTCAATTATCTTAAAATCAAATAGCAGTGGAAGAAAAGGAAAATCCCTAAATCTAATAATTAGGGTTCTTAAATAAATTTAGAGATAAACTTAAATTATATTTTATGCCAATTTCATAAAAATAATCCCTAAATTCATAATAAGGGTTTATCTTGATCTGGGAAAAAATAATTTGAGCACAAACACTATAAAAAGGATAATCATAAAACTAATAACACTTGCTTTCATACATGTAAATTCATTTGTAATTTTTCTATGTTGCTAATTCATTCCTTGAAAACTATTTTAGGATCTCAAGATTCATGATTGTGACACTTTAACACACATAAATCATAATAGGATACTAACTTTTATCCATGAAAAATACAATGTCTCATTCAACCTATGTTCTTCAACCTCTTGTTTTTGATATATTTTTTTGTCTTTCTTTCTTCTCTCACATTATTGTGAAAGAACATTATGGCCAAGGATAGAACCCTAATCCTCTTTCATAAATCAACGTCCATCAAATTAATTTTTATTATAATTTTTTATAATAATTAATAAATCTTTATATTTTATTAAATTAAGTGTAAACGTGTTATAATATTTAAAATAATCACATAATAAAATTAATTTATCAATTAATTCTAACAATTCAAAATATTATTTGATGATTGGATTATTAGTTTTTTTGAAAAAAGTGATTGATAAAAGTCGTCTTATGCTCGTTTCATTGATTTTTATACTTTTTCTTTCTCTATCACTTTTAGCCTTCATCCTCGATTCGTGAGACAACTCCCAAAAGCTTTTCTTCGAAACCCACTAACCCACCATTTTCCACCAATGAGTTTAACTCTGTGGGGTTTGTCCCACAACAAATAGCACCACCACAATCTTAAAATGTGATTTTAGACTAATTATAATTAAAAATAACATTATTATCATACATGATCATCTATGATTGTATAACGTTTTAAAAAATTATCAAATAATTTTAAAAAAATACAAAATTGATTAAAACACACTAACCAATAATATTTTCTTTCTTCCTAGTTGTGTATTACTTTTATTAAAAGAAAACTGTTAACTATCACCATCTCCCACCTCTTAATTAGTGGCAGCCCACAATCTTTTTTTTTGATACATCCTTTTCTTTTTCTTTTGTATTTCCTTTTTCATAAATTACACGTATTAGTTTTTCTGTTTTTTGGTGTAACACACATTTGTTGGATTTTGAGTTCAATCACTCTTGTTAACACGAGTTTCTCTTATATTAACTTCAACTGAATTTTAAAAAAAAAAATGTGGTTGATATCTAAAGCTAGCTATTTACATGTTTGGGAGGAGTAACTTTTTTTTTTAACGATTTTAATAACTATTTTAATGTTGTATCATTGTCAAACACTCATCACCTAATTAATCTCAAATTAATGCACCATTAATGTTGTATCGGTGGATCCCCTTAAAGTAATGAGGACAAACCCATCCACCCACTTAGGAAATAAATTTACATGTGATTTTAGTGTGTGATTGCCACATAAAAAAATTTAGATTTGTCTAATATAAATTTTCATTAAAGTTCCACGTACATATATTAAATGTTAGCATGTCTACTAGGTCATTAGAATCACATTTTCTTTCTCCTTTTTAATTACGGGTGAATATCTATTATTAAATACCAATTCGGTCTAATTCATTGTAAAAAAATATTCCATATCACGACCAATTTTAGAAATAAAAAATAATTAATTATTATAGTAGCTAAATTAAATATTTATGATTAAAAAAAGTATAATACGTTTGTGAATTTAACTTTAAATTAGTCACTAACATTTATTATTAAGATTTTGATTATAAAGAAATCTTTGTTTAAAATCATCTCTAATTATCAATTTAGATAATAATTTTTTGATAGTCAAAACTTTAATACCTAATATTAGTAATCAGTTTAAAATCTAATTTATAAATAAATTATATATTTTTTTATTTATAAAAAATTAATATTTTTTAGTAGAGTAATAATTAATTCTTTTTTGTTTTTAAAATTGATTGTCATTTAAGGATTTTTTTATATGAAATTGTTATCTTACACTTAATCTTAATTCATAAACTTTTCATTTGTTCTAATATTCGAAAGTTTATGATAGGCGAAGTTAAATTTAGTAAACATTATAAACTCTAGTGATTTTTTTTCTTATTTACTTTCATATATTGAGAATAAGGGTTTGAAGATTAAAAGCGTTTTAATTGCATAAATAAGTTTTTGTTCTAATTGTTTAACTTGTTTATGTGATTTTATCATTAAAGAAATGAAATTGTTTTTTCAAATAATGCTTCAAGTGACGCTATTTTTTTTTCTCTATAACTATATTGAAATGTTAAGCAATTTGTAATTAAATCTTATATGCTAAATTATATAGGTTGAAATAAATTTAGGTGATTTTTTTTGCATTAAATAAAAAATATATATTAAATGTATTGTCAACTTGTTTTTATAATAAAAACATGAAATTATAAATAAGTTTAATAGCCTCTTTTGTCCCTAGTTTTGTTGCATAATATCAATTTAGTCCCTCATTTTAAAAGTGTTTGAAATGGGTCCTCAGTTATTAAATTTTGCGTCAAAAACGTCCATTCCGTTAAATAGAACCAAACGGAGTTAATGAGCTGATGATCTGACAGTAGTTAGTGGTAACGTGTCATAACTTAGTTGTGTGCGTACTGAGCTGATGATCTCGATATAGAATTATATTTTATATAAATTTAAACGTAATTATATAACATCAAATTTAATTTGAATTTTTAGTCAGATTATGCATCACTTTGGATAGTTTTTCTAAAAAAGATTTTTTTTTACAAAAAAAAAAAAGAGAGTAACGTTTTACAAGCTAAACATTAATAGAACTGTATAAAAAGTCTTCTACAAATTAACTTATTTTAATTTATGATAATTTTTTATTTTATAATTATATTTACAAACATAAGAAAAGCAAAAGCTAAAAAGTGAAAGGATATTAGTAGGTTTTCACTTGCATGGATAAACTCGAATAATTTGTGAGAAAAGTTCAAACACATAGTCGATATATAGCATCCAAAAAAAAACAACATAAAGTGATCTAACTTTGTACACATCCACTTTGCTTTTCTTTCTTTTTTTTCATCTTTTATGTGTAAGCCAAAGAAGGTGTGGCCAATTAGAAATGGAGAAAAGCAGCATTTATTTTATCCCTTCATCATAGGCTAATGTCGCATTCAATAAACCTAATATGTCACAGAAATGAGTCTGAGAATTTAAAAAGACTTGGATATTTTGCACCAGGTTTAAGTGGCCACAAGTTTTAGGCATGTATATATATGGCTGTTATGTGTTAAGGGACAATTGCTTATAGCCATTACTCACTGTAGGTAGTGGTCCTCAATTTCTTCTTCCTTTTTTTTTTCTCGATCTTTTTTCTATAAACAAGACCCTCTTTTGGTCCCTATTTCTATCATCATGTCACGGTTTTGGGTTCTCATGTGGGAGAAAGTAGGGGACAAGAACATGCTATGTATGGTTTTATGCCAAGAATAAATATTCAAATTTATCTCAATTTAAAACAGATACAACCTTTTTTTATTATTAAATTAGTAATTTTTAAATTTTCAATGTATTAGTTTTACTAGTTTAATTGGAAAGAATAAAATTTAATAATTGTCTCGCGCTTTAAGTAATTTAAATATTTTTTTCTCTTTTTATTTTTTAAGACATTTTTTAAGGATAAATCCATGATAGAGTTACCGTCTCCAAAAGGGACATACATAGGACTTTGATAAATTTATAAAAGTTTAAAGGAAATATATAAAAGAAGGAATTATTTGTTTTAAAAAGAATAAAAAAATTATTATTCTAATGATTTAAATGGAAGTTGCATTAATTGGGATACAAATTATAAAGAACATCATAAGCTATGGAGAGATAATTACTTTGTAGACACATTTTTATATTTTTAATTGGATGGCATGTTTTGAGTTAAGGAGCCAAAAGTAATTTGAAATGATAAAGATGATGCTGGAAAAAATCATGGTTTGGATTAATCGATTGAATTATTTTAAAAGTGGTACTATTAAAATAAAATGCGTTTGGAATTATCCTTGAAAACTAATTTAATTTTGCTATTGAAGTTGTTTTGATAAAGATCACCACCTGACTCTCTACTTTATTTTCATTCAAGTAAGATATTTTTTCTTAGGAAAAAATAGAATTCAAAGTGACTACTCTCAATCCTGTTTTAGATCAAGCAAAAAAAAAAAGACTACAACTTAACTCTAGTTTATGCTTAAATTTCGTTCATATGAAGAAAGTTTTCCTTAAGTGAGGAGATTTTCCCTTAAGTTGTTTCTTTTTTCTATTTTAATATCTTTAATTTATTGATGGTGGTTTTATTTGATTGAGTTATATTGTATTATATGGTTGATGAGATTAATTGAATTTGTATGAATTTATGGTCATACAATGGAGTTATTATGAACCATGGTTAGAGTTGTGTATTAAGGATTAACACTTGTATTGTAATAGAGATTCCCTTACTTCATAGAAAATCTGAGTCATGAACTAAGATATCAGGTGGTTAAAAGTATAGGGTGGTCATACATAATGTGACAAGTGTACATGTGTGAACCTGGTTGTAATGATCCTTAATCAAGATTCTTACATACACTAACATATTAGGTGGTCAGAAGTATGGGGTGGTCATACATAATATAACAAGTGTAAATGTGTGAACTTGGTTGTAATGATCCTAAGTCATGATTCTTCTGTTCCCTTGTGTACCTACCTGACCAGTAAAAAGACCTTAATGTGTCATTAAGCTCGACAATTTCAATCATGATATTTTTCAGTTATATTGTTGTTGTTTGCTCACATTGATGGTGTGTTTGATACAATAAACATATGGGCTCAGAAACCCTTTAAGAGATATATTCTAAGAAGTATCTACTCACTTAAGTTATTTTTTACTCTTATACACACAAATAATTACTTTATTACTGATTTGGACGTCAAAGAGTGTTTTTTAGGTGAATATTTTTTAGTCAAATTCAACGTGACCTGCACAACTATTCTTAGGATCTAATCAAGTGTCTTGCAAACATAAAACTCAAGCTTGATAAGAATAACTTGTAAATCTAAGACTTGGATTAAATAAAATATTAGTTTCTCACATAAACATATTTAATACGAATCTTTTGAAAAACATCAGTCAATATTTTATTTGTTGAATATCTTTTCACTTATAGACTCATGTATATATGATTTTAATATGTTGTGTTTGACTGAAATTGGATTGTTTATTCATTCCCTTTTTATATCATTCTCTTATATTAGAAATTTATTTTGAATAGGTTATGTACGTGTGTTGTTTGTTTGATGACATATTATACTTGTACTATGTATGAGCAGTATCCGGAAGAGAATTTTAACTTTTATTTTGAATTTTATTTTTTAAATATGGTTTTCGAATGTTTGTATGTTATGTGAAGTTGTATTTTATAAATCCTATTAGTTTTTTCAGGGTTATAAAAGTTTCAAATTGGTATATTTAAGTTTTTATAAATCCCATTCGAATGTTTGTATATTTAATTGGTATTTTTTTTAGTGAATATTTAAAAGCATATTTACATTATAACCCAGTTTGTACAATTAATCGTTTTAGTCATAATTTAAACTCCAAAAATCAATAAAATATGTAAGAGTATAACTTCTATAGGTTTAACTGTGAAAAAATAAATATTTTCAAATATAAATTTTTTTTATCATGAAATTAATTATTATTATTTCTGATACATCTAATAGTTTCATATTATTTAAAAGTTAAAATCAAATACAGTTTAATTATTTTTTTCATTTATTTTTAATGTATTTTTTTAAAGATAAAACAATTACAAAACTCATTTTTTAAAACAAACAATATGTTTAATAGAATAACTATCTCTAACTATACTCTCAAACTTACTATCAAAATAAAATTCTTACACAGTTTTTCTTTTAATTGAGATTCGTGACACCTCCATTTCGGTCGATTAATTAACATGTCAATAAAATATTCCATAAGAGATTTACTTAAAACATTGAGGTATCTTAATTTATTTTGCGCTTCGATTTTTATTCTATTGACGACACAATTAATTAATAATACTTTGTGAAGTAGATGTGCATATGAGTGGAATATGTTGTTCATAGGTATAACATTAAAATTTTTGTTGTTCCTTTACGGATAAGAAGGAAGACTTTTGTGATTAGAGTCCTCTTTTTGTTTTCGGTGCAATCAAGTCTTCTATATTAATGGCCTAAAAATTTTATTGGAAAATAAAATGGTGGAAGTGCACACTTATTATTTCCCACCCAACACACAAAAATTCAAAGCAAAACCTTAATGCAAAAATTCTTATTCAAAGCAAATAATAATTCTCTAATATTTACATTGTTAAAATAAGCTCTACAAGAGAAATTTAGGTATAGTTCTTGTTATTTGTGAAAATATCCACAACGATCACAGTATTTAGAACAATATTATTTTTTATCTTAGAAAACTAGAGAAATTCACGATAAGATTAAAAAAATCGAAATTTGTTTATATTTACAACAGATGAAAATGTCGTTTTCATTTTAATTGTATTTTACCTAATTTCTTTCCTTATCAATTATGAGATTTTTTTTTTCAGAAAGAAAAACATGATGAACAATGGACACAAATTGGGTTCAGGCCTACTTTGTAACCTTATAAAGTATATGGATCTCAACCAAAGCCTCTTCTTGCACCCAATTTTATTCTTCCCGCACCCCCGCAAAAATTAAAACCCTCAATTTACACTTATACTAAAAAAATTCTAAACTGCAAAAGCTAAACCTACCCAGGCCGCTGCACCTCCCTTCCTCGTTTTTTTGTTTTCTCTCTTCAAGCTTTCTTCTCCACTAGTTATTTCTTTACACTAAGCATGTCTCCACTCTCTTTGTGCAATTCTCCTTTGACCGCTCCCTCTCCTTGAACTGCTCTATGGTGATTAAGAAAAGCTTTATAAAAGTTCCTATTGGACAATAAATAACAAAGATATTCATATTTGAATGTATGAAAACAAAAATAAAAGCATATACAAGAACATAAACGTCAAATAGGAAATATGATAAATGGAACCAAAAGTGAAGAAAATATGAACAAAGATAGAATGCACGAGAGGGGAAGGAAAAATGATGACACTTCACTTATGGGGCACATAGGCTCACTATCCCAAAATGGGTGAGGATGTCATCACTTGAGTACTAGCTCAAGATAAGGCTAGTGAAGATGACACTCCAAATAAAGCACTCTCATAAAAGGTTGAACAAAGTGTAGGTATAATCTCCCATTATTCAATCCTTTCAAGAGTCTTGAACAACCCCTTAAATAGGTGAAGGTAAGGAGTCTCTTAGAAAAAAAATATAGCTTAAGATTGTTCATACAAAAAGACACACTAAGCTTCTAGGTCTAAAGGAGGTGTCTTAAAGGGGAGAAAACCTTAGTTTGGTCTCCAAGCCTTCTCTTTATGTGCCCATGACCTCTTAGAAGAATGTTAAGACAAAATCGCCTATGTATCTAAACGCTTTCATGTTTTGAAGTTTAATCAAATAACTTTAAAACAGAAAAATAATCGGAAAACAACTTAAGGTGAAAACACAAGACTTATAACCTGAACTTTCAACATAGAAAACCTACACATAACTTAGAACCATAATTCCCAACATAGAAAAGCTTAGGAAAAAACTTAGGTTCTTAGGAAATAGGAAAACATCTAGATCAAAACACCCAACGCAAGACCAAACACTATTGTACCTAAAGCATCTAAGAGAGTTGAAGTTAAACGTTTGATGCTTATCATACCTGAAAAAGGTATTTAGTTTAGCTCTTGAAATCAAAACAAGTCAAGACAATGTCTCTAACAAAACAAACTAAAAGATTTAAAGACTACAATATAAAAGAAAGCTTAAAACAAGCTAAACACTATCTGTTTAAGAAGAAACAAAAACAAAAGAAGTGTTTACTTGGCTAAATGATACCATGAACTTAAACAATACTTTTTCCAACAATGAAATCTTTATACAACACTTTGTATCTTTGGAAAAGAGCTTAATTGTTAAAAGCTACCTAATGATAGGAAATAAAAAAGCACTTTGTTGTTCTGATAAAACATTAAATAACATTAAATGCTCAATATTTAAAAACAACAAAGATGAAAAGAAAAGACGTATCTGTTGCATGCACAATTTACTCTACTCTTTGCAAATAAGCTATTCTACACGCATCCACAAAGCTACATATC
This sequence comes from Vigna umbellata, assembly GCF_029865625.1. Taxonomy (NCBI): domain Eukaryota; kingdom Viridiplantae; phylum Streptophyta; class Magnoliopsida; order Fabales; family Fabaceae; genus Vigna; species Vigna umbellata. The sequence continues at coordinate 53,778,161 of NC_142167.1, read as the reverse complement.
AAATATCAAAACTGGACTTAGAGACAAAGGAGATATTCACAAAATGTTCTTCACTTGAAGTCATCCTAAAAAGAATGTACAACATACTTCAAGCAAAGTACTGAAAAAACATGTTTGCTCTGACAAGTTGACTTACCCAACGACTATTGTACAAAGAAAGAGAAAACACGAGTATCAAGGCTAAAAGTTCAAGTCTAACGGACATATATCCATGAAGCGTTTAAAAGTTCAAGTCTAACGGACATTTATCCATGAAGCATTTAAAACTTCAAGTCTGACGGACATATATCCATGAAGCGTTTAAATAGAAGAGCTTTCAAAAGAAAAATCAAGAGGATATAACTTAAGAGGATAGTCAAGTGCAAGGCTTTCAACGAAATATCCATCCTAAGAAGCATTCAAGAGAGAAGAAAAGAAAGAGCTCATAAAAAAGAATACACATGAAAAAGAGAAATAGAAGAGAAGAGAAGAGCAAAAAGAAAAAGAAATATTCTCGAGCTTCATTGTTATATTGCTTATTGTTGTAAGAAAAAAGAAATAAACACCTACGAGTGTTTAGACTGCTTTGTATTGTATTTACATCCTCTATGTGAGAGTAATAGTCTGAATGACTTGTAAGCAACTATTGATTACAATTTTGAAGAGAATCAAAACACTTACAAGTGAACTTACTTTTAGTTAAGGAATCTAGGCGTGTAGTCTAATACCAGGAGTGGTTCGAATACTCAAAGGAAATCTAGGTGTGATAGTCTAGTACTAGGAGTGGTGCGAATACTCAAGGGAAATCTAGGCGCGGTAGTCTAGTACCAGGAGTGGTGCAAATACTCAAACTAGGAGTGGTGAGCATACTCAGTTGTAATCTTGTGAAGATTATAGTGGAACCCTCTGCGAAGGAGACTAGACGTAGCTTAATTGCAGTGAACCAGTATAAAAATACTTGTGTAATTATTTCTTCTCTTATTTAAACGATCCTCTTACAAAAATCTGCAGTTGTGCTTTATTTACATATACAAGAATCTTCCATGCTAAATAATTACTTTTCATAAAGGAAGTTCTTGCAAAACGTTGCAGTATATCTTTTGAATAACACGATAAAAACAACTATCATTTTTCAATATTTATCAAGTTGAACGTCTAAGCATTTAAAAGAAAATTTTCAAACTTGATAGCGTGTTATTTCAGAAGGATTGCGAAATTTTTTTATTAACATTGTTCAATCCCCTTTTAGTGTTTTTCAAGTACTTCATATCTTCTTTTCAAAGTAATTCTCAACCTCTCTTTCGTGAAGAGAAGTCATTTGGTGATTCCAACAAGTTCAAAATAATCTCTTTGTTAAATTAAAATTTCCTAGTAAAGATTTGCAAAATTATATATATATATATATATATATATATATATATATATATATATATATGTATTATATATATATATGTATTATATATATATATGTATTATATATATATATATATATATGTATATATATATATATATATATATATATATATATATATATATATATATATATATATATGTATTATATATATATATAATACAAATATAAAAACAGCTTCAAATATATTTTTTTAAAAATATTTACATCGCAATATTCTTTTTATAAAACTTATCTAATTTTAAGAAAAAGTAATCATATAAAAAATGTATTTATATTATTATTAATAGTAATGTATATGATAATATGTATCATAGATTTTTATTTAAGATGTTATATATATGTGTTTATATTCATAATTTTTTTTAAACATACATTTAAATTATAATATTTATTAGAATGCAAAATCAAATAATAATCATTTAAAATTTTTAAGAGGTTAATTATAACTTTGAAATCTGTTATTTTTTTATAATATAAAAATAGTCATATAAATAAAATAAAAGAATTTATTTTTTTTAATAATTTTCAAATTATAAAAAAAATCCATTGTTTTAAAAGATATGTAATTTTAATGAAAATTTTCATTTAAACATAATTTAATATATATATATATATATATATATATATATATATATATATATATATATATATATGTATGTATGTATTATGTATATATATTATATATGCATATTATTATGTTATTATCTTATCACGAGTTTTTTTTTAACCTTGACCTTTTTTTATATTTAAACATCGTCATTTGATAAACTTTTTCTATTTTCATGTTAGCTTTTAAAAGTACTGATAAAGTTCAGAAAAGAAACAGCTTTCTACTTCTATTTTTTTACATTGATTTTAATTTTCTAAAATAGTTTTAGGGAAAAGCTATTTACTTTTGTGAAAACCACAAACATGGATGGCTATAATAGTTAACTTATAGAGCAAATCTTGACTCAAACTTGTCCTTCCCTTAGAAGGATAGATATCATCTGTTCCATTTTGTTTTTTATCCTCTCCTTCTCATAATTTTATGCTAGATAAAAAATAAAAAATTTTACATTTCAATTTTGTTTTACATATGTTTTAGTTCGAATTTTGTTTAACAGGAAAATAATACAAAGTTTGAAGCCTGGAGTCACTAATGGTCACTAACATTTTAATTTATCTGCATAATATTATAATATTATTGGAGGACCATGAAAGGAGACATCTTTAATATATAATAAAAAAAAACAAAGTTCATTACTTTCTACACAGTATATTATTTGTAAGCCTTTCAATTTCTATTCAACTAAAAAATAATTCACACGAACATGTTTTTTGCAAATAAGGAAAAAGTTATTCCCATTTTCTTGGAAGAACTTGTGGGAGAAATTGCCTTGTGAACGCGTTTTTTAAACAACTTAGCTGACCGTGCGTTGCATGTGATCGTTTTTCTTCGTAAACTAAGCGTTTTTTTCATACTTTAAGATTACACGTTTTCATGAATCATTAAGAAATTTCAACGATTTTTCCACCTATCGCATTCGTGAGTTCTTGTTTTATATCCTTTTGTAAATTGCACAGAAATTCAATGTGATAGAAAAGTTTACTTCTTCAGTACACTAACGTACCATAAAATGTTTTGTACCAAACGCTATTTTTCTTCCTGGAAATCTTGAAGCAATGTTGTGTCATCAGACAGCTTTCCCCCTGTATCACGTTGAAGGGTTGACGCTTATGCTTGAAGCTCAGAAAAAGTATGCATTATATATTGTCTATAAATTAGACATTGGATCTTAGAACAGCTACATCCTCAATACTAGTTCATGTACTATTTCCCTTGTCTAGATATCACCAACATGGAGAACAAACATGGTAATACAACCTTATTTTTTCTCGCTTTATGTCATGGAATCTTAACGTGGAATGTTAGAGCAAAGGGTTTGTTGTCATTCTTGGTTTTTTTCAAGCTTGTGTTTAGCTATGTCGGTCAAAAATGGAAGACATGGATGAATAGTAGAGGTGAGTCAAGTTGTGAAGGTGTGAAGCAGGGCTTGGAGTACATTGAGAGAGGGCTTAGAGTGTGCAAAGAAGACGTGGTTTTGGTGATGGAAAAACTAGGAATGATTGTTGAATGTGAATGTGATGGGATTGAGGAATGTGCTGTCGAAGAAATTGAGGAATTGTTTGATGAAGACGTTACCTTGTCGGAGGTAGAAGCAGCCTTTGATGTGTTTGACGAAAACAAAGATGGGTTTATAGAAGCAAGAGAGTTGCAAAGTGTGTTGTCCTCTCTGGGGTTAGTCAAAGATTTGATGGAGTGTCAGAAAATGATCAATGCAGTTGACAAAAATGGTGATGAACTCGTTGATAGAACTGAGTTTGCCAGAATTATGGAACAGAGTTTCGGCTGAATCTTTTGCTGGGTGTGTGTTGAGTTGAGATTTGTTAAATGTTTTTACTTAACTCTATTTACCTTAATTTTTGTAATTTACCATAAATTAATAATCTCATGTACTTTCTATGATTTTAATTATAAATCTGGTTTCATCAATCATCGTTTACTTATAATCTAACATCATCCCATCTTAATCAATTGTTTGCATTCTTTTGAGTAAGTAGTATTAATACCAGCTTCTTCCTGCATTTCCTACTCTTTTCACTACGTTTCCAAACTTTCTCTTATTATTTAAACTACCCTTTTAATAAGGCTAAATTTTTTTATCTCTCATAATTTCCTCATCCACCTACACCCACTTTTTCTTAACTATGTATCCTTCGAAATCCAGTTCAATAAATTACTAAATTTTAAAATTGGATTAAAAAACTTTTTCAAATTAAGTTACAAATTTCGAAATTCCATTAATGTAGTTACTAATTTCAAAATCCAACCTTAAATTCTTGTGATTTTGAAATCTAATATTCAGTTTATCTAGATTTCAAAATTCAAACTTTTTCCAGCTTTCAAAATCCGATTCTCATCTTATTAAAGTTTTTTAAAATCCAATAATTATTTTCAAACCTGACACTTCATTGTTTTTATTTCTATTTTTGAATATTTTTTGTTTTTAATTTTTTTAAATGTGTTTTAGCTTAATAAATTATATTTTAAAATAATAAAATATTAACATATATAAAAATATATTAAAATATTAGATTAAATTATAATAATTAACTTATATTAAATAATGATGATAATAGTAATAAATAAGAATAATAATAATAAATGTTTCAAAATTAAGTGAGTTTGGAAGATTTTTTTTCAAAATCTTGTAAGTTTCTGAACTAAATTTCAAAATTTGATAAATTTTTTAATTAAATTTCAAAATCTGATGATTTTTTAAATAAAAAGTTTAGTTATTTTTTAAATTGGATTTTGAAATCTAATGAAAGGAATTGTAAGACTAAGAAAAACAGAGTGGTAGGTTATGAGGTAATTATGGGAGAGAAAAACAATTACCCTTATCAGAATGTAGTTTAAACATGAAGAGATAATTTGGATGTGCAGAGAGAAAACTTAGTGGTGTATATAGAAGTACCTTTAGTACAATGCTAGTGTCAATTATGAAGTTCATTGGGCTTTCTTTAAAGCCCAAATTATTAGACCCAACAAGTTTTGCAGGCACCCCTTTCCTTGAACAGACCCAAAAAAATGAAAAAACTTTGTCCCGACCATTTGTTGTTGCACCTCCATCTTTTCTTTATTGCAGCACCCCCCATAATCTTTGAAATACCAGTTATGTCCTTTTGCGTAAAAGGAAAATCATCAACTAAAATATATTGAATATTATGAAATAAAAAAATGATTAAAAAATTGTGAAATCTGCCAAAAATCTTGAATAAATTTTGACTAAGAAAAGAGTGGTATAATGATTAGCCTTAAATCATGTGCAGTAGACGACCTGCTCAAGCATTCAGTCAAACAGTTAGACTGCATAATGGAAGGAGATAAAAGTTTATCTACTACAGATAAGTTGGTAGCAGTGCAAACATTTATCAGGTTCAAGTATCTTAACAATTTTTCATTATTTTATTAGTTTGTGTCCTATATCACACTACCTTACTATAAAAGGTTTAATTCATAATTTGTTCTTAATTTTTGTTTTTTTCATTTGTTTTAGTCTTAATAATTTTTTATTAATTTTTAAGTCTTATTTTGTTTTAAATAAATTCAAATTTGTTCCTTTTCTTAGATTTATATAAATGTTGTTAAATTGAAGTTACAACTATCTTTATAAACCATACATGTCAATTTGTATAATTTTTTTTAATATTTTAATTTTTAATTTTTTTTCATATCAAATTAGTGTCGTAATGATAATGCTACATGTCCAAAACACAAAAGAATAATTCCTAGGAAAAATTGAAAGAAATCTAAAAAAATGATTTTTAAAGATGATATATTTTAAAATAATAAAATTCGTTTATAATTAAACTATTTATATTAAAATAATTTAATTTTAAAGTAAATGAGTTTCAATATTTTTAACCTACTACCAATCCTAAAATAACATTTTATAGATTTTTACAAATATTGTGTATTTTTGTTAGAAGAATTAAATTAAAAATGAATTAACAAAGAAAAATATACTTTTTAATTTCTTCAAATTTTAAGATTTAAAAATTACAAGAAAAACTTTATTTTTATATTTTTAATATTTTGTTTAAGTTTTTCTATAATTGAGTTGGTTCATGTAGCGCATATTTTCATTAAAACTTTAAACAAATTTCAAGTTTAAAATAAGTATTTTTTATTTTAATTTAAAAATTTAAAATTAAGTTTAATATTTAGGTGAAGTGATTTGAAGTATAAATTTTAAAATATTATTTTAACATGGATATATAAGATATAATTTGGTTTAACTCATTTGATATCATTTTGAAAGCAATAACATTGTCTAATATAAAAAAAATAATTAAAATTCAGTTGAATCAAAACTTAAATATAAAGTCTAACACTGTTATGTGACATTAATATTTATACATGGTAATGATACTGCCAAGACACACCTTAACAATTACATGAATTTAAAAAGAAAATTAAAAAGATAAACAAAAATACTATGAACTAACAGGTGTTATTTAAAAAAAAGATATTAATGTCAATTAAACACTTTTTAAACAAATATAATAAAATAATTAAGTTGAATTAATTTAATACAAAATAAGACTTAATTAAAGTAAAAAATATTAAAACCAAAACAAATCAAAACAACAAAGACAATTCAACCTATATGAAAATGAAGTGAAATTAGATTTAATTTAAATAATATAAAGTTTAGGTTTGATATATTATGAGAAAGTAGTGAAAATATAGTTGGAAAGTGGGATAAGGAGGAAAAATGGATGAAAGCAAATGAAAATGAATAGACAAAGGGTGTCATTTTCAGAGACGATGAAGGTCAACCTCTTGCAACTGCTAATGTGTTGGAAGTGCATGAAGAAAAAGCCATTCAACTACTCTCCAATTCTTTTTTCCTCACTTTCTCACTTGTTTCATTTTAATAGAAACACTACTATTAAGGTTGTTTCTCATTATTTAGTACACCTTCTTCCCTCCTCATTTTTTTTTCCATAAATGTTATCATAATGTCTTTATTCCAAGGACCCTCCTAACTCTTAACCACTCACACAACTATAATACTCTCATTACTTATTTAATTAAATTAATAAGCACAAAAATCTTTAAATGAAACATAAAATGAAAGAATAGTATTTTTTGTTTAATAATTTTAAAATTTTTATTTGAATATAATAAAATTTATGTAGTATTGGTTGAGCTATCTATTGTATCTATTATAATTCTCTTATTTGACATTTACGTGCCATGAGATTTTATTTCTCTATCATCATAACTAATTTCCTTTTGTTCATATACATTAGGAGTATGATTAAAATATATATTATCTTAAATTTTAAAAAATAGAAGATAAAATTGACAACTGAAAAGAAACTGAAGGAGTATTTATTATATACCAAATTTTTTTAATTTTGCAAATATAAGTACATTATTATTATAATTATAGAATGTGTTAAATAAATGATAAATAAGATTTTGAATTTAGCCTAAAGCACCATTTTTAGACTATCGGATGCTCTTAAAGTAGTGTCTTATAAAGGGTTAGAGCATCGGGCACCAATCTATTTTCAGCATTGAGTTGTTTAGGAGAAATTGATATTCTTTCTTCATTAATTGTTGATCAAACTAAAATTTTGACAAATGGTCTTAGACATATGAATATGTAGTTTGACCATTGAAATATTTGATTGGAAACTTAAGGTTAGAGTAATATTATTTATCGTTTCGATGTATTTAATGAAAATCTTGTAAGTGAATATTATGCTAAAGTATTAGAAAATAAATTATGTATTATTAATGTTTCAATTGAATTAAACAATATGTGATGAGTTTGGATAGAAGTAATAAACATATGCATGACATGGTGTGATAATTTAAAATTTGTATGAAAATGCATGTATTGTATGAGCATGGTATGTTCAATATCAAGGTAGATTTGATATAATTCTTTAGGGTATGCATCTAAGTGAGGATAAAAATGGAGATTATTCGGACACTCTACTCACCATTTAGACTCATGTAGAGAATAATGAGTTATGTGGTAAGAGTAGTCGAAGATCTTAGTCTAAGAAAGGTTCTAGGGTTCTCATGACGGGAAAAAGATTAACATTGTGTGCAGTAGGATGAAACTCATTTGCAATGCATGTATCCAAATAATTAAGTTTAGAAAATTCATTTGATGCATGATATATGGTGTGAGATCTATTTGAACTGTATGATGCAATATTATGATATGATTATTGGTGTACAATGTTCCTTTTGTAAAATAGTTTACCCTTTTGTTTTTGATAGTTTTGTTGTGTTTTGGTTTTTCTTCTTTTTGTAATGATCACTTTTTTTTGTGAGTAGAGAAAGATAAATGTTTAGGGACACTGTATAGTATGACACCCCAGTCAGCCACGGATCGACCAGTCAACATACCTCTCGATCCAATGCGAAACAACTGGTTGGTCGGTCAGTCAAACCATAGACAAGATTAGCAATGAGAATAATTATGTTAACACTAAGTTGGTCCATTACTGTTTAGGTCGTGATTAAGTCAGCACTAAACAAAAGTCCATCCCAAAATCTATAATTAATACAGGTTTTATATATAGGTAGTTGGTTACTTACTCATTTATTGTCAGAGTATTCAGACAAACACTGACTTTAGCATCAAAGTACTTTTTGTAGATAGCACCCGGTTCAACCGAGCGGTAGAGATGATCGAAGACAAAACATTGACCTTAGCTTGGAACTTGGAGGATATTTTCGAAAGAAGACTTAACCTCGACCGTATAAACACCTTTAGGGGATGAGGATCCAGATGTTTGAATTGATAGAAGATATGAGTTGATAGAAGATACTAATGTATGTTATGTATAGTTTTGGAATAGAATATTATAATAATAGTTTTGGATTCCATATATGTTTTATTTTTGGGATAATAGTACTAGTATAATATATAATACGGATTGTATGTGTTTTTACTATTAATCCTTAAATGTCTTATTTAAGTACTATTGTGTTATTAAAAATGGAATCTTAAAATATATATATATATATATATATATATATATATATATATATATATATATATATATATATGCTTCAAAAAATTATTAAATAATGAAAAATTTTAATTGTTTAAAATTTGTTTGAAAACCAATTTCGAAACTAATTTTTTAGTATCCAAAATCTTGATAGTTATGGTTAATGACTAATTTAGCTAACATTTATAATAAAAATTGTTTTAGTTACAACATAGAAACTAATTATAATTTTTTATTTATAATAAAAAGGTTAAACCCCTTCGAAGGCCCCTATTTATGTAGGGTTTTTCCAATTTGATTCCCGTCTTTTAAGTTTTGTCAATTTGGTCCTTTATATTGAAAAATTGACTCAATTAGACCCCTGCTGTTAAATCAACTTAACGGGGTTAACTTTTTGATGAGCTGTGAGGGTGACGTGGACAGTTTTTGGGATGTGGCACTCACAAACCTTATACGTGGTTTTTTTAATGAAACCTATGTACTTGGCATTTTCTTAAACAAACATTTTTAAAATTAGGGTTTGTCTGAAACATTTTAAAATTAGGATTCATTGAATTGAATTGGGATTAAAATTGGACGATCTAAACGTTCAGGATGCTTCATCCAAAACGGCTCGCACATCATCCTCCAAATTCACGCTGATGGCCCATGTCCTGTTGTATCATCGGAGCACGACTCTGATTTTTCCACCGACCTTGACGTTAACTTGCCTTCATCGCCATCGTCTAAAACCCCCCAAAACAATCTACAGAACATCCAAAAATGATGTTGAGAACCCCAAATTCAAGATTCTCAACAACTTAGTTAGTGTCAGACAACTCGTACCACCAGACGCTTACTACCAAATGTTTACTACCAAACACTTACCACTCATATGCTTACTACCAAACGCTTACTTCCATACGCTTACTACTAAACGATTATCGTTAGATTTTAGCAAAATAAAAGACAAACTAAGTCCTAAATGCCCCAAAGACAGTTCTCAAAACTACAAAATTTCCCCAAACTATGATTTTAGAACTTGGCCTGTCAAAACTCCTATTTTATGCCAAAAAATCATCCTTCTTCTAATTTATTCTAAATCAAAGTTTTGTAACAATTCATCAACTCAGAGTTACCAAATCTACATTCCCAAATTCAATAAACAACTTTCACATTGTTATGAGAAAAGAAAGGATAGGAATTGTATTTCTTATTCCATAAGAAGAGAGTACAATTTTACATATATATAATTGTTTGAAACAATATATAAACGGAATATAAATATAAAAATAGATTATAAATATATGAAGATAAATGCACAGATATGAACGGAAAATAAATTAAATCCAATACACATCAGCAAACCAACTACGCACTAGCATTCATAAGTTTCAATTTAACACGCCACTTTTTCAAGCAATTAAACATATAAAATTTCGCAATTCAATTAAATTTCACAAATCAATCATCACATTATCATACAAACATCAAATATGACTTGTTTACCAAATCCAAATCAAATAAATTAACTTTCCTTACCTGATGAAAGTTCAACCACTCTAAAAGGTCAAAAATCGTTCTCACAATTCTAAGGATACTAATTGCACCTACAGGCAACATAAACATGATCAAGGTATGCAATTACAACCACTGATCAACTGAGAACCTAAAAGAAAGCTTAGAGGAGGCATTTAACTGAAAAATAGCCACATGTAGAGAAGAAATGTGGAACCCTAGAAAAGAGCTCTTTTTTGACAAATTGATCAGTTAGATACGAAAATTTTGTCGCCCTTATTTTTTAGGAACTTATCTATAAAAGAAGAAGAAGAATAAAGAGAAGACAGATAAAGATTTTAAGGTTGAGTTTAAAAAAATAACATATTTTTTTTAAAATAAAACTTATCTATAAAATTTCTATTTATACCTTATAACTTTTTAATATATATATATATATATATATATATATATATATATATATATATATATATATATAAAATTGAGTTTCACTGTTTAAACATACTATAGACTCTTTAAACTCTATTTTTAAGGTTATTAGGTTAGTCATCCTAAGTTACAAAAATAGCTTTTAAATTTATCTATTCAATAAAATAATGATTTTTTTTATCTTAAAAATCCATATATATATAAAAAATTTAGTTTCACTATTTAAACATACTATAGATCTTTAAACTCTATTTTTAAGGTTCTTAGGTTAGTCATCCTAAGTTATAAAAACAGCTTTTAAATTTATCTATTCAATAAAATAATGATTTTTTTTATCTTAAAAATCCATATATATTCAACGAACGTTTATTTAAATATATTTTTCTTGTATGTTAGAAGATTCCCACTGTTGTAGTCATTAAACTGTGCAACCTATTTTTAGTTTAGCATCCCGATATATTATTTATATTCTTCTTATTAGAAAATGTTACGCATATTTAGTTAGTTATAGCTTAAATATTCATATTAAAATAGGTAAAGATTAATTTAAGAAAATTATTTGTATAATAGTATCACTTTCAGAATATGTTTAACAATAAATGTTTTTAGTACCTATAACTTCACTACATTCTTAACAACCTGAGTTGCATGACACAATTTATTACACTTTATAAACATCCATATTACAGATTTTAAGTGTTAGATATAATTAATATTTTTAACATTAATACCCCTCCAGAAACAACAGATTTAAGTGTTTATATGAAAAAATAAAAAATGAGACATACTAGTGGCATGAATTCTCACAGTTTCTGGTGTGAGAGGGTTATTGAACAGATCCCCACAATGAATGCTCTTATGAATCCAGTTGCAGAATTTGTGCCTCACTAAATGCATTCTAGGCCCATCAGAAAGTGATGTTCTCAACACTTCCATCTTCTTTTTCTTCTTGGACTTGGACCTGGACCATTATCCTCCATAACTCTATGATGTTTGCAGCCACAACCAAATCCAACCCTTTCTTCGAAAAGCACATTTACCAAAAAACAACCTTAGATCATAAAACATGACCATGCCAATTCCTGTCCTATCCAAACATTACTCTTTCTAACACGTTTTCATTAGCATCATCACGCTCACACATTTGACATTCCTAACGGATTAGCCATGCATTACGAGAAACAACGAATGTCTAACACATTATTATTCGATATCCCACATGAAAAGGAAAAAATGAAGATACGGAACTTCATAACCAGAGGAAGATAATAGTAATGGAATTAAATTATGATATGATTATTTTGAAATAGTTTGCAGAAGGGTCCCCCATATGTGTGAGAAAGAAAGGAAATCACAATAGAGACGGGTGATATCACCATCACCACAGAGGTAGTGACGCAAGGTTACACAGTGCACCAAACTCAAGCAACTATTCCTTTCTATTTGCCTCGAATGGCTTCTCAGTTATGTTGGACCACATCTATATTGAGGAACTTCCGGGGAAGTTTGCAGCTTTTGGATCATCTGATCATGTGGCTCCTACTCCAAGGAAGTCAAAAAATGGGGGTGGAACACCATCTGGGGGGTCACTATTCACCACTTTATCTCTCATTCCTGCAACACATGCTGATGATGATGATGCTTCCTTCCCTGTGCTTGCTGATGCCGATGAGGAATTCAAGAAACTGTAAAAATTGTTGCGTGTGTTGTTCTCTAGCTGTTGCATTGCCCTCAAATATTGTTGGGGATAATGAGGGTATAAACCAGATTGAACAGATTCATTGCTCCTCTCCCAGCTTCTGATCTGCCCGTTAGACTCTCCCGTCATGTCATTGCTTCCACCACCTTGCAAACCCAACCCACTTGAAAAAGTCAGTTAATAGCATTGAAGTCTGTGGGAAAAGTTTTACTTGCATTAGTCAATTTTACATACCCAAAAGGTTGATGAAATTATGAAAACAAAACATTGTTTGATTAAACTTGTTTGGAACAAAAGAGAAAATTTAAGAGCAAGCTAAAGCTTGGTAATTAACGAAACTTGGATGATGCAGCAAGAATGTGAAAGACCTGCACAGCAGCTGTTTAAAGGAACAAGATGGTTTTAATTAGAGGGAACAACGAAGGAGAGAAAGGATTCACCGGAGAAGAAATCAAATGGTGCTTGTTGAGCTTGAGCACGCAGGCCAACTTGTAGGGTGTTTGACATTGCTTCTCTCACACCATTCATGTTTTGTAGAGAAGCATTTAAGCCAAAATCAACAACCTCACCAGAACCTACTCCATGGAAGGATGGGAAACTAGCCAGGTTATTTGTGACTCCTACTCCGTTGTGGAGGAGATTGAGACAATAAGAAGGCGATGGTTCTTGTTCCGTGGTTGAGGCATTGTCCCTGCTGCAAAAGATTGGATTTTGCTCCACCCTTTTGTAAACAGATTGGCTCATTCTCCTCCTCCTGTAGGCACTGGACTGTTCCCTGTACTTCCTGGCCATTATAACATGCCAGTGATTCTTCACTGCATTATCTGTTCTCCCAGGGAAAAGCCTAGCAATCATGGCCCATTTGTTGCCATAAATTCTATGTGCCTGCATTAGCCTCTCTTCCTCCTCTTCACTGAAAGCTCTTCTATTGATCCTTGGATCTAACTGGTTGAACCACCTCAGCCTACAGCTCTTCCCTAATTCAAATACAAAACAAATCACATCAAAGGAAATGAAGGGAATTTGACAAAAGACAAGAAAATGCCAACAATGTATGTTCCTCTCTTTCATACAATACACCCACAACATGAGAGAAATAATATAACTTGTGTTAATTGGCTATCATTTTGCACTTTGGAATTGTTTTCTTCCACACCTGATCTTCCTTCTAGCTTTTCAGCTATGAGGTTCCAATTCTGAGGGCCATAAAGAGCCACGAGCTCCTTGAGCTTGGAATCTTCTGCAGGCCTCCAATGCCCTCTTGCACAAAGTTTAGAGTGTCCACTATCTACCTCTTTGCCACTGAGAAGGTTCTCGTTAGGGTTACTTTCTTCACTAAACTTGCCATTGTTGTTTGTTTTCTCATTACTGTTACTCTCCCCAGCCCCAACATCACTACAGTCTTCAAAGTTTGAGGAGAGGAACTCCCTCATGAAGGGAAAACTCCAGCTTGTGCTCCTTCCATTTTCCACCCCAGAAGCATGACCATGATGATGGCCATAACCAAAGCTTTCTTGAGATGAAAGAGCATTTGAAACAGTAGCAAGAGAGAGAGACCCCATCATGTCTGCACAGACCATTCCCATTGAAGGAGAAGATGGAAAAGGGTAACATGTGGGGGCATTCTGGTTTTGTTGTGAAGAGATCATGCAACACTTGCTGCTGGCCATGACTTCATTTCATAATTTCGTGACGCAAATGTTTGTTGTTCTTGTTGTTGATGATGTTGGGTTTGCAACTGTTACCATTCCTCAGCGCTCATGCGACCAACAATGTTTTTGTGTTATGCTGGAAACAGTGTAGCATGAGGAAGTTGAAGCGGAAAAGATTTTTCAGCGAGGCAAAGGGACTTGGATACCACCACTGGTGTAAAGTCTCAAGTGTTTTTTTTTTCACCAAATGTGAAAATTTCACGCATTTCTAAGATGTGCAAACTTGAAAAGATCATTTGTTTTTTTTTATTTATTATTATTTGTTTTACCATTAGTACATTTTTGGGACGTGGGCCGGCAGAAAGTGAACTTCGAAAGATAAATTGTATTTATAGTTATTTTACAGATACGAACAAAGAAAAACAAATGGTCTGAATAGACTTATTTATAAAATCGAAATAGAAAGTAAAATAAATTTCTCTTGCAAGTAAAAATTAGTTTTACTTGAGTTAAAAAGCTTTTCATTATCACGCAATACATCATTATAACAATATAAAATTGTGATGCAGTAGTTTTAACAAAAAATATATTTTGAAAATAATTTTATTCAAGAAATTGTTGAAAATTAAACGTTGGAAACTTTTATCAACGTCCCTCAACATTATTCACAACAACTTTTTAACTTGTTATATTCAAGGAAAATGATACTTGAACAACCATTCTTGACAACATTTAGACACGCGCACACGTGTCAAAATCTGAGTGGTCCATTTTCATTTAATTTTTTCAACTGGACCACTCAGATTTTGACACGTGTGCGCGTGTCTAAATGTTGTCAAAAATGGTTGTTCAAGTGTCATTTTCCTATATTCAATAGAATGAAATTTCATTAGTTTATCTAAATAACATATACAATAAAATTCACTACCTAGAATATAAATAATAATTTATTCATATCAAATTTTAATATATTTTAAATTTTAAATTCTAAAACTAAACAAATATAGCTTTTTAATTCAAAAATATTAAATTTCTTTTTAATTAAATGATAATTCAAATTGACATTTAAATTAAAACATATTAAATGACATAAAATCAACTCAAATATTATATAAAAAGTCATATATGAAAAAGCATTTAACTTATAAAAAAATTATAACGCATTTAGATTCATCATAATTTATTTATAAAATTTAAAATTTAAATTATATAAAAATTTAGAATAAAAATTAATTTCTATTCCACATTTAAGTTTAAAAATCATATTTAACTCAAATCAATACCAGGTATAAAAAGAAAAACAATCTTAATTATTAAAGTTTGATCCAAGTTTAGAAAATAAATATTATGAGAGTGAAGTGGCAAGGGTAGGTTTTATCCCTCTGACAAATGTGGAAAAAACATTATATAGTAGTATTATTATATTATTTATCTGTTAACTATTACTCTTCTCCTAAGTCAGATGAGATGAGATACTGTCATTATACTATTACCATAATCATTCTCTGGAATCAGCTTACTCACTCACACGTGTGACTATCTTTCTCTCTCCATTCATGGGGTTGCAGAGTCTAAGGCTGTCTCTCTCTAATTTGACAAAAAGAAAAGAGGGTTGAACGTGGTGGTGGTCGTGGCTGTGCACCACCACAGACACCTTTCTTTTCAAACCACAAATCAAATGAAATGAAAATTTTATTATATTTTGTGAATTTCCATCGAAACACAACTACAGAACCTGACATCTTTCATGTACACCCTATAACATAGCTACCCTATTCATGCATTCAGCTAGGAGTAGTAGTGCTAGTATAACATACTTCTAGTCTTTCTAGTTTCTACTACTATCACTCTCTCTCTCTCTTCCCATCACATCACCATTTACCACTGTAATCTATGTATATATTGCACGACTTCCATTACATGCACCTTTCACAAAACCTTCTCATTTTTACTTCAAACATTTTTTATCCTAACTTTCATATTTCTCCCAAAAATCAAACACAAGATAGGTCGTTGGCTACATTATTAAGGATTCTTTAACATTAATTTATATTATAGAAGATTCTTTGAGATAAATTCATTATTGTAAAATTACTTTATAAAATAAAAATTAATTTTATTTATATAATCAAAATTACCTGATGTATACTATATAATCTCACATTTAAATATGAACAATTTATTTGCAAAATTAAATATTTATACGTTGTTTAACAGGATATGATAATTAATAACATGAAAATAATGAATAAGATCATAGATGCATTAAATACTGGTAGGATAGATTTCAATATTAAATTATAAATGAATTTTTAAGTTTAACTTATCTTATTTTTACAAAATTAGTTTTAAGGTAATTGTATTTTTATATAATATAAACTAAGTTTATGTCTAGTTAATATTATTGGGTTAGTACATGTTTTCAATACTATGAAGCATTTGAAAAAGGTTGATGATAATTTTTTCATATGATAAATTATTAGAAAAGTCTTTTTATATTAATTAAAAAAATTTATTCTGGTTTTGAAATTGGTATAGAAGCAACATGTATAGAAAATATTAACTTTTTATATTAGTTTTAGAATCAATATAAAAAGTGTCACTTAAACATCCATTCATGAGCTTAAACCTTCATCGTACTCACATCTAATCCCAATCTCCATCAACAATCCATTACTAACCTCTAACAACCTCAAGCAACCCTATGCACTATATGCATCAGCATCATCTTCAATTCACTTAACAAACATAGAGCAATAGGGTTATCTTCTCCATACATGCATTATCTCCATAAGAACCATTCACCACATGTCCAAACAAAATCAACCCTCATCTTCCAACAACAAACCCGCATAAAATAGAACCGCTCTAGTCCTTCTAGCACCTACACATAACCATAATTAGTGTCACCATCGCCTTCGACTTTCACATGCACATATTCAATCCCCTTCATCATTGATTCCTCCATCTTCAATTTTCTGCACCCATACATGACCATAACTTGTGTTACCATCGCATTTGACTTTCTCAAGCACATATTCGGTTCCCTTCACCATCGATCCCTCTATCTTCAATTTTCATCACCCACATCCACTCACAAAAATTAGCCAAAAAAGAAAACAGAGAGAAGAAAGGAAGAAACAATCGCTAGTGAATCGAAGTTTCAATCGAACACATGATACAATGGTGGCGGAGGGAGGCATAGCCTTGGGTAACGTAACTCTATTCAACAAAGGAGACGAGATGTTGCATGCCTCTTGTTCGCACTAGTGGCCTCGGGGTTTACACCAACAACAATCTCAAACATGAGTTCCACAGTGATGCCAACTTTGCCTGCTAGCAAAAGGCACAACGATTGATAGTTTTGGGTTTGCATAAGGTCTCGAACATTGGGGAAGAAATAAGAAAGAGATGTGTTGTTAGATGATGAAGGAGAATAAGGATAGGAAGTTGGGAACCCTATATTTACAAAAATATAAAAAAAAATAAGAAATTACTTTCTACACAAGTTATAATTAGAACTGGTGTATAATGTTTTAATACTTATTACAAACATGTCGTCGCGTCCACTTTCTATGTCAATTATAATTAACATCGATATAAAAAGTTTTCTTATTTATTACAAAAATGTCACCGCCCCCACTTTCGATATCAATTATAACTACAACCAATATAGAAAGTATTCTTCTTTATTACAAAAATTTTACCACACCTACTTCTATGCTTATTATAACTACAACCGGTATAAAAGTGTTATCTTATTTACAATAATATCACCACGCCACTTTTTGTACCTGGTAGATTATAACACATATAAATAGTCGCTATAAAAAATGTATTTTACACTAGTGAATGAAGTTGAGTTGTTTTTTAAATCTTAAAAAAATTATAAAAATAATATATTTATGTTTGAAAGGATAATTTTATTTTAAAATATTGAATTTCTAAACACAAATTATTATTTTAAAAAAAATCTCACTATAAAAACAATTTTAATCTAATTTTAATAATAAAATAAAAATGATTTAAGAAAATGAAGAATTTAATATATTATTTATAATTTTAATAATATAAAACTATTTTAGAAATAATTATTATTAATAATAAGTAATATTATTCTAATGATTAATAATATTAATTAGTATTATTTTATACTATTATAACTTCTTTAGGATATTAATTATTTTTTAGTTTTTCTCATCTCATAATTATGAAAGTTGTATATAGTGTTGCAAAAGAGATTGAAACCCGTGATCCAATCTAACCCATCACTCTTTCAGGTTGAGTTGGGTTGAAAAAAAAATTAAAATTTCAAAACGGGATAATTTTGGACTTGATTCACTAAGAACTCAGCTCACCCAGGTTTAACCCGTGGTGAGCTAGGTTGGCTCACCAATCGACCTAATTTTTCTAATAATTATTTTTTGTTAGGTTAGTCATTTTTAAAAGTATTGAAATAGAGGCTCGCGTGGAATTATTTTTTTATGGAATAATTAGGCAACATGACAAATCTACAAATCTATACTTTGTAACTCATTTTTTTTGCAAAAATAAATTTAAATCGCTATGAAACTACTAAAAATTTTGCTGAGAAGATTTTGTGATTTCTTTGCGAGAATAATCAAGTTAATAAGTGAAAGGTAAAATTAAAAAAATAGTTTACAAAAATATTATCTAAACTAATGTGTTGTAAAAAATAATAAAATAAGTTGTTAATTGAATCTATAGTTGATGTATTCAAAGTCAAATATTTGAGGATTCTCAAAATACTCAGTGGGTTGTTCAATTATGAATTAGTTAAATAATTACTTAGCCTCAACCTCTTTTAATACTAGCACTAATGCAAAAATTAAATTTTATGATAATTTTTCTATGACGGTTATAATTGATCTCTCATAATAAGTGAAGTAGTGACAAAAGTCTAAATATAATGGGACTTTTTTTGTCTATTATAACTAGAATGGTCGTAATATATTGGAGTAGTGACAATTTTTTGTAATAAAATGTAAGACTTTTGTTATAAATGTAAGACCTTATATCTCAATTCAAGAAGGGGGTGAATTGGATTTTATTCTTTTCAAAAATCTTTTTAAAATCTTTATAAGTTCTTTGATCTTGAAATCAATAATCAAATAATTATGAATCAACTAAGTAGAGAGAGAAAAAAGAAAGATTAAGACACAACAATCTATATTGGTTCGGCTATCACAAGCCTATATCCAGTTCTCTTTCAACAACCTTAGTTGAAGGGAATTCAATCTAATGATTGAGTTTACAATAATACAATGACAACCCTCAATTGCACTTCTCTCAATACTTAAAATCAAAATAGCTAAACAAGAGATGAACACACCCAATCTCTTACAAACACAAGAGCAATCTCACTTCTTAAACCTAGCTATCCTCACATAGGTATACAATGCACAAATTATTGATGAACATGATCTTTAACACACTCTCCAAAGTGAAGATTGAATTAGAACCAATGAAGTCTGATGTCTTGAATGAGTTCTTGATGTGTATTCACCAAATGAAGCTTAGACTCTCTAAGAACATTTCTTGAGATCACTTGTAATCAAAGCTCAACAAAATTGTTAGTATTTGAAAATTGTAACGTTGTAGAAACAAGTCTCAAGTCACATATATAGGATTATTAAATCCTGTCGCAGAATAATCAATTATTGCATAATCTGTTATGCTTTTACCTTTGGTTTAATAGATAATTACATGTGTGTAATTGATTATTTAAACACTTAAGTTTATTACTGCTTCTTTTAACCGTCTTAACAGATTAGGCTATTTGTGTAATGGATTAGACTATTCTTTATGTTTTAATCGATTATCAAACTTATGTAATCGATTATATTGTCACTTAGCAATATGAGTCATCCATTAGTCATCCTTAACAGATTGTGTTACTTATTTAATAGATTATGGTTTTCTATTTGTTTTAATCAGTTATGTAACTTATATAATCTATTATAACAAAGTTATTTGTGTCTGTTTAGCTTTCTAAGAGTTCTAGCTAAATCTAATAGATTATTACACTTATCTAGTCATATTTATACCATAAACTAGATTTCTAATATGTTTTAGGCTTGTTTCACTCATCATTAATGAATTCAAACATCTAGCACTAACATGTTAAAGATATACATATTTGTTATATCATTTTGTTGTGTAAGAAACTATTTAAACAATTAATATATTCATCATCTAAAACAAATATGTAAAGAACCTAAACTCCCAACAACTTTCATGTCGATTATCATTAAAACCACCATAATAAGTGAGAACAGTGACAATTTGATAATAAAGTACAAATTTATATATTATTTTTAATTTAAATACATATATCTGCGTTGATTCATCAGTATAATGCGTTGATTCATCAGTATAATTGACATAATATATTCACTCATATCCTTCTCCTGTTGCATTTTAAAAATTAATTATATTTTAAAAAATTAATTTTGATTTTCTCATTAAAGATCATAAATGCATCTTACTTATATAATTTTGTTTGTTTATGTTTTTTATTAATTATGTAATGCTTTAATTAATAATATTATAGTACTCAATTAGAATGTTATAACTGTGATATTGTAATATTAAAATGCAATTGTAATTGTTTAATTAAATAAATAATCATCAATTTAAAATTATCAAAAAAATTCAAACGATAAAATGGATATATATAAAGTGAAATAAAGTTTATAATAGTCGCATTTTTGTGTGATAAACCTTCATCTATTATTTTCAGGTAATAACTTTTCGAAGAATATTCAAACTAAAATCTTTGCACTTTAATATCTATCTTTGATTACCATATCTAAACTTGTTTTCTTATTATTTATCATATCTAAACTTTGATTACCAAACATAAAAAATAACTAATACTATTCTAAAAGAATAATTTATGGTTTCCACTATCTTACACTACTCGAATATGATTACTTCTGTGAAAATGTCTTTTTCCAATATTAAAAAAAAAAATCTCATGGAGTGGAAAAATGTAATAAAAGTTTGATTTTGTACATATACATAAATAAATAGAAAGTAATGGGTGATTAATTAAGCAAAAATGATTGTGGTGTGAAATAGACCTGAACCTGAGATACAGTTCAACACTTCAACCACCTGAAGTGGACCGAACAACCAAAACACCTTTGGGTTTGCGAAAAGCATTAATTCATGGATAGTTGTAAACCATATACGTTGTTGGTACTGTTCCTTCACACCTGCTGCCTCAACCAATTCACATAACACTTCACCACAACGTCATTCTCGGTACTAACCCTGTGCTGTCTATCTACCTTTAAATCTCTTTCTTCTCTATTGTTTTTCCCGTTTTTTAAAAATGGACTACAAAATTTCAAACCTATCAAATTCTAATAATATGGAAAATTTTATCAGAGACAACACTTCAAAATTAACTTTTATCTGTCAATGAATAATCCATAAATTATCCTTCTCCACATATATAGTTCTACAAGTTAAAAAAAAATAGTTCAAGTTCGTATACATAATCTATTAAGATAATACTAGTGTATTTATTATAAGATGTAAAAAGTATTAATTTTAATAATGACAGTCAATTATTTTATTTATAAAAAATTTAATTATAAATAGATTTAGCATTATTTGAGTTTTATTTTATAAAATTAAGTACTTTTCTAAAGACTTGTTTTTTTTTTGTCTTCTTTTACACTTTCTTAATTTTTTTTCATTTCAGATCACAGTGGCTTATGGAAAAAAAAAATCAAATATCCTAGTCGATTAATCTTGAACATATATGTTACCGTTTTTCACTTAGAAATAACAAAAAATTGACCTCGCTTAAGTATATTGGATAGATAATTTGGTATGTTAGGTTAGAACCTATAAATTTGTAATTGAATTGTTCATGTTGTTGTGTTAATTGTTGAAGATGGAAATTTCTTTGTAAGATGTCAAATTAATCAAAGTGATGTTTCCTACCGTAAAATAAATTTATATTGCATTCAAATGAAGTATATTAAGCGGTGAATAATTCGAGAAGAGATGAATTGATCAATCAAATCTCATAGAAAAACTTAAACTTTTTTATACAATGTCAAGCGACCCTATAGTGCCACTAGGCACTAACCAGATAGTGATTCATTGTCTCAATTGATTTGGTAGAACTTTAGTATATTAGGCGTAAAAGAGGTAGTGAGTTTACTGACTTATTAGTTTTGGGTTCCACTTAGTAACCGTTTGGCACAACTTGGAATTTAAATTCCAAGGAGCTTTAGGAGCTTGGGTGTTATGCGTCATCTTGGTTACGTACAGTGAAAATCTTTTAGGGACCCCTTGTTTGGTTTGCACTGAGTGAAGTTCTAGAGGCGATAGGTAGAAAATCTAGAATTTCTAGCTTTGGTTAGTGTTTTAATTTGCTTATATTAATTGTATACACGTGAATGATTGGTTGAGATGTATAAGAAAGTGTATGAATGATGCATATGATTTTCAAATCATTGTAAATTAGTATTTTGGTTTGATATGAATTGTATAGAAGGAGAAGATAGTGATTTTTATAATCGGAATACTAGTATGTGCGGTGATGTGTGTAATGTATTGACGACAAAGATTGAAATGAGATTGTCTTAACTTTATTAGTATTGGACACATATAGAGGAAGATAACTAGTTGTGATGAGAGTCGATGGAGGTTCATATATAGAGTTTTGGCAAGAGACCGAACTCATAAGATATAAAATCTACCTTGTTATACTTTATGGATCGAGATGCGGCCCGAACATGATATAGTTATTTCTCTTGAGAAACAATAGTGAGTGACTTATTATAGGTGTATGGTTTTAAGATTCTACTCAATACACTAGCTTACCATGTTTTCTATGTTTCTTTGTTGTTTATCTATTTGTGATGATCCTATATTACATGTGAGCATATGATAATGCAAATAGGAAAGTTAAGGAGCAGTATCACTATTGATGATTGCTTAGAGTATAATTGTTACATAGATATATAGTTTTTTTTGTATATATAGATCCTTCATTTGTTAAAGAAAATATATATATATATATATATAAAGATTTGGATGATTGTTTTAATTGTTTTCATATTTATAAAATAACTTAATTAATAATTTGGTACATATATTTAAACTTTTAATTCGTTTTGGTCATTATATTTTTTTTCACTCGAGTGAATTTCTATTTTTTAAAAACTCAATTAAATTTTTATTTTTTTGTGAAAAAGACTTGTTGTTTTCTTTTCTATTTAATTAACATTACCGTGATTTGAAATGTCACGTATCAAAATTAGAGTCGGTCACGTGTAAATAGGAGTCGATTTTTACTTTGGAGACACCATGTATTAAAATTAGAAAGGTTTTAAAATAAAAAGTAACTTGAATTTTGATATTTAATAAACTTAGATTTAATACATATTTTTTAAATAATGTTATTATCAATTTAATAGAAAATGTTTAGACACTTTTACAAAAATAAAAACTTTATTAAATAAAAATCAAATACAAAATTTAAAATGAATCAAAATCTAACTATAGACACCAAATTAGTAATTAAGTAATATAAAATATAGAAGAGAGAGTTTAATAGAATAAAATTTATTTATAAAAATCAAAATGAATAAAATAAATTACTAATTTATAAAATATAATGGTTTTTTCATGTAAGCTATATGAAGTTCATGTTTTTATGAACTTCAAATATAGAATATTTATAAAACTATAGAAGCAATTTATTTTGTGACTTATAGAGTTAAGGAAAACATCAATTCACATTTTAAATTACCCTTACTTTTAAAAGCGCATTACAAATGAGTTTATTTATCTTTACATGCTATTTGAAAAAAGATTGATAAACAGTTTATACTATTAACGTCATTATCTAAAAATATTTTAACTAAATTTTAAATTTTTCATAAGTTTACGGATTTTAGTTAAATTTTTATATTTATTGAATATTTATTTATTTTTAATATTTTTAATTAAATCATTTTATTAATTAAATTATGTCACTATTATTTTATTATATTATCTTATTTACGAGTTTTTAAGAATATGAATAAATTTTATTATTTTATGAATTAAATATATTTTTTATTGGTGAAAAATATAAATTAATATTTTTGAAATTTTTGTTTAATTTAATTAATCCTTTTAACTTCAATTTAGTCATATTAATAAAATTATATTAAATTTATTTAATTAAACCTGATGTAAATAATATTAACTTAAATAAAATGTGTTTAAAAAATTAAATAAGCTTAACTTGAATTAAAAAAATAAATTTACCTGTCTATAAAATAAAAAAATTAAATTACACTAAAATTCTGAAATACTTCCAATTTTGAGAAAAAGAAATAAAATCATACTTAAATAACATGTTTCTTTGCCTTCAACGTTGATGTCTTTTTGCATTGATGGACAACTCAGTTTTCCATATAAAATATATATATAATTAGAAAGAGAAGAGATAAACCACTATTTCAGTTTATAGCTCTCATTCTGACCTATAAAACCCAATCGCAGACGTTTTATTTATTTCTGTCATGCTGAAACAGGAAAGGATGTACGGAACACATGGATATCGTTGAAGACAAAACATTTGAGTATGCTCTTGGTTAAAGATTCATGCATTTCAATTCAAGTTAATTCTAAGCAAAAAATAATCTAGTTTGAACATTACAAAACTGTAATTTATTTTAGACATTTTATGTATACAAAATTTAGAAAAGATGAAAGATGTCACTATGTTTATCCTACAAAGAATACGAATAAATGACTCAAACATGCGACTTTGTTTTAAAATAATTAACATTTAATACATCATTTGGTGGGACGTTGTATTAAAAGTTGTTCTACCTTTCAAAAAAATTCACTATTGTTCTATATTTCGCTAAAAACTATTTAAGTTGGTCTTTTTGCTTAGGACATTAAAAACATAATGGTGTAATGATGTGACAATAGTGACCTGTCCAATTTTTTATGACGCAGTAACTATGACCCAATTGACGTGACCAGAAACCCTAATTTTCCTAAAGCCAAAAAACCTAATTTTCCTAAGGCCATAAACCCTTGTGTCACCACCGTGAAACCCTAGCCGCCACCATTGCCGCATAACAAAACACGCCACCACCAAACCCTTAGTCCACCATGTCGCCGTCACCACCATCAACACAGACCTACGATTCAAAGCAGAGAAACTATGACCTGTTTATGCGAGAGAGCCTTCATGATTTTGGACCTTGACTCGCGACAGCCCATGGTGGTGGCACAATGCATTTGATCAACGATGAACGAAGAAGAAGCTCTCGTTCTGGGCTTTTGCTCATTGCAAAGAAGACGAAGATGGAGGACGCATGAAAAGGCTTCTTGCACGATGCGTGGAGGCACATTGTTTCTGCATTTCTGGCTTGTGCAATTTGTAGGTTGGTGTCCATGGATGCTGCTTGCGAACTAGGGTTTCTTCAATTTAGGTAGTGATTATGTATGTTTATGGTTTGGTGCAGGTGTGAATTGGGTTTCTAGGTGTCGCGATTGCGATTTTCTTTTTCATATTTGGGTTGGAATTTCTAGTTTGCAAGTTAGGGATTTCGATTCAGTTCTTGCTAGGTGGTGAGGCGCGACACATGGTGGAGATTTTGCCCTGATTACTAGCGACGTGGTTTAGGGTTTCATGGTGGCTAGGGTTTTGTTGGAGTTAGGCGATTTGGGTTTGATTTCTGGGTTTTCTGTTGCTTTTCTCTGCTTCGAATTGTAGGTCTGTGTTGATGGTGGTGACGACGGCATGGTGGCCAGAGGGTTTGGTGGTGGCGTGTTTCGTTCTATGGCAGTGGCAGCGGCTAGGGTTTCACGGTGGTGGCACAAGGGTTCTGGCCTTAGGAAAATTAGGGTTTTTGACCACGTTAATGGGGTAACAATTGCCGCTTCATAAAAGTTTGGATAGGTCACAATTGCCACATCATTGCACTGTTATGTTTTTAATGTCATAAGCCAAAAGGATCAACTTAAACCGTTTTTAACGAAATATGGGACAATAGTGAACTTTTTTAAAAGATGGGACAACTTTGAATACAACACCACAAACTAGGAACCAAATGATGTATTAAACCTTAAAATAACACGTTGTTCAACCCGATCAAACATATCATTTTTTACTCTTTGGAAGACATTAATGATTTTATTTGTGTCTTTTTCTAACTTTTAAAGAAAAAAATAGAAATTCATTGGCTAAATTAATAGAAATATGACAATATTCCAATCAGATAGTAGTTTATTTATTTATTTAAAAGGCAAGATTTCAAATAAAATGTCAAGTCCATGATAAATACAAGAAACTAATTTAAAAATTTAAATTTCACCATTAAATCATAACACGTTCTAAACTAAAAACCCCCCAAATTAAAATAATCTAAAAATGTCAAAAAATACAGAAAAAATTTCCAACAACAATTATTAAATGAGGGTTTGTGGAAAATTCCTATGAAAAAAATAATACAAGTTTGATGTCCGATATGAAAAACCAATGTTATACATTTAAATCCAAAGAACTTTTTTCTAAAAACCTTTATTTTATTAAACAAATTACACAAATAAACCTTTTCAAACTTGCACACACACACGCGTGTATATATATATATATATATATATGTGTGTGTTTATTGTTTGTATATTAGAATTCAGTAAGAAGAATTAAATTCTGACATGCAAAGAGTGATAATTTGTATAAAAAATGTACATTGAAAATTATTGTTCACATGTTATAATTAGATCTCAATAAACTGAATTTTAATATGTGAACGTGAAATAAGTCTATTTATTTATAGAAATAAAAGTGAAGAGAAAGTACTTATGTAATTTTTTAGAAGTTAGATTTATATAAGAAAAATAATCAATAATTAACAGACCTAATTTAGAAAAACGAAAAAGGAAGGCCTATTAAAACACTCAAACTAAAAAGTGCAGTAGGTGAGACAGTCAAAAGTTTGAAATTATATTTTATAATATGTGTGTGATGGATGATACGAATGGGGTGAGAAAAGTTGATTGAGAAGCATAGGGTGGCTAGTTCTGCCCCATGCCATTATTAGAAAGGTGCAAATATGCATTCAATTGAACAACATTTCTGCGTTCCCAGATTCATTTGTTTTATCTTTCCTCGTGAAAAATCAATGGTGTGTGTGCGCAGTGCAATTCCCACACTCATTTCTAACATCGGGAACCTGCGAAGAGAAAACAACAACATCATCCCAAATCCAATAATCCTATGGTCGGTCACTAGTAGGATTGTACTCCCTGTTGTGTTATGTTGTGTTTCTCTCTCTTTCAATCAAAGTTCATCTTCTGACGTAAAACCATAAATGATGATTAAGACGTAGCCTCCCATCTACTTCCCATCATTCGTAACGAATTCATTATTCAATTTATTTCCTTTTCCTCCCCCATCATCAACATTTTTATAAGTTACAAAATTTACTTTACTCTAATCTCTCTTTTCACTTTCTACCAGATGAACATCTAACAAGAAATGTTTTTTCTTTCTGAAACAAAATTCCCAGAAATATTTTGAAGAAAACATGCATGAGAGGTATAGAAGGTGGATTAGTTAGGAACAATAAATGTTGTTGGGCCATTTGAGGAGACAAGTAGTTAAAACCTTTTCAAATCCCCATAGGAACTCTCATATCACATTCTCTCTTGTATAATAAGGACAAAGTGGATAACTTGGTTGGTTTCCTACTTGTGAAACCCAATGGAAAGAGATTGAACAATCATGCCTCCATACATGATAATAATATATGGTGAAGTGAATGGATTGCCAGCTGAAATGATGCATCATGTAGCAGCAGAAGGAATATACATATATTTTTCCTTCTCTTTTCACCTTCTTTTCATAATGCAAATTACACCACTCTCTTTATGTTTCTGATTTTTCTTTTTCTCTTTCCACTCCCACAGTTCCCATGTGTACTGTTTCTTTCTTCATACACTGCCTTTCACCTTTCTTAGGATACCCTCTGTTCTGTTCAATCCAGTCAAATTATGGTCTTAGAACCTGCCATCCACTGAGGGAAATTCTTGTTCATGCAAACAACATAGTGTAGCTTGGTCAATTATACAGTGCCACACCATTAACAATTAACAATCTTATATCACTACATAATTTATTATTATTACTTTAATCGTATAATTTATTTTTATCTCACATTTCTCTTGTTTTTACATAGTTCCTCATTGTAAAAACTTATTGTGAGTGAGAAATTGTTGTCGAAACGAGAGTATTCTAAAATTAATTAGTGACCAATTTAAATATTATTTTTTTAATAGTTAAAACATTAATAAGTAATATTAAACACCAATTAACAATCTAATTTTATTATTTTATTTATAATAAAAATTATTCTCTATATACAAAATAAAAGTTATCATTATTCCTAAGATCTAAAAACAATAGATAAATGTCATGACTAAACATAATGAATGATAATTGAAAAAGAAGTCAAATCTAACTTTTTACTCCTTAACTCTAGAATCTAGATACTGAGGGGCACAATGATGAAAAGCAGAAGTGAGTATACAAAACTCTGCAAGATAAAAAGAAAAACACAACATCTCAGCAGTAGTGCTATATTAAAAATCCGTGTTGCAACATCAGTTAAGAGATGTCATTTATTTCATATGTGAAAGCAATTATTTGGTTTGGGGACAGAGATCACAAATCCTTAGAAAGATTTCGAAATATTCCAATTCTCGAAGGATCACATTCTGCACGTACTCCTACTCCTAATTAACCAGAAGATAGTAACATTTCAATAGCAAATATATAATTTAAAATGAACATGTACACGCACAAGTGTCAACTGTGTAATGAAAATGAGATTTATAGAGTGAATGTGAGAAGCAGTGTTGGAGTTAATTTTTTATTTATAAGAAATGGTGATGTAAGGAAGAAGAGTTGGTTTTTGTGTGGGCAATTATAGTCAGGAGACAGAGAGGTGTGTGTAAGAATGGTGGTTGCACATGATCTGAAGCTTGAAATGGAGATGAAGTTAAGTTTGGAAGTGACGAAGGAAACCAGGTGTGAGGGTTTGAAATGACAGTAGTTGGCATTTGGGGACACTGCTTTTTGTATGTGGTTGCACAAGTGGGTGCAGAAGAGGATATGAAAGTGAGGTTTCTTGTAGAAAAAGCCATGTGTTGTGATCACAGAAAACAAACACAAATTAGCAGTGAAGAGATGGTTTTTGGTATGTGAAATGGGAAAACTGTATAAATATGAAAAAGGGTCAGAAAATGGCCCATGAAATTAATAGTAAGATTGTATTGAGGGCGTTCTTTTGGAAGCACTTGAAAAATGATAAAGCAGATAGTATAATGTCATAGGGCCCTCTCCCTCCTTCCAACATCATATGCTGCAACAAAGAACAGGACAGATCTAATTGTATCTTGCAAAATTGAAATCTCATACTGTGGCACAGACAGAGGGATCATAGGTCGTTACAAACAATAAAACAAAAATATTTTGCCTTTATACTTTACATTCATTCATGTGTGTATCTGCATCCATCCACTCAGACCTGAGACACAAGAGAATAAGAAGCACAAACTATGTTCCGTATATGCCTCTTGCAACATCTCCTTTCATTCTTTCTTGTGTATAACTTTCTGCATTTTCATTACAGTAACTTCATTGCTACTTTTTTCCACTCTCTTAGAGGTCACAATGATTTCGATTACAATAAACTTTATGATGCCAAAACTTAGCTATGTTATTTCAAAGGTTAAGTCATTTTCCAACTAATCATTTTTTACTACATTCTTTATAGAGTTTTAAAAGAGATAATGATACTTTGACAACATTTTTTTGACAATATTTTAACACTGTCTACGTGTCATTCTGTGATTGGTTTAAAATTATTTCACAATCAATAATAATAATCATAAACACCAATATAGACCAATCACAGAATGACCCGTAGACAATGTTAAAATGTTGTCAAAGTATCATTATCCTTTAAAAGATTAACCTTCTTAAGTTGTTAAAATTGGTAAAAAGATTTGGGTGATCGTACACAAATGCCCAATTTTTCATTCAACACCCTTCCAACATCAATCAAATAACACTTTTACTTCAAAATGTAAAATAATTTAGAATGTATTAACTAGAAAGTTATGAATATTAAGTTTTTTAGGGGTTGGAAAGGGTAGAAATGAAGACGAATTTTTGGCATAGTGTCTTTTCCTCAGCTTATATTTTCGTTTGGATGAGAAGTGTTACACTCAAATAAAAATGAGAGTGAGAGTGATATATATATATCATATGATGAAGAATTGATGTAAGTATCATACCCTAATTGAGAATAAATGTATCAAAATAAACAAATCACCTTATCATTTAAAGATGTAAACAGAAAAAAAATCCATATCACAAAATCAATTGATCTTTACTTGTTATGTGAAAAATAAACATCGCTTGTATTGAATAATCATTAACCTTATTAAATTATATTATATGTTTATGTATTATAGTGTGTTATTTAATTTTAAAAATTTAATAAATTGATATATTTAACATGCATATTAAAAGATGTTGTTAATAAGTGTTTTATGACTGTAGTTTAAGAATCAATAAAAGGAATGTATATTCTTAGAGTTTATTATTACATTACCTTATAAGATATTTTCAATTTTTCTCATCAACCACTATGCTAATGACATTCGTTAGCTAACAGTATTTATATTAAAATACTGAGATTATAATTAAATATATTTTAAAATATTTAACCTAGCTTATATAATAACAAATCCTAATTTAGGTTACACTGATAGTGTGAGTTAAATCATAACTATAATAATTTATTTTATTTCATTTCTCGAAACCCGTAATACGAGTTGAGCCAATGCTAACAAAGCTTGGTAAACAAATATATGACTATATATAATGTAAATTCATTGATCTTACAATAGACAATATTACATGTAACAAGATTGTATATAAGAGGTATTGAGGGACAAATGCAAACAAATATACAAACACCTACTATGCATAGCAAAGAACTAAAAGAAACTAAAAAAAAAGAAAGTAACAAGACTCTCAATATCCTAATTAATTGCAAAAGGTTAGGACCACTCCTGTGTGTTGTACTTTAGTTGCATAAAGTTAACTAATATTTACAGAACATTCAAGGCCTAGAACATAGCAAAACAACATTCCTTATCAGATTTGCTTTCTTTTTCATAGTATATAGCTCTAGCAATGTTTTGACCTGTTAAAGATACGAACGCACTTCAAAAAGAATAATGAAACACTAATAGATTTATCAGTGGCAATATATATAAAAAGTAATTAAGTTTTGATATATAATTATTACTAATTAAGGAAGATGGAGTGTTGAGTGTGAGTATAGATAAGGAGGAAGATGATCCTAATCTGGCAGGGAGCATTGAAGAGTGATGCAGTGATGAAAAATGAATTTGCAGCTTTATTTGGAGTAAATGTAGTAAATGTAACGTCTAAATTTTGGTGCTTGTATAGATACAGAAAGATCGTCTGCAAGATTTTGGACACAGAAAGAATCAAAATCAATCTCTTCAAGGAAAAAAAAAGGACACACTCTTACATGACTCAAAACCACCAGCTCATCTAAACCTAATATTTCCTCGGCTTTAGACACACATTTATACTACTCAATTTTTTTCTTTTTTTTATTTGAAGATATTATAAGAGTAAGTTCTATCTGCTTATGATCTTTTTGTTAACTTTAAATTTATCTAAATTAAGTATATTGTAAAATAAATATTAAAATATATATAATTTTTTTATAAATTAACTTATGTCTTGGGAATAATAGTTTTTAAATTATTTTACTACAATAAGAGGATTTGGTTAATTTAGTCCCTTCATGTATTACTTGCTAACAATTTATATAATTTTTTAAACAAATTACATTGAATTAAAATGGTGGAGAACATATTCTAGTTATCTCCTATAGCTTAATTAATGAGTTGGAGATCTCCTATAAATATGACTAAATAAAAATATATAAAAAATGTAAATATTATTTTATAAATTTAGTTTTATAAAACTATGTTAAATACAAATTTGTTTAGTAATATAATATCATGTACATTCAAAATTTATTCTAATAATATTAATTAACATTATTGTGTTACTTATTATATTCTTAGGTTTTAAAATATGATCAGATTCTGTATAAACCTAGTTACTATGAGTTTTTACTTACACAGTCGTATAAAAATAAAAAAAAATGGACTAAAAATATTAGTAACTGAAAATTGAAGATTATTTGTTGATTAGTGAAAATTTTTCTAAAATTGATATAGGGATAGTGTATTTAATACAATTATATGAAATAATAAAACGGAAGTTATTTGCAAAGAGGAATGCTGACGAATTGAATTAATAATATTTGATTTTATTATATTTATACTAAAATTTAATTAATTTCATTAACCAAAATTGATTTTCCTACATCTATTATGAAATCTTATATAATTAACTTTACCAATTAAAATAATAAATTCATATAATAAATTTTTTAAAGACAAAAATGCAATTTTTTTGTATTTTATGTTTACAATAGTTTTTTAAACACAAAACAACACCACTTTTCTAAAATATATTTTTTATTTTTTTATTTAATTTTTTCTTTGCATTTAATTATATTTTAATTTTAACAACATTAAAATAAAAAACAAACATAAAATTATTTTATTATTTAATTATTTTTTAATTTTTTGATGTACAAATGAGTTATTAATTTTTGTCTTTTAAATAACATTTAGAAAATCTCTATTATTTTATATTTAAAAAACAATTATAAGCATAAAAAACAAGAAAGATATTATTGTCTTTACAAAATTTATTATATAAGTTTATATTATTTTAATTAATGAAATTAATTGTAAAATCCAGAAAATGGTGTTTTAAAAGTGATGGTAGTTTAAAAATAGTGAGAGTCGGTTATTTTAATAGTAAATGGTTCATTTATAAATAATTTTCTTATAAACGAGTTTCATTATTTTAAAACATATCATCTCTCTAAAAACCACTTTTCTACGATTCTCTACCTTTTTCCTAAGAGTTCTAATCCCTGAGTCATATCTTTGATGATCAAAGGTACTTAATCGACCACGGCAACGAGGTCTACGTTTCTACTCGATCAGTTTCTTCAATAGAGCAAGTAAGTTTCGACTTCTTTTTTCTCTTTTATTCTTAATTTGAAATTAGAAGAAGCAAGCCACCATTGCATGTGTAATCCTGCTTCTTCTACTTGTTCTTAATTAATTTAAGGTTCCAATGACTCTTTTTGTTTCCAATTTGATGTTTCGTAGGTTCCTCTAGAAATTCCTTGCGTTTCAAGCAATCAGTGGAACGTTCTTAGAGTCGGACAACTTCTTGTGAGGTAAGGGAAGCTAGAATTCTTACTTTAGTTTATGTTTGTAGTATAAATTTGGTATCTCTAAGAATTATAGACAATTTTGAGAAATTGGTACGATTGTGTGTATACTATGTTTGTTTAATTGATGATTTTAATAGTATGATGTTGAGTATAATTGGAATTGTGTGATTTTGATGCTTGATG
Source organism: Vigna umbellata (assembly GCF_029865625.1). Classification (NCBI taxonomy): domain Eukaryota; kingdom Viridiplantae; phylum Streptophyta; class Magnoliopsida; order Fabales; family Fabaceae; genus Vigna; species Vigna umbellata. The sequence continues at coordinate 53,744,282 of NC_142167.1, read as the reverse complement.
TTGGCATGATTGGGTGTGATGAAGTTGTTTGGTGGTGGAAATACTTAATTCAAGTGTTTGGGTGAATGGTGGTCAAATTCTTAAGTTTCAAGGCTAAAAAGTGAGGTTTTTATGGGTGAGTTCGAGAAAAAGAGGTTAAAGTGAGAAAATAACTGTCTAGGAGCTGTCATGAGGTAATTTGAGACTTGTTAGAAGTGTTTTGTGAGCGAAATCTTATATGTAGCAAAGAATTGGTTCATAGTTGAAGTTTTGAAGCCTTTTAGTTTTAAAATGGGGTTTTGAGTGGTGAGATATTGATGTAAAGGGTGTAAACAGAGGTGGCTCTCAAGCGCTAGTTTTGTGAGAAGAATGATGTTCAGCGGCAGGAGCCTTTGCCAAGCTTTTTGTTTTACAATTCTTTTTGCTTGTATGATCTTCCAATCTTTGTTTTGGAACATAAGTTTATAGTAAATGATCTAGATACACCAAAAAGTGGAGATTAGCGATAATATTTGAATCAATATAACTCAAGATGTTTTCTACACTCTTTAATGTATGTTTGCTTAAGATGTTTTGTTTAGTTTTTTTATAATTATGAATGCCCTGTTTCATGTTCTTCTTTAGGTTTTCTCTTCTTTTGATTCCTTGTTTGGTTGAGTTGGTATATATAGATTAATTATTTACTTGTGTAGAATTAATGAATTTTTTTATGAATGGTAAGCATGGATGTGTGTATGGATTTAATATGTGTTATATGTATGATGATATATTCAAATGAAATGGAAAATGTGGATTAAGTATGAAGTGAAAAGGATTCCATGGGGAAATCCTGATGGTTATGTTATGTGATGTATTGAAGTAGAGACTTCGGGATTAGAAGATGATTATGACACTCTCAATAACTCTCAATCTCAAGTGATGGATGATTATGTCATGGAGAGTAGCAGGAGGTTCTTAGTCTGATGGTCATCTATTGACCATAGATGTTTGACGGATTAACCTTGGTGTGTGGTAGTTTGATGTGAGCGAGTTGTTCCACCACACAGAGCAAGTCTCTCATGAGTCTGACATCAATATATAAATCTGAATGGTCGAAGTTTAAGAATTAACAATATTTGTTATGATTTTAATTTTTATCCTTATCTCTAATTTAAATCATGTGAAATTTCTATATTTAAAAAATACATTAATGTTGTTCAACTATTTTAACTAGATTTTTTATGTGACAAATAAGAAATTCAGTTAAATGTAATGTACAAGTTTCACTTCAATCAATATATTAAAATGTTAATATAAATAATTATTTATCACATAAATAAAAAAACAGTTAATATAATTAGAGATAAACTCATTCTTAAGTTTAAGACCTAGTAGAATCAAAATTTTGAAATAAATTCAAAAACGAAACTCACATTATAATTTAGGAATCTTTTATTTTAACCACATCCAACACTTCAATTTTATTCATCATCCTTAATTTCGTTGTTCTTAATTTTCCATTCACCACGGTAAAAAAGGCTGTTGAACGTTTGTTATTTTAGACATTCAATGTCTAATCTCGCCCTGCCGTCTTATTGGGAGACATCAAATGGACGTCAGATCCCACATGAGACGCCAATTGACTTTGGTTTTGACATTAATCGATGACACTAATCGACGTCCAATTTGTTTTTTTTTAAAAAATATAAATTTGTTTTTACAATAATACCATACCTGAAATACAGAAAATCATCCAAGCAAATCATCCTAGCATATCACAATAACCTTCTTGAAGGGTTGAAAATAGAAATCAGCGAAAGAGAATGGGCACAAGCAATGGAGAAGGAAAGCGCCGCTGCTGAGGACCAAGAACTTGTGCACAAGAAACTGTACCAAAAGGCAACGAAAACAAATTTTAATTGGTGTAAATGAAATAATGGGTCAAAACATAATGTAATCGGTGCAAAATGATTTTAAATGGTGCAGAGCGGAAGAAAACATACCTGAACAGTGATGGCGAACGAGAAGGCAAGAGGAAGAAGACGAAGAATTGAGAGAGAAAATGTGTAACTTATGCTCACGTTCCTGAGTTGGTGAAAAAACAGGGCATTTGATGTTGGCTCCCCTTCCAACCGACGTCTTATTCGTAAAAAAATTAATATTGACACTGAAAATGGAGTATTTTTGCACCTTTTTGACGTTCTTGGTGATGGAATCCGACATCTAATATATATGATTTAGATGTCGAGGTCTTGTAATCGATGTTCAAAGTCCATAGAACGGTGATTTTTCGCAAACCATTTGACGTTCGACCTGAGAGGGACCGACATCTAATTGCTACGAGGGCCTCCGTAATTCAAGTCTATAATAATGTTTTCCTTACAAAATTATCATCTATAATTTTTTATGTTGATTTTTCATTAAACGTGTGACGTTGAACGCTATTTTCGCACTAATTATTTGATCCAGTTGTTATGTATTACATATAAAAGAAAATATATTTAATAATAAAGTAGAAGTATTAATAAAAAATTTCAAAAGAAATTTACAATTACCTTTTTTTGAAGTGCAATTATCCCTGCTATTTTAAGTTTAAACAATAACTAATTTAATGCCTATAATTTAAATGGATTTTTTTATATGTAATTTATTGTTTATTTAATGTGAAGTACTTTACTATATTAAGTATACAAAGTTGTCTTTAATAAAGGATTCATACTTGATATTAGATGTAGCAGAAGATCCATGTTTTAGGGCTGGACCCTGGTAGCTGCAGGGTGTAAATGCAATTCTCCATCGACACATGTAAAATCAATTGCAGTGTTTCTGCCATAAATTAATTTAATTTGGTCTCTTCAAATCATTTTCACTATGTGCTATAGTCCTATGAATTTCAACACTACAGCAATTGCATTTAATTTTAAAACTGTGCTATAGTTATTTTAAATGGTGCCTTCAATTCAACTTCTTATAAAAGCTGCAAGAAGAACAAATGTCTGAAGTAGAGAAAAAAATATCATATCAAAACTTAAATTTGGATATATGGTTTTTCCTGTAGATGCTGACAGATTCAGAAACCAATTTTAAAGGTATAATAACATCGATGCATTACAATGGATATATCAACCTCTTTTTCTTTTGTAAAAATAAAATAAAATATTGAAAACACAAATGCAGTAATAGTTAACTCTCTTTTTGATGAAATTTTGTATCTTTTAAATTGTCCGTTTAATTTTTATATGTTAATGTATTAGTGTAGTTTTGACGTTTTAAATTTCGTAATATATTTTGATTTTTCAAAAAAAATTGAAGTATATAAAGATATTGATTGAAGAAATTTTGAAAATTTTATAGTTTTTAGGGTTTTGGTTGCATAAAAACTAAAACTATATATTATTTTTACTTTCGGTTATTACAAAGTTAAAAGCTAAGGTAAAAAATTATGTGAAATTTTTAAACTTTTTCAAAAAAATTCTTTTGTTTTTAATTATTTTATTTTGGTTCGATTTTTCAATATCTGAAACCATGACGAAAATTATGTAAAATTTTTGAAATTTTTCAATTTTTATTTTTATTTTTAATTACTTTATTTTGGTTTTGATTTTGTTATTATCAACCGAGACGGAAAATTGTATAAATTTTTTAAAAAGTTTATTATTTTTTAAAATATTTTATCTGAACGAAGAGATTTGACTTTAGTTTTGTAGTAATAGAGGCCATAAACCTATTTGGCTTTGAATTTTATAGACTCGAACCTTAAAACTTGAAGATAATTTTGAATTTGTCATTTTTTTAAAAATATTTTATCTCCGAAAGAAATTTGGTTTCGTTTTCGGGCAACCGAGATCATGTATCTCTATCATTTTGGCTTTGAGAGACCCGAGATAGTGAAGAAAATTTCAAAATTGTTATTTTTCAAATTACTTGAACGGGAAGATTTGACTTCAATTTTCTGGAAATCAATGTGATATACTATAAGATTTTAGTTTTATTAAACCCGAGGCTTAAAAACTAAAAAGAAATTCAAATTTGCCATAAAAATTTATATTTTTATTTTATTTGCAGACATTAGGCCTTGATTTTTAATAAAAGTTAAGCCTTAGATATATTATTGCTTTAATTTTATAAATAACTAAAGTCAAAAGTCTGTATATGGTAAATTTAAGTAAAATTTTTATGAAGTCATCATAAATTGTGTAAAACTTTCTTAATTCTTTTCACTCCTGATATTACCATAATCACTCTTCTTCCTGTATGATTTTACACAATTATTTTTTAATGAAAATGTTATCGATTATTAGGGACTCTATTGTAGGATGATTTAACTAAGTTCATATGGTTGTCAACGATGTTAAGACTTATAAATTTAAAGGTGACTAATGGATGAGTCAAATAAAAGTTTCCAATAATTGTTAATATTGTTGAATGAAACACTTTCTTATGGAAATTCATTATCTACTCATAATTATGATGTTAAAAAAATTCTTTGTCCGATAAGTATAAAGTATGAAAGAATACATGCATGTCCTAATGATTGTATATTATACATAAAAAATTTGAAGGTTTGAAAAAATATTCGAAATATTGGTTATAAAAAGATAAAGATGAAGATAATGATAATATAAAAACGATAGTTTCGCTTTGAAAATAGATTGATATCTTCCAATCTTACTACAATTAAGCATTTATTTACGAATCCGTTAAAAACTTAGATGTCATGCAAATAATAGAAAATCTGATAAAATGCTTTGTGATTCAACTAATTTAATGTAATGGATAAATATTGATGAATATAAAGTATTGTTTTGTTTTATATAGTTTATGTGTTAAGTATTTTGCACAGGTTTAATATATAAAAAGAAAGATTATTATTTTTTTAAATAGAAATGTCTACATTATACTTCGTTTATAATCAAAACCAAAACATAGAGAAGTATTAGATTCCATATCATATTATAACCAAAGCCTAATACCATTTATTAAAAAACTATTTGAAAAGCACATTAAACTTCACTTACCAACAACCGAAGTATAAATGAGATTTAGCTGTTATGCTTATAACCAAATCAAAATCCACATTCTTTTATTTTTTGTTATTTATGATTTAGTATTTGTTATGCTTGGTTTTATGCAACATTTAGATTATATAGAATCATATAACATAGTAATTTCACATTTATATAAAAAAGAACAGTTAGAGTAGACTGTCAATAAAGTTTTAAGTTTACAGTCATCCCAAATTGAGTCCTAATTTAAAACTTAAACATAATAGAGTATTTCAAAAGATAAGAAATAACTGATAGAATCCTAAGGAGACTAAGCAGCAACATCATCTTCCTCCAAAGCCTGCTCCAGAGGCACCTCATCCATCTCTGCTGACATCCAAGTGGATGATCATTGCAAAAGAAAACATACCCAAGCAAACACAAACACACAAGCAAGGGTGAGCTAGATATAAAAATCATGTTATAACAGTCATAGGCAACATGCAAGTAAAGACAGATATACTATACTATACAAACATGACTTGTGGCACTTAAACTTGACTCGCCCGGACTTAGAATGATTGCCGAGCTATGGCGGGTTATGCACTCGTGGTGGCTCTACTGCTTTGCAAAGCCATTGCCAATGGGTTTCACCCTACCACACTCACGAGGTTAGTCCGTTATCACTCACCTTGGGCCATACTGGAAGCACCCAAGACTTCCTGCTACTCCTCACCACATGGATCAATCCTCTCTACTTGAGAATGAAAGACCATTGGAGCGTCAGGAAAACCCCCAAGACTAAGCTATCATGCAAATCATTCTAAACACACTGAAAGGGCACCATCATGTATCCCCCTTGAGGATCATGGAATTATGTCCAATACTAATACTTTCAACTTTAACACCAACATGATAATGCACACATAAGCCCTTAAAGCAACTGGAACAATTAATTAAAATAGCATACTGGAATAAATAGGAATATAGGTCGAACAGAAAACATTAACACATAATGAGCAAGACCGAACATCTTGTGAATGGTGGAGACCGAACGACATCTCACTTCCCAAAGTACAGGACCGAACGGTCCATAAAAGGTAAGACTGAAGAAGTGGCCGAATACTATTTAGGACTGCCCACTAAGAGGGATCGAATGCTACTACGACCGCACACTACTTGAGAGACCAAACGCTACCTAAGACCGAGCATTATCAAGACCGAACGCTACCTAAGAGAGCGAACGCTACCTGAGACCGAGCACTATCAAGACCGAACACTACCTAAGACTGAGCACTATCAAGACCGAATGCTACCTAAGAGACCGAACGCTACTTAAGAGACTGAACGCTACCTAAGAGAGCGAACGCTACCTAAGACTGAGCACTATCAAGACCGAACGCTACCTAAGAGACCGAACGCTCAACAACGCATGGCCGAACGATTATCAGTTCACTTTCGGCAAAACTGCATAATTCCGCAGAATTTCTGCAGAATTATGAACAATACCTAACATAACCATTCCTAACCACTTTTACTAACTTCTAACACCCTTAATTCTTGTTTTATACTTAATTAAACTTATATAAATGATTCTAAGCATTCCTACTACCATTCTAAAGTGATTAAGACTCAATTTGAACTCTAAAACACCAATTTTCCCAACTTAGGGATCCAAAACCCAATCCTACTGCTTTGCACCTATTTTGATCAATTTAGTGACTCAAACAAGTCACAACACACTAGCTAAGACTGCCCCAACAGCCCAACTGCGCTTTAGGCCCCAAATGCCTAAAATCACTACCTCACTTCCCTCAATTTGCCCTAAAACACCATAATTTCACTTAACTTTCCATTTCATTCAAGCTATAACAGATTTATCACTCCAAGCACTTCCAGCACGCCCAATTACAACAGCTAGATTCAACCAATTCAATTTACAAACCTCACGCTACAATTTCATACATCACACGCATCAACATGTATGACCCAATTACTTTAGAGCTTAAACAAGCAAACCAAACAGCACACCCATTAAGGAATTTAACATACATACAAATACTGCAAGCAAATTGAAAACAATATCTAGCTCCCCTTACCTGGAAAACTCCACAGCACAGCTTACAGTACCGTTATCTACAGCACCTCACACAGCAAGGGTACAACCCCACTCTACAAATCACCCAAGTGGCGATAGAAACAACTCTTAGAGCTAGAACGAACAAAGGAAAAACGTAAAGAAGGGTACACTAGGCACATGCAACTTGCCCTAAGTCCTAAACAGCGGAGAACAGTGAAGAGCTACTTACCCGCTGAAGAATGAAAATCTATTCGGATGGTTGCGAAGGTCTCAACACCGCGGTCACTTGAGCACCACCTAATCAATAATACAACGACCGAATGTGAGGGAATGGTAGAGAGAAGGCAGAGTAAGGTTAGGAAAAATAAGAGTTCTAGAGAGAGAAGGGAAAGTTGGCTAATAAACTCGGATTTTGAAAGATCCCTTCTAAGGTCATGAAGTCCTTAGTTTTACGGGCCTGACTGCCTCAACCTAAGGCCCAATAACCTTACATTGATCAGGTCCTTACACTTTCATTGTAATGAAGATTTAATATTATTTTATTATATTATCTTACTAATTATTTTTACATATATAAAAAATAGTAGAGGATAAGTTATTAATATAAAAAATGATATTATAAATTCTTTGATGATTTAAATATCATCAACATATTAAGAAATTGTACATTAAGTTAAAATAATAAAAATCCTTAGTCACCTATTAACTACAAAATCATTTTATATTATTATTTTTAATGTAAAAAGACATAAACAAGATAGCAACAATATCAATTAACTAAATGATAGATATTAACAGGATTTTAATTGATAAATATAAAATTTTTGAATACTCGATCAACTAAAATTTTTTAACAAAAATTGAATTAAAAATAATCAAAATTTTCATGAAATTGAAACATAACAACTTCTATTTTAGTGGACAATTATTTTATACAAGCAGACCGAAGTATAAATACACCATAAAATTAAGGTCCCACAAAAAAAATTGAATGAAGCCCACCAGTTTAATAGCTTATCTTTCTTATTTATTTTCTTCATCTCCTGATTTCTATAATGTCAAAATCCCATACAAGGGAATTCCACATTGGACAACAAATAAACCACTTCAAAGCAATTTGAAGAAGTACAATATTATTATGCATAAGCATAGATGCATTATTCGTGGTGTAATTTTTGTTCTATATTTCATAGATAAGCATGCACGACACCTGAAACAACGTAATTATATAGAAAACACAATATTCAAACACCTATAACAAATTCAACATTAACCACCTAAATTTTATTATCTGCATATATGTTCGATACCTAGGTACAAGAAGATAATGCCATGTCAGTACAGGCCAAAAGAAGTAATAGTTAAGAGAGATTATGAATATATGATTTGCTAACATCATTGGAACAAAGTTTAAAAAGGTGTATATATAAATGCAGTGGAAACAAGTATAGAGAGTTTATAGTGGATGGTTTCTATAATGGGGTTGAAATATATTGAAAGAAAGGAGGAATGTGTAAAAGGCTATGATAATAATGATGAAGATAGGGTGTTTAGACGTGCAGTGTATGGAGTAGCTGATAAGCCCCAAGAGACAGTAACACATGCTGATTCATAAAGGAAAAGAAAATGACTGAAAAAGAAACACCATAAATAAAGACCTCAACAAATAGATGACTTCATCGCACATTCAATATGTGCAAGTTCGTAGTGGTTTCTCCACACTTCCCAACGATTTCCCCGATGTGAACAACTCATCACGAATAACTGGCTTAACAGCACAGTAAAATAGTTTCATGACCATCTATCCTTTCAAGAAAATGGTTCAGGCAGACCTGTTTACAGGAGGGAAAACTATAGATGTGACGTGTAGTTAATAAGTAGGATCAAGTAAAAATATATTTTTCACATATATATATATATTTTACATGTAATTTCAAACCTTTATATATCTAAGTTCCACTGATCTAAGCATATATATGATGTTTTCTAACAATTAGAAATCTGTGACTGAGTTTATTGAAAGAAAGGTTACTAGTTTGTTTGTGATTTAATGGAGAAGGAAAATCCGTGAAGAAAAAGAGATAAACCCTATTATTTAGGGCTTAAAAGAAAGCATTTAGTTTGAATGATGTGCACTAGAAAATTGTCTGACCCTGAATGAATATACTAACAATTTTTCACCACCCAATACTTGTTTTGGGACGTGACTGTAGCAGGCCACGTGCGTAGACCCATGATGTGCAGTGCTGATGAAACATAGCAGACCCAACGGTTGTTCATGGCCAACGTGCCACAAACATGTCATTTTATTATTCTCGTAATGCATGAGGATCTGACACTGACTAGTATCTGTAACCCTTTGAGAACCCTATGATTTTGTGTAAAAGCTTTTTGCTACAAGAGAAATGGTGCTTAAGTAAGGGCTGTGATCACCTTTTCTGATATCTTTCTTTCTCATTCTCTTTGTAGTACCAAGAGGACCCCCAATACCCTTTAACATAACACATGCACAACCAGAATCACTATTCATAGATGTTGTAATTCATGAAAATGTTCAAGTACTTGAGAGTTCTTCTAGCAATCAACTTAAAAAGGGTCCTGAACATATAATACAATTATGGGAACAGAAAATGAAAGAGAAATCCTAGTACGTCCAAAGCTAGTTGTTGATCCAGCTGCATCATTGAAGCAATTACACTGCATTTTGGCACAGTATTCCGCGCCCGTGATGTGACACGTCCTTGTTATAATTGGTAATGAGATGAGGGGCACCATGGCTTCTCGCAGTTACTAGTGCCAACTTCCATCAAATGCTTCAAGAATAGCATCAGATATCAGAACAATCATAAAAATACTTGACCCTACTTCTATTTTTCTGTCTTCCCTGCCAAACAGTAAATAATTCCTATTATTATCATAATGTTCCAGATACATTTCTCTGGCACTCATTTAGTTCTAAGTCTGTAGTTATCTCTATTTCAAGTTGTCATGTTCAATGATTCTGAAAACTGTAAGATTCAGTTGTTCTATATTAATCAAACCTTAAGCAGGTTTTAAGAATGATTTCTGATTCTGACCATAATTTTTTAATCAACGTCAAAGTTTTTGAATTTTAGTCCCAACTCTATTCTTATTTTTTTACATTTTTCTATGTAGTTTCTTGCAATATAAAAAATATGATCTCTAAACTTAACACTCGTCACAATTTAAACTTGAAATCCGTATTTGTAATATCAGAAAGCAATTTTTTACAGTGTTATTAAAAAAATCTAAATCTCACATAATTCCTCACAAAAATCAGTTCATAAGATTGATTTAAGTCTAGACTCAAAGTTCAAGACTGTACAGATGGTTTATCCCAGATACATTAATCGGTTAATGACTGCATAGCAAGTAGTATAACAGCGATTATTGTAAGATAATTTTTTGAAACACTAAATAAAAATCATATCAGCATGCATCGAACTAAACAAATGTACAAAAATGAGATAACCTTTCGACAACTGAAAACTGTGATAAATTGTCATAAATAAAAAAACTGGTGTCTGATCTGATCCCTCCATGCAGAGAGAAACTCAAAACAAAATTAATAATTTACCTTATCTGTATGGTGCATAAAGTTAATTTGAAATGGTGATATATGATTTTGTGCGCGGAAAAATCATAGGGTGAAAAAGAAACAGGGTCTGAATTTAACTTACTCTACGGACTGCCATGAGAATTATTGCTACTTTGCTTGGAGATAGTACTCCTGCAATTTCATCTAACTGGATACAAACCCATTAATAGTTGTTAAAACTTGGCACCAACCTGTCAGTAACCTCGTCCACTTGTGACCCAGATGCTTCCATCAAACGACAACATCTTAATCTACTATTATGTTATATATGCTCATACTAATTGTGTTGTGGCAAAATCATCAGTTAAATTATTACAATCAATTCGCCCCTTAGTCCTCTGTACTAGTTATACAAATGGACCAACCCAGTACACGTAACTTAATGGAAGATGAAATTAAGAAGCATGTGTAGTAGGTACTACATAGTATGCAATAATAAAACTTCTGGGCAGGGAAAAAAAATCAAGAGAAAGACATTCTCTTCCTCACATTAATGAAAGCCATTGCTTTGATGATGGTTAAAGAAACAATCATGACCGACACCTGAAGATTATTGTGAGAAGCAAGACCACATGGATACAGGTTGGAATATATAACTAAAAATAAACAAAAGTCCTATTTATTTCATTTTTTTCATCGTTTCACCTATTATTCTCTGCCTGTTGTAGCTAGCTAAAAACCTCTCTCAACCATGTCAAACTATTCTCAGTTTATGTTACAATGTTCTGAATTATATATCTTTTTTGATGCATTTTCTTTTGTCTTTACTTTAAATTAAGTTTCAACACATAACATTACATCACATTTTCATTCTGGTTTGTAAAAAGACTGAGGGGAATGTGGTTACTTTCTTCTTTCCAATATCAGGCCATGTTACAATCCTGAGCTTCATGAAACGGCCCAACTCATTCTTACCATTGGGCTCAATATAATAAGAAATATGGGTCAGTTAGGTTCCAGATGGAAATTCTTGGGAATGTGTTATTATTTCTGTTGTGTGCATAACATAACAGTGATATATTACAGGGTAATATCCATTTTAGTGATCAGAGAGAATGCTCTCACCTCAAATCAGAATCAATTATTTGAACAGTGAAGGTAATTAAGATAGTTACTTCTTTCATATTTTTTTATGGTAAATACTGTGATTTTGTGGGATATATACTTGATTTTTGTTTGTATACAATTACATTATTTGATTCTTTTTTTTTTCTTTTGGGATAAAAAGACTACCGATGCAACCCTTTTTTTGGTTCTTCACTTCTTTGAGTAATATCAGTTCATTACACAACTTCAAATATGAAACTTGATACAACCTTGTATGCACGTCAGTGCTACTAGTTCTAGATCAACTATTGAGATTATATTCAAAAAACTGCAAAGACTGCTCTTGCGCATTAGTATCGATAACACATTGTTCATTTAACACAGCTTCGTTGACACAATCTAGTGTTTAATAATGAGATAGAACATGAGTTAGTATCAATATAATTTCACATATGCACCAAAGAAACTCAAGCGTGATAAATTTGAAAATAAACTAAACAGGGCATAGTAGCATTCAAAAATCTCAAATTATCATGCAATCACTCAAAAATGGTAGGAAGATTCCACATGAAATATACATAATCTCGGTGTTCAATAGAGCCTTGTTGATGGCTTTGACATTAATTTCGAAATTTAACAAGACTAAGCCAAATTGAGAAGATCTCATCACCAGAAAGTTACCTTTATCAAAGTGCAACACTTTTTGTAGTCATTTACATCACTAATTGTCAGTAACCTTGGAGGGTTCCACTCCCTACACTCGATGTCAAGGATTCGTGCAAATTTTGTATTTTTTTACTCATTTTGAAGGGTTAAAGTACCTATACCAATTCACCAGAAATTGACTGATTGCTTTCTGGAAATTCTATAGTTCATAAAGCATGTTCCATCATCAAAATCAATTCCACAGTCCCAAATTCATACTTTACTGTCTAAAGTGCACCCGATCAAAATCTTTCTTTTCCAAGACCAAAATATTCTTTTATTTGAATCACAAACAGCCCTTTATCAATCAGAAATTAAAAGACACATATATACTTATCAACCGCAATCAGTGAAATTAATTGCGGATTGCATTAAACGTCAGAAAACCAATAACTTGCTATATCATATATTGGATAGTGAAAAGCCAATAATATGTTAATATCATATGGAGTAAGACATATTACAGTTCAAATATACTATTATACCAACATATCAATAATATATGTATAAAAAGTTAAATTGTATACAAATAAAAATAAAATACATGAAAATTGGCATAATGTTAAGTACAAGTTCAATTGGTTGGAGGCTAGCCAAGGATGAAGGATGCAGGATGGGAGGTGCAACCACAACAACTATTGTGGATGCAATAGCGGATCCTTGAAATTGAGAGTATAGCAGCTTTGGCGGCTATTTAAACGAAACTGACCACTATACATTGCACTTAGGATATCAGTCACTATAGTTCAGCAAAACCAACTTCACTCACCTTAACATTGTTAGAAATTGAAGACAAATGCAACTGCAGTTACAACCGATTAATATTTTAGGTAGCAGTTGTGATCCTTTATATTAGTAATTAGTAAATTATAGACAAAAGGGACTGCAATAGTGGTATACAGTCATGGTAATCCAAAAAAACTTGATGTTGTACCTGCAATCATGACAGCGGACCATTGTTTTTAACCTTGTCAACAACAACCACTTACTAACTCCGAATCTCAATTCAAGAACCTACATCATTATTCTAATTTTCCATCACCAAAATCTCCTTTTCTCTGAATCACAAGCAGCCCTTTCTCTACATTATTTTAACAGATTTGCACAAATGTTTATCAGAATAAACCACTATACTTTAGTCTTTAGCAAAACCAACATCAGGTTTTAAATTGCGGTCACCATCATGATTTCGGTTTCATCACACCCAATATCGAGGAAAATTGCAGATAAATGTGGGTGACCCTAAATCCCTTGATGTTTGGACTAAAATGGTTAAACCTTCCCAACAACCGCAAACTACTACAACTATTGTCCTACTCCAAACTCAAGAGTCTTAAACCTCAATTCAAGCAACCTAGCATTAAACTCGCCATCACTAACCTTCAACATATCTGCCAACGGCATCGACACGCCAAGCTGCCTCAGCATCCCAAATCTCGGCCTAATCTTCCGTTCCAAGCTAAAAGAAAAATACTGAGGAAACCTCTTGAGCTCAGAAACATCCCCATTCATCTCCTTCAAGAAAAATTCCACTTTGGGCACCAAATTCTTCTTCACGCTTAAAGTCAACAACCCAGGGGACCTGACGACCATGTTGGAAACCTCGATATGGGTGAACCCCAAACTCTTCAAAAACTCAATCTTGGGCAAAAGGGTGTTCTCCAAGCTGGACACGAGAAGCAGGGTGGTCTGGCACGTGAGGGAGTGTGGCCCACAGAACCCTAATTCCCTGAGAAAGAACAGTGTGGGACGCAATTGATTATCAATGCTGGAAACGAGCAATCTGGGGCAGCGAAGGATGCAGAGGTGGACGTCGGGGAAGGGGATTGGGACCTCATGGAGGAGGAAGTCAAGGAGGGGATAGAGTTGGTAATAAGGGTTGCAGGTGAGGAGCACGGGGTTCATGTCGAGGATGCGCCCCAAGGAGGCGCGTGGGACTCCGAGGGAGTAGAGACAGCGCGTGACGGATTCCAGGGTGGCGAGAGGGGAGGAGCGGAGTTCGGGGTTCAAGCGGAAGGCCTTCTCCGGATTCACTTTGAGGGCTTTAAGGTACCGCACCTTTTCGTGGAATACAATGCCACGGTCCGAAGTTGTCGGAGGATTGTGGTGGGAAGAAAATTGGGAGTGTATCGGAGGAGAGAGTTGCACTATCGACATGTCGCGTGGATGAGGAAGATGATGTTCGTGACTTGGCGCGCTTATGGAAATACTGGTCGTTTATTTATCAGGAGACGATGTCGTTTTTTCACTGGGCTTGGTTGAACAAGTGCGTTAGAACGAGGGCCATTTATTTCTCCACACCCATAGTTTCCATGTGCACCCTCATGAAGTTCGTTAAAACGCCAAGCTACGGTTGACAAAGGGTTGAGTCAGGTAGGAATAGAATTTACCCATTATCTGTAATAAAAAAAATATTTTTTTCATCCATAATTGTCATCCTTTTATATGTATATCCAATTCAAAAGTATTTTAGATTCTGAGTTAGAGTTGTTTTTCTTTTATAAAACAAAGTTTTTGAATTGTGTAATTTAAAAATAACTTTTTGATCATGCAATATTTTTATGAAAAGAAAATTCATCTAGAAGATGTTTTTTTATGTGAAAAATAACTTTTAGATTACACATTTTCTAAGTAAAAAGAATTTTCATTGAATAATCCAAAAGTTATAAAAAATACTTTTGTATTTTGTAAGACCCGTAATTTTTGATGGTAGGGGACATGGAGGGGACATGGTGGTCACCCACCTCTTTGACTATTAGGATGCAATTATTGGAAGGGGAAAGAGGGGAGGCTCTCATTTTGGGCGTCAGGGGAGATGCATCTCACCCGTGAGCACCTCTTGGACGTGAGAGAAGAAATAATGTTGGGAGCCCTCCATTTTTGTAAGACTAGTTGTGGATTCTTCATTCCAAACATCAATCCTTCTTCCTTCTAACGTTGTTGTAGCTGCTGTGATTGGAAGTTTGCTCCTGGACCGTGAAGGTGGCTTCTCCTTTTGCTGGACCAGCTACGTCTTTAAGCTCTCAAGTTTGCTAGCATAGAAGAGAGCCATGTGAGAGAGCAGCTAGAGGAAGGGCACCCTTCCTTCCATTTCCAGCCGTCCAAAGAGCACCCATGGGAACTGTACCAACTTCAGAAAGGCTGAGAGGTGGATCTGGGTGGGCATCTGGTGAGAAGGGAGTCCTTGCAGCAAGATCTGGGAGAGGAAGTGAAGAATTGTTGAGGTTACAAAGAGATCTGGAGCTGCACGTTTGGGAGGAGATAAATCTCAAAAATTGCAAGGAAGTCTTCAAGAGGTAAGGGGAGTTTGTTTTATTTCTTTGATTTTTAAGATAGTTGTGTTTGCTGCAAATCTGGGTAGGATTTGGGAAGAAGGGGATGAAGATAGGGTGTTTCTGGGTTTTCTCTGGAACCTGCGTGATTCTGCAGAATTCTGCAGAATGAGCGTACGTCCAATTTTGGTGAGTCAAAATTGGACGTTCGTCCCAACAGTGCTCGACCAGATAGTGGTCGACCAACTTCAGAACGTTCGTCCAATTCTGGTCAAATTGGACGTTCGTCCAAATTGATTGAGCGTTCGGTCCTGCACGAACGTCCGAGTTCGTTCGTCATAATATAAGGGACGCTCGTCCAAGTGGTATTTAAACAGTAACTTATGAGCGTTCGTTCGTAACTTAGTATTTTGGTGGAGTAATCTTGAACGTTCGGCCTTGATCTCAAGACGAACGTCCGTAGGTTGTAATGAGCGTCCGGTCATACTATGGATTAACGAACGTTCGTTCTTTGAGGATGTTTGATCTTTATGCGCTCGTCCAAACAGTGAGGAATGCAGGATGGCGTCCAATGGTTTAGCGATCGGCCTAAGTAATTGATCTTAGCGTTCGGCTCCGTAGTGAGCGTTCGGTTTTTGGTATAGGTGAGCGTTCGGCTTTTGGATATAAATGAACGTTCGGTTTTTGGTATAAGTGAGCGTTCGGTTTTAAGTGTTCGGTGTGGATCTTGGACGTTCGTCCTCGGTTTTAGTAGCGTTCGTCCTTGTCTTTCTGAGCGTTCGTCCTTGGCTCTGGCAGCGTTCGGCCTTGGTTTTTGGGAGTGTTCGTCCTTGGTTTGTGAGCGTTCGTCCTTGGTCTGTGAGCGTTCGTCCTTGGAGCTCGATTAGGTTTGGTGTTTATCGGCAGCGTTCGGCCTTTTTATGAGGATTGATTTCAGAACGTTCGTTCAGACAGTATCAGAGTTGGAAATAACGTTCGGCAATGCATGAATCCGTGGGAGTATTTTGAAGCAATTATTGAGAATTGTGGGTTATTTCTTTGATCCAATATTGGTTTAGTTATACATATTATTGAGAATATGTATGACTTCGTGATTGAGCACGTTTATTCTAGTTATACATATTATTGAGAATATGTATGACTTCGTGATTGAGCACGTTTATTCTAGTTATACATATTATTGAGAATATGTATGACTTCGTGATTGAGCACGTTTATTCGGTTAGAGGTGGTACATACACTATGTTATTTACTTGTAACTTCGTCGGTCTTTTTAGCATTTTTGCTAGTCTCACGCGTGAGACGGAGATTCGAGTGTCACCTTCTTCTGCGCGAGGAGGTGAATGTCTCGCCCACTGACTTCGGCTCGTGTTGAGTATAGTGCATCGTTACGCGTAGTATCGATGTTTTTACTCGTTAGTCCTTGAGGAGTCGGGGAGATAGGTCTGAAGTCGCGATGGATGACGGCTCGGGTCGCCTGTTATTGAGAGCAGGTTATGACGACGAATTACAAGTAAACGACATCAGTTTATGAAAGACTAGTCTACAGAGTCATGTGAGTCGATTTATCATGGGGATTGTTATAGTATTTGTAGTGGGTTTATAATGTGATAATTCTGGTTATTCATCTGCATGTTGTGGCTGTGGCTTCTAACTGTGATAGTCGTACAGATACGGGAGAGATGGTAGTGCAGATAAAGTTGGATTTGGAATACTTCAAGAGAGAGACGGGAAGTAAAACTTGTTGGATCTATAGGTAGTAACGAGCGTTCTTACTAACGACGTTCGGTCTTCGTGTTATTTATTTTCTGGTAGCGAGTGTTATTAGGTAACAGTTGATCTTGATGTTAGTGGATCTGAGGTAGCTAGCGTCCGATCTTAATTTGGTAACCTGAGGTTTAGTTTGATTACGTTCGGTCAGTACTGAGGTGTTCAGCAGAGTACTCTAGGTGTTTAACCCAGACTCAAGCGTTCTTTATTATAGTGTTCTGTCTCGTAGCGATGGTTCTTAGGGAATGATCTTTATTGGTGATGTTGCTCTGAGGATGTAATCATTTATAGGGAGTGACCAGCCTTGATAGTCGTTGAGGTAACAATCGATTAATAAATAGTGATTAGTTGTGATGATGCATGATTCAGGAAGTGATCATTCATAGGTAATGCTCGGGTCGGATGATGATTGTCTCAGGTAAGGATCATAAATAGTTAGTGGTTGTACGTAGGGAACATCCGGTCTCGATGAGGTTACCCTCAGATAGAATGAAATCCAGTAAAGTGATCAATTAAGTGTTCGTCTGAAGGGTACTTAATCTGTGGTGTGCAAGATTTGATCTTTGAGCAATCGTTTGAATAGTGTTCGAAGTAATAGTAATTGTTCTAGTAGAGTACACTGTCTTAACGTGAAGTCTAAGCACTTGATCTTAATCAGCGTTTGATCTTTTGGTATTCAACCTAATGGTATTCGGTATAATAGCGTTGATGTTTAGTTTCGAGCTTAAGTGATCAATCTTAATGTTCGTATAAACAGTATCCGATGTAATATAAGTTCGTTGATTTATCGTTTGATTCAGTAATGATATGATATCTGGGTATGTATTGAGGTTGAGTGCACTGTAGTAGGATGTCTTGATCTGTGGTTGATTGTGGATATATTGAGGGGACTAAGAATGAAATCACAAGTGGGGCACCTTCCATTGATTTGCTCATCAATGTATCATCCGGATGAGAGTCTATTGTGTACTGGATTGATTATTAGGTATTATGGAATGAGTGTCCAACAGGAATTGTGGTACGTTGGTTTGAGGATGTCTGATTTAATTATCATATGATATTTGTGTTGAAATAACTATGCAAGTTTTATAAATGATGTGTTTCAGGTTAGCTCACCCTTACTTTGCTTGTTTGTGCATGTGAATGCGATGATCGTATAATGTGTGATGTTATACGGGAGCAGTTGAAGGATTGTCACGTGATCCTGTGCAAATGGAGGAAGAGATGGAAGATCGAATTAGAAGGATTCAAGGTTATCTTTGCAGTTGCGTCTGAGCTTAAAACTGATGTATAGATTTTAGTTTATGTTCGGGATGTTATGTATTATTACAACATTTAAGTTTTGAATATAAATTTTAATTTTTAGGGTGAATTTTTGGGATGTTACATATTTCATTATCCAAAAATCATAAAAACTTTTAAATTGTACAATATGAAAATAAAAACAAATAAAAAAAAACTTACAAATTCTCCCATCCAAATTTTTTTATGCCAAAAATTGGCTTCAAGAATTTGGAAATCAATTTTCAAGGACAATGTGGGGATTTTATTTTTGAATTTATAGGAGTGCAAAAGAAAAATATCGCAGTACAGGAAGAAATGGCCTAAATAGAGCCTTTCCTATTCAATAGTTGATTTATTTGGGCTAAAGATTTTTTTCTCAGTCCAAATTTAGATGTTTAATCCTACCTGTGTAGTTTTTTAATTAATTCATACTTTGAAAGAAATAGTGAATAATATGAATTTTACATATACTTATACTATTTTTTTCTTTTTAAAGTTAGTTTAAAACTGTTTCAACCAATCCACACGTTAAAAAAAATTTACCAATTATTTGTGACATTATTATTAATACTAACATGTCGCACCCACGTATTCGCATTTTTTAAACTTAAAAAAATAATTTGATTCATTATTAAATATTATAATTAAAATTTTATAAAAATAAAAATAAATTCGAAAAATTGTCACTCGTAATTTCTAATTAAGAGTATTTAAAATTATGTCTGGATTTTGTCATTTTGAATTTCTAACAAAAATAAAGAACTTAATTATAGGAAGAATCAAGGGAGAAAAAGTGCTTCTGTGAACATGCATGTTAAGTCTTACAAAATATTGGCATTAGTTTGAGAAAAAGTTATCTTAAATTGAATTGACTAATACCTAAATATCAAGTATAATTTAGACTCACTCTCTTAGCTTATAAGTTCGTAAACAAGACGCTCTCATTTCATAAAATTTATAAAAGTTAAATTTATAATTACATTTGCTTCTAAATCACATTCGTTTAGTCTCATATATTTATATTCCATTATGGTTTAATCATGCTTTATCGATATTCAATTTAACATAAGGAGATCTAAAAAATGTTTAAATATTATTTTCTAATCAATATTTTTATCATGTGACAAAACTTTGGAAATAGTATGCCGAATAAAATTTTATTATACATGTTCCAAAGATTTTATTAAAGTATAATGTCATTTCACTATTTTCAAGTCAATCAATTGATTAATACTTTTATTGGGTCTAATTGTTTTATTTATTTTATTTTGTTTGTATTTGCATCTTTATTTGGGGTTTTTATATATATATATATATATATATATATATATATATATATATATATATATATATAATAACTTAGAAAATAAAGTATTAGAGTAGATAGATGTATTAAAATAACGAGACTGAGTATTTTATTTTAAAATAATCTTCTAATATAAATAGAGTTTTCTAAAGCTCGTCTCATTATCTAAATACATTATATCTATCTAACACACTATTCTTTTATCTTTCTCTTATATCTCTCTAAATTTTCTTATACTTGGATAATTTGTTCAACGATCAAGAAGTGCCTAGACAATCCCTGAGTTGAGGGCTACTTATATGTTCAATCAAATTTTCAATTAGAACAAGTAAGTTTCGTTCGATTTTTCTTAGTTTTTCCCTGAATCGATGATCATGTAAAGAATCTGTCCTTGCATGGGATATGAGTTCCTCTTTCTTAATTCTTAACTTAATTTAGGTTTTAAGGTTGGTTTTTCCTCACCAATCGGTGATTTGTAGGTTTTCTAGGTTTTCCTTGCAGTACAAGTCGCGATCGGGGTATTTTCTTGAGTTGTGCAAGTTTGATAAAGGTAAGGAAATCTAGATAATTGAGTTTAATTGAATTATGTGGTGTGAGTTTGATGATAATTGAATATTAAACTATTTGATTGCAAAGGTTGTTTGGTGTTAGTGGTAATTGAGTTAACTGGGAAATATTGATGATTGGTGTGATGATGTATTGTATAATTGTTTGAAATTAGTGTATGCGTGCTTGAGATGTGGATTCTAGGTTGAGGAAGCTGTTCATGTTGATGGAATTGTGGAAGGAAAAGAGGTAGTATTAGTTGTAAGTTAATTGGTCAAAATTTAGAGTTTTGGTAGTGAAAAGGTGAGAAATGGTTGGTGTGTTGTTTTGTGCAGTTGATCTTGGTTAAGAGTTGTTTTGGGCCATGCCTAAGTATCAAAATTGGGTGAAATCTGCTCTAAGAGGGTATGGTGTTGTATAGACCTAGTTTACTTTAGCTTAGGACTAGTTTTGAGGAAGGAAATTAGTGAAAACTTCAGTTTGGGATTCTTTGTGCAAATGGTCAGTTTGGGGGGTCTTGGTAAGTCAATTGAGACTTGTTAGAGTCCCTAATTTACTTGAAAATGTGCCAAAAGTGGTAGAATGAAATTTGAGCTCATAAGTTGTGATTTATTAGTTTTTGAAGCTTAATTTTGGTCAGTGAACACTTGAGTATGATGTTAGAAAGGTTTAGACACATTTAGTTAAGTTTAATTAAGTATATAACATAATCTAGGAGGATTAAAAGTTGGAAAAAATATTTCAAAGTGGTAAGTTTTGGTATAGGTTCATAATTCTGCGGCTTTGTGCTGCATAATTATATAGTCTCGCTGAGCGAGTGGAGTCGCTCAGCGAGTGGGTGTAGAGTCTGGCACACTGTTTAATTATTCACACAGCGAGCAAGGTCAAGGTCTGGGAGCACTATGAGTTTTATTCGATCAACAAACTGGGTCATTGAGGGGGTGCTTAGAGGGTTTGGACCATTGTCTTAGGTCTCGACCAGCGAATGGGGTCACTGAGCGAGTGAGTTGGGGGTCTGGACCATTGCCTGGAGGATTCGCACAACGAGCAGGGTCGCTGAGCGAGAGCAATGGGGTCGCTCAGCGAGAGGGTTTGCTGAGCCACTGGTTTAGGTTTTAGTTTACTCTTTATTTCCTTGTCTTTGATTGATTTAAATGATGTTTTGGATTCATTGTGAATTATGTATGAGTGTGTATTGAAGTATATGAGTTGTGATTCAAAGTGAAAGTATGGTTTCAAATTGGTGAAAGTATAGTTCCAAAGTGAATCATTTTGGTGAGGTTCAAGTATGTTTAGAACGAATGCATGAGCTCAGTCTTGGGGTTTATCCTGAAACTCCAATAGTCTTTCATTCTCACGTAGAGAGGATTGATCCATGTCGTGAGGAGTAGCAAGAGGTCTTAGTCTTGGAGGCTTCTAGTATGCTCCAAGGCCCGAAACAGACTAACCTTGTGAGTGTGATAGGGTGAAACCCATTAGCAATGACTTTACAAAGCAGCAGAAGCCACCACAAGTGCACAACCCGCCATAGCTAGGCAATCATTCTAAGTCCGGACGATCAAAGTTAGTGTAGTGTCATGCATAAAGTGTTTTTGTGATGGGAATGACTATGTATGACTATATGAATTATGGTTGATAAATATGATGATTATTCTTTTATTTAAACTAGCTTACCTTGTTGTTGGTGCTTGTGTTTTGTATGTGTTGTGTTCTTTCCTTTGCAATGATCATCCTGTGGGTGTGAACAGAGGAAGATGATGTTTCCCTAAAGTAAGCGCTAGATGGAGATGATGCCGCAATATTTAGGATAGTACTGTGCAAAGTTTTGTAGTAGATAGCTTGTATATAAAGTTTTAAATTCTATGGTTATTTTGGATGACGGTAAAGTTATACTTTATATTCTAGTCTATAATTGTTCTATCTTATTGATTATGTGACAACTACGATATGATTAATCGCTATATTTTGGGATTTTGGGATGTTACAAAATATATATATATATATATATATATATATTCTTTTAATTAAAAACTTTATAGACTCTATATTTTATATTTTATAAGGTATGAACAAACTTTAATAACATTTGTATTTGTGAATACAAGATCTATGAAATATAAGTATTTTTAATACAGTAGTTTCCTCCTAATTGTTCATTTTGAAATTTGAATAACTTGTTTTAAGTCAAAATTCACTTTTAGTGCTTTGTCACACCCTTAGGTTTTCATTCAAACTTTTGGTCTACATCTTTGAATTTTTAATTCAAAATGGTGAATAGTTTTCTAGTAATATATATTTTTAATTATGGTGTTAATTAAAGTAGATTGAAGTTTTATCTTTCTCATTCTTTTCACATATTTTAAATAACTTTAAGTTAGACATTATTATAAAATATTATTAAAATAAAATAAAGAAAAAAGAATACAAAAAACATCAGAGATTACTCTAAATCTATGATAAAAAATAAATTTCACAAAACATAAACAAGTTATGCTTGTTATAAAAGAAATTTAAAAAAATAAATGGTGACAAGATATCAAACCACTTAACCTTCTCCTTTTATATAAAAGTAAAAACAGCTAATTTATGAATACAATGATTATCTTCAAAGAAAACATTAAAAATCTTAAATTGTTTATGTCAAATGAAAAACAAACATCATTATCATCCTTTTCTAAGAATCTAAGGTACTATTTGTTGATTCACACAACCTTGATAAATCAAAGTAAAATTAGCCCTCAATCAAAGTCAACTAAAAAAATCCTTCCTCTAAATATGTTTCAAAACATAAATAGCTTCCATAGACTTGGTATAAAGAGTAGTTTAGTTTAGTTTTCCATTACAATTATCTTCTTGTTTTTCATATTTTAACATCTATTATATAGTTATTCATGTTTTTAGTTTTGTTGTGAAAAACTCTTAATTAAAATTATAAGACTGTTAAATTTCTACTCTGATAAAAAAGTTTGTGAAAAATAAGCAATTAGGTTACCTTTTCGATAAAACAACCTCATGATCACACCGAACACATTTTTGTTTTCATCACAAGAGTTGTAACCCTTGGGAGGGTCAAAGCATTGTTAAACAATAAAGAATCATTACCAAGAAGAGTGTGATGTTTTAATCACATTGTTTTGAAATTAATAGATTATATTGATTTTTAATAAATTAAGAGTAAATTTTTGTTTTATTTTACTAATTAAATTATTCAACTTTTCCAAGGTATACCATTTTAATTATTTATTAAAGGGTTAAATATGTTTTTAGTCCCTAAACTATTGGCCATTTTTGGTTTTCGTCCCTCTTTCAAAGTAAGGTACAATTTGGTCCTTATTCTTTTCTAAACGTTTGTTTTAGTCCTCGGAATTTTGGTTTTAGTCCTCATTTTGTTGTTAAATGAGGACCAAATTTTTAAACGGTGTTAGTTTTCGAGGACTAAAACGAACGTTTTCGAAAAGAATGAGGATCAAATTGTACCTTACTTTGAAAGAGGGACGAAAACCAGAAACGGCCAATAGTTTAGGGACTAAAAAAATATTTAACCCTTTATTAAATATTCTACACATCTTTATTTATATAAATAAGTATTTTACTAGATTCTTAACCACACTTTTATTTCAGTTTGTTGTACATATACATACTCTTAAAAGATGGGGAAGGGATAAAGCCTAACACCACAGGCTTATATAATCTTTTCTCTTGTTCTTTTCTAAATAATAATAATAATAATAATAATATTTTTAATAAATTAATTAATTAATTATAATTATTTCTAATTTTTTGGTCTTATATTATTTTAAGAAAATATAATCAAATATTTATAAGTTTATAATTAATAAAATTCTAATATACTGTATATGAAAAATATTACATTATAAATATTTAGAAATTACAAATATCATTAAAAAGGAAAGAAAATCTTGACATAATCTGTGATCAACTTCAAGTAGAAACTAATCTATCTCAAAATATCCTTGAGAGAAGTGGTTGAATAAGTAATAGATCAAATTCACATTGGCATGAGCCTTGGATTGTTTAAGAGCAACTTTATTGAGAAATAAAACGATTAAAATATTCAATTGGTATTGTGTGAACAAACACTAAGAGAGTTTTAAAACAAAATGGACAATATCAATAACAATGGTAAGATGGTGAAAGTGGGTTTCAAAAGACTTGGTGTAGACGATAAGGTCATAAAATAAAACAACCACAAATCTACACAAAATTTCAAAATCTCATTGATGGTTTCTTGGAAAGTTAACAGACATTGAAAAGGCAAACAACATAACTTATTATTTCAAGATATGGAAATATTCTCTAAAATATCTATTTGATTTTTTTTTTCAATTAGGTGTTTTGAAATATATTTTCCAGATTTGTAAATACCTTCTGAAATATCCAATTTCAAAAATATTAAAAGAAAAGGTGTATAAATTTTTATTATAATTTTAATGAAGGATAGTTTGGGGATTACATGTTTTATGAGAGTGCAGAAAGAAGAAATATGGGAGGTGCATGAAGAATCAGAAAGATGTATTTTGCACTCTCTTTTAATGGATATTGTTTTTGGGACCTCAAGTTCTTCTTATAAAAAAGAAAAATTAAAAAGATATTTTTTTGGACTTTCTGAATAATTGTCAAAAAAGAAAACAAAATAGGAGGTGGAGGAAGAAAAATGGGAGGTGCAGGAAGAATTAAAAATATATCTTTTG
Source organism: Vigna umbellata (assembly GCF_029865625.1). NCBI lineage: Eukaryota > Viridiplantae > Streptophyta > Magnoliopsida > Fabales > Fabaceae > Vigna > Vigna umbellata. The sequence goes on along the minus strand of NC_142167.1, from coordinate 53,718,998 downwards.
AACTCTCTTTTATTATTGTATATTGTTTTTGGGACCTCAAGTTCTTCTTATATAAAAAAGAAAAATTAGAAAGATATATTTTGCCCTCTCTTTGAATAATTGTCAAGTTATTCGGTGGAATAAAAATAGGTTTAATTGCTTCCTTTGTCCCCAGTTTGGTTGAATTGTGTCAAATTCATCCTCATTTTTAAAAAAGTTTCATTGTCGTCCTCACGTGGTGTAAAAGTGTCAATTGAATCCAAACATAGAAAAAATTTGTGTCAAAGTAGTCATCTCCGTTAAATACACACTAACGGTGTTAAGTGACTGATTATTTGGCATTAGAAAATTAAAACGTGGCAAATGAGTCACAGTAGTGGTAATGACGTGTCAATGACGTGGCATACGGCCAACGACCATCATCAATCTTCACCCCTTCGTGGCACTGACCCCTCTACTCATCACCCTCATCTTCTTCCTTACCTCATGGGCCTTCATCTCCAACAGGGGCCTTCATCTCCAACAGGGGCCTTCATCTCCAACACCCGTGATCAGCCCCTCTCGGATTTCCACCCTTTCCGTTCTAGAATTCGTCAAATTCATCCCCATTTTTCTCACTGGATCATCCATCAACCATTCCAAGAACCAAATCCCAAACCAACCAGTAAATAAAAAGGATAGAAAAGAGAGGGAGAGGCGCCATCGGTGGCGTCGATGACGAAACGAACTCCGGCGAGAACGATGGTGACTAGCTTCGTCGACGGTAGGGTTTCGCTCGTTGCCTCAGAGGTGGTGTTCGGGGTTCGGTAACTGGCGGCGACCTTGGCCGCGTTTCGTGGCACTGGCGGTGTTCGATGGAGAAGGAAGAGAACTCGCGCCGAATCGGAGGGTGAGAAGGGCCTGAACGCTGCCTCCGGTGGCTGGACGTGCCCAAGCGGAGGCCGGTGTCGGACTGAAAGAGTTTCTCCTCTATCGCGCGGAAAGGGGGCAGGAGAGAGGACCTGACACCGCGGCCAGCCGCGATCCTGGTGGCGCTTGGGGTCGCCGGTGACGTCATGGACCAGGCGGAGGGCCTCTTCGCGGTGGTCGGTTTGGTGGGGGCAGCCGTATGCGCGCAGGGAGACGATCCTTCGTCGGAGTTCCTAGCTGAAAGAATAAGAGTCTCATGTCTTTCTGAACTGGAAGAATGAGGAAGATTTGAAAGTTTCATTGCCGTATGCCACGTCATTCACACGTCATTACCACTACTGTGACTCATTTGCCACGTTTTAATTTTCTAATGCCAAATAATCAGCCACTTAACATCGTTAGTGTGTATTTAACGGAGATGACTACTTTGACACAAATTTTTTCTATGTTTGGATTCAATTGACACTTTTACACCACGTGAGGACGACAATGAAACTTTTTTAAAAATGAGGATGAATTTGACACAATTCAACCAAACTGGGGACAAAGGAAGCAATTAAACCATAAAAATACTAATTAAAGACAACTATTATTTGTAATTTAATTAAGTTAGTTATGTGCATGAATTATTAAAAAACAATTCGAATGAGATCCACATTATTTTACGATCCGTAAAAGAAATTAGTCATTGAAAGAACATACATATGCTAAAAGTGTTACTAGTAATTAATGATATGTTATCACAAGTACTTAGTGGCAATTGATTAATTAATTAATTAAATATTAATATTACAAAGTTCGAAAATTCATTCTAGTAACATTCTCCCCCAAACTTATTTACAATTATTACCATTACACAAAAATTAAGAGAAAAAAGATAATCTAGAACAAAACGAATAACTATTTTTTGATACTGTTATTTTTTTTTCTCCCATTAAAATTGAAGTTTTACTTCAATAATTCATATAATAAAAACATGCATGAAAAACTCTAAGTTTAATTTTAATTAAATAATACTGGGATGAGAATAAAGGAAAACCTTGACTTTTATGTATTTTCTTTTATATTTTCTATAAAATATCTAGACTGAATCTTGAGACAGATACTTATTTCAATAGGAGGTTGACACAAGTTTCAGAAACATTGCATTTCAAAACACAAGCAATGTTACAATGTTGTAGCCTTATGCTTCAAGGTTAGATTTATTAAGCAAAGAAAATTGATATTTATATCTGTCAAAATTATTAATATAATTTTATTTTATATTAAAAAAATATTTTTAATGTATTAATTTAATGAGAATCTTCCTTTGACAAGTGTGAAAAAGGGATTTTTAAGTTAAGAGGGAAAGTCCTCTAATGGTCTTTTATGCTAGTTATAATACACTTTTCTGCTAAGTTATTTTTGTTTTTCTTTTCTTTCATTAAATCCAAATGATTTCACATTTTACTCTACTTTTTTTCTTTCCCAAATTTCCATCTCTTCATTCAAACAAATTCTAAATTGGCGTGCTAATATTTTTCTGAAAATTTGTTTTCAAAAAGTATTTTCTAGAATTGAAAAAGTACATTTTAGTAAAGATTATTTTAAGAAATAAAAGTGACATAAATATAAACACAAAGTATTGGACTTTAGAATGCGATTGAAATGCAAAACATAAACCGAATAATAATAATAATTTTCTATTTGGAAGAAATAAACAGCCCAGGTATTTATTTGTCCCTGTTTCATATTTGGGCTTTTCCCTTCTTAGTGAGTAATTGTAAATCCAAAAAGCCCATTTCACTCCATTCATCCAATCAACCCTACATTACCTATATATATATATATATATATATATATATATATGTATGTATATATATATATATGTATGTATATATATATGTATGTATAATTAATTAATTTACTGAAGCCTTGGTTTAAACTTTGGACGAGTTTAAAAGTGGATACAATATTTGAATAATTTAATGACCTCAGCGATTTTGTGGCTTTAAAGTGTAGAATTTAAGACGGTTATTAAAATAAAGAAATGTATTGCAATAAGTCGCTACAAACATTAAATATTACCTAATTTGGTGGCTACATTAACCATTCACGCCTTCAAGGTGTTTAAAACTCCGTACAAAACATTTCCATCGTTTGTTGACGTTATCATTTTGTGCTTTTAAAAGTTACCATTTTTTTTAGTTATAAGTGTTAGATACTAAAATCTTTGCTTTAAAAGTTACCATTTTTTTTTATCAGTTATAAGTGGTAGATACTAAAATTTTTAGAACGATGTAAACTAAAAGCAAATTATATGTAAAACAACCACTAATTTCACACACACACACACACTAATTGGCAGAATAAACAAGAGAGAAGGAGCTTGTGATAGTAAATTACAGCAACATTCCATATTGTAGAAATAGGGAAATTTACACTTTGAAAGTTGAATACAAAGAAAGACATACTAAGACACTTAGAAAGTTGGATACAGCCAAGGTTGCTTACAACATATGAGTAGCAAACAATGTTTCTAAAAATCACAACGGTGAACAAAAGTAAAAGTAAAAATTGCAATACTAACGGCGGGTGGTACAACATAGTCCACCTCCTCCAATTTAGTAGGTCACATAAACTATGAAAACTCCATCTCTGCTAGCTTTCAGCAGCAGAAAGGTTGAAAAATACTTCCAAAAATGAAAAATACCCCAATAGTAAAAAAGACCCTAAGAATGGGGAACCCCTTATGATTAAGAGCCAGCTTAAAATAAGCCTTAACCATTTTATGATCCCAAGAATAATACCAATTGACCCCACCCCTCCACCAAGTAGCATACTATATAATACCTTAGTATACTGTTGAGTCGTCATACTAACACTTAAATTGAGAAATTATAGAAACATATATTTATATATAGTGGTGTATCTAAATATTTGAACTTGCAGTGGTGAATGATTATGGTCCCTAGCGGAATTGAGCACCAGTGTATGTTTGTCCAAAGGACCACCCAGCAGGGGCAACGTTGTAGGACACCACTGTCTGGCCATCACTAGCTGTGACCTTAAAGGAGAGGCTTTGGCCATTGAGATAGTTGTTGCTCTGCCAGTTCTGACCCCAGTTCCTGGACATTGGCATCCACCCAGTTCTTGAACCTTTTATGGCCACACCATGCACATCCCCAGCACCTCCTACGTTTGTTATCAGGACCAGGTTGAAGTAGGAGTGACCATTGATTGTGAACCTTATGCCACCCCTTCTTCTGCAGGCCACCCTACACAAAATCCACACATACACGAAACTTATACATGCTACTTTGGAATAAATTAAACTTTGCTGCTTATAAGCAACAAATCTACCCAATACCTTTGTATTATTCCTATATAGTACATACAAACATTAACCAAGTAGGTGGAAAACACTAGTTTCACTGTAAAGTTACCAACTTTGAGAAGATAGTGGTTTGGTCATTTACCACTATATGGAAAGAGAAAGAAAGGAAACTTCCAAGAACATGAGTTAAAAACAGTTCAAGAGAAAACTCCTTTTGAAAAGTTGAAGGTGACAGGAGAGTAAGGTAGTTTCATTTTACTGAAAAACCAAAGAACAAAAATGAAGACAATTGCTTACCTTCTATAGGACACAGGCACGATTCCTGCTTTGTATTGTGCAATGCGCAGAAAAACAGGTTGAGAGAGGTCAAAATGGTGCAGGGGAGGGTTGCACCACCCTCCTGCATTGTTGGGTAAGGCATTATTTGGAGGGCAGAAATTGGTGGCAGTGACCAAAATGGAACCGGGAAGGCACCATCTGTGGTCACTCACACACCTTATCTCATAGCATGAACCACAGCTCAGACCATTGTTGAACAAAGCAGTGCTTAAAGCAGCAGTGTTTGTTCCATAACCCTGGCTGTAGAGGTTCCCATACCCACAAGCCCCACCTACACAAGTTTCATTACCAAATAGATCAGTCAAAAAGAGTTGCCTTTTTAGGCCATAATCAATTAACAAGTTCTAAATTCCATCCAAAAAGAAAAATAAAAATTGGATCTTTCTTATGATTGCTACATACCCATTGTTCCAGATGCATCACTCCCTCCATAGAAGGTAGCGTGCGCATTAACCCAGCCTCCACCATAGCCATAGCCATAGGCAGAGGAGAACATTGTGAGAAGAAGCCCCACCAAGACCAGCAAACCAAATTGAGCCATTTTCCTGAACAAATCCAAAACAAACACAATTAGTCATTTGGGTTCCTTCTAGTAATGTTTTTGTGAAATTGCATGCAACATTTAGCTAGAAATGTGCAGCAAGAAGTTGACATGATGCAATGGAAATTTGCAATTACTTTGACAGAGAAGGTTGAATTTCAGTGTGAGAGACAATGTGAAGTGGATGAGTGAAGGAAAAGTGAAGGGGGCTGGTACTCAATTTATAGACCTTGGAAGGCACAAGCAATAGGGTCAGTCGTAGCTTTAACTGACACTTTTAAAAGTGTTGGGACCAAAAACTGCAGAGGGTATAAGCGGTTTCTGTAACGCTTTAAAACAGTGCAATTTGCAAAGGGGCCCACATTTGAAGCTACTAAAAGCTGTTTTGTAGCTGAAGCCGTGTGGTTTTGTAGCTTTCCTTGCTGGAAAATCTACGAAATCGATGTGGGACATAGCGGTTTTGAGTTATGCTGCCATTGCCACATGCAAGCATCTTCCGTTTGCCGCAAATACCCTTTTGCACAATCCCTACGCTTTTTCAACTCTTTTTTTCTGTTCTTTTTCTCTCATGGAAAATGTTGTTGTCACAAGAAAAATGGATGGGATTTAAAAATAAAATAAAAAATAATTTAGTTTATAGTTAAAGTATTCATTTTATAATATTATCATCTGGAACTTTTATTTTTAAATATAATATTTATTTTTTTTCCAAAAATAACATATTTGTTAACAGAGTAACATAATTTTAGTAACCTTATTGTAAAAGTTACATATGTTTTAAAAAATATGAATATTATATTTTGTTTAGAGTTCTTATGGGCTAGGCTACCGAAAAGTAAATGCATTTTTGGTGATATGAGTAGTCAAATCAATTCCTTTAAGCTATCCTTCAACTGTATAGTCCCATACCTACACAGTCTCCAGATCACTCTCATTCCGGTGTATGTTCGATTCGTCCATGTACCCCTTCCACCCGAAGCTGCCAGGAGCCGCTCCTTGTCTGTGCCCCCTGCACCATGCTTCTTGCACCGGCGTCACTCCCCGCCCTCGTCTCCGTGCCCGGGTGTCACAGAATGTATTGTAAAGTAGAAACAAAAAATTAAATAAAAAGTCTTATAAATATTTTATGAAGTTAATATATTATTTTAGTTTTCCCAAAATAACCTGAACTATGCTAGAAAGAAAAAAAGTAACCCATATTACAACCTAAGAAAATAATGACATTTTAGTAAGAGTATATTTTCGAAAAAGAGAATGATGAGACTTGAGAATTTATCAACATGTGGAATAAATTTCAGAGGTTAAAAACCAAGAATTTAATAATAGAGGAAGTTTCAAATCTACTCTTATTATAAATTACTTGCATAGATACATGCTTAAAAAGTTTGAACACATTTATTTTGTACTATCTTATTATATTTTGTATTATTATATTTTATTTTTTAATAAAAAGTTCATTCCCATACTTTGTATTATTATATTTTATTTTTTAATAAATTTTAATGTAATAACAATTGATTTATAGGATTTGAAGTATCAATGTATCTATTTATGTATTTTTATAAAATTATAAAATTATAAAATTATAAAATTATAAAATTATAAAATTATAAAATTATAAAATTATAATATAAAATTATAAAATTATAAAATTATAAAATTATAAAATTATAAAATTATAAAATTATAAAATTATAAAATTATAAAATTATAAAATTATAAAATTATAAAATTATAAAATTATAAAATTATAAAATTATAAAATTATAAAATTATAAAATTATAAAATTATAAAATTATAAAATTATAAAATTATAAAATTATAAAATTATAAAATTATAAAATTATAAAATTATAAAATTATAAAATTATAAAATTATAAAATTATAAAATTATAAAATTATAAAATTATAAAATTATAAAATTATAAAATTATAAAATTATAAAATTATAAAATTATAAAATTATAAAATTATAAAATTATAGAATTATAGAATTATAGAAGTACGAAATTATAAGATTAAAGTATTATAAAATTACAAATTACAAAACTATGAAATTATAAAATATCAAAATATAAAATTTAATAATTTGTGATTTTTTTAATTTTTAATTTTTAATTTTATAGTTTATAATTATTTAATTTGTAATTATATATTTTTCTATTTTTATATTTTATAATTTTATTTTAATATTTTAGTTTTTTAATATTATATTTTTATAATTTTCCTTTAATTTTTTAGTTATTTTTAGTTTTATATTTTATAAATTTGGCCATATAAATTTTAAATTATATAATTAAAAATTCATAAGTTAACTAATTTTATAATTTTATATTTTATTATTTTATAATATATTCATTTTCTCATTTTATATTATTTTAATCTTATAATTTGTAATTTCATAATTCTATTAGAGTGAATTAATGGAATTGAAAATTATAACATCCTATTTAATAATATAAAACTACTAAATAAAAAATTGTAAATTTTGATAATGCATGACAAATTAATAGAAAATATAAAATATTAATATATTTATCCATTATAATATTAATAGAAGCTCTTAAAGTTGTTCAAAAAGAAGAAACTTCTATAGATAAATGTTAGATAAAATGATATAATTATGTCTCCAAGTCATTGTCTTCCACTAACAGTATGTCAGCACCTAACTCATCTTATGCTCATACCGAGAGGTGATCATTACAAAAGAATAACAACACACACAAATAAAAGAAAGCAAGGTAAGCTAGAGAGAAACAAGAAATATCATAGTACAATTATCACATCATATATTTATACTAATCGTTTATGAATTTCATTAACTCAAATAGACACACAATACAGTTGACATTAGACTCGATTATTCAAATATATGCAATGAGATAAGACTTCACTATAGGTGTGCACATGTATTATTTATACTCTATAGAGCATAAACAAGGAGTTATCAACCTACTACTCACAAGGTCAATCCCCTTGCTATTGGACAAAATAGGTGTGCCTAGGATAAAATAGTCCAGTGGCTTGGACCTCTTGTCATTCTCTCTCCCAATATTCATCTCTATTGAGTTGAACGGTTGGTAGAATATTAAGATACTTACTTTATGAACTGCTATATGTTATAACATACACTACACATCACAACACATAGAATTTTTCCTTGAAAGTCTCTCAACAACAATACTACGCATATTCATAACAAAAATTCTCATTTCCTCACATACAATTGTCATACTTACAAGCATACTCAAAGCCTATCTAAATCAATACCAAACAACCAAAAAGAAGAAAAAAAAAGTATACATATTGGCACTCAAAGGTAGTACTCATTATAAAACCTCTCGTTAAAAGGTGATGCTTGACGACAGTCCTAACGTCAGTGCCAAACCTTTCGTAAAAGGTGGCGCTCAACGGTAGTCTTAGCGTTCAACATCATTCTTCTTGCAAAATGTCACACTTAGCGACTCTCTTCTTCACTCAAGGTCTTGAAGCCAAAATTGCTCTAGACTTATAATGCAAGATGGCACTCAACGATGTCTTGCCACCTGATAACGGTTTAAAATACCGTTATCTGTGATGTAATTTTGATATTAAATACACCCTTTTTAACTTAGAAACTTGCTTGGACTCATGCTTTTTCATTAAGTTGTGTGAATAAGAGAGTTGAGGTTGAATTTGATGATTTTATGACTAATTCCCTTTGTTTTGATAGAAAATGAGTTAATACAGGAAGCAGAGATGAAGTGCTAAGGATATAGAGCTCATAAAGTCCTAGAAAAGCACCAAAAGAGGAAACCGCACGAAGCTTGGGCGACCTACAGGAGGCTTGGGGGTGGAAAAATCGACGCCCGCCGCCCGGGCGAGCTAGGCTGCCCGGGCGTCGGACCCCCGAAGCCGGGGCGAAATTGAAGGCTTAAACCTTACGGAAATCAACGTCCACCACCCGGGCGACCAAATGGACCGCCCGAGCGGCGTGCGTTGCCGATCCGACCTAGTGTTTGCTCTGTTTCGACTCTTTTGGACTGGGCCCTGTTTCTACTCTTTTCTGACTCTATTTAAAGGACCCAGGCGCTCTAGGTTTTGTATCTCTGGCTGGAACAACACAACAACACACTCTTTTACTCTCTAAAGGCGGATCTAGAGGCAGGAGCTTCCTCTTCTGCTCTTAGGGTTTTACTATCTCATGCTTTTCCATTGTTCATATATTTTCTCCATGTCTGTAGGGAACTAAACTCTATTTATTGTTGGGGAATGATGTAACCTTGTGAACTCTCATGTATTTGAATTAATTCTTAATCATATATGCTTCATTCATTAATTGTTAGGGAATTCATCTGTTTCAATGCTTGCTCTATTTAACTCATTTAGTTGCATGATTTATGAATTGCATGAGTGGCGGGAGGTTCCTTACAATTCAGGATCTTGTTAAATTCTCCCAAGGGTAATATTTCTCAAGGATGAGGGTATAAGTACTTGGTCGTCTTAAGCTCTTAATCTTCAGACTTAATTTTCTAGGAGCGCTAGGAATTGCACGAACTAGGAATTAAGGCAGGCTTATTGTGCCAAGGGATTGAGTTCTAAGTACTTTAGTGAGTGACGTTAACATTAATGCATAAAGAGGAATTCTTATATACATGAGAGGGAACTTGGTGAAATCTAACCTCAACAACATATTCATCTCATATTAAACAACACCTGTTCATCTTTGTGTTACTCTACTATTGATCAATTTGCATTCATATTTAATTTTCTGTCTTTGCATTTTAAAGCAATGATGTTGTTTCTTTTAAGTCTTAATTAATTAATTTATCACACGACTGTTTAGTGTCGAGAGTCCTTTGGGATACGATACTTGGTCTTACCATTTTATATTACTTGTGCGATTTGGTACACTTGTCAATCCATCAACACCACCGCTCAATGCCAAAACCAAAATTGCTCAATAGTGAAAAGGGGCGATCAACGTTCTGAAACAAAATTTCTTCCAAACTTGCACCAACCAAGCTTGCGTTCAGTGCCACACTAGTACCACTCAACGCTATATATTCCTTAAACGCATAAGTAGTTCAAACTGCCTTTATGAACTATACAAACACGATCAAGGCACATCATTAGGAGCATTAATCAACAAAGACTAGCAAGAAGAACATAAACATCACATGCGAGTCAAAAAGGGGCTACATGCAGAAGAATAACCAACAGACCAAAAGAGGGGCACAAAACAAACTTACCCTATTGAAGAAACTGGTTGGATGATCTTCAAAAAGATGAATAAATTGTAAGATATTTTAGAGAGAAAGGAGAAAAAGTTTTAGGAAAAGGTTTCTAAAAACAAGACATGTTTTAAAAATAATGAAACTCATTCGTAAAAACTATATTTATACGTTAGACTTTTAATTTTAAAATAATTGAGTCTCATCATTTAAAAACAATATCAATTCTAAAACATTATGTTCTAGACTCTTATAGAAATGAAATGATTGAATTGTATGTTGTACACGGTTTGTGCTTCTAAGGGAGAAATGCAAATCCGTTATTAGTTAGTGTTATGCATTGATTAGGGATACATGCTGGTCAAATTTCATTATAAACTCTACTAGACTTATAGACTCACATAACATTTTAGAGTCTAAGTGGTGAGAGTTAAGAGAGGTTTTTATGGTGGAATCTGAGTGGGACCCCTTTTGGAGCGAAGCCATAAGTTAACTTACCTTGTTCATGTAAGGGTTGAGATCGTACAATTTGGTATGACCAATCTTGATAATATATTTCACTATTTCATGATGGCTGCAAAGTTTCTAGTATCAAGTTAGTACATACATATAAAGATTGAGTTTAGAATCTTATATCATGTCTGATGCTTGGTTGTTCTATAGATAAATTGCTTGTGTTGGTTATAAGTATTGGTTATAAGATTCTAATATTATAAATGTTATAATATAAGTATGTTTAAATTTATAAATAACTTACTCTAGTTAAGACAAGATCATCTAGAGAATAAACCGTCTAAGTAACTTAGGTTTTTAAGTTTAACAATAAGCATTAAATGAAATATTATTGTATATGGAAAGCTTTCTAAAAGAAATAATGTATAAAGAGGAAGTATTTTGTAACATCTACAAGCTTATGAGCAACATTTCCTAGACCAAATTGTCCAAACGAACTAAAATCATAAACAACGTATAAAAGAAAGTATGTCTCTTTGAAATCATTTAATAGACTATATAAGCAAAACAAGCTAGCGTCTCATGATAACGAAAGTCTATCTTTTATATAACACTAAGGCTAAAATAAGTATTTGTTCAATACAGTTTTATCTCATGCAAAGCCCTTTAAAAAATACATCGTCTGATGAATGGTCGTTAAACGCTATAGTCTTTAAAGAAGCATTTAATGTTCATACCATCTGACTATACATGTTGTATGTTTTATCAAACGATGCATTTATGAATGACATGACAAATGATAAAATGTCTTGAACACGCAATACAGTCTAACGATTATCAACGTTCAAAACATTTATTGCATGTACAATAAAGTACTTCAATACTTGTATACTTTGTTTCTTGATATTTGTGTAAATTACTAAAGCAGAAAGATATGATCAGAATCACTACACCCAAGAAAAAGATGTTGTGAGAGAAGAATAACTTTCTGGAAATGTTTCCTTTAAAGCCTTATGCTATGTCACATTGTATAAGCTCAGTTTCACTTCAAGCTATGGGAAAAATCTTTAACCTCTATAAAGTAGACTAAAGTCTGACTTTCCACCCAAAGGTTACTGCTCTCCTGAAGTCAACTTTCTTGTCTAATGGTCTTCTTTGAAGAAAAGTTATATATAGAAGAAAACTTGAAGAGAAAACAAGAAAAATAGCAACACAAAATAAAAAAGATAACATATAAATAATAGAATAGTGAACTCAAGCTTGTTGCGCTCATATATCATCCGATGTTCAATATCTTTTGAGAGAAAAAAATTTGTAGAAAATCACAGAACTCTTAGTATTGTTTATATCCTCTCTTTGAGAGTTATCATCTGTACTTTTACTCTTAACATTGTTTGTGTTATAAATTTTGAAGAGAATTGAAACACTTGTCTAGACATGTTGTCTAAGTTTGAGACCAGAAATGGTTAGAATAGTTGTAACCAGGAGTGATTAAACTCGGATTAGTCATGTTGACTAAGGAACTAGGAATTGTAAGAATACTCGTTGTAAATCTAAAGAAGTAAAACTCGTGTAATCTGGAAAAATATTAGTGGAATCCTTTAAGAGTTCTTAAGGGAGAATTGAACGTAGTTCAAGTTGAGTGAACTAGTATAAAAACTGTGTTTTATTTTTTCCTTCCTTAAAAGCTTTTATAATGCTTTTTGAAACATCATCGTCTGAACGTACTCTTGTTTGTTAATCTTTTGAAAACCCATCAAATGCTATGTGTAAAAGAATTTCAAAAATAATATTCACCCCCTATAATGTTTTCAACTTTTTCTCTTATTGATGTGTTTGTTTGTGTTTCTTTTTTGTAATGATCACTATAATGATGTGAACATGCATGTGATAGTAAAACTAGCCCTAGGAGCGATGGTTGATTGAGTTTAGTTAATGTACCTGAATATGATATTTGGTGTAACCGCACTGTGACATTTGGTAACTGGAATTAAGAAATGTACTTATTTTGAAAAACTTTTATATTAAGGAGTGTGACTACACTATATAAGTATGTTATGTTTTCTATATTTATCTGGCCAGAATTTGTTCAATATCTATAGTGTAATAACTTGTAGAAATTTCCTATATTTTGGGGTTGCACTAACACAAAAGGGTTTTCAACTTCACTACTTTCACATCAGGTGTAGAAAAATCCCATGTTAAAAATGCATAGTGATATTATTGTAAACATTTCACGTAAATTGATGTTGGACTTGTTCCTAACATATGTGAATTCCTCATTTGACGTCGGCTCTAGGCCAAACAGATGTTAAATAACATCAGACTACTTTATGACCGACATTAAATGGTGAATTAATGTCTAGTGGAAGATGGACCGACATTAATTGGCCTTTTAAAATTTCAAAAAAATAGTGTTAACTTTCACCTTTCTTTTTTTCGTTTGTGCAAAACCTCCCACCTCTGTGCAACAATGACACCAAACTTGTAAGAGCAAGTTTTTCAACTCATTTAACTCCATCTTGCAATTATGTTACTTGTATGGACTCAAGATTTCATTCTTCTCGATTGCATTTCGCATTAAGGTTGTTATTTTCATTCACTATATATTGGTGTTTTCATCATCTCGTTCCATTCTTGTATGTCATAAATGTTGTGTTTTGTGCCATTGAGGTTAGTTTTTCTCATCTTCTCTCCTCTTTTAAGTTAACTCATATGATCCTGATTTTGTAAAAGTCACTAAAAATAGTTAGAAAATTATTTTTGACTCAAATTATTTTGTGATAAATTCTATGAGAAAATATTCAAATGTAAAGGGTTCACATATGGCATATTGGTAAGACATTTTGAGTTGTCATGATTTAGTAGTTAAAAAATTCAAATAGTTATAACTTTTGCTACATACCTCAAATGGAGACACTCCAAAAATGATTTTTTTTGAAATGTAACGATGAATATGCTGGCAATACTTGAATGGATTAAGGGTGTTGAATTTTAAAAATTCTACCATTTATGATATGTATTTTTATTTTTTTTAATATTTTTACTCATTTTTTTATACTTAACATATTTATTTGATATACTCATATTACTTAATTTTTTTTGAAACATTTTGTAGTATATTCTTATATTATATATTAATTTTTAATGTTTTCAAAACAAAAAAATTATCTTAAAAAATTACAACTTTATCTAATGTCATGCAATAAATACAAAATTTACATTTGTTATAAATACAATAAACATAAATTTATCTCTGTTATTAAATTAAGAAACTTAAAGTCGTGTATCCAGCTGTTACTTCTGAACTACAATTAACATAATTTTTTTTTATTGTTGTTATATTTATAATAATAATAATGATAAATAAAAAATAAAACTAAGTAAATTGTTTGGAAAGCTTCGTGTTGAAAATTCTAATAAATGCATCAGTGTGCAGAGAAATTCCCATTAATAACACTGGGGAATAATTGGTGAAACGGTTTATCTTGGGGCATCTGCTCTGCAACACTGAACCCTTTTGAAACACAACCTATGGTAAAAACTGTTTCACACTATCCTTGGCTAAAAGCCAAAAGGTTTGGTGAAGTTAATAATTAGAAAACAACTACTCTTATGTCTTAAGACTATTACAATTTTTTTTTTCTTTATATAAGTAAAAACAACAATAAATACATTATTATATATTACAAATGCAAATAAGATTTTGTTTTCGAAAACTAAAATTATAATTATTTTGAGATATCAATATATATATATATATATATATATATATATATATATATATATATATATATATATATATATAAATATCACAAATTCTGAATTTAATGTATAATTTAACCTGAAAAAATACTAAATTTTTTTAATTTAGAAATAAAAAATAGAAAAGAGGTACTTCTTTGAAGATTAATTATATATCAATGTTAATTTTCACTTTTAATAAATGTAATATTGAAAATTTTATAATGTAATATTTTGTATTTAAAATATTATTATTTATAAATTATACAATTCTTTTATTGTCACCATAAAATAATATATATATATATATATATATATATATATATATAGAATTAAAATAATTAATTGAAAATAATAATTATTATAAATAATGATAACAATAAAGTAAAAAGGAAAAGATGATGGAATAAGGCTGCACGTGGGCAAGTCTTATCCTTCTCTATAACAATAAAAAATAGTTGGAAAATAAATCTTTTAAAAAAGGAATGTGAACCCTAATTCTAAGAGAATCAAATTAGAATTTAACTAACTGCAATGATTACAATGAATCCTATAAATAGAGTATGGGTAAATGTCAAACGGTGAAAGAAGATAGGTATGCAGACTAAATAGAAAAAAAAAGAGAGAAGAACAATACTTTGCAACTTTTACTTGAACTTCAGTATAGTATTATGATAATTAATGTAAGGGAACGAAATATGTATTATTCTATTTATTTATTGATAATTAATCTGTTCAAAGAGTTTCTGACTACATTTCATTCAGTATTAATCATGTATATTTATCTTCAGTATCCTAATTATTTATTTATATTTGTAATAATTAAAATCTTAAATCATCAAATTCTATTACTAAATAAAATATTACAAAAATATAACTAAACAATTTAGAGATCTTTTAAAGAGAAAATTTACACCTGATTAATGAAAATTTAATTACGTTGTTGTTCCAGTCCACTTCGCGTTGGATTAATTAAAAATACATTTTTTAAGCTCACACCGTTTAAGTATTGCAAAAGAAAAAATAACACTACTACAAAAATATAGTATAATGTTGTTGTTTTTTGGCCTTTCATGTCGAATTCGAGGTCGACGTTATATTGGGAGACGTTAAATTGACGTCGAATTTAAAAAATTCGACGTTAATCAAATTGACATCGAATTTTGTTAATATTCGATGTTAAATAATGTTTTTTGTTTTTTTAATTAATTGTAATCCTTTTTTACAACTCCACGAGACCTGAAAAGCATAAAAACAACAAATTTTGAGTTTTTGGTATTTTATAAAGCATGAACTATGAACGTGTAGTATAATATCAACAACAAACAACAATAATAAAAAATAAACAAGTTCAATCAAACAACAACAACAAACAAGTTCAACAAAAAACAACAACAAACAAGTTCAACAAATAAGTTCTTCAAAACGAAAATGAAAATTAACCTTCAAAAGATGAGTTCATTGAAATAAAGTATTTCCACCAGTGAGAGAGAAAGCAGAATGCGCCTATGAAGGACAAGAACACGAAAATAATCGGTCAAAATAAACGAAAATTATACATAAAGTAGTTAATTAACATGCATTTGTATCAAATGAAAGAAAGATTACATGTGATTGTTGTCAAACTTCGTTAGAGAAAAGTTTGAGAAGAGAAGAGGGTCTCACGCGCTAAGATAAAACGAATGAATTTTCAATATCCCGCTCAGATTAAAAGGGGAAACTTTTAGCTGAAAAATAATACGTCGAAGCTCCTACAAAATTTGACGTATTATATGTGGTTTAAAAAGAAAAAAGAATTAAAAAAGGGTTACCTTTTGGCTTCTGGCTGACAAATAATACGTCGAAACCCTTACAAAATTCGACGTATTATTTGTTGTTTAAAAGAAAAAAGAAAAAAGAATTAAAAAGGGTGACTCTTTGGCTTCTAATTAACAAATATTACGTCGAACCCCTACAGGATTCGACGTACTATTGGTGGTTTAAAAGAAAAAAGAAAGAGAATGACGCGCTAGTTTAAATAATTACCATCATAGAACGTCGAGTTGAATGAGACTTCGACGTTCTACAATTGCATTTATTTACAAAAATGCCACCGGCCATTTTCAACGGGTGTTATTCAGTAGTTGGACGTTGAAAGCATGACGTTATACGCTGTTTTTGCACTAGTACAAACACAAACAAACCAAAACAACAAGGGTAGGCTAATATCAAAATAATCAAATCATGCAATTATAAAACATCATATAACATAATTCATTTCCACATCAAATCAAACATAAACCTAAGATAAATTCTAGACTTGACCAATATGGATATATGTATTGATGTCTGATTATGGCAAGTTGTACACTTATAGTGGTGGAATAGTTGTCCCCCAAAGTACCACTCAAGATTAATCTGTGATAGTCTATGGATAAAGAACACTAGACAATAGACTAGGACCTTCTATTACTCCTTACCATACAATCCCCTTCTCTATCTCAGATGAAATTATTATTGGAATGTCAAGATAACTTCTAAGACTAAGTCCCTACATCAATACATTACTCTAAAATTCATATAAAGAAATTCATCTTAGAAACTCTTTTCAAACTATACATTAAATACATACATAACCTCATGTATAAATCATCATATAATTCAATAGAGACTTTTAACAAACCTCAAAGCCCTAATATAGTTTAAAGTTACAAGAAAACAAAAGAAAGAAAGCCTTAAACATGAGTTGAACATATTGCCCAATGCGTGTCCTAACGCTCAACGAAAGAACCACTAGTGTAGAAAGGGCATTTAACGTTTTTTATTTTGGCCTTTTAACGTCAGCTCCAGAATCGACGTCTATAAAGACGTTGGATCATGCAGTAACCTACGTCTAAAGGGCTCCATAGACGTCGGTTACTACATTAACCCGACGTCTAAAGAGCTCCATGGACGCCAGACATTACATTAACCGACGTCTACTGTAGCTCGTGTCTTTGGGTAGCGTAGTAGCACCTTCTTCCCTTTGCTAGTTTCGTCATAGAAAATGTTATGTCTTTTGGATCTCTTATGGCATTTAAACCGAAAACTGAATCTAGGTCCTTGCCTAGTTCCATTAAAACCGACAATGAAAACGAACGGTGACAATATAACTAGGCAAGGACCGAAGTTCAGTTTTGGGTTGAAACACTATAAGACATCCAAAAGACGCAAGTTTTTCTTACGAGGAAACTAGCAAAGGGAGAATGCGGTACAACGCTACCCAAAGACACGAGAAAAACTGCACAAAAACACAACAAAAACTCATTTTATTTGGTTCAAATGAAAGATAATCAACCAAAGACTAATATAATCAGAATAAAAGTACGTTTAAACAGTTCAAAAGAGACAAAAATGCACCTGGAAAAGCAATGTCGCAAAGAGAAAAGGCGAGAGAAGGAAGACGATGAAGTGCTCGTAACAACGGATTTCATGTCTCATTTAACAGCAAACTAGACGTCGGCTCCCCAGGTGAACCGATGTTTATTCTAAACTAGGCGTCGGGACCCTCACTAATATGACATCCAAAACAACTTTCACAGGCCATTTAGACGTCGGTTGGCGTGATCCGACGTCTGTACAGGGGAAAAAAATAACTTTTCATCTACCTGTCAGACATATACACGTCCGTTAGGAGGGGCACCGACGTCTATAATCGAATATAGACGTCGGGGTGGCGGGATCGGACGTCTCTAAGGCGAAAAATAATGACTTTTCACCTACCTGTCAGACATTAAGACTTATGTTAGGAGGGGCCTCGACGTCTATAATATTATAGATGTCGGGGCCCCTCCTAACAAACGTCCTAATGCCCACTTATTTACGAAAATGCCACTGATCAATAATTTACGTTGGTTATTTTGTTGTCCGACGTCTACGGGGTGACGTTAAAGCCCAATTCTGCAGTAGTGAACTCCTTTCGCTCAACGAGAAACTACTCACTCTGCGAACACAAAAGCAAAAAGTTTTCATCCCCCAGCGAGAACTCTCGCCCGTCCACTATTACAATAGCTTTTTCCCTAAACTAACTCGTACAACCGCCAGAACTCGCTCTGTGAGTTTAGAAACAATAGGTTTTATTCGCCTAGCGAGCGTATGCTCGCTCAACGAGACAAGAAAATTTTTCAAATAGAAATTCTACAGAATTTGGACCTACTACCTTAAAATTTCTAACTCCCACAACTCCACATGTACCTACAACTCCCATTTGTTATTCCAAACCTTAGGTCAAAGGTTGAGTCGAGTAACCCAGATTGAGGATCGAGTCGAGTTGGCCTAGGTTGAAGATTGAGCCAAGACGTAGTGAGTCAAAGATTGAGTCAAGATAGCGTTGATCGAAGGTCAACCGAGTCGATTGTGTCAGAGGTCTAGCAAAGTTTGCCTGAACAAAAGGTTGATTAGAGTCAATTAACTCGAAGAATTAATTCGAGTTAGCCCACGCCAAAACTGGAGTTGAGTTGCCCGAGGCCAACCTTCCAATCAGAAGGTCAAGTTAAAGCTTTTGAGGTCAAGGGTCATTTTGAGTTGTCTAGGATGAATGTTAATCTAAGTTAGCTTAACTAAAGTCGAGTAGCGTCGATCTTGGTTGGAGATAAACTTGTGTCAATCAAGACAAAGAATTGAGTCAAGTCGTGTCAGTATAAAGGTTGACTCTAGTTGACTTAGATCAAAGGGTAGAGTAGATTCATCCTAAACTAAAGGTTTGGCCTAAGTCAACTCAACACGACTTTGGCTTGTGAAAACTCTGTTTAACCTTTAGATTAGGCTAATTCTTCTCAACCTTCGACCTAAACACACTCAATTTGACCTTTAGCATGAATTGACTTCACACCACCTTTAACTTGGATTAAATGTCTTATATTTTGAAGTTAATTAGAGTCTTAACGAGACTTTGGATGATAAGAACTTTTTGAGTCTCTTAAATAAAAAAATGGAAAGTTATTCAGTAATGAAGTGAAACTAACCATAACCTATAGATCAAATTAACACATTTAATAGAGAAAAAGTAACTAATTGTAAAATTTCAATTTTCTTATTTTTTGAATGAATTATAAAATTTTTTTTAGTTACTTGAAATATTTTTTAAAATTATTAAATTTTAACTTCTTTTAATTTTCTCATCCAAATAATTTATTTTATTCAAAACAATTTCAAATTTATTAAATAAATAAATAAATTATTCTCTTAAGTTACTTCGTCAGTCTTATTACCAACCAGCATAAATATGCTATTACGTACCAAGCAGCAAAAATATGGCCGAGGAAGTGTTGGCCAAAATAACTTTGTTTTTTCATCCTTTCCTTAATATATATATATATATATATATATATATATATATATATATATATATATATATATATATATATATATATATATATATATATATATATATATATAGGGGTTTGCTAACGCGCGTACGCCTGTTTTTCAGTTGGTACATTTTAGCAATGTGTACCGGATTTTAGTAGACAAAAATACCCTTATATATCATGGATTCTAAGTTTTAAGGTTAAGGGTATTTTAATAATTTTTATTCTCAAAACTTAAAAAAAAAAAAAAGAAACCCCCCAAACCCTTACTCACCTCTCTCATTCCTTTCAATCCTTTCTCTTTCATCTCTCTCACTCCAACCTTTTCTCTGTCATCCCTACTGTAGCCCCAATTGAAAAAAATCAGAAACACATGCCTTTAAAAAAATTTCATTTGTAAAGAGTTGAGTCATTGACATATTCACCTTCAAGGCAAAGGTTCATTCAAGATCTCTTCAATTTCACCATCTTCAGTAACCTCTCTAATTTCATCATCTGTATTTGTTGAATCATCATCTCTAAAAAAAACCCTTCAGGCCAATTACCAATTCTTTAGGACGTCATTATGCTTGTGAAAATTAGATAAAATTATATACGACAAAAATTATAAAATGAAAACTCATTATAAAGTCATTTTTTGTAAGAAATTGTTTAACAACTGAGTGTTTCTAATTTTTTTCCAGGCCAATTACCAATTCCTTTGATGTCATTATGCTTGTGAAAATTAGATAAAATTATATTAGACAAAAATTATAAAATAAAAACTCATTATAAAATCATTTTTTGTAAGAAATTGTTTAACAACGAGTATTTCTGATTTTTTTCAGGTCAATTATCAATCCCTTTATGCTTGTGAAAATTGGATAAAATTAGATAAGACAAAAATTATAAGATGAAAACTCGTTATAAAATCATTTTTTTGTAAGATTGTTTAACAGCAAGTGTTTCTGATTTTTTCTCAATTGGGGCTACAGTAGGGATGACAGAGAAAAGATTGGAGTGAGAAAGAAGAAAGAGAAAGAGTTGAGAGGAATGAGAGAGGTGAGTAAGGGTTTGAGGGATTTCTTTTTTTCCTTTTTTAGTTTTGAGAATGAAAATTATTAAAATACCCTTAACCTTAAAACTTAGAATCCATATATAAGGATATTTTTGTCTACTAAAACCTGGTACACATTGCTAAAATGTACCAACTGAAAAACAGGCGTACGCGCGTTAGCAAGCCCCATATATATATATATATATATATATATATATATATATATATATATATATATATATATATATATATATATATATATATATATATATATATATGAATCTGCTGTACGTGTACGACATTGTTACCGTAGAATATATTTAACTGTATTATTAGTTGTGTTCATCGTAAGCCACTTGAGAATCTTCTCACCATCGTATTATGTGTCTATAATGTTTTTTTTTTTTCTTACAGACTTTCATAAAGACTATGTTTTAACATAATATTCAATTGTAGAAATATACATAACCTTAAAAAAATAATTAAGATTTGAGTGAGGAGTAAGTAAATATTTGGAAAGTTGTTGTTGAAAGGAAGTAACAATCCTAAAATGGAAGCCTAATGATCCAACAAAGAAAATCGTTAGGTTGAAAGGTACAAGCCCTATGTGTGGCCATATCTCTGTGTCTGTCTTGTGGGTCTTCTTTGCACTCACGGACGGTTGCTATTCAACGCAACATCTCTTATTGTTCATCATTCTATTCCCAACTACACAAAAGCAACTTTGCACATGCATCATCACTTCTTCAAACTATGTTCAACAACAATCCTTTTCCTATTATCTTTCTTTTATATACATTTTTTCATTCTTGTTCTAAAAAAAAAGAGTTGACAAAATTTTACTCTTTTTTACTTTTACCTTTTACTTGAAAAGTCTAAGTTAGGCATATGAATTAATTATTAAAACTTCTTCGATTTTGGATTGAAACCTTCTAGGGCTTAATTAACGCAGCTACCTATCCTCATTGAATGAAAATGTATTTTATTTCATTTTTCTAATTAAATTAAAATATTTATTATTATATAAATCGAATCATACCTTTTCGGTTGTCATATATACCTAGAAAGATACTATATACTTATATTCTAAGTCTTAACTAGGATAATTTCGTGGAAATATATTTTATAACAATAATTTTAGTAATAATTCATTTAATACAGGGGAAGAAAACAATGAGAATGAAACTTTAAAGCTTAAGTCAAATAAAAAATATATACTAGTCAGACATATTTAAGTAGTTGTGTTTCTACACAGCTGGATTTTGATTTGGATTATCTGTCAAGCAAATAATATATGGTGATTAGTGAGTGATTAATGAATCTTAGTTGATAAGATGTGCATGGAAAACGATAAAACTGATTTGAGATTTTACGTGGAAATGATCTTAAACCGCGATTCTCGCCATTAGTGTTTCTTATTCACTTTAATGAACCAGGACTTATGATAAATACGTCTACAGAAATACAGGTGAAACAGTTGTTCAATAAAAAACAATAAAATTTGCTTCTTCTTGTTTTCCACCATTTTGAAATATTTCTATAATTCTCTTAATATCATTTTTGCATAAAATATTTCAATAATTCTTTGGTAATTAACATATATATGTTTAATCTATATCTTAAGGATGAAAATATTTGTAAAAGAAAAGAAGGAAAAAAAGCCATCATGATTGGTAGGTCAAAATAGGCTATGGTTTTAAATATATTATTTTGGCATGATAAGCACAAAGTGCTACAAGAGATGAACTTGTGTGACCTAATTTGGAGTTTGGCTAGTCACAACCCAACCCATTTAATGGCACTTTGGCAACTTGCACTCACATCATAACAAAAGGGGCACATTGAATAGGCAGCAGAAAAAGAGAGAAAAAAATATATAAAAAAATTGTAAATTTTGGGTGAAATCCTGAAGTTGTCCTCAAGAAATTTAACTAATATCCATTATTTTTTTATAATAAAATTAAACTAATTTCCTTACAAATATCTTAGACACTATTAAGAATTTATGTAAAATAATTTTTTTATCTTCGTAAATAAATAACTACTGTCACTCTTTCTATTCTAAAATAATTTCCGTTTTAGCTTCTTTATTTTGATTTAAAAAATAATAGTCCTCTCAGCTCTTGTAAGATATATCTTCATGAAAACATTTTTTTTGTCTTATATGGATTTTTTTTCCCATCCCACTAGAACAAAAACTGGCCAAATAATTTTCAACAATACATCAATATAATCAAGAGAAAATAACACATTAAAAAAAGACACATGCAAGAAAGTTGAAATATTAAGAACATTATTTTATTAATTTTACTAATTGAATAAAAACTTTAAAATACATGAAATTGTATTATAGAAAAAGAATTTGCCCCTCAGAGTGTTGTCATTTCCCATTGGAAAATGTTGTCATTTCCCATTGGAAAACAAAAATTGCTGATTTCAAGAATAATCTGACTAACTTATTGATTTGTCCTAAAAGTTTCTGTGGGTTATCTCTAAGCTCCGGAAATGAACAAGAATGGGTGATAAAACCAGAGAAAAAAAGCAGTGTGTGAGACAGAGTGATTGAATTCAATGGCTGCCATGCTATGGTATATGGTATGGTATGGTAGTCTTTTCTGGTAGAATGCAGTGGCTGCACATCACATGCATGCATGCATGTAGTTTGTTTGTGTTTACCAATGCTTAGCTCAAACCAAGGTATGTGCCATTTGCCCATTGAAAGCGATTTGTGAGTAGTTTGAAGACTCGCAAAGGCAGCAGCTGCACATGCACCCTTTTGGCCTTTTCTCATTACCCTATCTTCAAAATCAACTTGGATTCTGATAACATCATTTTTCTTTTGAATTTCTTTTCCTGTGGCCCTAGCTATCACAGTAACACTCAGAAGGAAAGAAACGAAACCACCATAATTCAAAAATCATATCAGCAATATGCTGTCAGATAAAAGAGAAATTACAGAGAGACATGTTATTTTCTCAGTCTATCTGTTTCAGTTTGTTAAACTGTCGCAGTTGATTTTGTAAGGTTTTTATTCACCCTTATGCATATCAGGGTGCAAAAGATACTATAAAGTAGTTATTAGGTTAAATTATTAATTGTTGCTCTCAATTATTTGCAGATTTTTAGTTATATGTTTTTCTAAAATTGAATTCTTAAAATTTTAAAAATATTTTTTTTACTGTTTGAAACATTACAAAATCTATTTATTTCTTTTCCAGAAAGCTATTTATCATTTCGTTTTTCTTTAAAAACAGTAGTTAGAGTTCTTTTTCAATTTTTATTCTTGTTACCAAGTAAGATTGGAGTATTATTAATCACGTCATACTATTTCAAGTATTTTAAATTACAAAAAAAATTCAAACTTAGTTACATTAATATTTTCTCTCAAATTTTTTATTAACCTTTCATTATATAGTTGGAGTTTTATTATTATTACTATTATTATTATTATTATTATTATTATTATTATTATTATTATTATTATTATTATATCGGAACGGAACAATAAATATTAACGCTCAGATATTATTATAAAAAAAAGAGATTAAAATATAAAAATAATACAAAATAGTTTTTTTTTTCATTTAGTTCATCATTAACCATGTCAAGTGATTTTTAACTTCAAATGATACCTATTAGATAAATCTTCTATAAAAAGTTGTGATGATCCACATAACATTTTTTTTCGTATATTTAAAAATTAATTATCATAATGTGTTGTGCATTTAATTAATAAAATGTCACTCTCTGTTGATGTCACTGGTCTTTAAAGTCCTTACATTTCTAACAACTAAGAATTCTTTTTGATAATTGTCGTTTTTTGTATTGATTATTTTTCTAAAAACTATTGCTCCAAAAAAGCAAAGTAGTGATAGTAAGAAGTAGACATTTTGACTTTAGTTTGTTAAAGAGGAAATGATAACCTATTAACGGCCATTAACCAACCCGCTGTTTATAAACGTCCAAACGCGGCACTACTTAATTTACTTTGTCTCTTCCCGTGTTTCACTCTCTTTCTCTGTGTGTTGTCAATTGTCAGAACTGAAACCAATCGCAGCCGTCCATTTGTTACTGTGTTATATGATGTTCGATTTTACGTTGGAGATTTTTCATTCTTTTTATGTTTACATACACCTTTCACTTTTGCCAAGGATATTAATTATTATTCTTACCTTTTTTCCCTTTTTCCCACCATTTCATTCAAAAAAAAATTCTAGTGCTACACGTCAAATTCAAATGCTCAAATCACTTACTCTTTTCCAGTAATCTTCTCTCTGCATCCTTGGATCCTCATCCACTTCAAGTTTAAAAACTAGCCAACCATAACTTTGTAGATAACGTGAAAATTCACGAGTGATTTATGTTTTGTTTAGAAAGTTAGATTCCAAACAACACAATGTGTGGTGTTCTTCCATGAGAAAATTTCAGGATCACGTCCATTTTCTTTTATTTTGAGATTGTATTTATTGATAGTTCTTAGAGTGTTTTGTTTTCATGTTCCATTCCCTAATTCCGAAATGTGTACAAAATGTCAAAAGGCATTAAATATTTTTCGATTCTTCAAATAAGAAAGCAAGATGAAATAAATGGAAATTCTTAATTATTAACAAAAATATACTAACTAAAGAGATATAAAAACAAGACAAAAACGGTAACAAGCTTTCGTTTTCTGAGAAGTTTCATTTGAAGATGCTTGCCGAAAATACATTTACGTAAAAGAAGAGCTTGTTCATAAATTTAATGTATCTAACTAAATTGACATAAATAAAAAAAATATAATTAGATGAGATGATAATACGTTTCACATAAAATTTATCTAGAAAAATAAAAATGTTATTTGTTTTTATATTCATATTTTGTTAATTTGTGTAAAATAGTAATGGAAGCACTAATGAAGCTTATGGGTGAGAAGCTAAATATCCCACTACTCAGTCTGCTTCTCCCTTTCTAACCCCATGTGGGATGTTGTTAAAAGTGTTGTTCACAAAATCATATCTTGTTAAGACACTAAGCACCAAGAGAATATTTGGTCCTTCAAATCGACCCTTATATATGCTTTTATATAACATCCAAATTAAAGATTAACCACCATGAAATATCCCAATGGATGGGACTTAAAATGTTGGACCCTCCACAAACTGAGTTTTCAGCCTCACGGGGAGGGATAATGTCACACAACACTTCTTCTTCAAGGAAAACCTTTAACACTTTAACGCAACCCAAAGCACAAAACCCTAATTTAAGACATCAAACACATTAAGGTATCTTTAATACTTCAATTTGCTTTATTTATCTCAAGAAAATTTCTCTAACTTTTCTATTTTTATAATAAATAGATGTCAACATAGTAACAATTAGGTTAAAACACTCTATGCTTCTTCTTGTTTAAAAATTTCAATTAAATTCTCATATTTCAAAATAATAAATACATAACCAAATTAATGATATTAAAAAAATTAATAATTAAAAAAATTCACAAATTGATTCATAACACATATTTAATGATATTAAAATAAAAATTAAAAAAATCACAAAAATAACTTAATTGTTATATATTTTCAAAAATAAAAATCTAACTAAAATCAATAAAAATATAGAAACTTAATTTAAATTTTCAAATAAATATAACTACCAATAGGATGTTTTAACCTAGATATTAAAAGCATCTAATTTCCTACATTGTAGGAAGTAATTCATCATTATACCCGAAAGCAAGTAAAAGTAAAATTTATGCTTACGTAAGCCCATGATAAAGGCTGTGTTCGCATGAACGGAATTTACTGTTCATGCGAATTTGCGAGCGAAGAATTCAGCTCGTTATGCGTTCGTTTGGAGTGAAATGCGCGGACGGATTTGCGATGAAATGCGGGATGGTTGCACTGTTCAGTCACCCGCGGTTGTAAAGAGATTTGCGCGGATTGTGAGCGAAATGTCGCGTGTGCCCTCGGTTAAGAAACGCTAGAAACGCGTAACCGGTTACATGTTCGCGTAACCGGTTACGCGTTCGCGTAACAGGTTACGCGTTCGCGTAACCGGTTACGAGTTCGCGTAACCGGTTACGCGTTCGCGTAACAGGTTACGCGTTCGCGTAATCGGTTACGCGTTCGCGTAACTGGTTACGTGATTTCCTATTTATTTTTTTTTTCAAGTTTTTTTATAATTATTTTAATATTAATAAAATTAGATATATTATATTTTTTAATTTATTTTTAATAAATTGATTATTATATTTTCTAATTTTTTTTAATAAATTGATTACTATATTTTCTAATTTATTTTTAATAAATTGATTATTATATTTTCTAATTTATTTTTAATAAATTGATTATTTAGTATTCTAATTTATTAAAAAAAATTGATTACTTAGTTTTTAAAATTTTTAAACATTAATTTTATAAATTATTCATAATTTTTTTTTCTTTATAAACATTTTTACAATTAAATATAACATTTATAAATAACATTTTATAACTAGGGACATTTTGGTAATCTTCAATTTATATCAATTAAACTAATTTTTAAAATCTATCACATCAATCAAATCCTACACTAATTTTCACAAACTTTACTTCCAAATCCACTCTCAATTACCCACAAATCCACTCAAAAAAACAACAAAAAAATTACCCTCAAATCCACTCAAATCCATTCAAATCATCTCCCCCAAATCATCTCCTCCAAATCACTCCAAACGAACACACCCAAAAGGATATGAAAAGAGAGGGAAAGCCGTATCTTTGCCATAGATTTTATGTCTTTCGTTTGAGACAGTAGCAAATCTAACTAACTACCAACCACTACTTACTATTCCTTATGCTTAGCTAACCTAACTAACTGCTGCTACTACTCTTCTCATGCTTTTTCTTGCACTTTGTGTTGAAAATACTCAAAAGCCATTAACCCTAACCTCCAAATCCAACTACCCACACTAGATTTGGTGAAAAAACAAAAGAATATTTCATAATATATATTTGTTTGATATAATCCAACTAAAATTTTTTATTATAAGAAAAGAATAACTAAATTCATATTGAAATGATGACTCTTTCGAAGAGAAATGCATAAAAAAATTTAAGAAATAATGAGACTTCAGACACACTTATATAAAATTCACGCATTACAAAATTTCCTTCGATTTTCAAAACCCACATGTCCTTTACTCGTATAACATTTTTCACAAATGACGTTAGTTAGATTTCTTGAGTGAACATATCGAGAAAAGTCAATACATAGCCTAGAAGACATGAATACGATGAGTCTTGAACCATGTTTTTTAGAACGAAAACAATGTGACATTTTTATTGTCTAGTTATTTGTAAAAGAATTTTGTATGGAAATAACAAATAAATCGAGTTTCTCTTTAGAAAAAACTTTGAATATGGTTATTATAAGTTGGTAGGTCGTAGAGGGTACTAAAATTGTCTCAACAATTCAAAATTTTTCCGAAAGTTTAGCTCAACAACGAAGTTATTGCTTTTGTACGTATGGCTTTTGAATTGGGGTGATCATTATGTTTTCTAGTTTATGTTGTTGAGAGAGAGTAATAAATGAAAGAAAGAAAATAGGTTTGGTAGATAATGTAAAAGCAGAAGATGAAAAAAGTTGTATGTGTCCTTGAATAGTTTCACAATGAGGGAAAGAAGTATGGTCGGGCTTTAAAGTTATTGTGTTGCTATAACTCTAGGATATTGGCTTATGATTATTTATAAGTAATGAATAAATGTTTAGCAGAGAGAATGTAAAAGTAAAAAAGATAGTACATTGCCGACACCCCACTGCTGTCCCCTGCTTGCTACTAAAATCATTTCTTCCCATTCTTTATGCATCCATCTTCACATTTTAAAATTCCAAATGCTCTATAAAGTTAGTGAAATATTCATTATTGGATCTTGCTTTAACACTTAAATTAATTGATTTAGCTTAATCTCCTGTTTCCACCATGAATATTTTTATTTAACTTTTAAATTTTTTACATTTTAAATATTTTTTGTTCAAATAAATTATTCAAACGTTTTACATTATAGGTTCTTAGCTCCGATCGAGTGATTTATTTTTTTATTATTGTTTTCATCATACTCAATAATTTTCTTTAAGAGTTAAAATATATAGGTTCTTAGCTCCGATCGAGTGATTTATTTTTTTATTATTGTTTTCATCATACTCAATAATTTTGTTTAAGAGTTAAAATATAAAACAGTTTAAATATTTATTTCTTTTTTTACTTTTTAAAGTGTCTTTTAAAAATAAAACTATGACAGAGTTTCATCTCTTATTATAACCAATATCTCGTGTATATATAATAATTGATTCTAATAATATCATTTGATATTGAAACAATTATATTTAAAATAATTGAACAGTTTAAAAATATTAAGCAACCACTAGTAAAAAAACTGCTTTTTAACTCGCGTTATAGGTTTCGGTTTAGGTGAAACCGAAGCCTATCAAAATGCGGTGGCATTTTTATAGTTTAAACGAACTTATACGCCTCGGTTCAAAATCAACCAAAGCATATAAGTCATATTACCTCGGTTAAAGCAACGACCGAAGCCTAAAAGCCCACCTGCCCCCTGACAGTCTCTGAAATTTGAATTATGTGCAGAGCCTATGGCTTCGGTTGGTTCAGAACCAGTGCGAAATAGTGTTTATGTCTCGGTTTAAACGGGAACCGAGGTATATAATCATTTCATTTTTTTTTCATTTTTTTCTGAGGACTATATGCCTCGGTCGGGTGTAGAACCGAGACCTATATGCATGTATTGCTTCGGCCGAGCATAGAACCGAGACATATATGCACGTATCTTAACCAAAAAAACGTAACCTTTCATTTCCTTCTTCCTCTAGATCTGACTTACTCACTCCCTCCCTCGCTCCCTCGCTCTCCCTCCCTCGCTCTCTCGCTTCGTCACTCTCTCACTCTCTCGCTCCCTCGCTCTCGCTCTCGCTCCCTCGCTCTCGCTCTCGCTCCATCGCTCTCGCTCTCGCTCCCTCGCTCTCGCTCTCTCGATCTCACTCCGTCGCTCTCTCGCTCTCGCTCCGTCGCTCTCGCTTCCATTGCTCGTGTTTAGTCGTTGCATTCCTCGCGTCGGTGCCGCCATTGTTGCTCCGTCCGAGCCATAACCCTAATGATAGGAGAGAGACCGTGCTTTGCATCGTTCTTAGAGTTTTCCAAAATGTTAGGGTTTGATTTGTCTCTGTTATCTTCCAATTTCAGATTCTGCCAACCCGAGGAAGATTGTTGTACACAATTTGAGGTGTGGGAGGGAGAGGAGAAAGGGGTGGTGGGGTATCAGAGAAAACGATTTTATGGAGAGAGAGGTGGCTGAATTGGGGTTTGAATTGCAGAGAGAAAAAAGGGGTCGAGGTTGGGGATAGGGAGAAGTTAGCGGAGAAGACGAGAGGGGAGTGGGCCGGTGAGCCCAAGAGGCCCAGGCACGACTTGAGAGAGAGGGAGAAGGATTGAGAGGCAGTGGGCGTGTAAGAGACTTTGAGGTATGGGCCTGATGTGAAGTTTGAAGAGAGTGAGAAGCAAAACTCGAAAACGGACTTGGTGGCGATGGCGGAGTCGCTGTGTTCGTGGTGGTTTTGATCACCCTGGAATTTCAAGGACTGCTTCATAGTGAATGATGGGGGTGTTGTTGCAACCACCGTGCTATGCAATAGACAGAAGATGACAACCACTGATCTTGTCTTTGGGCCAAACACTAATCTTTGGCTTTCTTTTATCAACAATTTAACCAAAAAATAAAAAATAAAAAAAATAAAAACATCTATTGCTCCGGTTAAGGCAATAACTGAGGCAAAATCTTACCATTTTATGCCTCGGTTTGCACCCGAAGCAAAAAGAAGTAGACTTTTTGTCTCACCTGAATATGCCTCGGTTCGAAAACCGCTGTCTATGGACAAAAATAACCGCTGTCATTTTCTCTTACTGTACTAGTGAACAATTCTAAATATTTGAGAAAAAAGATAATAATATGTGTAAAAAAGAAAAATTAAACTTATATAA
Source organism: Vigna umbellata (assembly GCF_029865625.1). Lineage (NCBI taxonomy): Eukaryota > Viridiplantae > Streptophyta > Magnoliopsida > Fabales > Fabaceae > Vigna > Vigna umbellata. Next base: position 53,688,130 of record NC_142167.1, on the reverse strand, counting down.
TTTATGATTTAATCAAAATACTCTTGTAAATTTCTAAAATTTTAATTTATTGTAGAATTAACAATCGAAATAATATATTTTTACCATAATGTATTTTAATTTTTCTATAAAAACAAATTATTCCCTAAAATTTTATCCGCCAAATGCAATATATATATAAAGCTAAAATATAAACAGGAATGGTTTTTAGTTGTTTTCTTCCCTTACAAAAGTTTACCCTAACCCAATAGTTTTTGAAAAATAAAAATAAACTAACAGGACAAGATCCTAAAGAACTAAACTCTGATATATTGTTTAATCTTATTATTTAAATGGATGATATACATTTATTTTTCTTGCGTGGGGTTCCATTTTTTTAAAAGCATTATTGCACACGCCATCGCTTAATTTTGAAAATTTTAAAACAATCTATTTATTAAAAATACGTGTATATTTTTAATGAAGGAATATCCATCTCAATTCATTTTAATTGAATTTAACCATGATATCACAATTCATAAATTAAATTGACATTTAGGTATTTCAAAAGTCGAAAAATGGTTTTGTAATGGAATGCAGTGTGCCGACTTTTGTTACATGTACATATATTGGGACCTACATAGTTACAGCTATATAATTCAAGAAAATAAAAATTATAAAATTGGTCTTTTAACACTAGATCAATAGACGTAACTCATATTCTTACATAAGGCTATTAGCTAAATAAACATAACAACAATCTTGAACTGACATGCGAGCTCTTACTACATTACAATTATGAAATACAATTGATGATCAACTAGTTATAAGTTGTTGGCAAGGCATTCATTTCCTAAATTAGCACATGTCAAAAGCATATAAATATCATATTTAGGCAATAACCCGTTCTGTTTATCAGCCCAATTGCTATCAATGCTATCCCTAATTTATTTTATTTGTTGAGTTATAGGATGAAAGTAAGAAATTGGAAAATTATACATAAATGTACTTAAGGATAAATTTTTTTAGTCTTATAGTGAACCACTACAAAAACATAACACGAAGAAAATAAGGTAATTGATTGTTATACAAAAGTGAGGAATTGAAGTAGGAATAAAAGAGAAGAAGGATTTGATCAAACAGATTTATACTAAAGATTCAATAAATCTAAATATGTCAAACAAGTACATATATTTAAGCATATTCAGATAATAAGAAAGAAAGCGAAAACAGAAAGACCGACCTCCAGCCATTGTTGTATGCTTACTTAACTTCTAGTTTCTGAACCCTTGCTCTTAAAACACGATGGTGATGTATATGAAGTAAAGAGTAGGTTCAGTGACTTGATTATAAAATTTCTGTAGAACTCCAAAAATCATCATAGAATATTTTAACGATAGAAAAGTTTGTTGCGGGAATCACAACACGTGCTATAATGAATATAATATCGTGCACGTGCTATAAAGCATGAATCAAGGAAAATAAAGTGGAAAAAAAAAACATAGATGAAGGCATATGCAGAAAATGGGATAATTTAGAAAAAAAGAAAAATATGTAAATTCAGAAAATTATGTCAAACACAAGACTCTTGATTAGGACGACAAAAAAATCCACGCCTGCAGATATCCACGGATAATTATTACTTGCGGGTTACAGGTAGCAGATTTTTTAATACCCGCTTATAAACAGGTCGGGTGTGGGTATTATATTATCTGTATCAGTAAAAAATAAAAATAAAAATATAATTTATATTGTATTAAGTTAAATTTAATTAAAATTAACATTAATTTATATTTCATAAGATTAAATATAATTAAAATTAAATTTTAACTTATATTTAATTTAATTTATATTATATTTTATATCCGCGGATATTTTTTAAACGGGTATCCATGCGGGTTGCAGGTCGGGTAACAAGTGAATTTTTTTTTGTCGGATCAGATTACGGGTAGACACTACTTATGATCAACCCGACCCGTTATCATTCCTACTCTTAATATTAATTGGTTTAAGCCTTACCTGACTGATGAGATTAATTAAAATTTTGTCACGGTGGGTTTAAATACATTATATTTCATGTAATTACTAGTGTAGCGAATTTTTTACATAATTTTGGATCCATCGTATATTTAGGTTGCATAAAAAAATTTTACACTTTATATTAATTCTGGATCCGTCATAGAAAGTGCAACTTTTGATGTCAGTTATGCACTCAACCGACAAACAAAATTAATCTTAATTTTTACTTCCTTATTTCACCATCTTCATCTATCTTTCTTACTATTCACTATGTCAAAAATGACTTTTTACACGACTAAAATGTGTATGAAAATAAATAAATAAAAAAGGAAAAAGAAAATGTGACCGCTGTGATAATTTAAATACATATGCTCATTATACATATTTATAAATTCGGTTATTATTTTCACATAATTTGATGTATATATAATTTGCCAATATGTATGCGAATTAAATGTATCCACTGTATGATGTGATATATCAGCGAAAGTTATGTGTAACTGAGATATTCAAATAATGTTAAGAAATATCTCTGAGGCATTTAATAAATTATAAGAAAAATCCACCCAGCATGGAGTAGTTGATGACCGTAGAACAACAAAAACAAGAAAATACTTATGAAGTACGAAAATAAGCAGAGAAATTTTCATTATGAGGATAAAGACTAAAATTGGAAAACGTTAAGAAAAGCACAATAATTCTATAAAGTTAGGTCTAAAATTATAATTTTGTAAATTTGTGATTAAAATTTAATTGCAATTAACATTTGTTAATGAATGAACGAAAACACTGTATTTATTAGTCTTACTAGTTTTTATTAGATTATTTTTTATCTTAGATTGCTATTAAGATTTATTAACAATTATTTCTTGTAAATAAAAATTCTCTTATATAATTTCTTTTATGACATAACTTTTAGTCTTTTATATTAATATAAAAATATTCTATGTTGAAAAGAGGTTACAAAATACAAGCAAGCATTTATATGAGGCATAGTTCATTAGATTGGAACGAGTAGTTTAAAAGTCAGATTCAAGCTTGATCAAAATTTGATCTTGCTTGATAGTCTTATGCACGACTTGAACCACTATAAATACTTGTATAAATAATGTTTGATTGTTAATGGAGTCTTAAATGTTGTTTAAATCATGAACGAGATTAGCAAATGAGATCAATTTTTGATGAAACTACGATCTGACTTTGAAGCTAATATTTCCAATAATTCTATGTTTCATTTTGGATCATTGCTTGAGTGAGCTTCTCTTAAAAGAATAATGAATCACAATGCATGCAATGATGAAACAACACATAAATTTTATTGTTCTAGTGGTCTATCGTGTTCCAAAGAAAGAATAAGACTAAATATTATTCATAAAAGTTTTATCTATTGCAAGTTTTTCTAAACAAAATAATCAGGTCATGTACTATGCATTTTCTTGTCTCGTTATTTTAACAAACTGTTACAAAAGTAGCACTAGTGTAATGAACGGAATTGGCACGGGTTAATTTTACTCATTCGCACCGGTTCTTGAACTGAAGCATATTCAGGCGAAACAAAAAATTGTAGACTCTTTGTCTCGGTTACGAACCAAATTATTTTGTCTGCCTCTACTGTCTCGGGTAGAACCTGAACCGAGGCAGTAGGATCTTTTTTTTTTCTTTACCGTGCTTAGATTTTGATTTCAATTCCAGATTCTAATTTCAAATACCCCAAAACTGAAAAACCTTAAAGATGAACAAGACCCGCGCTTGGAGAAAATATCCTCTGCAATCTGAAGACATAACCACGCTATTTCACAAACTCAGATAACAAATTGTTTCACAAACTCAGATAACAAAACTGGAACCCCAAAATTAGATGAATGACTGAAACCCTAAGTCGCAGAAACAAGAACAAAAATCCCAAATCTGAAAATGAAAAACATAATTCTCCAATTCTTAATTTCAGAAACCCTAAAATGTCAAATTGAAAAACGAGTCACTCCACTGTCGCCTTCCCCGCAACGCGCCACCGCCACCTTTGTCCGTCATCGCATCCCCATTCGCACTAACACACGAATACAGAGGAAGGAGGAGAAGGAAACTTGCGCCGCGAACGGCCAACGTCCTCGCGCAGTCGTCTCCATCGAAGACCTCGCCGCTATCAGAAGCGACCTCGCCGCGTCGCGCCTCACCGCTATCAGACGAGACCTCGCCGCGCCACGCCTCGCCGCTATCAAACATGACCTCGCCGCGCCGCGCCTCGCCTCGCCGCTATCAGACGTGACCTCGCCGCTATCAGACGCGTCCTCGCCGCGTCTCTCCACTCACCTCCATCACAACACTCTCCTGTACTTCCTCCTGGTCTGCGTTCAAGGGAAGAAGAGAAAGGGAAGAAGAGCAAGGGAAGACGAGAAAGGGAAGAGGAGGATCTGGACTCCTCCGAAACGAAAATAAAGCTGAACCCTTTATTAGGTCACGGGTTCAAGGCCTTTGGGCCGCCTATACTGCCTCGGTTCAAAATATATCCGAGATAATATAACCATACTGTTTCGGTTATTTAGTTTAACCGATGCCTATTATATCAGAAAATAAAAAAAATGAAAAGTATAATGGCAATTTTGAAAATATATTGAACCTTTATGCCTCGGTTTCTGGCTTAACCGAGGTAATAGACATCTTGCGTTTCGGACTTTTTTAAACCGAGGCATATAACTTTTATAAAAGTACGAAAATGCCACCGTGCTTTTATACGCTTCGGTTCTAGTAAAACTTAGGCGTATATAACGCGTTAAAATGAGGTTTTTTTACTAGTGTAGTTTTTCTTTTAGTTTCTTTTAACTTTGAAATGGACAAGAAGATCGACACAAAAAAAGTTTCTAATCCTGCTGTCTGCCATAATTAACAAACGTTGATGTTTTGCTATTTGTAAACCCTAAATTGACTTTTGATTGTTCTAAATCATTTTTAGCATTACACACACGTGCCCCTCTGCTCGAGACAAACTGAAATTGCAACTATGTCAGTAAGAAGCATCTAATCTAACGATTCAATTCCTAACTAGAGATTTGTTGTATAATTAGGGTTTTGATTTTTCTTCGTTACACTTTAAACTTTAGGGAATATCAAAGCTTGAGAGGCATGATTGTCCATTTTTCTTTGTTGAATGCCACTGTTACTTAAACTAAAAAGAAACACAATTATTAGTTTGGTGATTGGTTATGTGATTATGAATTCTCTGTTAAATATTTTTTATAAATTGCTATGACTTTAATTAATAATTACAATTTTTATTATTTGACATAGTATAAAAGTATATTTAATATTTTCTATACATTGTAAGACTAATAATTTTCATATATTTAAAGAGTGACACACAAGTATCGATAATTAATAGGTAATCAAACTTCAAGTGCTTATTGGAGCAATTTAATGAGTTTCTGAAAAAAACTATATCGCAAGCTATTAGATAGTTGCGAGTACATGTCAACACTATAATTGTGTTTAGAGGATGAACATAACACTTTTAGAGTGGGCAAGGTGTATGTTACTAAGATTTGTTTAACCTAAGTCCTTATAGGGAGAAATTGCAAACATTATATACTATTGATAAAGAAAATTTTATAATCTACTTTGTATTATATTGATGTTAACTCCTTGAAAAGTGTACCAAACTCCATAAGTGGTAAAATGAAAGTCTAAGCATAATTTTTTAAAGTGATTTGTATTTGTTGGGTTAATTGTAATTATTTACTAATTCAAGTTGTTAATAAGGACATCATTTGATTCAACTATTTGCAAGATACAAAATCAAGTTAAAAGCATGTAAATATTAAAGTTATAAAATGATTAGGGTAAGTATTCCCTAGTGTTAGACTTCATGAAACAAACTCAATGCAACAATCAGCACAATATATATATATATATATATATATATATATATATATATATATATATATATATAACATACTCAAACATTCACATCATAAACATACAAGCCTTAATTTCTTAGAGATAAATTCTAGATCTTTATATGAAAATACTAATCACTTAGCTATTTTAACACAAGATTTGCATTGAGAAAAAATGTTTAAAATCACCAAGAGATTAATTTTATGTCTAGAACCAAACATCTTGGTTGTTCTATCAATGTCTAGGTTTCAAAACATTTTCCAATGATTAGATAACACTAACTAGCATAGATTTTCCATCATGCACATGAATATTAAAGATAGAACACAAGAACAACAATCTACACAATATATATATATCTAACATACTCAAGCATTCACATTACAAACATACAAGCCTTAATTCTTTATAGGCAAGTTCTAAATACTAACCTCTTAGCTATTTTAACATAAAATTTGCATTAAGAAAAAATATTTAGAATGACCAAGAGAAAATTCTATGTCTAGCACTAAACCTCTTGGTTTTTCTATCAATGTATAAGTTTCAAAATATTTTCCAATGATTATACACCACTAAATGACATAGATATTTGATCATGCATGTGAATAATAAAGATAGAACACAAGATCATAAATAACAATATGAGTACACCTTTCGATCATAAAAAAATATCTCAATTATTTAAACTCTTAATTATAAGGAATATGAAAGGGAGATGAAGATTATCTCATATTCTAATGAAGTAGGGAGCATAATGTGTATAATATTGTGTAGTAGATCGAATCTAGTGCAGTCTATAAATGTGGTTAGCAAGTTCATGGAAAATCTTGGATGTGCTCATTTGGGAACTTTGAAGTGGATGTTGAGATATTTGAATGAACTCATATTGTATGAATTGATGTATGGACAATCTTCCCCTAATAGAGAAACTAAGGGTTTGTAGATGTAGGTTGTGCATGCAATGCTGACATTGAAAAGTCACTTGATCAATATGTTTTCACTATTTGGATTTATAATTTGTTGGAAGTCAATTTGCAATTAGTGATAATTTTAACTACTATTAAGTCTGAGCATATCATGCTGGTGGTATGAATGAAGGAGGCTAGATGTTTGAAGGCGATGATAAAATAGTTAAGTATTATGCATAATTGTATGACTACTCATTGTCATAGTCAAAGTGTAATACACCTAGTTAATAATCATATATAGCATAAGAGGATTAAAAACATTGGGTTTGGATTTCTCTTTCTTAGATACATTGTTAGCTTTATAGAGGTTATGACCATGAAGGTAGTGATAGCTTCAAACATTAAAACAAAGGAAGCTTCTTTATGTTTATTATAGGCCTTTTATGTCTTGTAAAGGTCAAACATTGCGAGAGACGTAATCTATGTCTGGTTATTTGCCTAATATAAATTTACATTGGACTATCAATAATCCCGACGTAACATCAGAGTTATTTATTATGTCGTAAATTGGAAGAGTTTAAAAACAACATACAAATATTTATGTCTGACTTTCATGGTGTAAGACGAAAGTTTATGTCGGTTGATGTTGTGTCAAATGCAAATTTACATATTTTTATGGACAAATATTGAGAAATAATTAATATTAATTGCCAATGAGTCCCACAATGAATGTGAAATAATTAGTTGAATACTTACTATAACTTTCAAAAAAATGTTCTCAAAGAGACTAACGTTCATAGTATGGAGCTAAGTAGACACATCTTTGTGAGTGAGTCATCCATGTTTACATATATTGTTGTATTTGGACCTTTGTGTTCCCAAATTTTTTTAGTGGCTTGAGACTGAAAACATCCGTAAAGTTATGATCAGCCTTACTCCATAATCATTATTTCCATATACTTATGATAGTGAATTATAAGTTAAATGTGGCAATTTCAATATGGTCAATACAAAGACACGTTACAAATTGCATGCATGATAGTTGGATGATAAAAAGATTTCACATTAGTTCTCCACCAACCACCTCCAATGCATCAACTAAGGAAATGTAAAATGGTACAACAACTTCAAGTCCAAATACTCTGAAGTCCTATTATAACTTTATTGGTCTTCTCCTCAATGTATAAATATGGTGAAAAGCTTTGAAAGAGGGTCATCCTTTACTTCTGCCATGTTATTTTCATCCATAGTATGGCCACGCAAGAACTTCTTTTGATGATGAGAGAATTGAAATAAACATATGCAAAGTTTAGTTCATGTATTTATAAATTATAACAAAAATTTACTAAAGAAGACAGTGGATTACCTGTTGTTGTGCAACATATGGAAAGATTTAATTTTTATGCAATACCACAAATGAGTCTATGGCTTCTCCTACGAAATTGAACCTTTGTACTTGGTAGCGAACTCAAGTATTAGGATCTCAAACTTTAGTTTGTTTGTAAAGGAACACCATGCATGGTTAAGCCTCCTTCCATTTGTCTTCCTATTACAATCACACATGGAGATCTTTATTAACATATAGCTCATACTAACTTGTTTGTTTATAATCTACAATTGAACAAAAGCCTTTTGTGATGACTTAAACTTAGTCAACAACTTTGTTGACTCTTTGAGTCAGTTATTTATCCCTACCTGGTAGTGTTTTCATATCAATAGAACTCCTTTATCTTTAAAGGGTTCATTTGATTTCAATAAAGAGAAACAATACAATTGAGTTCACACTTTCTCAAAGCTTGCTAACCAAAAGTGGCCATGAGATTACATCATAAAGCTTCATTTTAAACTATATATAATGTTAATCTATTTAGAATATTGATATCCTCACCATTGTATGCTTAGATGATGATCACACTAAATACATATCAGAGGAATTTCATAAGCGAAGAGAACGTCGAGTTCCTTAGAGTAGAACTTGTACACAAACATAAAATCTTCACTCGCATTAATTTGTTTCATATAAAGCTTATATTTGACATCACAAGTTTCAGTCATAATATTTGACTATTCTATCATACCACCAAAGGTAAACTCAAATAAATAAGTTGCAAGTTCCTAGAGTTCCCAAAAGTACTTTAGATTGATAATAGAATAAAATTTGTCATTGCCTTTCTTCTTGGCGAAAATGACTCAATTAGGTTCAACATCTTGTAACAAAGATCTTTCTATTTGGATCTTTCTAAAGAATCAATTATGACCACGCTAGGTGGTAGTATGGTTGGAATCACCATATGAGTGGTGAAAAGGGAAGTAGAAGAAAGTTCTTTTACATAGTCTTCCTTTAAAAAAAAGGTTAATACGACTTGATGATAACTGATTTCCAATCTCAATAACCTTTGTTTACAATATAATTATCATAATTCAAAAAATAAAAAAAAGAAAAAAAGGCTATTTGAGCGTACCTATTATAAAAGAAAGATGACAAAAGTAAATTTTTTAAAATGTTTACAGGTCTTGAAAGATAAAGAAGAATAGTGACCAATAACAAAACCAAAAAATGTTTAAATATATAGAACGATAAAACTATCTATCTTTTCAAATACAAGACCATTTTATTAAATAAACCTTAAATTTATAAATAAATATATGTTTTAGTTATAAGGCTTTATTAGAAGGATAAAAAAACTTACAAATATATATAATGATGTAAAAGCTTTTATTAAACTTTTCTCATTTACTATACTTATATATTCTATACTCGTATAATATTTTCTTAATTTAAGTGTTGAAAAATCTCGTACAAGCGAATGTTTTATTTATTTTTAACGAACAATACAACTTTCATATCATCAAAAGAATTAATTCAATATTTTGAAGAGAAAATCTTACGGTATTCTGTCAGAGCCCATTTAAAACACACTCAGGATTCGTTTTAGTGGAGTTCACGTGTCAAGAGGGGGGCTCGACACTCAGATGACGAACGCCAGGTGTTAAGCGAAGATGATTCGAAAATCAGATAGTGGAAGCCAGGTGTCAGCAGATGAGCGGACGCTCGTTTTTTACATTGGAAGGAAAACCTTGAGTTTCAGAAATCCACGTCATTCTCTGCATGCAACCTCTCCTCCAAACTCTGGAACTTTATTTTCTCCTCTTTCTCTCTAAATCTCCTTCATCTTCTCCCTACGAAATCTTCACAGTTTCTTCTCCGATCTCCATTCAGACACCGTAGAAGCACTTCCGGTGTCAAGAGCTTCCAGATAAACCGTTCGGTTTGTGAAGCTGAGCTGGTAAGTCCTTCTCTTCACTCTGTCGTTCGTTTTCCTAGACATGCAAACCCAGTCTTGGTTTCATGCGTTGATCACCAGTCTCCAAATGAGTGGTTCTGAGAGTGTTTTGGTTTTACTTGGTTTAGTTAGAAAATTGTCGAGCATTGAGGGTAGAAGAACTAGTAGTGGTGTACTGTGTTCTGCCTCTGTGAACGTCAGTCACACTCAAAGGTAAGGGAAGCTTATCTAATTTAATTTGTATGTTGTTGTATTGCATGAACGTTCGTTGAGTTGCTAAATTAAAATGAAGCATGATTATTGAGATGTTTGACTATATGAAATATGATGGTTGCTATGTTTTGATGTATGAAGTATATGAAATTTACTATGATATGAATGTATGAAATTATGAAGATATATGGTGAGAATTGAATTGAGATAAATGATTTCCAAGTATAAATTTCCCCTATGAAAGAGTACGTTTGTCACTGAATGATCCTTGACCGTTCAGGTTTTTCTAGTGAACTTGGTTGGAATTGGATTCTATCATTTGGGAAGAATCCTAGTTGAGGACGAGCGTCTTCGTATAAAAAAACTGTGCATGAGCGTTCGGCCAAGCATAATTGTTTCTTGGTATTCGGTTATAAACTTCAGTATATATATATATATATATATATATATATATATATATATATATATATATGTATGTATGTATGTATGTATGTATGTATGTATGTATGTATGTATGTATGTATGTATGTATTTGTATATTTTCGTTTGTTCTTAAACACTATTCCAAATCGTATATAATTATATTTATCAAGTCCTCTACTATAAGTTTAGTAGTGCTCGGTCTTACACTAAGCGCTCGTACTGAATATATCTCGGTCTTACACCAAGCGCTCGTACTGAGTAGTGCTCGGTCTTACACCAAGCGCTCATACTGAGTAGTATTCGATCTTACACCAAGCGCTCATACTCGTTTCTTTTATAATCTATCTTGATGAAAATAACGTTCATCCAACTTCAATAGAGTTTTCTCTCTACCGTGCTCGGTCATTGACTAACATTCGAATTTCTGGATGTAAATTCAAATAAGTAAGTATTTATAAGCGTACGATTTAATCATGTGAATTCTTCTAAGTATTATTCTTTGAAGTGTCCGTATTCATTGGTTTCAGCCTAGAGTCTTAGCACTTGGCATGTTCTTTATGGTGTTCGGTTTGAGCTCTCAAGAGTCAGTTCATACAGTCCGGGTGCACGAACGTCGTAGCTACACATATTTCATACAGTCCGGACAGTCAGTTTAGTATTAGGCTTTGTATGAACGAATGATGAATTTATCTTGTTTGGTTGATTGTGTGAAATATATGTTTATACATGAATTAAATTATATAAGCTTACCTTATTTCCTATCTTGTCATGTATTTCCGTTCGTTCGTCTTTGTCATTGCGATGATCACCCTGTGGGTTGGAGCAGAAGGAGAAGAGTTGCTGGAAGAAGCATTGGAAGAGGCGCTAGAGGAAGATAACTTAGTAAAGTTAGAAGTTAAGACCGAGTAGTAGAACCGTTCGATCAATAGTAGTCTGATAGTAAGGTGGTTGCTCGATCACCTTTTTCCCTTTGCTTTTGTTTGCCCGTTCGGTATAGGCTTTTGTAAACCGTTCGGTCATAATTATTTATGACGTTCGATTTTTAATTTTCTAGCCTTTTTGTAAGGTCGTTCGGCCTTAACCGTACGTCCTATCTTTTGTAAGAATTGAGCTGTAATATTATTATATGTAATCATTCTATTATATGGTTTTACACTGTATTTTTAGAATGTTACATTTACTACGCCAATCTCGATAAGAACATTTTATATTTTAATTTTAAAATAAACAGCAATTAAAATATAGAGATAGTAGAAATAACAGTATTAAAATACATTAATGAAATAACTTCTGGCAGTCACCACTATTCATTCATTGAAAAGGTAATTAAAATATATCGATAAAGAAAATTTGTTGCAAAGAAATTTACACGTACTACATGTCAATATTAAATTCAAAGAAAAAAGGAAACACTTTACGAATAGGACAGGATTTTAGGTACCTTTCAACTTTTGTCATTTTCAATAATATTTGTGATGATTCTGTATGTACGTGACAACATTTCAACCATCTACAAGATACGTTTGTATGAATACCTACATATTAAAAAATTACAATAATAAATATGATCACACATGACATGTCAAATGAAAAGACTTCTATTGCGAGGGAATATTAACAGTGAATCTTAAATATAAACTAAAATTATTAGAAGTAAAGTTTGTGAGAATTAGTATAGGATTTGATTGATGTGATAGATTTTAAAAATAAGTTTAATTGATAGAAATTAAAGATTACCAAAATGCCCCTAGTTATAAAAATAATATAAAATGTTATTTATAAATGTTATATTTAATTGTAAAAATGTTTATAAAAAAAATTATGAATAATTTATAAAATTAATGTTTAAAAATTATAAAAATTAAATAATAAACTTATTTTTAATAAATTAAAAAATATAATATACCTAATTTTATTAAGATTTAAATTTTTTTAAATTATAATATTAAAATAATTATAAAAGAAACTGAAAAATAAGTTTGCATAATAAATATAAAAAAAAAAAGAAATCTGTAACCGGTTACGCGTTTGCGTAATCGGTTACATGTGTGCCACCAAAATTAATAAGTTCCTGTAACCGGTTACATGCTTCTGTAACCGGTTACGCCATCCCCTTCCAGTGCTTCATACCCCTGTAACCGGTTACGACTCTCCTGTAACCGGTTACGCTCCTTGTGTTACGTATCAAGTGAAGGGCACACACGACTTTTCATCAACAATCCACGCAAATCTCTTCAGTTTTGCGAGTGATGAAAACTGAGTGTGTCCCGTAAATCCGTCCTCAATGATCCGTTCATTTCAGCTCAAACGAACAACCATACATTGGTAAATCGTCGCTCTCAAATTCGCATGAACAGTACAATCTGTTCATGCGAACACAGGCTAAAGGTTGAAATTATAAAATAAACTTATGTGACATTTTTAAATGATTATGATAAATTTTCATTTTAACTACTCTGTATGTGCAATTTAAATTACGCTTGCCACCCTTTATTGTTATTGTATTATCACCTAAATCACTTGAAAGACTCTTCATGTTAACTTGCGTAACTTTTTTTAAATACATTTTATATGATTTGTTTGCACATATTTCTTTGATTAAATTTAGAAAAATAATTTTATCTACCTTAAAGTAAAAATTACATATTACCTATCTGTCAACACCCAATTTCGTCCGGATAAATAAATAAATAAAAATAAAAAAATAAAAGAATAATAATTAATGGTGGGTAAAAAGGATAAAATAATAACAATAATACCAGACACAATATTTTTGAAATGTTAGTTTAATATGGTAATAATTTGAATCAATATTATGCTAATAATTATAAACAATAATTAAAATAGTATATAAGAGGAAAATATGATTTTAAAATTGGACAAATTTTCTAACAATAATTATAATCAATGTCTTGAATATTATTTGATTTCTTTTTCTTGGAACCAAGACATTTTCTTTTCCTATTTTTTTCGTTATCAATTAATTAACAATTAAGGGCAAAATTATAATATTAGAATTAGTCAATTTCTTTCTTTTTCCACCATTCTTAAATAATAAAAAAATACGAGATCTTTGAAAAAAATGTCAATATTGTTAAACCAAATCTTTATGGGGTTCGCTTTTCAAAAATATAAATCTATATAAAGAACTACGCGATCCCTGATTGTCCATCATAAATGCATATACGTAGGAGCAAGGCAATCCTTCTCGATTTTATAAAACAAAAAAAATATTTTTGTTTCTTAATAGTTTCTTTATTTTTTTAAGGGAAAATTAAACATTTATCAAAACCACGTCAACCTTATACATTTAATTACAGGTAGTAGGGTGCTAATATCTTCCTTACTCGTAACCGATTCCCGAACCTAAAATCTAGTTTGCGCAGACCATGCCTTATTTTTTTTGGTTTTCCATAGTTTGTCCATAATAAATTATGGTGGCGACTTCCAAAACTTTTTCTTAATCCCGTTTATTTTTCGGCTCGCCATCCCGTCGCAATCCTGGTTGCGACACTATCTTTTATGGATTTTAATGTATATAAATTTTGTTATAATTATACTTGTTTTGAGTCCAAAGTTATTCAATCTAACCAAATTTGAATACATAATATATTTAGTAAATGTATAGTATGATCGTCTGGTCAGCAGAAGATCAGAGGGTTCTGTTTATGTAGAATTTTAAGAGCTAGTCAATTAGTCGAGCGGTCGGACTAAACGAGGATTAATACTAAGGATGATTAGGTTAAAGCTAATCAAAATCATTACTAGTTTGGCCGTAATTAGGTTGATGCTAATCCGAAATCCATTCAAAAATCTATAAATACATGTTTGAAGTATTATAGTAGATTGGTTACATTTATTACGCATTTACTGCAAGTATCACCGAATCCTTTTGACTTTGGCATTGAGTGCCTTCTGCAGGTAATTCCCTAATCTGACCGAATGGTATAAAGTACGAAGTAAAAGAGAAACTTTGACTTGAGCTTGAAGTCAAAAGAAAAATCAAGGGAAGGAGTTGACCTCAATCCCACGAACCAAAACAGTAACGTATTCGATTAAAAGTTGATCTACTTATTAAAGACTCTAAACATGAAAAAGAAAAATAATTATTATTCACCTCTACTTGAAATATAACATTTTAAATCAGTCATTTTGAACATATTATATTGATTTTGAACCCTATGTTGATTACACCGATGTAATAAGTTGAACATCCTTGGTTCTATTTAAAATGATGTAGTATTCAAACACAAAAAAAAAATGTTGAAACCCACATGCAACAACGCAAAAATCATCACCACATTTCACCTTTAATAAAAATGGTAGAGAACGAAGCGGTGTGGAGGTTTGTGCGTTCATCAAACCTCTATTCAATGCTGAGGTAGAATTTCGTGGGTGGTCTCGCTCTTGTAGCACCAAGTCTCCCGTGTCAAGCTCTTTGCGAATTAGAAAAATCATCATTGCACTTCACTTTCTTCGACGATGGCAGAGAGCGGAGAGGAACAGAGGTTGGTGCCTTCTTTAAACCTCCGTTCAAGGTGGAGGTAGAATCCTGTGGGTGGCATCACTCTTGCAGCACCAGGTCTCGCGTGTGAGGGTCGTAGTAGATTGAAAAAATCACCACTATTTTTGGCAATGGCAAAGAGTAGAGTGAGGGTAGAAAGTGCAACAAAAGTGATGACCAGAGCAATAACAGTGAGCATATAAGTGGTGATAAACACAACGATTTTGATTTGGGAAAACCTAAAATGTGGAGGGGATGTTGTGTGTGACTGTAATTTAGAAAATAAAGGAAAGAGTAGAACTTCGAAACGACGGAGATGAGACACCAAAAGAGCAAGGTCTGTGAGGGATGAGAACAACGATGAGAGAGAGGTTTACGAGGGTGATAGTGAGCTCACAATAATGAACGAAATCGGAGGGAGAGAGGTTCTCAATGCGCGAAAACGAAGAAGCGCGAAAACGAAGAAGGTAAACGGGAGACCAAACACCCTATTTTGAATAAAAAGAAATACTTTAGTTGTGTAAAATCTTAGAAAATGATATTTTAGAAGTGATGGTAGTTTAAAAATAGTGAGACTTGATTATTTTAATATTAAATTATTTATTTATAAATAGTTTTGTTATAAACGAGTTTCATTATTTTAAAACGTATCATCTCTCTAGAAACCACTTTTCTAGAGTTCTCTACCTTCTCTTTAAGAGTTCTGACTCCAGAGTCATCTCTTTGACAATCAAGAGGTGTCTAATCGATCACGACGATGAGGTCTATATTTCGAGCTGATCACTTTCTGTCTAGAGCAAGTAATTTTTACCCCTGTTTCTATTTGATTTCAATCTGTGATTCTGTCCAAGAATCCTCCTTTGCATGTAGCTTTTTTGTTTTCCCTTTTATTGTTGGTTAAATTGAGGTCATAAGGACTTTGTCCGATCATCCTTTGGTGTTTCATAGGTTCGTCTAGAGTTTCCTTGCGTTTCAAGCAATTGGCAAGACGTTTTGAAAGTTGGGGCAATTTGTTTAGAGGTAAGGGAAGCTAGTATTGTTTTTAGAATTAAAATGTTTGAGTATGAAAGGATGTTTAATTGTTTATGAAATAAATGCATGTGGTTGAATTGTTTTGTTAAAGTGGTATTTATGAATTTCAAGTGCTTTGGAATGTGGATTCTTGATTAGATGATGTTTGTATGATTTGCTAGTTTAATTTGGAACCCAGTCTGGTTTAGAATGTTGTTGTGAGATGTTGAATGTTGTCCAATCTGTTATGGTATTGAGGAAGAGTCTTTTACTTGAGTTTTTAAGCTAAAAAGGGGGTTTTAATAGGTGAATTTGAGAAACAGGGGTTGGTGTGAGAGAACAACTATTCTAGGACAGTTATGAAGTAACTTGAGACTTGTTAGAAATGTTTTATGATTGAAAAAGTTTATGGAGAAGGGGGTGATCCATTGTTGAAGAAATGAAGTGTTTTTGAGTAAAAAAGGGTTTTGAGTAGTGAAAATTGAAGGTAAGAGGTGGGGACTTTTTTGGACAGTTAGGAGTTGATTAAGAACCTATTATGACTTGTCTAGGCTGTTAAAAGATGAAAATATGGAGTAGAACCATTTATGGGCATGTTGGACAGAGTTATTAAGTGTTTGTGGTAAAAAAAATGAGGTTTTGTATGGTGAGATTTTGAAACAACAAGTTTTGGAGTAAACTAGGATGTTGGAGTGACTTATTTGGTGTATTATGACTTGTACATAATGTTGGTTTGCTGATAAGGAAGTTAGAAAAGGTGGAATTGAGTTTGGGTAGCTTAGGTAAGTGATATTGGATTTTGGATGGTCATTTTGAGTTAGAAGTATGTTTTCTAAGGTTTCTACTTGTTTGGAGGGTCATAGGGGTCTTTAGAAGTTGGGAGTAAAGTGTGAAAAGTGAGAAAATATGCCATGTTCTTACTAATAGTGCTTGAGTGCCCAAACAGGGCGTTGAGTACCTATTTCTAGTGGCCAGGGCGCTGAGCGCTAGCTGTTGGGCGCCCGATCGCTATTAAGCGTCATTGCATCAGTTTTGGGGAGTTTTCAAAGTTTTGGTTATTAGTTTTGGACGTTCTTTAGGTTTTTTTGGGAGTTTTGGACCCTTTCGGAGTTGTTGACGAGGGTATTTCTAGTGACTTTTAAGGATTTCTAGGGTGTTTATGGTTGTTTAATGTATAATCAAAGCTTTCATGTGATAATATGCAATGTTTGTGTTATGTTTGTGTTATGTGTGTGTCAATATATATATATATATATATATATATATATATATATATATATATATATATGATTATGAGAGGGATATGTTAATGATGAATATGTGATTGATTATGGGAATGATATATATTCCATGATCCTCGCAGAGAGGTTACATGCACTAGTGCAAAAACAACATATAACGTCTCGAGTTCAACATCTAACCACTCAATAGCCAATGTTAAAAATGACCGGTGACAATTTTGTAAATAAATGCAAATATTAAACATCATTTATAATTATAATTCGTCGTAAAAAGATATAAAAACGTCGAATGCTTCAACGTTAAACGTGAAAAGGTTAGTGAATTCAATAAAAAATTGAGCGGGAGATTGAAAATTCATTCACTTTATCTTAGCGCGTGAGACCCTTTTTCTGTGCTCAAACTTTTCTCGAACGAAGTTTGACGACCATCATATGTAATCTTTCTTTCATTTGATACAAATGCACGTTAATCAACTACTTTAGGTATGATTTTAGTTTTGTTTTCACCGATTATTTTCGTATTCTTGTCCTTCATAGGCGCATTTTGTTTTCTCCCTCACTAGTGGCAACACTTTATTCCGATGAACCCACCTTTTGAAGGTTAGTTTTCGTTTTCGTTTTGAAGAACTTATTTGTTGAACTTGTTTATTGTTTGATTGAACTTGTTTGTTGTTTGATATTGTTATTTGTTGTTGATTCTATATTATCGTTCATAGTTCTGCTTTTCAGGTCTCGTAGAGTTGTAAAAAAGGATTACAATTAATTAAAAAAATTGATTAACATCGTAGATTGACAAAATTCAACCTCAATTTAATGTCTCCCAATATAACGTTGTTCTCGAATTCGACGTGAAAGGCTAAAAATATTCGACGTTGTACACTATTTTTATACTAGTGATGGTGGTGCCCTGTGTTGTTATTGTATGAATGTACGAAACTTTATACGAGGAGTTTATCCTGACGCTCTTAATAACCCCAACTCAAGTAGAGATGGTTGGTTATGTCATGAAAAGAAGCAGGAGGTCAAGTCTAGAGACTTTACCTTGGCCAAAGACATTTAGGGACTAACCTTGTATGGTAGCTTGAGGTGGGTCACTTGTATTATCATTACAAGTGCATAAGTTATTTTAGTTCAACATTCATACTATATTCGGATGAGCCAAGTCTAAGGTGTTGTAAAAAGCCGACATAATCACGAACAAAATTTCCTAAGGCGTGTAGTTTCACTATCCTTAAGGACTTATCTGCGCTGTATTGGGTAAGTCCCCTAGGATACAACAGGAACTTCCCAGAATATTTATGAGGATCTCAAAACTAGCAAGGATCTCTCAAAAGAGTATAAAAATAACCCATAATTTTCTTAAAAGGAGAGAGAGGAGAGAATGAGAAAATGAGAGGATGAGAGAAATAGTTTGATATATTTTGGAATGAAAATAGTTGCTCTATTTATTGAACATATAAAGCACCTTGCTATAAAGAAAATGATCGTTGCAGCTTTAAAACAATTGAACGTTGCATCCATAAATTTTCTGAATATTGGAGAGAACGTTACTAACCTAACGTTCTTTTGCAATAATTAATAGATTATGTGATATAATTTGGGATTTATGCTTTATCATGTGTGTAATATAATGTATGATTGAATTTTTATTATAATTATGATGAGTTGTTTTACCACTAGCTTACTCTTACTTTTGTGTTGTGTGTTGTGTGTTGTTTTCTCTTTGTGATAATCATCTTAATGGTATGAGCTTAGGGGTACAGTCTTTTCAGTTGTTCCAAGAAGAGATGAGAGGAAAGTGAATGGAAAGTCAGATGATTCTCCAAGTGTAAATCTTATCTTTTGTAAGTTTGTTATTTTATAATAGTTCTATTATATATATGTGTATATATATATATATATATATATATATATATATATATATATATATATATATATATATATATATAATATTTTACTGTTAAAAATAGGATGTTGCATTTCCTCATTAAAAGATATCTTTAAAAAATATATCACATCAATTAACTAATGTTATATCATTTATAGTATCTAGAAAAATACTAAGACACGAAAAAGTTATATGATTTCTTTCAAAACCAATGTATATCTTTATTTTGGGCTTTTAATGTCTTATCTCTGTCCGACGTCTATACGGGTGACGTTAATGAGACGTCGGGGGTCCGACGTCTATATAGACGTCCGATCCATACAGGTCCGACGTCTATATAGACGTTTGACACTATAGATCAGACGTCTAAAACGTTGTCGTATTTGATTGCATCTAAAACGTCTCGGGTTGCTCCTAGCTCCTGGTGATACGAGTTTACAACTTTATATTTTAGTTGAAGAGAATGTATTGTACTTTTTTTTGTATTGGATGGTTTTAAAAACGTAGTGGAGAGGAGTCCAAAACGCAAGAAATTGCCGACCAAGAACGTCGCCCAAGGATACGAGCAAAACTACACCAAAACCTAACGAAAACGTATTTCAATCGGTTCAAATGAAAGATAATTAATCAAAGAGTGATGTAATCGGAGTAAAATTAATTTAAAACGGTGCAAAAAGTGAGAAAACGAACCTGAAAAATGTAATATGTAGAGAGAAAACGCGAGGAAGAAGATGAACATTAAGTGCGCGTAACTGCTGCCTCGCGTTCACAGTGTTTTAATGCAACCGTATAGACGTCGGTTCCCCCCACATCAGACGTCTATATGGCTGTAGAAGTCGGATTGGCGGGATCAGACGTCTAAATGGAGTTAAAAAGTGACTTTTTAGATTTCAAAAATGAGTATATAGACGTCGGTTCCCCACATCAGACGTCTATAAGGCTGTAGAAGTCGGATTGGCGGGATCAGACGTCTAAATAGAGTTAAAAAGTTTCTTTTTAGATTTCAAAAATGGGTATATAGATGTCGATTCCCTCCACATCAGACGTCTATATGGTTATAGACGTCGGATTGGCGTGATCGAACGTCTAAATGGAGTTAAAAAGTGACTTTCTAGATTTAAAAAATGAGTATATAAACGTCGGTTTCCCCCACATCAGACGTCTATATGGCTGTAAACATCAGGTTGGCGGGATCGAACGTCTAAATGGAGTTAAAAAGTGACTTTTTAAACGTCGGTTCCCCCACATCCGACGTCTATATGGCTGTAGACGTTTGTTCCCTCCAGAACAGACGTCTATATGGTTGTTTTATTTACAAAAAATGTCACCGGTCATTTTTTACGTTGGATATTCGAGGATCGGACGTCTAAAGGTGACGTTAAAAGGCTTTTTTGCACTAATGACATTAGTCATGAAAATGAAGGTAAAGACAAATATACACTAAACTAAACGTGTCATACTTATTCTTATTCTGTTGTATATATTTTATTCAAATTCATATACATTTTATATTATTACAAATGAAAATCAACATGTAAATTTTACAATGACTTCAACGACTTATCCACTACATTTTCAAGGATTTATTCATAGCAAGATCTCCAAAATACAATAGTTTCTTCCCACTAATATGGAATAACTGAATTCTCAAGTTTAGGGAACAGTAATTTTATAAATAATAAAAGAGATAAGGGAAAACTACATCTAATTGAATAGGTCAAACCAAACATTTATTTTAATAACTTCTATAAAATATTTATTTTAAAAATTACTAATGTTAATTTAGTTAATAAAACAAAAAATCATAGATATATATTTTTTTAAACATACGCAATATATACAATAATTTCCAACGGTATATAACATGGAAGCCAGATCGGCACATGCAAGGAAAGGTTGGTTCACTTATTGTGTAAAATAATTTTCTTCATAAAAAATATAAATATATATATATATATATATATATATATATATATATATATATATATATATATATATATATATATATATGTGTGTGTGTGTGTGTGTTTTTTTCTATATTTTTTATATTAAATTTAAAGCTCCCCCTCTCAGTGGAGAAAAGTAGTCTTTTCTAATCAAGCATGTTAAAAAGGCATGAAACCCGAAAGACCTTTTTCTCTTTTACAAAATATTGTCATTATCAATTAAAATTTATTTAAAATTTGAAAAACTCGTTAAATAACAAACATCAAAACTACAAAATTCCTAATTTCTAATAAAATTCAACTGACAAAAATAAAAAAAATAATTTGGTATAATATTTTACTCTCATGTCTCTATCTCTTTTATGGTAAGCATGAATTGATGCATGCGCATGACAACCTTTGAAGCAACTGAGTCGGTCAATATTCTCCCATCGCAAGAAAGAATTGAAAGAAAACTACAAAAGCCAGTAACTCATAATTAGCCAACTAGAAAACAAAGCATCTTCACCTATACCGAACCATGCATATATTAATCTCAATAAGACATCTTGTCAAATGTCAAAACAAGAATATTACTATGAAGAAAAAAATATATAGATATAAGTTTTTTATTTATCTTTTTAATAATTAATAAATGCTTTTGTTTGCATGGTTAACAGCTTGAAATGTTTGTTACGTATGGTATTAGGGTTCTATCAGAAGTATTAGCTTTGTTCCATGTGGCAAATTTCTACTACTTGAAGAGTCTATACGTCACCATTTGCAAACAATGACATTAACCCACATGAGTGGATAAAGTTTGCTAATTAATTAGAGAGAGAGAAATATAGGAAAACACCCTTTTCATGGCTAATTGGATACAGCTTTGAACCACAATAAGAACAGTATATATCAATAATGATAATAAGGACCACATATATACATAGTGGATGCATGAGAAACTAGCTAGTTGAAAACGTATGAGACCTATAAACCACTAAGAAAATAGTTGAATCCCACTTCTCTTCATAATGAGTACTATAATCTAAAGCAAAATATTAGTCTCGATGAATTAAAAGTGAATCTTCTTTTCTTTTCTTTGTTTTTTTTTCTAAATTTGTGATTTAAAAATTATTATTATTATTTTGTTTTGCTAGTAAGACATTGCTTAGCAATTAAGAGTCTATAATACAAACTATTTTGATAAGTTAAAAATGAAGGAGCCCTAGGATCCCTAAATAGCCTATGGGGAGGTGGAGTAGTACAATTTATAGGTAGGGGAACATCATAGTAATCACCTTTAAACAATGCAAGAACTAAACAGAAACATGTTTAAGGACACAATGGTGTGGTGGGTATGGATATAGACAACCTCTTTACAACTAAAAAGCTAGTAATGATAATCTTCACATGGACCTCACATGCTCTCTATATGGATTTAATATAAACACACTACACTACATTACTTGACCAAGTTAGTCTTTCAAATTGTCCTCATTGCTGTCTTGTGGGATGGAACTATAGAGATTACACATTCTCATCACTTCATTTTTCTTCTTTTTTCGTTTTTCTAGATATTTTAGTTTTAAATTGAGTAACAAAATTAGAGTAAGATTGAATTTTGATCCAAAATCATTCTTTTTCATGTTTGGATGAAGTAATTTAAGAAAATAATTCATTTATTTCATCAATTTAAAATTTCTTAAAATAAAATTATTTGTTTAGATAAAAAAATCAAGAGAAAATTAAAATTTAGGAGGTTTTATAAGGTATTTCAAATAATAAAATAATAGAATTTAAAATTAATTCAAAAAAGAAGAAAAGTGGAATTCTACAACTAGTCACTTTTTTCTTCATATTATATATTACAAAAAGTTATTTTTAAATATTTATATTTAATATATTTTTTAAAGTTTAATTTTAAAATTTTATATTTTAAAATAAATATTTTTAAAATGAAATTTTATTTTAGAAGAAAAATTCAATAACTTTATTCAAACAAAAAATTTGAAATGTAAAATATTGTAATTATTCTATCCAAATAATATATTTAAAATATAAAAAGTGTATTGCAAGCAATTCAAATATCATGCATTTGAATTTATTGAAATTATAGAAATCTCTTATATAAACACAATGTCAAGTTTGAGTTGTAAAAGAAAATTCCGAAGAAATTTACACATTAAGACAATAAATAAATAAACCATAATTAACTTTATTAAGTGGAATAAAGTAGTATCTAATAGTTGGTAGACACTAATATATAATTAATACTTTTATTGATAATAGAACATATATTTTAGACAATGGTGTCTACCTTAGTTAATATATAATTAGTTATTTAGTGTTAATTTGGATAAAATGAAAATTAATTACATTTAGTGATATTAGTTCTGTTTGCTTAAACCTTTTTTTTAAAATGTGTTTTAAATAAAATTATTACTTCTTTTGATTTTTTTTTTATTTTTAACGTGATTAGGGAAACTTGTATATTTAAGAAAGGAAGAAATAGAAAAAGAATAATGTCTTGATTTCTTCTAAAAATGGCATCGAGTTTATTTGTATAAGAAGTGTATGGTGGGAAAATGGAAATTATTTAAAAGAAGACATATATGTATTATATGATTTTTAATGGACAAAATAATCTTCTAAATTCTTCAGGAATTCACGATACTTTTCTTTGTCTCTCTTTTTAATCAGTGTTTAATGTTTTCTTCTTGAGTATCACACGAAGTCTTTCCTTAACGTTCTAAATGACAACACTATAATCTTTGTCGTTGTTGCACCAATTCTAGAAGTTGTGTTACTTCTCTTCCATTTTCTTCTCTTTTAAGTGCATTTTTTTTATCCATGGTTTTGGGTTTCTTTCCCAAATTGCAACACATAGGAGATAAAGCAAAATAGAACCTAGAAGAGCAATGTATAGGAGTGAGGGCAATTCAAAGAAGATGTTTTAGGTTTGTGTGAGGAATTGATATTGACTGAAACTGAGATATATTCTTCTTGTATTTCTCATGGATGGATTCTTGTATTTCTCATGGATGGAGGTTAATATTTATTTAATATGATTTGAGAATGTATGAAAATCGTAGATCTTAAAATTCTATAAACTAGTTTTTTGGAATTGAAGTAGGAAGGTACACAAACTACAATTCAAGATGCTAATTTAGTTTGTATATCTCCAATCAATTTTCTAAGAAAATAATTTTAAATTTGAAACTCAAATTTCAATTATATGGTCATGTTTTTCACTTCATATTTATATTAGAAAAAATAAATTCATTACTTACACAATACTTTTAAAACAAATTAAAAACGACTTTCGAAAACAGTTTTAAAATTGTTGTGATTTTAGTTATTAAAATTGTATACCTTAAAAGACATTTAAAATCGTAGTCAATAAATTTCATTTTAACAACAGTTTAGTAGAAAATTATGGTCAAAATGCAAAGTATTTTTATTGTCCTTAAAATGATAAATTAACAAAAAAAAACTATTTTCATAATTATCATCATTTGGATTTATCAAAATGCTTAACTTTTAGAGTTATTTGGAGATATCACATCACCTACACAGACCGTTCTTTGTGATTATATTTATTTTCTTATTGATCATCTTTCACCATGTGTGAAATTAAAGAAAAACATTAGATAAGTGAATAATATTTTTAAAATTCTTTACAAAGGATTTCTAATGGAATTTTAGAAGATATATAATACAGATAAAATGTTTAGATGTTGGTTTTTATAAAGGGTGAGTATGAAAAATGTTCCAAAGAGCAAAGCAATAAAATAAAGATTTTATATTGGCTCACTCAATTCTAAGTTACGTTCAGTTCTTTCTTAAGAACTCTAAATGGATTTCACTAATCTTCAATAAGATTACAAGAGTTTTACCTCTTCAGGTTAACAACGAGTATTAACGTCTGTCCTGGTTCACCTAGTCAACACGACTAGTCTGAGTTTAACAACTCTTGGTATATAAGTATTCTAATCACTTATGGTTCAACCCTAGACAATATTGTCAACACTCTTTAACTCGACTGAGCAAAACATCAAGTGTTTTAATTCTCTTTAAAATGTATAACACAATCAGTGTTATGAGCAAATCCAGATTAGTAACTCTCAAGGAGAGGATAAAAACAATACAATGAAATATGAGATTTTGTTAAGGTTCTTTCTCATAGAAAATTTAGCTTCAGACGATATAGAGCAACAATAAGCTTGTTTGAACATTCACGAGTTCACTATATTATCTCTCTTATCTTCTCTTCAAACTTTCGTCTATTTATAGCTTTCTTGAGAAATGACCATTAGATAGATAAGTTAACTTCATGTAGACTTGGTAGCCTTTTTAGGTGACAAGTCAGACTGAATTCTACTTTGCAGAGGTACAGTGCTTTGTCATAGCTTTTAGCAAAACATAGCTTATATGATATGTCAGAGCAGAAGTCTTCAAGGGAAACATTCCTAGAATTTTCTTCATATCTCTCAATGTTTTTTTCTTGTGTGCAATGATTCTAATAAAGTCTTTGTACTTTTTGTGATATGCACAAATATCAAAAATAAAATATACAAACATCAAAATACTTTATTGTACATGCATTAAATATTTTGAATGTTGATAAGTGTTAAGTTATATCGTGTGTTCAAAACATTTTATCATTTGTCAACTTATTAATAAATGTATCGTTTAGTAAAACATTCAACATATGATTATCAGATGGTATAAGACATTAGATGCTTTATATTCAAAAACTGTTTGAGATTTGTAGCGTTTAACGGGTTTTTGTTAGATAATACTTTCATAAGACGCTTGCTTGAATTCACACTGTCCGAATAAACATATTTTAAGCTTCAGTGTTAGCATAAAGATAAACACTTCTTTTAGTAAGCCGCTTTCTTGTAAAACGTTGTTTGTAAAACACTATTTATAACACATATAGTCTTTTAGATGATTCTTTAATAAAACACTTTCTTTCTTTAGACGTTGTTAATAAAACTTTGTCTATAAGATAATATAGTCTAGAAAACGTTATATAAGCTTGTTTTTATATAGAAAAGATGTTCCAAAATATTTTTCTCTTAGATGATATTTCTTTAAAACAAACTTTCATTTAAAGTGATATTTCGTTTAAGAATTTTGTTAAACTTATAAACATGAGTTACTAGACGGTCTAATCTTTAAACGATCTTGTCTTAACAACGTGACAATTTACACTTACGACATCTTTTTAACTTTTCAAACTCTTTTCTATATAAAATATAATCGTTAGGATATGAGATGTATCTTTTTATTTTTCATACCATGAAACAAAGTATTTGTTTTTTGCTCAAATTTCAACTGGGCAGTGCATTCTCTTCTAAAAGCTTTTCCTTCTACAGTTGAAGGAATTATCTGAATTTTTTTTACACTTCATCCGTCTTCAAATTTATGAACTTCAATATTTAATATTTAATGTTATTGATAATCATATAAAGTTGGTTAAATGAGGATATAATTAATGGAGTATATGCATCGATCAACATATTTTCATATATTTCTTTAGTTTAGTAAAGAATTTTGCTCAATCATCAGAGATCTTGTCCTCTAATTAACTGTTTATTCTCAAATCAACAAGCTTCTCGGTTTGGCACATACTTTGCAAGTGTACAAATTGACCATGTCACCTTTATGAATAGTTCCTTGAAAATCCAGTGCATAAAAAGATATTCTCTAATGTTGGAAACATTTAATGTGTTCCCATTTAAACAATTCACATAAAAACACCTGATCCTTACTTGGTTATATATACTACCGACATTACACTGTATCAAATTTTTAATTCCATCTAATAAACATCACTTATATCTGCTAAATGAACCCAAATCCTATCCATATCTATCTTCTATATGTATAACACAATAATTATGTTTTGTATGGTTATAGAAACGATCACAAAATCGTCATTATAACTGGACAAAAATAATTGATCTGTACTGTACTTTATAGTTAAAAAAAACTGATCCACTTTTACTAAAAGTTGAGTATACTATTTTATGGTTTAGTTTTTAAAAACTAAACTTATAATAGTTTCGGTTCAGTTAACTGTGAGAACTGTGTCTACTCTTTTCTCTCTGTATGTACTCTTTTCTCTTCTCTAGTTCCCGTTCAATTGCTCCATCTTGCTAAGAAAACGTTATTTAATAATAAAATATTAATAAAAGAAACCTTTCAAATAAAAAATTAATAATGAATTTTTTAAGACAAAATTTTTTTATCACAAATTTTTATATTTTTTCATCAATAAACATATATTACTTTTTAAATAATATTATTTTAACTAATAAAAGTAAAATATATTTTTTAAAATTTAATTTTATTAAATGATTAAGTGATATAAATCATAAAAAAAGACTATATAAAAAAAATAATACTTTAAATATATTATATTCTTCAACATATTATTAAATATGTAAAAATATGTTAAAAAAACTTTTAATGATATTAAAATGTGTGTAAGGGCACACACTAAAATAACTATTTATTTTAAAAATCAACTTACTTTAAAATAAATATCAATATTATTATTTTTAAATGATAGTATTTTACATACTAAAACTAAAATATATTTTTTAACGTTAAATTTTATTAAATGAATATATAATGAAATATCATAAAAAAATAGTAATATAGCAAAAATAATTAATATCATAGAAATATCAAATGACAAAAAAATTAACGAACGTTTATTAAGAGTAATATTTCTAGTATCAACTTTTATTATATTATAATAATCAATAAATATTAGTTTAATTTTTACATAATAAAATATAAATAATAAATAATTGATTAATAAAACAATTTTACGAAGGAACAAAATAAATATAAATAAAAAATTATTTTAAAATAAAATAAGTAGATAAAAAGATAAAATAAATTATACACATATAAAACAAAAAAATATAAATAAATAATTAAAACAATAAATATAAAAGTAAAATAATATTCATGACAAAATAAATATAAATAAAAAAATAAAAAATAAAATAAAATAAAATAAATAAATAAATAAATAATAAAATAATTTCCATACACATATAATAATAAAAGAAATATAAATAAAATAGAAAATAATAATATCAAATAATTAAAAAGTTAATTTGTAAGACACTTATGAATAAAATAAAATAAATATTAAAATAAATTTCAATTAAAAAGAACATTTATTGTTATACTATTCAGTTTAAAAACTAGTACAATTCAGTTTAAAATTAGTATAATTCAGTTTAAAATTAGTATAGTTAGTAGTTTAGTTTAGTTTATATTGTAGTTTAGTACAATTTAGTATAGTTCAGTTCAGTCCAGTTTGATAAAACAAAAAACCGTTCAGTTCAGTTTGTCTGAACTGTTTTACAGCTCAGTTCAGTTTATACAAATTAATTTTTAGTTCAGTACAGGAGAACGCAAATTTGTGATTATAATTATAAAAATAATAACAATTTTGTAAATAGTTTTTCACAAGGTTTTACTACTTAAGGTAATCATTTCTAATATTAACTTAAACAAATATAAATATAAAAAATAATATATTAATAACCATGCACTAACTAAAAAAATATTAAGACCAAATTTAATTTTTATATATATGTTTTAACGATATTTTTTAAAAAAATTCACATCTTTTTAAATATTTTTGAAATTATTTTTAAACCAATTAACTACATTATTATAATATAATTTTTAGATTTATGATTATTTTTGAAATTATTTTTAAACCAACTAACTATATTATTATAATATAATTTTTAGATTTATGATTGATAGTTGGTACTTGTAAAAAATAGAGTTAGAATTGATTTTAAAATAACGAAGAATTTTCCTTCTAATTTTTAAATAGGTCAGAGTTATTTAAAATTAGAAGAAAACTTCTTCCTATAGTAAAAATGAAATATAAATCTAATAATTATATTATAATAATAAAGTTAGAGTTTTTTAAAAATAATTACATAAATGTTTAATAAAATGTGAAAGTATAACATTAATTTAAAAATTAAATTTGATTTTAACTTGGATATCCACAATATTATTCATTTTAAAACTTACTCGACTGAATTGAATTAAAATAATACTTTATTGTTCATTTTAAAACGTACTCGACAATAATTATATTAATCATAGTATCGATTAATATCTAATTCTATAGTTTATACATACATCTCTTATTATAAGAGAAATGTATTAGATATCTAAAATAAAATAAATATAAAAGTCGTTTTCGATCTAACCTTATCTTAAAATTTGTATTTTTATCTATTTTCACATGTAGACACTGAAGCATGTGTGTGAATACATAAGAAGGTTTCTTTGAAAGATGGTAAGAAGAGAAGCAAAACTAAAAGTGTGGCTTAGTGTCTTTGTCTTATGAATTTACCATTTGATGAAAATGACAGAGACAGATATAGGAAGTGAGAATGAGAAGAAGTATTAATAGCAATGTGTGGTGATGATTGGACATGGCATAAGCAAGAGGCAATTCAAGAACCCTATTTATGCATCACGTTTCTGAATAGAATGTGCAATTGTCTACAGCTAAGTAGGCAGAAGCACATGGCATTAGAATCAACTGATAATGGTCCCTTCAAGTGGTTATCAAAATTCAAAACTCTTCAAAGTTTTAATGCCAAGAGAAACTAAACTTGCCCATCGGCTCCTATCAGTACTACATTGTGGGGGAATGCTAAAATTTTAGTGCTATGGGAAAAATAAAAAATATACTTTTAATATGTATATTTTTTTACATTTATTTATACTATTATTTTTTTAATTTTATTTTCAAAAATTTATTACACGGATCCACACAATCCCTATGTGAGCGGTCGTCAATCTCGAAAACTTCCAAAACAATGTAGACCCATCGATCATTACCAACATCAGTGACTGATCGGTATCTCGCATATTAAGAATACCTCAAGATAATTAATAAGGTAAAACGTGCTTATAAGATATTGGATCGTAATTGGATCATTCCTAAACAAAATCTCATTTCAAAACCTATAGATACAGAGGTAAGATGAGATAAATGATTGCATTTATTGGACATTTAAGACTTAATTGTGATAATCGATCGGTATAACTGAAAAGTGATTTGAGTGTGCCTTTGACATGTAAACACCCACTCCGATTCAAAAATGTAAAAGTATATTTCTCGACCCTAATATCAAAACAATTATAAATTCACTATTTTATTATCATTTTATTATTGTAATATATATCAAATAAATAAATGTAAATATATATTTATCTATCATTACTCGAGAAAAATACTTATCCGTGTATGCCATCCTATTAACCTTTTTATAAAAAATCATCACTTTGTACTTTGCTTTCTTTTCCGTGTCTAATCATATAAAATTCTACTTATGCATCAAAATAACCTTGTATAAAGAAAGATGCATGTAAGAAAGTTTTGATTGAGATAATACTAGTTTTCGAGCTACAATATGTTGAATAGGTTTTTTTTTATGTAATATAGTAATGATTTTTCATTTTCCTTTTTAATTTTGTTCCTATTTTTTTATTATTTTAATTTGGTCTCCCTTTTTTAAAAGATAAATGAATATGGTGTTTTGAGAAATTGATAGCAATAATGTTATGTTACATTAATTACTTGTGACAAACAATGAATGACACATTAATAGTAAAAGTTGACACATGATATAACACGAACATTATTATAAATTTTACGGAAACATTTATATTAATTTATTTTTTGAAATGAATGGAACTAAATTAAGAATATTCAAAATACTGAGACAAAGTAAAAGAAAAACAAATTAACATAATAGTGAGACAGAAAAAAACTTATTTAATCACATTTTTATGTTAAAATATACATTAAGACGAGTAAAAAGAAAAATAAAATAGTATACTGTAATTTTATGATATTATTAGATATCTCCATTATCGTGACTCCCTCCTTGTTTGTAAATGCTGAAAACCGATGGTGAAAGTATAATTATTGTTTCCATAAATAATCTATGATGAGAATTTTCTTTTAAAACGAGTACCTTTTATTTAATTTTTTACTTTTTTTCATAAGAAAATCTTATAATTTTTTTTTTTAATGAAAGAAGATTTTTTCCTTTATAGTTGTTAATTTTATTATTCTTGATTTGTCTGTAGCAAACATATTACATAGGTTAACCTTATGTTAAATAATGTATACTAGAAATGGGATAGGGCCACGTACTGTTGAGTGAGATCTTTCTTGTGCAGGCAGAGATGTAGCATCTTCGTCTTTGTCTATGGTACAATGCATGAGTTATGACCAGAAAGTTTCTGAGATATTTTGAGCTTTTTGTCTTTCTTCTATGCTTAAATGTCACATGCAGTCATGCCGTGTACCTTAGTGTTCTTCTTTTCATTTTGTGCCAATCATATTCTTTCAAACTAAACAAATCTATCAAGCTCTTGATTTTAATTAGTCTTTCTTTTAAATTTCATTTTACCCACTTTAAATTAACAAAAAAAAAAAGTAGATTTTAAGTTTCCCACTTTAAATATCTTATTTTAAAAGTAGAGTTCATTTATTGGCTCCTGAAAAAAAAAATGAGTTGTTTTAGTATTTGGTAAGAAAATTAACGAGTAATATTTAATACATTAATTCATGATTTATTATGTGAATTATATGTATCAATTATTACTTTTTTTATCAACAATTGAATTTATTTTTTTAGTAAATTTTAATACAGATCTTATAATAATCTTGTATATATAATTAAAGCCATTCCTTTTATAAATTTGTTTTTGAATTATGTAATCCAAAATACAATACTGATTTTTATATTACACAATTAAGAAAGGAAAATTAACTTCCAAATTAGTATTTTAGATTGTGAAATCTAATATACTTTTTCTAAGTTTTTGGATCAAACAATATGTAAGATTATGACATTGTACAATCTTTAAAAAGAAAAAAAAAACTTTAAATAAAATGAGAATTTTAATATTTTTAGTTTTGCTGAAGAAAAAATATGGGGTGCAAAATAAAATTGATAGTTAAAATAGTATTTCGGCCTAAAATTTAAACCTTCGAGCTAGACTTCCTTATAATGGATGAGGGCCTTTTTCACGGCTATGTGCAATTGAATGGCTTATTTGTGGCCCATAATCGAGTCTGGCTTATTACTCTATCTTGGAGTCTAATAACGTTATTCCAAAAAGAGAAATAAAATAAAATGGTTATTGCGTTTTGCACTCCCGTAATTTTCTCCTACACCTTCGTGTGGAGTTTAAAAGACAAACTGCCCTACCCCTTGCTGTCCCCGTCACTCCTTTGTCCATGTATTGTGTTGTAAACTAATGAAAGAAAAGTTTGCAGAATTGTTTTCCATCAACTTTAAAATTTTACTTTACAAATATGTTTTCAACTGTGTAATCTGAAAATTATTTTATATATATAAAAAGCTTATGGATGTTTAAATTGTGTAATCGAAAAATATTTTTTTATAAATTGTATAATTTAAAGACATTTCTGATTTACATATGTAAATAATTTTTTAACATAAAAGACTCTGAAGCTGTATAATTCAAAAGACATTTTTAGACTCCAGAAATTACTTTTAAATAAAGCTTGTGGATCACACAATTCAAAACATGTTTCTAAACCATGGACAAGGGTACAGCGACATCAAGGGGTGCCAGCAAGGGAGTAGGGCAAGTTTGTCTTTTACACATTCTCATGGAATTGCAGTAGGACATTATGGAGTATAAAAAATAATTTGAGTGTTTTATCCTGCACCTCCAAACATTTCATTCTGCACCTCCAATTTCCTAAAATATCCCTAATTAATAAATGATTTAAAAGTTTAATTTTTTGAATAGTAAGAATTTTTGTGTCCCACTGACTCTACCTCCATTTTCCTCCAATAACCAAACATGCATTCCTGTGTGCATCCCTTCACTCCTGCACCCCCTACACCTCTACACCCATGCACCCTTGCATCCCTGCACCCCATTTCATCTCTATAAAAAAACACTACAACTGTGTACCTTTGAACCTCTTTCATAATATTTTTCTTAGAGCTTTTTACTTTGCAGCTTGTATTTGCGATTGAGTGTTGTCTAAAAAGATTGTCCGAGTACAACTTAAAGTGGTTTAGTTGTTGTGGTGGTGCACTTGCAACGTGTTAGTTTATTTTTCTCTGTGTTCCTACTGAAGAGAGGTTAGTGTTGTTTTTTAATTTGTGTGCATATACTTGTTTGGTTGCATACAGAGAGTATTTTATTTTTGTTAATCTGGTTGCATGGAAAAACCAAAATTGAACTGGAGATGATGTAGGGGTGTTGGATTTGGACATCCGATTAGGAAGCTTCGGATTTAGATATCCGACTTTTATTCATGCCTCCAAACATTGTATACTTGTTATATTAGTTTTAATTTTTTTAATACTTCTTATATTAGTTTAATATTTTTTTATTTTATTTATGAGTTTATATAATTTCTAATTAATATAAAATAATTTTATGAATGTATTAAAATAAATAAAACTAATTTTTAATAAAAAACCTGAAAATGAAAATACTAATCGGATGTGGATATCCAAAGCAACATAATCGGATGTGGGTATCCGATTGTAACTTACTCGGATATGAAAATTCGACTACTATTTACTAATTTATAAAAAAGTTTAATAATATTTGTTATTTATTTATTTTATTAGTTTGTAATTATTTTTAAAATTATTTACTAAGTTTATAATGTAATTATATAAATTTTAATTATTATAAATAATTTCATTAAATTTATTAAAATTAATAAAATTATTTGGAAGAAAGACAACCTTAATACCTATCGATTATAAAAAAACTGAATTTATAGAATCCGATGGTGAAATGTTTAATATATGTTATATGTAAAACTTTAATTATATTACTGTTTGAATTATTTTATTAGTATTTTATTAGTTTATAATTATTTTTTCATGTATTTTTATTAATATTATTTAACTAGGTTTGTTGTATAAATTTTTTTATAAAACTAGTTAACTTCATTTCTATAATTATTAATTTTTGTTAATATAAAAGATGCATTTTAAATATTTAATTTTTATAATTTTTTGGATAAAACAATGTATATGAAAATTTTTAATAAATTTTTATATATAGTTTTAAGTTTAATTTGGCGTTCTTTTTTTAGTTGATTAAATTTTTAATAAATTTTTATATATAGTTTTAAGTTTAATTTATATATTGTTAATAAATTTATAATTGTGTAATTTATTGTATTAGTTTTTTATTTTATAATATAAATTTTAAATTTTTTATATTATTTTTTTTATTTTGTTATAGGTGATTATAGTCTAAATGGATGAATATCGTTATGAGATGAATTCTGAAATAAATTCTAGCATGCTATCAGAATCTTCGTCCTTTATAAATGAGGTTGCTCAAGGAGATCTGACGAATCATTTCACAACAAATAAAATTTTTTCCTCTCGTGAAAACTTAATTGAATGGGTAAGAGAGATTGCATATGATCTAGGATTTGTTGTGGTAACTATAAGATCCGATAAAGCTACCAGTCAACCTGGGAGGAAGACGTTTGTGTTGTTAGGATGTGAAAGAGATGAAAAATATAGAAAATACAAACCCGATATCCAACCTAGAACTTATGGGACTCGAAAATGTGATTGTCCTTTACAATTAAGGGGACAAACCATCTAGTAATGGCGATGGGTGGGTATTGCAAGTGATATGTGGATACCACAACCACGATTTAGCAGAAACTTTAGTGGGGCATCCTTATGCTGGTAGGTTAAATCCTACTGAACAAGCAGTACTTGTTGATATGACTAAAACCCAAGTAACACCGGCAAATATTTTTTTGACTCTGAAACAAAATAATGATCATAATGTAACTACAATAAAGCAAGTTTACACAACAATATATACATATAAACGTTCATTGAGAGGGTCGAGAACTGAGCTGCAACAGTTGATGATGATGTTGGATCGCGACAAGTACATACATTGGAGTAGATGTGTGGAGGATTCTGAGGTTGTCAGTGATCTCTTTTGGACACATCCTGATGCAATCAAGTTATTGAATGCATTTAATGTTGTTTTGTTATCGGTCGCCAGTATGTCCGCATCTGCAACAACGGGTGGGTCTCGAGGGATGGACTGCTGAAATCCAAACTACCTCAAAACACGCTCAGGCAAATGTCGACACAACGTCTCACCAATCCTGATCCATCCCGAGAACATACGAACGCCATAAAAAGGACGAGTCTCCCGATGTGACTCATAAGGGTACCAGATGACTGAATCATATGTTAGCGCATCCAAGTGTACCCTGACCTCTAAGAGGGTGGAGCCCAGCCTCGGTGACTCCCACTTTGCAGCACGCGGTCTGTCTTCCATGTACGAAGACACCACACGCTTTCTTCCCAATGTAGGGAAATGCTCATATATCCAACTCTACAAAACAAAAAATTACAAATTATTTCGTAATCCACAGCGAAATAATTCAACCAAATCAAATTGTAAACTAAATTTGTACCTGTAATAGAGTCAAATAACCTGCCATCTGTCTGGTCGAAGCCAAGCTGGCATCTCCTAGCTGCTCATACATATATGCTAGTGCAGCAACGCCCCAGACATATCGGCCACATGTGTGTACATCTCTAAAGAGAAAAAGATAAGACACGTGAATGGATGTGGCAGTCTTATCAACAAATATACTGCATCGAACTAGATGCAACAAGTATGCTCGGGCAGCGTACTCCCACTACTGCTGCTCACAGTACTCAGTGTAGATTTCTCGAAGCCAGCTCAATCTGACTTTCGCACTGTGAGCTGCATGTAACTCAGCACCAGCTCTCCCGCCATCCACGCCTAAAAGCTCCACAATGGCGCGTCTACTTTCTTCAAAATCTACTTCCTCCAGATGACATAACTGGCCTAAAACTGGGAGGTGTAGCAACGATGACACATCATCTAAAGTCACGGTCATCTCACCCACGGGGAGATGGAAACTACTGGTCTCGAAATGAAATCTCTCTACAAATGCCAACAGTAGACCCCTATCGACATAGTCATATGAGATGCCCACTAGAGACATCAGACCAGAACCATTAACGATGTCTCTAATGCCCTTGTGGCAGGATCCTAATTTGTTTAACTTCTTCCCATGGGAGATCAACTTGATCTCCTCCCGTTCCTAAACAATAATATTTAATATAAAATTATTTCAACTAAACAATAATCATTAAAATTAAAGTTTTGCACTTACTCGACCCTGCCATATCGCATAAGCAACATGGTGAATGTAATGTGTCAATACTGAAACGTCTAATGGACCTTTAGGAAATCCACCTTTAGCAACATCCTAGGGATCCTCCTCTTACTCAATATCATGCTCCTCAAATGCATGATCCTGAACTGCATCCTCGTGAAACCTCACATCTCCATAGTCTTCAGCATGAACATCAGACTCAACTGCTCCATGTCTTCTACAAGCAAAAGTAATAGGTCTCCACCTCTCACCCTGTGAGGAACTCCCTCCACGATGTGAAGATGAACCTCCTCGAGTACGAGCCATGTCTATTCTAAATTTGTTTATTAAAAATGTTATTACAAAAATAATAATAACTAAAACAAATTGCACTAGTAAAAAATATTAAATCATTATTGAAAATAATTTCTTTAAAATAAAATCAACTTACCTAATTCATTATAAAATTAAATAGTATATTATTACAAGCAAAATAACTTCAATTTATAAGAAATTATAAATATCTCAAATAATTATAAAAAAGTAATTAAAACATTTGTAACTAATTGGAAAAATCTAATATTTCAGAAAGAAAAAAAGTAACAAAAAGATCTTCTAAATAAAAAAAGTTACATTCTATAAAATTAAAGAAGTTAAAAATAATTATTAAATATATACAAACTAAACTAAAGAGATTCATTCAAAAAATTAAAACAGAACATTTAAAAAATTAAAACATAAAGTTTTAAATAATTATAACAGAACGTTTAAATAAATTAAAAGAGAAAATTTAAAATTATAATAACATAATATTTAAAATAATTATAACAGAAAGTTTCAAGTAATTAAAACAAAAAATTTAAAATAATTAAAACAGAAAATTTAAAACAATTACAATTATTTCATTCCAAATAAATAAAATTAATTCAAATCTTTATATAAACAAATAATTAATTCAATTAAAACAATTTTATTAAAATAAAAACCAAATAACTATAAATTAAAAAATTAAAACAGAAACTTTAAAATAATTATAATAGAACATTTAAAAAAATTAAAACAGAAAATTTAAAATTATTATAACACAATATTTAAAATAATTATGACAGAAAATATAAAATAATTAAAACAAAACATTGAAAAAAATTAAAACAGAAAAATTAAAATAATTAGAAATAAATAAATTAATTCAAATTTTTATATAAATAAATAATTAATTCAATTATAACAATTTTATTAAAATAAAAATCAAATAACTATGAATTGAAAAGTTAAAGAAATTTAAAACAGAAAATTTAAAATTATTATAACAGAATATTTAAAATAATTATAACAGAAAATATAAAATAATTAAAACAAAAACATTTAAACGAAAAAATTAAGATAAATAAAATTATTAAATTCAGAAAAAAATACAATTAATTCAATTCTTTATATAAATAAAAATTTTGAATTAATATAACAATTTAATTAAAAGAAAATTCATATAACTATAAATTTAAAATTTAAACAGGAAGTTTAAACATTTAAACTAATTAAATGATAACATTTAAAATGATTCAAACACCAAACGCAAAAACATAATATAATTAAAAAAAATAAACCTAAAAATCGGGTATGGAGAATCGACTAGGGCTGAACCGGATCTCCATAACCGATTTAGACTGCATCAGGTATGGACATCCGATGAATGATGAATCGGTTATGGAGATCTGATTCAGTCTTGGCGATTCTAGATACCTGATTCACACGGATCTGCAATGCAAATGTAAAATAAAAAAGCTACTGCGTATTTAGAAAAAACACATACCAACCTGTGCCGCAGGGCCGTGGGTGGGTGTTGTACTGGCCAACGCTGGAGGAGTTCTTCTATCTCTCTAGCCTTCCAACCTCAACAGGAAGAAGATTTCTTTATGTGTGTCATGTGCCTGCAACCATTAAACAAAACTCTGAAACAAAACAAAACAAGCAAACCACACCGTCTAAAAAGAGATTGAGATTGTGACAATGGACGACCTATAATCGGCAGTGGAAGAGGAAGCCGAGACGAAAGAGTGAGGGGCTCTTGTGTGATGGTGGAGGTTGTGTGCGTCTGTCTACTGTGCGAAATGAGATGGGAGAGGAAAGCAGCGAAGGAAAATGAGATGTGACAGAAAGAGAGAGAAATATAATTGTATTGTTCACTAACCAATACAGAATCTTTTGACCACTTTTAATTTCTTTTAAAAATATAAAAATCTTCTTAATTATGGGTAGTGTAGGCATTTTAGAAAATTTTGGAGGTGCAGGGTGAAAGACTTGGAGGTGCAGGGTGAAACACTCAAATAATTTTAAGATAGAATAAGCCAGAGTCCACAAATAACCCGTGGACATTTCTTCCTGCACCATCCATTTTTCTACACCATCTAACTTTTAAAATCCTTATTTTACCCTTATGAAATGTTATTTGCATAAAGAATAAAAATTTATTCTTCTTCTTTCTTCCAGCCTTTTTTCCTCACTGGTCACTACCGTTCATCTTTTTCTTCTTTCTTTTTTTGCTTTTTGTCGTGTAGAACAAAACCCAACAACTAATATCCAAGATCCAAGCCTATGTTCAACTCGAGAAGAGGTATGACTTTGTTTTATGGCTTTTGTAGTTCTTCAGTGGGGTCTGGTAGGGGCGCGGTAGATAGGTGTTTGGGTTTTTAATTCCATTTCAAATTTGGTAATTCATAATACACTACTAAATTTGGGAGTGTATATCGGATTAAGTTGAAATAATTTCATAACGTAGTACCAAATTTGGGGTTCATTTTCGAGTGATCAATCAGGTATATATTTGCTAATTCTGGATCAACTAATCTACAAATGTATTCCTTATTGTCTAATCTGGAATGCAATTCGGATCCGGAAGTGAATTTCAAATTTTGTATCTGGTATTATCTAGAGTTTTTCTACATAATTATGCAGAATGGTTAAAAATTATGTAGTGGGAGTTTTTGACCTAATCTTTTTGTTCTTCTGAAAGGTGTTAAACTTGTTGGACATGGAAGGTTATTTTAATAGACTATCAAATGAAGTTGATCAGTGGATGGAAGAATGTGAAATGTTTATGAGTGTAGTTGAAATGGTAGAAGGAGATTATAGTGAACATTTTACAACTGATGATACATTCGTTATGTATGATGACTTATCTGAGTGAGTCTGAGGTATTGCTTTCAGTCTTGGTTTTGTAGTAATTATTATGAAATCTGATAAAGCTAATAA
Source organism: Vigna umbellata (assembly GCF_029865625.1). Taxonomy (NCBI): domain Eukaryota; kingdom Viridiplantae; phylum Streptophyta; class Magnoliopsida; order Fabales; family Fabaceae; genus Vigna; species Vigna umbellata. Next base: position 53,648,357 of record NC_142167.1, on the reverse strand, counting down.
AGCTAATGGACATTCTAAAAGGAGGACGTGTTTTGTTAGATGTGAAAGAGATGATAAGTATAGAAAATACAAAAATTGCAACCAAGTATAACTAGAACAAGGAAATGTGATTGTCCATTTAAATTGTGAAGGAAACTAGTTTACAAGGTAGAACGTTGACAATGGAATATGTAGCACTTTCAATCATGAATTTTCAAAGACTTCAGTCAGTCAGTCTTATGTTGAATGATTAGAGTCCCATGAGCATTTTATAATTGTTGACATGACTAAGTGCGTACTGAAACATGTAACCATATTGTTTACCCCAAGAAAAACAATGAAGACAATGTTACTACAATAAAATAATTATATAATGTAAGGTATGCTTATAAAAAATATGTGAGACGATACAAAACTGAAATGCAACAACTAATGATATTGCTAGAGCGTGATAAATATGTTAATTGAAGTAGATGTATAGAATCTTCAGATGATGTAAGTGACCTATTTTGAACACACCCTAATGCAATTAAGTTGTTAAATGCATTTAACATTGTTTTGTTGATGGAAAACACTTACAAGACCAACAAATATTGGTTGTCGTGACCTCATATATTCAACCCTACCAAAATATAAACAAACAATTAAACCATGCATCAAGAAAGGAGATACCAAATTAATATCTATTAAGAGTGTTACATAACCATCTAGTTGCTTTGTATGGACAAAGTATGCATCACCTAGTTGCTCACATATATGGATTATTGCAACGATTCCCCAACAATATCTGTCACAAGACATAAGGTTCCTAAATAGCTACAGATATGACACACTAATAGAACTTGCACTTTTGTCTGTAAAGATATACCCCACGAGATGTATCCAGGACTATAAGAAAAATGTGATTTACTTACATATAATTACGAATGGATTTGGATTCGTAGGTAAATTAACTGTTACATACGAATTTTACCTACAAATAGGGTAAATTGAGTTACATACATATATTTTTCGTAGGTAATGACTAAAAAAGTTACCTATTAATTTTTTGTATGTAATGTTGGCACGTTAAAGAGAAAATTTGGCAAAGAATATAATCTGTTAATAAAATCAGTATGTAAGTTAAACAAAATTTACCAACTAATTTTACATTTGAATTTGGAAATAAATAATTATTAAAAAATTAAAATTGAATTTATTTTTAGAGACTCATCATTGTCTCTTGCACTCCGTCCTCATAATTTGTCACTCACCTTACTCTCTCGCATTCACTCACTACTCACCTCACTCACTCTCGCAATCACTACCTGTTCACGCTTGCTCATTCCTTAATCTTCTTCTTCGCACTCAGCTCACTCCTTGACATCATTGTGTCTCACTCACTGACAAAGAAGAAATTTGTTCTTCTCACGTTGACTGAGTCTTTATGCTTTTGGTTTAGGGTTCTTTGTCCATTCTTCTAGTAAGTAATCTTCTTCGTTCATTCTTAAATCCCTAAATTCCTAAAATTCGAAAACCCTGATTGCTCTCTTCTTTCTTCTTATTGGCACAAAACCATAAATCCCTCTTTTCTTCTTTATTCTCTTTTCGACTTCCCAATATTTGAAACGTGCATGAACAATTTCATGGGTCTTATGTTAGTTGCTTACTGAAACATGTTGTAACTAAATGACTATGATATGATCTATCTGGATCTAGTCCATAATTTAGCTGAAAATTGGATTTATGAAACCATGACTAGATTCATTTATTTGGTGATGCGAAGTATTTCCATGTTCATTATTTTTTCCAATTAGGCTCCACGGACTATATTTTTACACCACCTATTATTGGATTTCAATGTCCTATACATTTTTCTATATGGAAATCATTATATCAAAATCATCACATAAAAAATCATCATAACAACAACAAACAACCTATCCCCCCTTAAACCATTTAAACAACCTCACCAAACTCAACCTACAAAAGTACTGAATGCAAAAAAAAAAAAAAAAAAAAAACTCTAATACATATTGACTGGCCCATCCGAAAGTAATTATCGAATTGGCTAATCTAGAAAAACTATATTAGATTGAGCATTCTGGAAATGGTTCCCAGATCCGGTAATGACTTTGAGATTTGAAAATCCAGTATATATTGGAGTTTTCTTCTTGTTCCTCCTTTCCGTTATCCTCTCCGTCAACACCCATGTTCTCCTAAAGCCCAATAATCATAAACACAAAATGGCATACCTAGTCTCTTACAACAACTAAAAAAACAAGCTACACAAGGATCAAGATTGTTGGAGGTGTTAGGTGAAGTGGTGCGGAGACCGGGAATAAAGATGCATAAAAGAAGGACCACCATCGAAGACATTAGAGTATGAGATGGAGGTGCATGATTTTTTTATGAAGAGAAAAGTGGAGATGGGATGCATGAGGCAGCATGGAGAAGAAAGGGAAGGATGAGAGACAAAAACCAATTATGAAAGTTAGGAGTGTATAAAGTAAAATTGCAGGTGCAGGAAGATATGCCCATAACCCATTCAAATGTACATAACCTTGAGTGAGGCCACTAATGTTATGAGCCTCGTCCATTTTAAGAGGCAAATTCTTCCTGTGTTTCAATAATGTGAACCGGTATTTCTATATATTTAAAAATATCAAATTTATCTAAAGGTATCAGTTTCGGATTACTTGGAGACATTTCGTATTATATAATCTAAAATATTAAATATAAATATGTTGGTATTAATATAATCTTATATAAAAATTTATATTATGAAATATATGTTAAATTGTAATACAAATTTAAATTTCATATTTTACATTTTAAAATACAAAATAAAAATATATTATAATTATAGAATTTCAAATATATTTTAAAATTACATATGTTGAAATAATAATACATTCAGATCTTACAATCTGGAATGCCATTCGGATTGAACTTCCATGGGTACAAATGAAGCGTTTCACCCTTTGAAATGAAGTGTTGGAGAAAATAAAGTTGTTTTCACTAGTTCGAATCGCTTCTTCAATTTATTCCGTTTCAGCAAAATGGGAGCATTCAGTGGCATTTTTAATCTTTCAAAATATTTCAAAATGTTAAGTATTATCTCTATTAAAATTTAAAGCTTTTAGTTCCAATATTTAAAGTTTTATAATCTTCACAAATATTTAACTCGTAAGATAACTCAGTTAACTTAACATTGAACTTAAGTTGTTTCTCTCGAGAAAAAGACTATTTGTTTTAAGAAAAGTTTTTCTACTTTAATTTCTTGCTTTTAGAAAATCTTGAAAATAAAATAAAATAAAAGCAAAATCATATCATTTTCAGACAAAACGACCACTGAGCATTTTTATCCTAAACAAAACTTCTTCTCAGCATGGCATACTATACTCCTCTACAAGGCTCAACGTAGTTATGCATGCAATATTAGTTTCTAAGGAAAATTTAATTAAACTTTCTCCTTGGAACTTTTTCAATCTGCACTCCATCAACTAAAGTAGATGTTTTAAAACCCTAACTAAAGATAAAACAAACTAAATACATAAAATGAGGGAAAATAAGATCAAGGTTCAGGTGTGAATTCCAAAACACATACAACAAATGAATCTATACAAAATGTGGAAGAGGTTAGGGATCGGTCAGCTTCTGCAAATATGTAGGTGTAAGTTACAACTTACCAACATTTGCTACCTCCACACACTTGAACCTGCAGTTGCCTTGGAGCAACCAACTTCCTTTCCATCAGCTGTACTTCCACTAAATAGCTGTGAAGAAAATGTTCCATTCTTCCTCACCTTACCTGGAAATTCCTTGCTTAAACTACCTTTCAGGGACAGGTTCTTCTTAACACGATTTCGATTAAGCATGAGCATACCATTGCGTGGAGGTGCATGCAGAGCACCTTCAACACAATCACCCACCTGTACACAGCCCCAAGGTCTGGAAGGTCCATCGCCACGAGATGATTTAAGCCTAGGAAAACCATTAGTCAATCTCAAAAAGCCCCGGTTATCAGGGGAATTTTCCTCCTCCAATTTTACACAAACAGGACAAGGAGGATCGCTTTTCCGTGTCTTTGGTGTTGTTTGCTCCAAGCATTCAGCATGAAATGCATGACAACAAGGAAGAACCCCAATCGTAGGCATGTCTCCACTTCTCACAATGCGACGGGAACTCCAAGGAGATCTCTGCGAGAGAAATCTTTCACACAAGCCACACCTAAATCCATTGGAAGGAAAATGTGGTTGACCAGGCATTTCTAATTCAAATGACTCAGTAACGTCAGCAAACTCCTGACTGCTGCTGGCGCTACTCCAACGCTGGCCATCTCGGAGTGGAGTAGCAGTATCAAACTCTGTAAAATCTGTAACTGCAGGATCAAAGGCATCTCTGGTAGTTGTTAGGTAATTAAAAGACATAGGATGAATGGGTTTAGAGATGAAAGAACGAAGATTAGAGAAATTCCTCTGACAGGATAAATGTGATTTTGTAGCAGACTCAGATTCACTACTTTCCGACAGAGATGATGTTGAGCCCCCACTGTTGGGATTTACAGATGTTCCCTGCATATATATGTCTTCCCTGTTAGCTTATTTCTTAAGACAAACACATCAGAAATAATTGCCCAACTAAAGTATCTTTTAGCAGTCCTTAACCGGAAACCTACCTCCTTACTGGGAGTAAAAGATACCCTGCCCGCAGAAGGATGAGGATCTATCAAAAGTACAAATGAGAAGGGAGCAGTTCAATACGCAGAAGTAACAACAAACAAGTTTATAGCGAAAGAATAAACCACAAACAAAATTGAGTGCTTCAGTTTTATTGTTACTAATATCAGCATGACTTAACAGTTCCATCAATTGCTACCTTATTGAGACACATTATCAAACAGACAAATTATGATCCAAAACTCAACATCCTCAAGGAATCGAATAATGTCATGATTCACAAGAAAAGGAAAATTATTAATTGAGTTTCAATAATTAAAAAATGAAAAAGTTAAAGCTATATAATTTAGAGGCAGAATTATAAGAAATCATGACTCAATTCTGTATTGAGACCAGATTTGTCAATGTATGGGTTTCCTCTTGTCATGCTACAGAAGACCTGACAATTCATAGAAATACTAGTTCAGCTCTCTACCATTTGATGTAAGCCCTAACTCTACAAACAAAAAAATGACCAAAAACATGTTTACTGTTTACCGTTTCATTGCTTCAAACTAATTGTCAAAGGCATAACCATAGCAAGAACATAATGAGTAGAGAAAAACTGTTTTTGATAATAACCAGCAAGATTGTTGAGCACTTTTTTTTTCCCAAACACCTTTTCAGTAGGACGGAACTCAGAAGCAACTTAATCGGTAGATTATGAAAGTGTTCTGTTTTTGTTTTCTATTTTCACTTTTGATTACAAAAATGTCACTTCGGCTTTTCCTTTTATTCTATACTTTTTAAAAATTATGAAACAAGGTGCAAAACAAAGTGGCTTCCATATTAAATGGTAATGGCAGAAAATAAACACACATTGAACTACCACTCATACAATACAATAACTTATACTACGCAAAAACTATTATATATAGAATACAATACAGCTAACTACCACTCATACAATTGGCTATTTATACTTTGTTTCTGTTTCACTAGGCTGTAGACAAATAGGATCGCATGTAAATGAATTTTTTTACCTTTTTTATTATTAAAAAGACCTTTCTGAAAGCAACCTCTTTAGAGACTAACAGCCCTAAGAGCATTAAGGCTCCATTATCTTGTATGCAAACCATCTTTTACAACCACATTGCTACGTGTGGTTTATATACATCTACATTATACTACTTTGAAAATTCATATATAAGGATTTACCTTTCCGAGCTGAATTTCCATAATTGTCAATACTGATTTCTTGTATTGCAGGAGGAGTCCACTGAGGACCCTGAGAAAGGTCAGATGGACTGCTAAGGAGAATACCAGTACCATCTGAAGCAGAATAGTGAAGATCATATAGGTGGTTGCCTCTGACCCAGCTCCCACTCTCTTTATCATTTGATGATGTAGAAGACCCGTAGAGTTGAACGCTGTCATTCACACTATACTGCATCCCTTCAGACTGGAATCTGAAATCCCACCTCGTTGGAGGTGGCGAAAAACTTGAATTCGTTCGCCAGAAGGGTTCATTTGGACCCATAGACCAGTCCCTACTGCCTGCATTTGATCCATGTGGCCTTGAAGCCACACAACAAAGAGACCCCGTTTTAGCTATTTTCTCAGAATATCACAATAAACCCAATTCTGAACGCCTCCAATCCAACTATTTCAGTCACTGATCAACTACTTAATCGATAACAGAAGAGGGACACTTCCAAAAACAAGTTCCAACTCCTCAAGCCAAATAATTCAACACTCAATAGCTTCCACCTTCAACCTACACGTCTAATAGAAACTAAATTCCACCTCCAGCAAGAGCATCACCCTAAAAACTCTACAATCAAAAAAAGAAAAGAACCGCATTCACCATTTAGATAAAATAGAGAGAACATTATTATTTCAACCACCAAAAAGAAAGAGGTAAAATACAGTAAACAAGTAAAGCTAGTCTCGGAAATCACATTAAGCCATAAACATCAAATTAGTTGACAAAATGTAATAAAATTCAAAAGGTAACATCTAATCACAGAAACATTATTCTAAAAAAATCACTAAAGCAAAAACAAGCACAGCGATAAACATCATATTAGTGTATCAGTTACCAAATAAATTCAAAAAGTGACATCAACCAAAGAAACATAATAGTAAAAAAATTCTAAACTCGGTTACTAAAGTTAAACCAAACATTCACACAAAGAATACCAATTAACAGAACTACACAGAAACCACGTCTAAAAATTTTCAAATGTTACTTTACCAAATATAGAGTAAATGCAAATAAATAAAATCTATAGTGAACTTCTTTTTAAAACAGAAAAACAAAATAGTAGAAACCAGAACACAATAGAGCATATGAGAAAGCCAGAAAAACACGGGAGAAACCGAACCTCGTACCGCACACGTGACAGTAACGGCACGTGCGAGTTCTGGAGTGACAGAAATTGCTTTTTACGTCTTCAATTTTTAGAGGAATTGCATTGTTGTATAGTTTGATTGTAAAGGCGCATTGTGCGAAGCGGAGAAGAGAGTGAAATTGTGAAAACCCTAACTAACCGAACAGAGGAAGAAGAAGAATACGAAAGCAAGTGGTTGAACAGCTGGCAACGGCATCTTTTCTTTGTGTTGTTTCTAATGAACTGTTTGAACTTTAAACGCGCCGTTTCCACTTTCTGGAATCTCCTTTTAATTATTATTCATTTTTGCATGATCATAAGCATTGATGGATTTTTTTTATTCTAATTACAAGGTTTTGTTGTTTTAGTACAATGTCACTAGTTTTAAATGTTTTCCAACACTGTCACTCAATAATTTTAAAAAATGAAACAAAATTTCAATTATGTAAATTCATCATGAAATTTTGTTTTTAACTATTTTAGCAGTCAAGTGATAATTCAAGGACACGTTCACTTTGAGAAGGGATGTTTTTATATTTAATTTAATTTTGAAATTATTTATATGAAATATGAAATATGAAAATAATAATTGAATTAATTTTTTTTCTAAATTTATGAAAATAATAAATAAAGTCATCTTTTTATAATTGAAGAACTTATCAAAGCTCTTATTTATTTAAGTGAAACATGACATAGATAGTTTTTTAAGCAAAAGCTAGGTGCTGCTGATATAATATGTACAGAGACCTCTTGCCTTTTAGCTAAAGCTTTAACTTTACCAAAGGAATCTTATGCTTTTTACTGCCATGTTTATACTTACAAATGAGCTTCAATTATTATTAAAGTTAATTGTTTTAAGGGGAAATTTCTTAATAATTTTAAATAGAAGGGTAAATATTTTTTAATACTACCATTTTCTTATTTGGATTAAGAGTAGGGGTAGCAAAACACATATTAACATTGATTTGATACACCTAACAATGGTAAAATGATTTTAAAAAGTGAATTTTTGTAATTTTTTGAAAAAGAAGAAAATAAAAAAAAAGTAGTGTAAAATGAATATAAGAAAAATTATGTGTATCAAAACATATTTTTCTTAGATTAATATTAATACACTTACTTTACCAAATTTGCAAATGTCTAAAAAAAACAAAAAACAATAGTTAAAGGAAGTAACCAAAACCAACCAACACTTGAATTTGTCGTTTTCTATTATCATTAGTCATAAACATTAAGCAATTGTGCTTATAATTAACACCCAACGAAATAGAAACTTCACCTACCACACCATAAGGTGGGTCCAATGCGTGATCAAACGACAGCAAAACTCCATTAGCTGGTTAATAATAGGAGCTTACATTAAATACAAATTATAGAAGTATAGGTTGATGAATGTGCAATTATTCAATGATGATGTTTGTTTGATACAAGGTGGTTAATCATGGTACCATAGAATTGAAAAATGATCCTGCGAGTGACTATTTGATGATAATGTTTATAGCAGTTGGTACTTGTACAATGAAGACAAGCAGAGACACGGATCATAACAAAGGGAAAGGTAAACCAATTATCATAGACTCCAACACACCATTCAGATGTATAAAAACAAATGAGTGCAACAACAAACTAACCAAGTTCTTGTTAAGTCATGTTCACATCAAATTAGCACATTATACAAGAAAATCCTCTTTCTTTCTTATACATGTCAATCCTCTCTGTTCGTTTTTAATTGTTCATCTTTGCTTCAAATTTTGTTTATAATTAACTGTCTAGAAGCTCAAGACCATATAAATTCCCCCTTGATCAATTATACTTTTTCTTTTGAAAAGTTCTAAGAGAAGTAAAAAGGAGTGAATGAATTGGAATTTGCATGAGTTCATTAATACAATAGTGTAAATATAGTCCAGTTTTATCTGCTAATTATTTGGTGGATAATTTATTGTTTTTCACCTTTCCATTTAACTTCACATTCATCAATAAAATTTACTTTATTCTCAAAAAATAAAATTTATGATGATCGCATTAAGTTTACATGAAGAAAAATGAAAAATAGGTAAATACTCTCAAAAAATCAACTAAAAAACTGTGATAGTGTCTCACCAAAAAGAAAAAAAATGCTGGCACTTGAATCATAGAGAAATTTGAAGACCTTTTTAATAGCACACAAAATTTTCTAGTGGTAAAAAATTTAAGATTTATAACTGTAAAGAAAAACCTATTTTCATTGAAATAAGGACAAAAAAAATGCTTTTGGATACTCTATTTCACCAGACTGCTCTTTGATGTAAGAGAAACACTTGATATTTTATTGCAAATATAGAAGAAAAGATGAAAATTGACACTTTTATTGCATATAGAGAAGACATATTATTGTAAGTGATTTTCTGTTTAAAAAAAATTATGTAAGCTAATGTTTTCATTGGTTTGTGAAACTAATCCTTAAACGTCACATATATATACTAAATAAGAAACAGAGGGAGAATAGAATATGCTTGATTTTCTAAAAACATGCCCAACAATAGTAAGTGTTGAAAATATCACATTCACAAGTAAGATAACGGAGTATAAAAGTAAAAGACAACCTTTAGGAACAGTTTTTTGAATTAAGTTAGAAACAAAATTCAAATTTTAAGAAGTTACCTGTTTCAATGTAAGCTTCGAGAATATAAAGAGGGGCACTTTACATGATGATCAAAGCATACATAGCCTCTAACTCAACCATTTTTGCAATACACATGATCAATGCATGTTGAACTAACACTGATTTTGTAAGGACACACATGTGTGTAGATAGATTCTACACAGCGAAGCTTCACAGTTAGTCACAAGACTTTTGTGTTGAAACCTGCAACTCTAGTGAAGAACCTGAATATGGCTAATATATTTTCCAAGCTATGAAGATGGTAGGCTAAGAGGTTCAAAGACACGCTTTGATTGATACTACTTGTAAGCTACTCCATATGCATGGGGGTTTATAAATGTAGCACTAGACAAGAATGCCATGTTAAGCTCAACATCTGAAAATCCGGCTCTGGATATATTGTTTCCGGTTTCCCTAGAAAGGTGACACCCATCTGCAAGTGTCCGTTGCAGAGGATCAAGAACTCTCTGTATAAATTTGAGAAAAGTTCCATCTGCATATGTCCATGGAAACACAAAAAATTAACCAAAATTAAGCTATTTACTAAGTTCACTAGTCCGTTTAAAAGTTCCGTTTCACCTTTTGCAGCCACATGTTCTACAAACACATAAAGTCCACCAGGTCGCAGCACCCTCATCACTTCTGCATGCAAAAGTGCCAATGATTTGGATGATAAACTTCAATTTTAAAAATGCTACACAAAAATGAATCCTGAATGTTTAGCCAAAATTATGTCGAAGTTTCACTACAGATAAAACTAATTTTAAATATATAATAATATACAAACCTTATCTTACAAGGTAGTTTTATAAGTTTAAATTAGGCTTAAAGTCTCTTTCTTAACATGGGATCAAAGTCATGGGATCAAAGTCATGTGTTAGATTTGAAATCTCTGTGGCCTCTAAATACTTTTTAAAAAACTGAAAGCAGCATGATAAACAGGTTTAATGTGAAAATTTATACATGAGAAAATTGTTGAGTTGATAAGATCAATTTCCCACTGTACAGTCTAATTTTGTAATCTACGTATTATGACTGTTTTATCATGTAACTAAAGTTTTCATGATATTTATAATTGTTATTTGCTACATACACAACAATCCATGGTTCTTTATCTAATAGCTTAAGCTCTTGCTTATGGTATTACTGTACAACCAAGTGATCTAGAGTATTGATCCTCATCGTCCACATTCTTATGACAAAAAAGGTTGAAATATAGAATAGGATGGGTGGACCTGCAAATTTACCATGCGTCATGCCTAAAGAGTTCTTAAAGATGTTAATTAAAACCATCATGTACTATCATCCATCATGTAAAACACGCTGCCTTTTTTTTCATTCTTCTCTCTGTCAAGCATGCAACAAAACAAACTTTCTTCTCTCTCCAGGTTCTGCTCTCATTCCTCCAAATCTCATCTTTCCAAAATCTGATCACACCTTGTAGTAGATGAGGAGCTAAGGGTTATTTTCAATCCGTCAGTTTTTCAATTAAAGTTTGTTTGTTCTAAATTTTATTTTTCTCTTTTCTTTTGGAATTGTCATCAATCTTGATGGGTTAGTTGAGAAAAGTGATTCCCTAAATTTGGTTAAGCTTATATTGAATATATGTTATGCTTGGATACTTTGCTCCAGGTCTCTAGATTTTGAGTGATTCTCTTGCTAGAATTGAAAATTACTTGAGAGCAAAGAATTACAAGAGAAGCTATTTCTGTTTTTTTTATAGCACCTTAGGGTAGATGATTTGGAGGTAGTGATTTGGTCACAATGTATTGATTTCTATGCAAGCATTACAATAGGGTTAATTAAGAAAAGTGATCCTCTAAATTTAGCTAAACTTATACTGAAATTTTTGTTATGTTTGGATACTTTGCTCTAGATATTGAGTTATTCTCTTGTTTCAACTAAAAATTACTTGAGAGCAAGGAATTACAAGTAATAGAAGCTATTTCTGTTTTTTATAGCACCTTAGGATAGATGATTTGGAGGTGGTGACTTGGTCACAATACACCCAAAAAGAAGCGAGTTATGTTTAAATAAAATTTGGAGATGGAAATATTCTTTCGTTTCTCTATGGTAAAGTAAGACTAAACTCATGAGCTTATTATCCTAGGTCGGAACAAATTGATAAGAGTTCCTTTTTTCACCCATCCATGTCGGTCCTGTGTGACGACATGGATAGGGTGAAATGAGGTTTCTCGTGCTTTTGGAATAGTGGATCCTGGCAGGAGGCCCGCACGACAGGCTATTAGCTCAATGGTAGAGCACACCCTTGACAATTGCGTTGTTGTGCCTGGACTATGAGGGCTCTTAGCCACATGGATAGTTTAATATGCTCATTGACATCTAACCCTACGATGTGGATCATCCAAGACACATTAGTAAGGCATACTTCTCCTGTTTGAACCGGGGTTTGAAACCAAACTTATCCTAAGAGGACAGATGGTGATTTTATGCAAGGATTATGGTTTATTTGAACACAATTTGAATGTTGAAATTTAATGAGAATGTTCTGAGTTTTTGGTTAAATGAGGATTGTTTTAGACTACTTTGAATTCAACAAGTATTGACATATTTCTTTTTTTAGTACAATAAAACAAATTACAGTCTTGATACAAAAACTTTAATTCTGTTAATTTTGTTTGAACTTAGTTAATGATTAAGGTAATTGAACACATATTTGATCTTTAGTAATCATTACATTTGTTTATTAAAGAAAAAATTAACGTTAATATACAATTAACCTTGAAAGAACTTGTTAGGTCTCTAACTCAGATACCTAACACCAACTTTCTAACAAAGCATTCAATATCAAAAAATGTAAATTGTTTCAATATGGAAACAAACTACACTGCAGCACCAAATCCCAAGGGAACAAAAAATATTTGAACTAAAAGCACTGAAGACTCTAAAAGTTTCATTACCTTTCAGTGTCATATCAACATCTTTAACAGAACACAATACCAGTGTTCCAACAACTGCATCAACAGAAGCATCACTTAATGGTATGGCCTCACCGACCTAAACATAACAAACTTTAAAACTTGAAGACCAATTAACACAAGAAGAAACAGACACTAGATTTAATAAAACAACAATCTAGTGAAAGGTGATTCTTCTAGGAATAACTTCAAATTGGCACAGTGCATGTTCTACTGATTATTATATTAGGTCTACGATGCACAGATACAATATTCATATCTAATAATAACCATACGACCATTTTTAAAATATATGAGATTCAATACTTGCAGAATAGAATAAAATATGTAAAAGAATACATAAAACATAATAGATATGTAGTCACAATTCTGTAAATGTAAATTAAGCGCCTACTTTTCAAAGTACTAAAAACAAATAAAAATTACTATCATAAATTACTGCCTAATACCTAAAAACAGAAATAGTATCATTCCTCAAGCCCTTCTTCAGCACCATCCATAAAGGTATAAATTCCATTTCCAGTTAATCTAGAGATAAGGCTTCTAATTTTCCATTTATACATGCTCATATGCCTCATACAATTGTATTAGATTTTCATAACTTTTTTTAAAGGCTTAGGTACTTCATATATAAGTATATTGAAGTGTCTGATATGTATCTGTTGTCAGATACACAAAGCAAATGCAACTATCTACTAGGCTATGAAATTACAGTTCTGACACGGAATAATGACATTACCTCATCATCCACATTTAGCTTAAACCAGATAGAGCCTATTCTCCACAAGCATTGAAAGTATCTCAAAGAAAGTTTCTTTGCACTGTATTCTAGTAATTAAAGGTTTTGACTAGTAAGCATGGCATGGTTTCTATTCCCATTTTAAAGGGAGGCTTCAAACTAGTAAGAATATCATACATACAGCTTGTATGAACTCAAAATTTGAAGGAGGCAGTCCAGCTGACGAAGCAGAGGATCGAGCATACTTTTCCATCTTTGGGTTTGGATCAATGCCAACGACCTCTACATCAGAACCACTAGCATAATAACTGAGGTTGGGACCAGTTCCAATGCCAATCTCCAAGATTCTTAGACCCTTCCCCTTCAAGTTACTGAAGATTTGAGACTTGTACGTTGCAACCTTACAAGCAATCGCCTCAAACTTAAACTCAGTGCAATAACAACAACAAAAACATAGCACCGCCCAAAACAAAATTATATAAATAAAACTCCAAACAACCCCCGTAAAGAATGAAGAATGTACAAAACACCTCAGCTTCGTAAGACTCGGTAGCCGAATTCATAACCCCAGCATAGAACTCCTCGTACCAATCAGGTCTTGGTGGGTGAAACTTTTTAAGTAAAGCCTACAAACACAAAAACAAAGTAAAATTATAAAAGAATTTTTTTTTTCAAATTACGTCAAGAGAAGCATAATCTTTCGCTAGAATTTGAACCCAAGTTCTGATATTTTCTGTTTTCTGTTATCTGGGTAGGTGGCAAAAGCCCACATACCGTGTAATCAGAATATGGGCCGGTGGCTACGGAAGGTTGAACAGGAAACAAGGTAGTTCCCAATGTTGCAGCTTCAATGAAGTGTCTTCTTCCACAAAAGCATGGTTTGTTGGTGGGTTCCGGTGAGTCATGGGAGAGAAACTCGGCGCTGAGTTTGCTTGGCGCGCCCGAGTTGAACCGTGTCTGAAACTTACGCTTATTGGCGGTTTCATTGATGGAGCAGATGGAAGCTTTGAGTGAGAGGGAAAGCAAGGATATTGCAGCACAATGAACACTCATTTTCGTACTTCAATACTAAAAACACTGAAATCAATTCATATATAATATAATAAATTAGAAAAGTTAATTAATATATTTATTTTTACCAAGAGAAAAGTATTTTGATTGTCAAAATTTGTATTTGTTAATTTAAATGTCAGACGAAAACTTGTTTTAGATACTAATGAGAAACATATTAAATAAAAAATAATTGTTTATTGCTATACATTTTAAAATTTATATGTAAATTCCTTTTTAGTTTCTATAAAATAATTGGTATTTGTAAGGTAAATTTGTAACATTCTATTTAATATAGTTTAAAACTATTAAATAAAATACTACATAGATGATATCTCATAAGTTTCTAAATGTAAATATATAACTAAACTATTATATTTATCCAAAATAATAATGTATAAATATAATGTTATACATCTATTAATGAAGGAACTAAATGTTCACCATAAATGTTACAAAATTTTTCAAAATATAGAAGCTGAACCTAGCTCCTATGACCTATATGTATGCTTGCATCAACATCTCTCACTTGGATAATCATCACATCATTCTTCATCTCTTGACATCGATAAAGGTAAATAAAAGTAGAAAATAAACATAAGCATGAGAGAAGGTAAGTTAAATTACAAAAGAAACAAGCATGCAACAGATAAATTAATTTCATCATAAAATAACATGTTTGAAACATTCATATAATAATGGTTTAATGTCTCAATAGGTCCCTATTTTTGTTCAGAATTTGAAATAGGTCCCTTTATTTTTTGGCGTCTCAATTGGGTCCTTATTTTTGTTAATTTGATGCAAATAAATCCTTTCCGTCAATTTCATCAAACAGCGCTAATGAATGTGTGACGTGACCTGAAGACAGTATTGACACGTGTAAGGCCACGTCACACATTCATTAACGTCGTTTGATGAAATTGACGGAAAGGATTTATTTGCATCAAATTAACAAAAATAAGGACCTAATTCAGACGCCAAAAAATAAAGGGGCCTATTTCAAATTCTGAACAAAAATAGGGACCTAGGGAGACATTAAACCTATAATAATCAAACATACAATTATAGACTCTATAAGCTCAATTATTCGGATACATGCATTTAATATCAAAATCACTCAACACATACGTTTATGGTTTATAAAGTCATTGTCAAATGAGTTTCACTTTATCACTCGCAAAGTTAATCCCCTTCATGCTTAAGCACATTATCTTACCTTCAGAGATCTCTTACTACTCTCAACATATAACTAATTCTACTCTACATGAGTCTGAATGGTTATTAGAATGTTAGGATATTTTCTTACTTGAATCCTTACATCAATGCATACACTAAAGAAACATCACCATAGAATCTCCTTATGAGACTTCTGAAACTACGCCAAACTCATACATTCCTCCATAAAACATGATTTGCACATCAAGTTCCTAATATCAAATAATCACTCATATTTATATTCATCCATACTAATTGATATCATATTCATATCAATTACAACCAACATATATTTTCATACATGTTCATATCCATTAACAATCCTATCATTATCCCAATTTTATACACCATTATGCACATGTTTATTCATCCATAATTTCATCAACCATTCTATAAACAACAATAATAAAAGAAACACAAAACCAGAGAAAGTGAAAAAGAACAAAATAGAACACACAAGAGATTGTGCTAAACGATAATAGAGTGGCGCTCATTGTTGAAGTTGTCGAAAAAAAAGGCGTTTAATGATGGCGCTTAGCGTTGAAGCTCTCGACAAAAGTGGCACTCAGTAGTGTTAACACGTAATTGTAAAAGCCTACCATGAGATGTACCAATCTAACCAAATGCTTAAGTACAACTTCCTTATTCGATCATACACTGAGAAATAACAATTTAACACCAAGCAAAATACATTCGAAATGTCAAACTTAGTCGCTTTACTCATATAGTTCATCAATACATTTAAAGCAACAGACTAATCTCAACATCACATCAAAATTCATTCGCAATCCAAAATTTTAAACAATCAACCATATTTAAAAACATCAAATTTACCTTTTCCACTTGTGAAAGTTCCTCAAAGAATTATACATTCTTAAAACACCTTTAGCTTCTATGTACACACAAAAATACCACAAAAATGATCAAGACATATCATTATGACATTGATTATGCAAGACGAAGCAAATTGGATGCTGAAGAAATACAAAAAACTTGATTTACATGATTGAAGAAATGAAAGGTGAGAAAGGTGAGAACTCTGTTAAGATAAAATCATCTAAGCAAACCTTATTTTGAAGTTTAACAAAAGAAAATGTAAACAAAATAACGTTTAATCGTCTAGAATAAAAGAAAAGAAGCGATAAACGCTACACCTTAAGTACCTTAAACGATATAAGAGTGTTTAACTAGAATAGTGTCTAACGAATGTTTGGCCATCTAGAATAAGCGTTAAACGCTACAAGTTTACTATAATAGCATACTTATTATTAAATAATAAATTTTATCTTCTGATAGATAACTATTCCTGAATTTCATACTAGAAACTCGAAGATATAAATTTTTACAATTCAAAATATCTATGATAAAAACAATGAGCAAGAGATTGGAAAAACAAATCTATTTAAGGCTCATTATGCTATAAGCAATTGGAAATTCAAAGCACATGAAGATCATGGCTTTGAGCACATTTGAAGAATAGTTCTTAGAAAATTTTAGTTTATGTTTCTACGTTTTTAGACTTTCTCTTAGAAATGATTTTATGATTTTAGGCTTGGGTTTTCTTTTAGGATTTTTATGTTTTCTTAAACTTATGTGCTTATGTATAGTGGTACAAAAGTTTATGTAGACACTTTTGAGTCATACTATATGCATTTGCATTATTTGATAAAGAATTATCTTGGTTCTTGGATTAGAACCTTAATTTTTATCAAAGATTAAAATCTTTATCACAAATCTTCATTTTAACTTATCAATTTGTTAGACAGTGATTTCGTCATCCCTATCTTATTTCACATTCTTCTCTGATTTATTTTTGTTGTACCACTTGAGGATTTAAATTTAGAAACAATAATACTTTTTCTTTAGTGTATGATTGTATCATCCGCGTTTGAATTTTGTCTTTTATCTCATTTTTCTATCATATGAAATAAAAAGGAAAGAAACCTATTTTTTTTAATGTTTTGTGTTATGCGCATATTTTGAAATTATTTTTGGTTCATTGTTCTTAGAATTTTGTAAAAAGTAAAATCCTTATGGTTTTATCCAATTTTGTTGAGTTTTTAATTTTTTTGTGTTCAATTGTACATTTCTACATTTCATTCACGGAAATTATCTATTTTGTGTTTTTATATTAATTATATCAATCAACTATTTACTTTAACATTGCATGAATTTTTGAGTTTGAAGGAAAATTTGTTTAGTTTTTTTTGCTTGAATTGCAAAACTAAAAGAAAATAAAGAATAGTGACTTCAAGTTAAAAGATACTGAAAAAAAAAAAGTAAGGATTCAAGAACAAATGAAATATAGTGTGTAGTTTTTAATATGATCATATACAATATAACATTGAATTGGTTAAAAGTGATGTGGGTTAGCTCATGAACCTACAGGCAACTGGGAATGCGAGATGATATGTAACATTATTCAACCCATTTTTGACAAGTGGAACAATTGAGTTCAGCCCATATTTTGTAGGCCAAATATGGGACGGGTCTAAACGGATTGGATTGGATCGACCTACATTGTCACCTTAAAATAAAATTGTATGTATTGTTATAAGTAAAACCTTCATTATATTATTATCTTGTGGAAAACAACGAAACATCCAATTCAAAAATATCTTATTTTAGAAAATTATAATTTGACAAGCCTAGTGAAAGATAACATTTTAATAATAGAAAAATGACAATATTGAGAGGCGAATAGAAAAAGACTAATAGTGTTTTTTTTCCAATTTATAACTAAATCATTTTTATTTCCATATATGCAATAACATACATCCACACGACTCAAACGAAAGCGATCTTGGAGGGGTGACGAACACATTCCTCAATCTTATTCCAAATGGAACTATTCTCCTTATACTTATAACAAAAATATACTTTAAAACACAAATTTTTTACATTCATTTATTATTATCGTTCTTCATTTTTACCTTTTTTTAAAAAAAAATTCACTTTATAAATCAACTACACACCATCGCCGGAGCTAACGTTAACATATTGTTGCAGACGATTGTTCTTGTCGGAGTTCGAGAGTTGTATCTTTCGTTGTTGTGATGGCAAAACGTAAGGGTACATAACATAATCATTCAAGAAAGAGTGGTCAAGTACAAGTAAATATCCAATTTCATGCATCGTCACACTCTCCAAGTCCAGAACATCATTCTCCCACGACAAGCTGTTGTTTTGACTGGGCAGCGCCCAGGATATGTTGCCAGGTTCTCTCTTTTCCTCTATCACACCTCTCTGTTTTCTTTGCAACCATGAATGGTGACAATGATCCATCTCTTAATGTTCATAGTTTTCTATATTTACAT
The DNA here is from genome assembly GCF_029865625.1 of Vigna umbellata. Lineage (NCBI taxonomy): Eukaryota > Viridiplantae > Streptophyta > Magnoliopsida > Fabales > Fabaceae > Vigna > Vigna umbellata. The sequence goes on along the minus strand of NC_142167.1, from coordinate 53,629,444 downwards.
CCCAATGAAAATCCAGCTATGGCCCTTGTATCCCCTTCGCTTGATTCTACGAATTATCATTCTTAGAGCAGATCTATGATCACTGCTCTTAGTGCCAAAAACAAGGTAGAGTTCATCAATGGCAGTGCTCCACAACCATCACAGTCTGATCGAACATATGGTGCTTGGATACATTGTAATAATATGGTCGTTTCCTGGCTCGTTTATTCTGTTTCATCGTCTATTCGCCAGAGCATACTTTGGATGGACTGTGCTGAGGAAATCTGGCGTGACCTAAAATCTGTTAGCTGTTATAATTCAAATTCTCTTTTCTGTTTTAGTTAGTTTAGTTAGTTGCTCTGTTTCAGTACCTTCTGCATGCCTTTATATTACATGCAGACGTCCCTGTATAATGCTAGCATTTTTGATTTTAGCTTTTTCTCAGTAAATCCCTCGAGTTTCTTTTTCGTTTGTTCCATTAGTGGTATCCAGAGCCTGGTTCTCTTACCTTGGGCGTGTGGGTTTTTCGTGGGTTCTCTCCTGTTCGTTGTTGTGTCCGGTGGTGTCTTTCTTGTTGTTCAAGATTATTGTTCTTGGCTCGTGAGAATGGCTGCTGATCTTTCATCATCACAACTTCCAATTTTAACAGATAAAAATTGGAACCGCTGGAGCACCCAGATGAGGGTGGTGTTTCGTGTGCAAGGTGTAAGTGGAGTCATTGAGAAGACAGAGGATGATTCTTCCGGCAGAGAAGGACAAGAAAAGGAGTTCAAGCAGAAAGATGATAAAGCGTTGATGCTCATTCATCAATGTGTTGATGACGTCCATTTTGAAAAGATTCAGAACGCGTCTACAGCTAAAGAAGCATGGGGTATTTTGATGCGATGTTATTCGGGAGGAGAAAAAGTGAAGAAGGTGCGACTTCAAGCACTCAGAAGACAGTACGAGCATCTGGAATTGGAGGAAGGTGAACGAATAAATGAGTTTTTTAGTCAAGTCATAACGATCAAAAATCAAATGAAAGCCTGTGGTGAAGAGATTACAGACACGATGGTCATCGAGAAAATCATGAGGTCGTTACCGGAAATGTTTGACCACATAGTTGTTGCCATTGAGGAATCAAGGGATGTTTCTAAACTCAAGATTGAGGAACTTCAAAGTTCTTTAGAAGCCTATGAAATGAGGAAGCTTGAAAGGAAATCTAAACGTGATGATCAAGCTCTGAAAGTCAGATATGTAAAAGGAGAAGAGAAAAGGAAGATCAAGAAATGGGAAGGAAAACCAAGAAAAGGGAAGTGGAAGAAAGAAGGAAATAACGCTGATAATGAAGAACCGGATGAGAAATCCGATACTAGTACATCTGATTCAAAAGACAAGAAAGGTTACAAGAAAAGCTGGAAAAAGAAGAAAGATAAAAGGAATATAGAATGCTTCAATTGTCATAAGTACGGTCACTTTGCGTCTGAGTGTTTTCCAGAGAAATCCAAAGAGAAGAAGAGCAAGGAGAAAGAAGCGCATGTTGCTGAAGAAGACTCGGACACAGAGACAACGCTAACTCTGATGGTGTTAACAGCAACAGAAGGTACAAATTCTTTAAACAAGACCTGGTATCTCGACTCTGGATGTTCAAATCACATGACATGCAACAAGGAGTGGCTCGTGAATCTTAAACAGACCAAGAAGAGCAAAATTAAATTCGCTGATGATAGCACATTAAAGGTTGAAGGTGCAGGAGATGTGGTGATTAATAGAAGGAATGGTTCTCAGGTAGTTATCTCAAATGTGTTGTATGTTCCTGATATGAAATGCAACCTCCTTAGCATTGGACAATTGGTTGAGAAAGGTTTTACTGTGTTTATGGGAAATCAAAATAAGGTTGAGCTATACGACAGCAAAAATAGATTAGTCTTGGTTAGCAAGATTTCTCAGAATAGAACATTTCAAGTATGTTTCGATGGAACCGAGAATATACAATGTCTATCAGCTGTTAAGAACGAGGAAAGTTGGAAGTGGCACTTACGATATGGACATTTAAATTTCAGAGATTTGAAAAGGCTCGAAGAAAAGGATATGGTAATAGGTATGCCACATTTTTTTATACCAGATGATAATTGTAAATCTTGTTTGGCAGGCAAGCAACCCAGAAAAGCTTTTCGATCTGAAATAGAGATGAGATCAAAAGGATGCCTTGATATCATACATGCGGACACTTGCGGTCCTTTAGATACACCATCCCTTGGTGGAAATAGGTATTTTATCGTGTTCGTGGATGAATTCAGCAGAATGTGTTGGGTTTATATGATCAAATTGAAAGGAGAAGCTCTTGATGTGTTCAAGAGGTATATTGCTGGTGTGGAAAGAGAAAGTGGAAAAACGTTGAAGGTTCTTAGAACTGATGGTGGAGGTGAGTTTACCTCTCATGCGTTTGAAGATTTCTGCCAAAAGAAAGGTATAAGTCATGAAGTTACTGCTCCATATACCCCACAACATAATGCTCTTGTAGAAAGAAGAAACCGCACTATCCTGAATACTGCAAGATGTTTGATGAAAGAAAAGAACGTGCCACGTGATTTCTGGGCAGAGGCAGTTGCTACAGCTGTATATCTCTTAAACAGATGTCCTACAAAGCGTATCAAAGGAAAGGTGCCTCTCGAAGTATGGACAGGTAACACACCTTCTGTAAAGCATTTAAAAATCTTTGGTTCCCTTGCGTTTGTTCATGTTGCAGATCAGAAACGTACCAAACTTGAAGACAAGAGTGAACCTATGGTGTTCATGGGATATCATTCCACGGGAGCGTACAAGCTCTACAATCCAAAGAAGCAAAAAATGGTCATCAGCAGGGATGTGCTTGTGTTAGAAAAGGAAACCTGGGACTGGAGCAGCATGCATAAGAATCCTAAAAGAATCGTGATACGAGAAACTCTCGAAAATCTTGAAGAAGAAGAAGGAACAAAGGTTGTACCTGAAACTGAGGATGACCCTGCTGAGAACATCAGTGTTGAAGTTGGTAATCAACGACCAAGAAGGCAGATTGTGAGATCCTCAAGACTCTCCGATTATGAGACATACTCAGATTCTGCTATTGATGAGGAAGGGAGTCTAATCCACATAGCTCTAATGGCAGAGGCAGAGCCTGTGAGTGTTGATGATGCACTTAAACAATCTGTTTGGAAGAATGCAATGGTGGAAGAACTTAACTCCATTGAAAGGAACAACACGTGGCGCTTAGTTGATCTCCCACCTGGAAAATGTAGCATTGGTGTCAAATGGATATTCAAGAGAAAACTAAATCCAGATGGCTCGGTGTCAAAGTATAAGGCACGTCTCGTTGCCAGGGGATTTTTGCAGAAAAAGGGCATTGATTTTGACGAGGTCTTCGCACCAGTGGCGAGATTGGAAACCATTCGTATGGTGGTGGCAATTGCTTGTGCTCGAAGATGGCAGATCTATCAGCTTGATGTCAAGTCTGCTTTTCTTCATGGAGTGTTGGAAGAAGAGGTTTACGTACAACAACCTCCAGGTTTTAAGATTAAGAATGATGAGAGAAAGGTCTATAGGTTGCAGAAAGCCTTGTATGGTCTACGCCAAGCACCCAGAGCTTGGAATAAGAGGATTGACTCTTCTCTAATAAATCAAGGATTTGAAAAATGCAAGGTTGAACACAGTGTCTACGTGAAAGAAACATCAAAAGGTAATATGTTAATTGTTTGTTTATACGTAGATGACTTACTTGTAACAGGATCAAGGCTGGAGGATGTAGATAAATTCAAGATGAACATGAAAAGAGACTTCGATATGACAGATTTGGGAGAACTTTATTATTTCCTCGGGATGGAGTTCACACGGTCTGAAAGAGGTATTGTTATGCACCAACAGAAGTATGCAAATGAAATACTTGAGAGATTCCAAATGCACCAGTGCAATGCAGCTCAAAGTCCTTTAGAGGCAAATATAAAACTTGGGAATAACGATGCTGAAGAATATGCAGATGCCACAAAATACAAACAGGTTGTTGGGTCATTAAGATTTTTGTGTAACAGTAGACCTGATTTAATGTTTAGTGTAGGCTTGATAAGCAGGTTCATGTGCCAACCAAGGAAAAGTCATATGGACTCTACCAAGCGTATTCTCAGATATGTAAAAGGCACCACTGGCTATGGAATATTGTTTCCTTTTGGAAACCAGGAAAGCTGTTTGAAGGTCACAGGTTTTTGCGATTCTGACTATGGTGGTGACACTGTTGAGAGGAGAAGTACTTCCGGGTTCATATACTTCATTAATGGAGCACCCATCTCGTGGTCATCCAAGAAGCAAACTGTCGTTGCTCTGTCCAGCTGCGAAGCCGAGTATGTTGCAGGTTGCTATGCTGCATGCCAAGGAGTTTGGATTGAAGAATTATTATCTGAGCTGAGAATTGTTCTGGAAGAACCTGTGGAACTGAGAATAGACAATACTTCAGCCATAAACCTTGCCAGGAATCCTGTCAGCCATGGGAGGAGCAAACATATTGAAGTGAAATTTCACTTCTTACGTGATGTTGTTAACAAGGAAAGGATCAAGTTGACATACTGCAGGACTTTGGAACAATTGGCAGATCTATGTACCAAACCTTTAGCCATTGATAAGTTCGTGAATATGCGATCAAAAATTGGAATGGTGTCCTTCGAGAATTTGAATTAAGGGAGAGTGTTAGCTGTTATAATTCAAATTCTCTTTTCTGTTTTAGTTAGTTTAGTTAGTTGCTCTGTTTCAGTACCTTCTGCATGCCTTTATATTACATGCAGACGTCCCTGTATAATGCTAGCATTTTTGATTTTAGCTTTTTCTCAGTAAATCCCTCGAGTTTCTTTTTCGTTTGTTCCATTAAAATCTCGTTATTCTCAGGGCGATCTCCTTCGTATTTCTGCTCTGCAACTAGAGGCATCTTCCATTAAACAAGGTGATTTGTCCGTCACAGATTTTTTTACTCAACTTCGAATTATTTGGGATGAATTGGAGAATTTTCGACCAGATCCTATTTGCACCTGCAATGTTAAATGCACCTGTAAAGTTTCTTCTACTCAATGTAAGCTTGAAAATCAAGCTATGCAATTTCTTTGTGGGCTTAACGAATAATACGCTAATGTTCGTTCTCATATTCTGTTGTTGGATCCGCTGCCTCCTATCACCAAAATTTTTTCTTATGTTGCACAACAAGAACGACAGCTCACTGTCACTGACCCTTTCACTACTGAGACCAGGCATGGTTCTATTAATGCTGTTGGTGCTAATTCTAATTGCAATTTTTGTGGTCATTCTGGACATACTAAAAGCTGGCATAAATATGAATATTTTCTACGCTTTTTTTTTTTTAATTTTATCTTTAAAATTTGAATTTGTTGATTTTGTTTCCTTTGGAATAACATTTTAGTTGATCTTTATAAAATAAAATATCTCATATTTTGCTGAAACTGTGATTAATTTTTAATTTCAAATATTTTTCTAAGACATAATTATTAATTATAATAAAATTCGATGCAATCTAAAAATTATATCTTAATACGTATATGATAACTTTTAAGAAAAGTGAACTACCAGTTTATAGTGTTTCTCTTCCTCCATCACTTAATAAATTCATCTTATTTTTCAATTTATAGTGTTCTCTTTTTTTTTTCTGCATAAATATGTATTTTTCCTTTTTGTAAATTTGATAGCATGTCATAACCGGATCGCGACAGAATCATAACCGGAAAAAATAAATTTAGAAAAAGAAGTTTTGAAGTTGTTACTATATTTTATTATGAAAAATTATAAAAAAACATAAAATAAAATAAGACATAATCTATGAAATTCGAAAATCACTTATACATACGAAAAGTATTAGTATCTTATCGTGTCAGTACAAAAGTACGACGTAGTTTTTAAAATGTTTAAATTTTCTAAAATTACACTGTAAGAAACAAAAATATTTCTTTTGGTTTTAACCTTCAGACAAAAATTGACATTGTTTTTATGTATTCCCATTTTAGAATGAGGAATCACCTCTATATAATTCTTTAAAAGATTATTTATTTGAAAATGTTAGTATTTTTAGTTTTTGTAGATTTTGTATTTTTTTTATATTTTTAACATGACTGAGAAAAAAAGATAATTATTTAATTGTTAAGGCAGGACGATACAAACACTAGGACGGTGCATATGATCACACTAATGCTTATACTCTAATGAATGTGAAAACATTTTTATCTTTCATTTTAAAATTTAATTTTATAAAAAAAAGTAAACACACTAGTACAAAAAAGACTTTGATGTCTAGCGTTCAATGTCGTAATACGTAAAAACCAAGGTAAAAAATGACTTGTGACGTTTTTGTAAATAAATGTTAAATTTTGACGTTGAAATTTATATTTTTTTGACATCATATGATCATTAGATGTCAAAATTCTCAATTTTCGACGTCATATTGGGAAAATTTGATGATAATACTTGGTGCGAAGGTGAAAATATAGCTATGTAAGACATTAAATGTTCTAGTCAAAGAAGTATAAGACATAGGAATATCACTTTAGAGATGTTATATGCTAGTGAATTCATTAAAACTTTAGGTAGGAATGTAAAAATTTATTCACTTTATCTTTGTGTGAATCCTTCTTCTCTGCTCAAATCCTTCATAGACAAAGTTTTGGGTGACCAACACATGTAATTTTTATTTTATTTTACAGACGAACCCACCTTCAAGAAGGTTAGTTTCATTTTTTTATGAATTTTTGTTTTTGTTTTCGTTTTTTATGGACTATAAATGGGTTGAACTTGTTGTTATTGTTAAACTTGATTCTTGTTCATACACAATATATATTCATACTTAGGATAATACTGATAGTATATTTTAACGAGCTCCAAATTATTTGAATTTCTTTTTAAAAGCACCAAAAAAATCATAAGAAACTTTCAAAAAAAAAATTACATCAAAATTTAAAATCTGTGAAATAAATTTTAAATTCATTTTTAATTAAGCCAATGCTAATTCACCAATAATTTTTAAATTCATTTTTAATTTAAAACAGTTTAACATTAGTCAAATTAACGCTACTATTTTTTATTTTAAAATTCATTTAATTTGGTGTCCAATAAACAATCGCTAAATATAATTTAATTTTAATACTTATGTGTTGGTTTAACTTACTTAACTGACGTAATTTAAAAAATAAAGTTTCACATACAACACTTCATAATCTAAAAAATAAAATATAAATAACAAATAGAAAAAAAGGTTGTAATAGATAAAGTAAATAAATGTGAGAAAAGTGTAGATGACAAACGTGTGTACGAGAGGAAGAAATGAATGTGGATGAGAAAAATAAATAAAGATAAAAAAGATGAACGTGGGTGAAAAAAATTATATGTATAACATTATTTTGACTGTTTTAAAAAGTTAATATTTTTTTGCCAATAAAAATATCCACTTTTAAAACATTTTGCTACAAACTATTTTTAATATACAAAAATCTAATAATTATAAAAAAGAGTTGATTTTCAATTATTAGAATTTATAATTACAATCTTCGTAAATATATTTTTTTAAGAGTATGTTGAAACATATTGAGTGATGTCGCATTAGTGCATGTCAAATGGACGTACAATGCAGACAAATGGGCCAATCTCTTTTATTCTCTTACATAAGGTGTTGGGCCTAGAAAATCCTTACAATTTAAAATTCAGGCTGTTTCATCTTGCACCTCCAATCTTTTCACTTTACATCTTCAATTTCTTAATTAATTAATGAGATGGTTATTATTAATTAATTGTGTATTGTTGAGGATTTTTGTGCATTGAATGAAGCATTGATAATATCTCATTTTTCCTATTACGAAACTTGCACCCACTTTCATTTTAAAAATCCTATTTCCTCATTAGGAAACATGCATCCCTATTCATTTAATCTATTAAGAAACCATACATCCCATTTGCACCCTATTTAAATCAGCTCATCTCTTCTATTTAGTTTAGTGTGTTTCTCTCTTTCTCATTTTATTTATTTTTCATTGAGTCTGTTACTTTTCACTCCATATCATTTTCGTGTTGAGTGTGGTCTTTCGAGTTGAAAGAGATTTGAGATGATTTTTGTTAAGACACGAGAGAGCTTGGAGTGGTGCTTCGAGCCAGTTGAGGTTCGAGGTGGTGCTTCTAAACAACTGGTGATGGTGATGTAGCTGGTCGGAGGTTTTTTTTTGAAGAATTTGTTTCCAGGTGCATGAGATATAAAACACATCATACATGAATTGGATATGGATATCCAAAAATCACAACATCAGATGTTCATACGCATGAGAGATCAACTTGATCTCCCCCGATCCTAAACAATAATATTTAATATAAAATTTATTTCAACTAAATAATAACCATTACAATTAAAGTTTTGCACTTATCCGACCGTGTCATATTGCATAAACAACATGGTGAATGTAATGTATTAGTACTGAAGCGTCTATTGGACCTTCAGGAAATCCACCTTCGGGAACATCCTGATGCTCCTCCTCCTCAATATCATGTTCCTCATGTGCATGCTCCTCAACTACATCCTCCTTAACTCTCACATCTCCATGCTCCTCAACGTGAACATCAGGCTGAGCTGCTCCATGTCTTCTGCAAGCAGAACCAGTAATTCTCCTCTCACCTTGTGAGGAACTCTCTCCGTAATGTGAAAATGCACTTCGAGTACGCGCCATATCTATTCTAATTTTTTTATTAACAACATTACACAAAAAATATGCAATTCAAATAATTATAGAATTCAAAATAAATAAAATTAATTCCACTACTTATATAAATAAACAATTAATTCAAAATCTCAAATAGAGTTTTAAAATCACTCTAGATATTGAGAAACTTTTACATATTTGTTCAAGAATTTTAATTTTAGGGTATCCTAATCTATGATGCCACAAGTTCATCAACACATGTATAGGCAAGAAAAGTATTAGGAACAAAGTCTTTGTCAAAAAGAGGAAAAAATTGTAGGCAGTATAACCCTTCATAGACATTAGCATGCTCAATCATCTTCAATGTAGAATTATCCTAAATTTGACACATCTTAGAAGAAAACGTTATAGTTCAATTCAAATCTTTAGTTAAGCTTTGAACATATATCAAATTAAAAGAAAAATCAGATATGTAAAGACATTGAATATATATATATATATATATATATATATATATATATATATATATATATATATATATATATTAAAATTGGACACTCCCTACATGATAAACAATTACAAAATAATTATTTATCAATTTTACTTAAACAAGCTTAATTTTGTAGAAAGTAACAAAAAGATGTTTGTTATGAGTCACATGATTAGTGACTCCAGTGTTAATGATTTAGGGAATATTATCTTGTTTGTCTTTAGTTAGTTTTGGTATGTTTCGTAGGACATAATTGACCCTGTGAGAGGTACTATTAGTGTTTTCAATCACCTTAAGCAACTTTTGTAGTTGTTCTATAGTAAAAGTACTAAAAGACTTGTTTAGTTTCGAGGTTTGAGATATGATTCATCTTGCGACAATAAGAGCATTATTTTCCAAAAGTTGGATTTTCTTCCTCTCCTTCCTTGGCCTTGTAGGTTCGTACCACACCCATAAGTCTTCAAATTCTGGTCTTAGTTTATGGTGTTGGCCAGAATCTTGATTTCAACATGATTGTTATTGCCAACCACTTGACATTTTTATTACATAATGAGATAGAATACACAATTGATATTTGTGAGAGATCCATTAATAAGACTTGTGTGGGTGTCATTTAGACTCTTCTGAAAACAAATATGTTCTATTTCTTTTATATTTAGACAGAGGTTTTAGCAATATCACAAGTACAAGTATCTCACAAGTACAAGATGGTATAGATATAAGAAACTTTAATTTTTCCAAAAGAATTTTCAAGTAAGTAAAATATTTAATTACGTTTCTTTTACCTTGTTTTATTAAGTGGATTTCTTGGAACAAATCTAAAATCTTGAGTTAGCCCCCTTTGAGAATTTTTCTCTCAATTCATCCCAAAATCCGTAGCATTTCCTACATAAATAACACTTTCAGCAATTTGTAAGAAAAAGAATCTTAATAATATAAGAAAAAACCATCATGGATCTTTTCTATGCATCAGATAGAGGGTTATCTTTATTGGGAATCTTTATGCCTTCGTTAATAAACTTGAGCTTACTCTTTGAAAGCAGGACACTTTTCATATTCTGCTCCAAAAAGGGAAAAGAGAAAAACAGAAAAAATGGATTATAGAATAATAACTCATAATCCTAAAAAGCTTTAACAGCTTTAATGACAAAGAGAAAAGGTATTCATAAGTGGAATTCAAAAACTAAACAGGAAAATAAGAGATAAGTATGTGGAGAAAAACGTGTTAATCTCAAAAAATTTGATTTCTACAAAGACGGATGACTTTTTTCTTCTTTGAAATAAGTTTACTTTTGTTTTTATTTTGAGTTTTTCTTCTTAAAAAATAATTTTTGGGTTCTATTTAATTGTATTATTTATTCATTTGCATTATTTATAGATAGATAAGAATAAGTCTGTCCTTCGCTGTCCTAATTGCCTTGTCTGTCCTTGGTTTTGGTTCATACATACATGGTACTGGTTTTGGTTTACAAATTCATGGTACGACAATGTATAAGTGGTTTTGGTCCACTTTAATATCACAAGTGGGTCTATTATAAGGTTACGTAAGGTTTATATAAAACAAAAATTCTCTAGTTGATAATTTTAAATTATTTTTGTATTTTACAATAAAAATATTATTTTTTTGGTGTTGAATAAATATTAAGTGTTTCTCAACGTAATAATTCTATGTCACTGTTCCTTCACTATTATTATAACAAAATTCTTTTATGTAAATGACTCATGAAATAATCTTTAAATATTTTGTTTCGGAAAACATTTTTTATAGACATGTATCTAAGTTGCTAGATGGTATTTGTTTATGTATATAAAAGTGTACATTTTATAAGATGGTATCATGTATTTACTTGCTAATAAAAAAAGTATCATCACATAAAAAATATCCTATCTTTCAACCTCTATATATAAAATTTTGTAGGATAACGGGTAGTAGTATTCCCGTGAAGAAAAATAAAATAAAATAAGTAAAACAAGTTTTACTCAATGGATAAAACTCAAATTGACTGCACTTTTAGCTTTTTAAAAATATTTCGAATTGTTCGTTAAACATCTTTACATAATAATATGAAGATGTAAACTCAATCCAAAACTTCCTAAACATCTTTAAAAATAGTGAAGAGTTAAATCTCATTCACAAAATTGTTCGTTATGGAAGGAAAGAGCCAACCACAATCTTTACATTTGGCATAATTAATATCTAGCATATGATAAAACCTCTATTGGTTCTCTTTTGCAACTGTGATATGAAAATTGAGTACGAAATACTATAAGAAAAAAATTGAAATATTACCACCAGTTAAATTCCATAATAATATGAAAAGTTGTTGATAAAATAAAATTATTGATAAAATATTTGTAAATAAATTTTTAGGATATATAAGAAAAATTTCTCAAGAATTACCAACAAACAATTATCAATGAATTTTTACTACAAATAATTATAATGAATTTTAGTCACCGGTAAATAGCGTGATTTTTTTTTTCTTTCTCCTCTTCATCTTCCTCTTTTGCGTCATCTACTTTCTCATTTCTTTCTTCTTATTTGGAATTATTTTAAAGATACATTTAGAAAGAACTTTTTAAAACAATTTAATCACTAATAAATTTAAAAAATAAAAACTCATTTACTAGCATATTTAAAATAAAATAAATTATCAACATATTTAACTGATGAATTTAATCACATAATGGTCAAAGTTGATATCCAATTTACCAATGAAATTTACCAATGGGTCTATTACTAAAAAATTCATCATCAACAAAAATATTTGTCGATAATACTAATTCAAAATTATCAATAAATTTTACATATGAACACATTATCGACGGAAATATATGTTGATAATAAAAATTATAATTTATTAAATAATCCATTATTGATAAAAATATATGTCGATAATAAAAAAATCTAAAATTCATCAATAAAATATATTTTTATTGATAATTTTTTCATAGATAAAATTTCATATATAATTAAGTAATTACTTGTAGTGAAATGGCTATATGAAGATTTCTATCTAATAAGTAGGATTAACTTTTATAATCTTTTGACTACATGTTTTCAAAAGAAGAATTAACTTATTTTGCTAGTAATGGTGGATTTGAGGAAGAGAGAATGAATGAATTTGAAGGAATAGAGAGATGATTGTGATGTTGTTTGTTTTAAGGGATAGAAAGATGATACTATACCCCTTAGTCATGACCAAACATACTCAAGAAGATTTTGAGTCATCTACAGAAGGTGAGCCCAAACTTTTATCATCATGGGCCATAAGTGAGTTTTTAATAGATTGTGTTTATTTTAGGCCTTATATCATGGGTCAAGTAATATAGGATTTCCTTTTTGAGCCTTGTATTATAAGTCAAGTAGTGTAGGGTTTTGCTCAACTTGGGTCAGCTTTGTTCTTCTCTTCTTTTCTCAATCTTCTCTTATATCCTTTCATTTTTTTTTGTTTTAAAATTCTAAGTTCCTCCTCTCTAGAATGACAACTTAAGTCTTTTTTTTTTTAATTTTCTCCTCTTCTTTTTGTACGACCTCTTGCTTTCCTCAAATTTTTAGTGACTTTAGTTCTTGAGCATTTTGTCTTAAACTTTATGGATCTTTTTTACTAGAGTCACTACCATATTGGTAAAAAGGATCCCTAGACATGTTTATGCATCCTATTTTTGAATTTTAGATTAAGAAACCTTTTCTTCCAAAAAGAAATTGTTAAGGAGACTTAAGGTTGCAAGAATACTCAAGTTTACTTTCAGGAAAGAGAGGTCAGACACTAAGGATTACTTAAAAACTAAGTTTTTACTTGCCAAAGTTTACCTTAAGTACTCTTGCACCAAACTTCTAAAAGGAAATTAAGTTTGAAAGGCAAGTGAACACACACTAAACTATAAGCAAATAAAGAAAGCAAATAAGCTAAAGTATGTTGCCTAATGGTAAGACTAGAAGGCACTTAGAACCTTCAAAGCACTTACCAACTAAGATGCATCTCTGTTCACTATAAGAAATTAAGGTTTTGATTAGAAGATGTGATTGAACACCAAAGACTCTATCAAGACACCTCAAGAAAGCAAGTAAATTACAACTTAAAGAAATCAAATATACAAATACAAACAAGGAAAAGCTACTCCTCTCCAAGTGTTTCTTTCTTCCTTCGCTCCTTCACCAAGGCAAAAATCTGATACCAAATTATTGAATAATCTCTTTCAAGCTATATGACTCAAGCAAAGTGGAGACTTCTAAATGAGTTAGTGGTTATGGAAGCTTGATGGTAGTGGAATATGGTGCACATATGGTGGGTTTAATGTGGAAATATGGTAGTTCCTCCTCTAAGGTATATGACTTGATGTGATAATAGATAGAGCAAGGATGAAGAGTTTAAAGAGTGACAAGAAACATAAAAAAAATAGCATAAGTTTTCTTAGGCTTGTATTTTGCCTATTCTAGTTTCTTTCTTAGTTTGGTTGTAACATCCCAATATCTCACACTGGATAATTCATAATTTATATATTGTAACATTACATTTACGGTAACATTCCGTAATCTCACACTTAAAAATTCACAGTTGATATATGTCTATACATATTTTAAACTCAGATTTCAACTATAAACTTCTAAATATAACTCGAATTCTTCTAACTTATTCTTCAATTTCTTTCTTCATTGGTACTGGATCAGACGACATTCCTTCATCTACTCCCGTATAACGAATTATACGATCATCGTACATACCCAAACACAAACAAGTAGGGTGAGCTAACATGCAACAAATCATTTATAAAACATGCATAATTGCTTTGATACTAACATCATATAATAATTATGTCAGACACCCTCAAACCATCATATCACAATTCCTATTAGATACTCGTTCCACAATACCCAATGAACACCACAATACCCAAAAGACACTCATCCGGATGATACGTTGATGAGCGGTCACGGGAGGTTATGCACTTGTGATGACTTCTACTTTTTCTTACAAATATACTTCCAAAATACTCCATACCATTCACAAGGTAAATCCTCAACACTATGTCCAAAACCGGCACATAGACCAGGACTTCCTGCTCCTCTCACCACATAATTCATCCCTCTCTACTTGAGACTAGATGATTATTAGAGTATCAGGATAACCTCCAACTATAGGACCCTCAACATCAACATATACACAATTACCACATCATTACAGAATCTCTCCACGAGACTCATACAATGCTCACATTCCTCAACTCATATTATATCATTACGAAATCTCCCCATAATACTCATATCATGTTCAGACGCATAAATTCAAATTCAATATAATAAATTACAATCATCACAATTAAAATTCATAATTTCGTATCTACCACAATAACATGAATTCGTTCCAACGAGATATATTGCACAATAGTTTAACAGTACATAATCTGTTCAACAAGATTTAAGTTAAAAGCTTGTTGAGTAGACTTCCAGGAAAGAGAGGTGCGTCACAATGGACAACTTAAGTACCAAGTCTTTCCTTAGCCAAAGTGTTCCTCAACTAGTTTTAACAAATTTCTTATTTACAGATTCAAAATAACAGCATATAATATTAACACATAAATTCAATATAGATAGATATACAGTAAGCATTAAGAATATTCACACAGAATTTCAAGACATGAATAGTAATAAAACAATACTAAATCAGAATATAAAAGCTTAGAAAGGTTAGCTCCCCTACCTCTATTCCAGACTTCTCTTGTTCCGAATTTGTTTCCCCGAAAACTCTTCAGAACCTCTACTCTAAAATTTCTTCCTACTCCAAAAACTTCCTAATTTCTTCTTTTCTCATAATTCTCTCTACTTCTTGGTGCAAAAACTCCATTCCTCTGATCTCTATTTATAGGTAAAAAAATTTTACTATTCATTAATTTTTTAATATTATTTATTATTTTAATATTATTTTAAAAAATAATATTTTAATCAACAACTTGATCAAATCTGATCCCAACTCCTTCCATGCTACGTAGGAATTCTTATCCTTTCAATTTTTTTTACTATTCATTTTTTACTATTCACTTTTTACTATTCACTATTTACTATTCACTATTCACTTTTCTTAAAAAAAATCCTGAATAAGTTATCAAAAATTTGAACTTCTCCTTCTAAAATTACAATAATTTTATATCCAAAAATTTAATTTTTTTCTATCCATAAAATTATTATTACAAATAAAATGCTAAAATTTACTATTATAAATATTTTTCCACGAGTCTTACATTGGTTGTAAAAAAACTTATATATTTTTCTTTTCTTTAAGGTGCAAGCAATGTGAGACTTCACATAGTTTGGGCTTAAAAGAAAGAACAATAAATAAGTCTCTTTTTCTTTTAGTTGTTTGTAATGCAAGATATCGCATGTATAGTTTTAATTTTGGTCTTTAGACTAGTTAGGTAGTTTATATACCCTTAGGAGGTTGTAGAATTAAGAGATGTGGGATTTAAAACAACCTTGAGAGTTGTTGTCCAGACTTGTAGGCTTCCAAGTTTCATATCCTTTAGTTTTCTCCACCTACTTCATCTCGTAGTGCTATATAAGCAACCCAAGGTCTCCTTTGTAAGTACACCTTAAAATTTGAATATAAAAAGTGTTTTGCATTCAATTATATTACTTCTTTGAGATACAATTTTTTCTCTTAGTCTAAATTTGGGTCCTATCTTGTGAAGAATAAGTAGCGATCCTCCTTGAGATTTATATTGGATCCTTCCAAGTGGCATGTCTTCAAATTCATGTTTCTTCTCCTTTCTCTTTTTCATTTTTTAGTCTTTTAATTCCATTTCTTAATTGTTCTTGTTTAGTCTTTAATTAGTTATATTTCTATCTAGGCATGTTATTCCATATCATGACTCAAGCAAGGGGAGAGACTATTTTGGTGTTTGACATGTTCTCAAGATATGTTGGGTCAACTCAAGAGGAAGGGTGGCTAGACGAATCCTAGAAGGGGTGTTCTAGCTTTGGTAACCTAAGTTGAGTAGTATGATACAAATTTGACAGCATAACAATATTCAATTCAAAGGTTTAACTTACATTGGGGGAGACACTTCTATTTTTAAGCTTAAGGAGTCTTCAAAGTGTAGAAGAAAAACCTTAGAAACCTTAACTTACTAGCTTGGAGACCAAGGAAAAAATCATCTCCATTAGAAGGAGGACATATGGTCATTATAACATAGGAGAATCATCTCGATTCCTAGAAGGACACATGGTCATTACTTATGGGAAATCCTCTCTATTGAGAGCATGAAACATGACCACTCTCTCCCAAAGGTGGGACACCCTTCTCCCTTGCTCACCCACGACAAAGACAAAACATTGACCCATGAGGTCAACTCTAGAATATGAGCCTCTCTTGGGTCAACATTGGGTGTTGACCTTGGTTGATCCAAGTTTAGCAAAACCTTACACTACTTGACCTATTATACAAGACCAAAAAAAAAAAATCCTATACTACTTAGCCCATGATATAAGACCTAAAATAAATCTAATCTACCAAAAACTTAGTGATGACCATGATGATAAGAACTTGGACCTATGTTTCATAGATTACTTCAAATCTTTTTGAATACAATGAACATGGATAGATGATATACCAAAGGATAGAAGTGAAAAAATTAAAAAAAAAAATTGTAAACATTTATAAATGATTTAATGGATGTGATAGATAAAAAAATTAATAGAAAAAATTATTAAATTGTAATTTTACACGGTCAAAAGTATTATAAAATAAAATGTTATTATTATTATTATTATCAATTAGTATAATTATTATATTATTATAAATTATTAATATTATAATAATAGTAATTATTATTAATTTAATTAAAAGTAAAGGGCATGCACATTTGCCACCCAAAAAGCATTTAATCACATATTTAAAAGGCGAAGAAATTAAATTAAAAATGAATACTATTTTTTAATAAAATAATCTACATTGAGTTGTCGCCCCCTTTCCGTTCTAATTTTTTACCGCGAGATAAAATTGAATTTTTATCCTTTGAATTCATCTTTACAAATCAAGCGTAATCAAGTGCAAGCAACATTAAAATATATATGCCTTTGTATATATTTTTTATTTTTATATATGGGATAGTATCTAAATGCTCCGAGATTTAAAAAATAAAAAATAAATAAATAAAACTTGGATGGAGATCAACCTTGTCAAAAAAACTTGACAGCCTGTATCTCTGGATTCATTTGATAGATTGTCTCAGAACAAAATCATAGCATTCAGTTGTTATTTCCTTCAAACTGAGGTTCTTTTAGGCTGTGTTCGCATGAACGGAATTTACTGTTCATGCGAATTTGCGAGCGAAGAATTCAGCTCGTTATGCGTTCGTTTGGAGTGAAATGCGCGGACGGATTTGCGATGAAATGCGGGATGGTTGCACTGTTCAGTCACCCGCGGTTGTGAAGAGATTTGCGCGGATTGTGAGCGAAATGTCGCGTGTGCCCTCGGTTAAGAAACGCTAGAAACGCGTAACCGGTTACATGTTCGCGTAACCGGTTACGCGTTCGCGTAACAGGTTACGCGTTCGCGTAACCGGTTACGAGTTCGCGTAACCGGTTACGAGTTCGCGTAACCGGTTACGAGTTCGCGTAACCGGTTACGCATTCGCGTAACCGGTTACGCGATTTCCTATTTATTTTTTTTTTCAAGTTTTTTTATAATTATTTTAATATTAATAAAATTAGATATATTATATTTTTTAATTTATTTTTAATAAATTGATTATTATATTTTCTAATTTTTTTTAATAAATTGATTACTATATTTTCTAATTTATTTTTAATAAATTGATTATTATATTTTCTAATTTATTTTTAATAAATTGATTATTTAGTATTCTAATTTATTAAAAAAAATTGATTACTTAGTTTTTTAAATTTTTAAACATTAATTTTATAAATTATTCATAATTTTTTTTTCTTTATAAACATTTTTACAATTAAATATAACATTTATAAATAACATTTTATAACTAGGGACATTTTGGTAATCTTCAATTTATATCAATTAAACTAATTTTTAAAATCTATCACATCAATCAAATCCTACACTAATTTTCACAAACTTTACTTCCAAATCCACTCTCAATTACCCACAAATCCACTCAAAAAAACAACAAAAAAATTACCCTCAAATCCACTCAAATCCATTCAAATCATCTCCCCCAAATCATCTCCTCCAAATCACTCCAAACGAACACACCCTTATACAGTGTTTCCCGGCATGATGAGCTGTGTAATTGTCCTTTTCCTTGCTTTTCGCAGAACAAATATATTTAAATAAGGTATTTGGGTTGGTAGCCACGTCCCATATAATTGTGATTTTATTCATTGTCTATTATATTACACATTAACTAAAACCTTAATTACCATGTTAAGTTGTGAAAAACAATGTACAGAACTAAACATATAACCATCTTTTATATTTTTAGAAAATTTTAAAAAACATTATAAATTAATTATAATGAGTCATAACGACTTATCTTAATATATAAATTTTAAATCCTATTATCCCATTTTTATAATTTAAAAACTAAAATACTCCATTTTTTTAAATTTTCTTTTATTTCCATATTCAGAGACCAACTAGAAATAATTACAACACTCAGATTAAAGACATTTTTTTGGCGGGAAACATATTCCTCAATTAATCTTCATGGAAAGAAAACCATTCCCGATAATATAAATCAAGAACAAAATCAAAGTTGTGTGCTAGACATAGGAGGAGACTTAATACATAAGAAACATGTAAGCAAATCCCAGAGACAACAAAATGGTGATTGAAGGCACTCCCAAACATCCACCATCGCCAGAGTCAACATTAGCATACTGTTTCTTAATGTTGTTCTTGTCAGAATCGGAGAGTTCTACCTTTCGTTCCTGCGATGGCAAAATGTAAGGGTACATAACAGAGTCGTTCATGAAAGAGTGGTCAAATCCAAGCAAATGCCCTATCTGATGCATCGCGGCACTCTCCAAGTCCAGAACTCCATCCTCCGCCGACAAGTCGCCTTTTTCACTGGGCAGCGCCCAATACATGTTGCCATTGAGATTTATCTCAGCTGTCTTCACGTCAGACGGAGGGTTCTCCGTTATAAAGCTGAAGCCAAACAAGTCGCCGATAAGGACATCAGAGAAATTGTAGAACCCAACCTTAATGTCCGCGTCGTCGTAGGTTGTCTCCGTCAGGTTCAAAAACCCTGTGGCATTCGCCCACCGCGTGAATGCATTTTTGAACACTTTGGTGAAGCTGGGTTGGACTTCACTCTCCGGAAGAAAACCGTACGTGAGGTTTGTCTTTCGGAACCACCGGTGACCGGCTTTGGGCCACGACACGTTTTGGGTGAAGCTGTAGTTGAAATCCATGTCGGGGACAGCACATCGTGGTAGCGAGATGAGTTTGAGGGTGTGGTTGTCTATGTCGGAGGTAACTGGGAGATTGAAAGATTCCTGGAAGGTCTTGATGGCTGATAATGTTTGTTGGTCGACAGTGTTGTTGAATGAGTCGGAGGATGGAAGGTAGCCAAAGTTAGAAAGGTATTCTTTGAGTGGAGCGAAGCCTTTTCTTTCCTTATTGAGTGGGAGGTTTGGTAGTGTGGGATCCGGTTTCAAATACTTCAAGTATTCTTTATCCCATTCTGGCTTTGGTGGTTTTTTTCCATTGACCCAATTGATAACTTTTTCCTTGTTTAAAGACTTGAATAGAGACGCAAGAGAAGACCCAATACCAGCCTTCGCGAAATGGGATTGGTGGAGAAGGAGAAGGAACAATAATAGGAGAGCAGAAGGGAATGGTTTCATCTTTATCAATATAAATTCTTGCTCGATTTCGTCTATGCAGTGGAGTTGGGGAATAATATATAGAAAAATGATTCTTTGACACGGTTTAAGTAAATGACATTCATTTGACACGCAGTGGGGCCCATTCACTGTCAATGTCATCAAGGGTAAATTTGTCATTTGCATGCGCTGGTTTGGTAAAAGAATAAATGAAACTGTGCGTTTCAATGAAGGGA
The DNA here is from genome assembly GCF_029865625.1 of Vigna umbellata. Lineage (NCBI taxonomy): Eukaryota > Viridiplantae > Streptophyta > Magnoliopsida > Fabales > Fabaceae > Vigna > Vigna umbellata. The sequence continues at coordinate 53,609,254 of NC_142167.1, read as the reverse complement.
GCTGCTGCGTTAGGGTCCTCTCTCAAATTTGAATTTGTCAGGTCGCCCATTTGATTTTGAAAGAGGAACTCTTCGTGTGCGTGCTAGGGTTAGGGTTGAGAGAGAATGCGAGAAAGAAAAAAAAAAGGGAGGACTTAATGACTGCCACTTAACCGGAGACTGGACCTGATCGGAAAAGTTCGAACCAGCGAAGTCAAAGTAGATGATCGGTGTGGAGCGCGGAAGGCTTTTACCATGGTCTCCGTCCACCGCAATGCTGCTATCAACGACCTCGCCCTACATTCGTCCAATCAACGCGCCATCACCGTTGCCCGTGACAACTGCCTTGCCGTCGTCAATTTCGTCCGCTGCAACTGATGCTTGCGCCTCAACAAGGAACTTACTCTGGTCAAGTTCAATGCGCCTAGTGACCACTTTTTTATGGTTGCGAAGGAGAAGGTTTTTGTCCACCAGACTGAGGATGCACGCATATTGTTCGAATTGGAATGCTCCAAGCCCGTTCTATGTGCTTCTTCAAATTCTTGCCCTGTTTTCTCGAATTATCATCGAATATCAAGTTGGTTATTTTTATTTTCTCTATTTCTTCTTTTGGTGATGCTGATTTGTCTTGTATGTTAAAAATACCTAGGGTTTAGGTAGCATTTGATAAAGAAATTTTGGTATATTGTCACTAGTTATGTTTTTCGGGCGTCAAATATTTGTGATGTTTTGCAGTGGGAAGATTTTACACAGATTTTGGAGACTATTTTGAAGCATCAATGAACCGTGAGAAGTTCCCGGAGAAGGTGCACTCATAAACTAACTATTTGTAACTTTGGATGATGGAGATTATAGATATTTTACTGTGTCTTACAGAACAACTTAATACCTCATTATACCCATGTCAATTCTAATTCTTCTAAAACAAATTGCATATAAAATTTAGATATGATGTAATTATTGATTTGTTGCTTGCTTACTACATGTATCCTCCACATGGAAGAAGAGCAAATGCTATAGAGCAAGACCATGTCTAAATTAACAAAGTCAACAAAAGAGGCAGTTGTGGCTACTTTGAAGTCTATTATATATAAAAATGATCTACATTTTTCTCAATTATTCATTCTAATTTGTACCCTTAATCTTGTATGCCTTGATTGATAGGTTGGAAGAAGAATAATGAATGATTCATATTGGAAGTATATGCTGGATTATGTATGGAAACCATTCTAAATGTGATAATGTGGTTGATCTCATTGCAAAGTTCATCTTATCTTGTTTATGTTACTTTCTATCATATGATTAGCCTTTGTTAATTTCCATGGTACATAAATGTTATACTGAGTTTTCATCATTGAATAGGTACCCAATTTATATTGTCCCAAGTCGAAACAATGAAAAGGAATTGGAAGCATGCTTTCTCCCTTACCATACTCTGTCGTCATCTTTCGAAGGTATCGCAATATTTTTGTTTTTCGAATCAATAATTGTAGTTCAAATTGTTGTATTTTCAAATATTATAGTATCGGATTGTGTTTAAATGAGTTATATATGATCAGATAAGCATGCCAAAGAGTAGATTATACTATATTTCTTTCTAAAGGCTATTTGAAGAGGTAAGTGCTACACACAATTTCAGTATATGAAAAAGTTAACAATATTTTAAGAGAAACTCAAGGATGAGCATTGCACAACCCATATGTTTGTGCATGGTTTGCCAAAGAAAGGTTGAATGTCTTTGTCTCCTTGGCACTTATGGTTAATATTTAGATATATACATAACGGATAAGCAATATGCAGAGATTAATATTTGAAGAGCCTGGTTGGAGTAAGAAAAATATTGTCAAGGATTTCTAAGGAAACATCGTAGGATGCTTTGAACAACACACCTTGTCTGCTTCCTACATGGATTTCTAAGTTTTCTTCTCAATAAGTAAGTTTATGCTTTAGTTGATTGCATGTGTTTTTAATGTATCACTCTAGTAACATGTTTGGATCACTCTAATGACAAGTTCAACCTTAATGTATACATACTAGTTTTTTCCAAAGTTTTCTGCATAGTTTATCATCTTTAGTTGGTTGAATGTTGGGACACTGGGTTATTGAAATCATAAATGTTGCTTGTTAGCAGTAATTTGGATTGGAATGTGAATTATTCTATGATAACAACTCTTCATTTTTTCCCTTTAGATTAAGACTTAGCTCGTTACCTTGTGTTTATCATCAACAGGAGAATGATTGTGTTCTTCATAGTTTTGTAATAATCATATCATTTGAACCAAGAGCTTTAGTGACAAATTGGAAGTTGTAATAAGGAAGAACTTTATGTGGGTTGTCATGAAAAGATATAAATCTAAGGTAGACTAATGGAATCCTACTATTCTTTGGCATATAGAGAGCTTCTGATATAATGTGTAAATCTGAATAGTTCCTAAGGGCTTTTGTAGATCAGTTAGAAATGGTCATGCCGACTTGGAATCACACTACACTTTCATGACCAAATATACCATTCTGCCGAAGGATGTACATTTCTTATAGTCTTTCTGAAAGTGTGTGACTGAGTATAATCGTAGTTCTTTGAATAAATTTTTTGGTATATTTATACAACAAACTTAGATGCAGAAGCTACTATTAGTTGCTTGTATTGTGGTTTATGGTGATGGTTTGTTGAGATGTGGATCACTGATGGTAATTTAAACATGCATGCAGTTCCTCAAGTGTTTTTATGCTGCCTGTAATCAGTCTCTATCACCTTTAATCTGGATACTAAATATTTATATTAAAGATCACCAAAAACATATGAGGAACTACTTCGAATTTTTTCTGCTCATATTTATATTAGGTCATAATGTTTTTCTATATAATGATGATGAGGATTATAGAATATAATTGTATATGGTTTTATTAAAATAATGACTGAGGTTTTATTCTTACCCGGTTACCAAATTATAAATCTCAGAAGTTTTGGAGAGTGAAAATAGTATTCTAAAATTTTTGGAAATTTTTTCACTCAGTGGTCAAGTTTTCCTTTGTTTATAGTTTTATGTTGTTTAGTTTATGTAGGCAATTGTTAGTGTTACTTTTGGCATTATTCATGTTAAACTTTTTGTTTCTAATTATTTCTTTTTGAATTAGTGGTGGTGGCCTATACAAGTTGCTTCATACCCTGCCTCTGAATGCTTCTAAGTACATTTTACAAGCTCTGATAAGTACTTGATTGGATTCTCTCTTGCATGTTACGTGTACTTAATTTGATTGTGTGTTCATATCACATCAATTACCCAAAACTTTTCTAAAAAGAAGCATGATGAGTAAAATATTTTTATAATTTGAGTGTACACACATGTTCATGGTGAATTTGAGTACGTATCTTAAAATTAATTTATTATTTTATTTTATTTATGTAATTTCGTTTCATGCAATCCCTTTTTCACTGTTTTCATCAAACCTTCTCATGAGATGGAATATCGGCTGGTGGGTAAATCTTAAACATGAAACACATGTTGATTTAGTCTTCGGTTCTCTGCTCTACATTCAAACTCTTGCTATAAAAATATATCTTATGCAGTGCATACCAGATTTGGAAGGCATTATTGGTAAGAAGTGTGCGGTGCTGCAGCGTGGGGAAAGATAGTGGAAAGTAAAGTTGTTATTTAATAAAAGTTATTTTGGTCGTCATAGTTTCGGTGCTGGCGTTTTTGACAGAAAATGAATTGAAAGCAGGAGATGTTTGTGTATTTGAACTTATTAGCAAGAAGGATGGTATTTTTAAAGCTCATATTTTCTAAAAGGATCACTAATTTGTCTGCATGAAAGCCGTGGTCTTGCTGAGGAATTTGAAAGAAAATGTTGTAAAGAAACAAAGATATTGTAATGGGGTGTTCCCAAGTATTAGACATTTAAACAGTGTTACTGTTATGTAATCAACCAGTTATGTTTATTGAAATATAGTACTGCATTAGGTGATTTATGAGTTACTGTTATGTAATCCAAAGCTTCTACGTAAAATAAGTTGTTTCACTCACTGTAATTTTCTTTTTATTAAAGGGAAAAAGTTACTGCTATTATATATCTACCATTATAAAGGAAAAATGAATAAATAAAACTAAGAGGAATAAGTTAACATTCAGCTGCTTCAAAAGCAGTAATGAAGGAGAATCAAAAAGAACATTCTTAAAAGTAAATATAAATTAATTTTGATTTTTCAAAAATCTATATAAATTAATCACTATATTGTTTTTTATTAAAACTATTTTTGTTTTATTAAATCATAAATGTGGTATAAAATTTTTAAATTATATTTTTTCTTGAATATTCGTATAAAAATGCTTAAAGTGAAGAAATAATATTTTATTAATATTATAGAAAAATATTAGAAAACAAATAATAATAGTATTGACGTAATCCAATTTCGTCTTATTAACACAATATTATTATTATTTTTATTTCTCTTTTTATCTTATTTGATTTCATTATTTTAATTCTATTTTATTTTACTTTATTATATTTCATTTTAATTGCTCTGATTTTTTCTTGTAATAAGTGGTTATTACACTCAAAATTTGTGGTTGATTGTCACAGACATTTTGTACAATAATAAATTGATGAACCTGATTTTAAGTGCTATCTTAAAGAATAAAACCTTTATTTCCCATTCACAAAACTTAACAAGAATACCAATGATCACATTTTTGTGGTGTACAATAATGAAAGTGATCGACTTCAATACCAATGATCACATTTTGTAGTGCTTATGTGGTTATATACTCAATTGCTTATGAACAAGAATAGTTGTGGTTTTTTATGTGAGATTTTATCAATTTTTTTGTGCAGTAAGTGGTTATCTACTAAGTCCTAAGTGGTTATTTCATAACGGTGTTTTGTACAACAACAAAAGTGGTTTAATTCAATCCCAATGACCACATCTTTTTGGTGCAGTAAGTGGTTATCTCCTAAGTCCTATGTGGTTATTTCATAACGGTGTTTTGTACAATAATAAAAGTGGTTTAATCCAATCTCAATGACCACATATCTCTTGGTGCAGTAAGTGGTTACCTACTAAGTCTTAAGTGGTTATTTCAGAACAGTGTTTTGTACAACAATAAAAGTTGTTTAATTCAATCCCAATGACCACATTTTTTTGGTGCAGTGAGTAGTTATGTACTAAGTTCTAAGTGGTTGGTTATTTCAGAGCGGTTTTCTTGTACAACAATTAATGTTGTTTAATTCAATCCCAATGACCAAATGTTTTCGGTGCAGTAAGTGGTTATCTACTAAGTCCTAAGTGGTTATTTCGAAACGATGTTTTGCACAACAATAAAAGTGGTTTAATTCAACTTCAATCCCAATGACTACATTTCTTTGGTGCAGTAAGTGGTTATCTACTAGGTCATATGTGGTTATTCCAGAAAGGTGATTTGTACAACAATAAAAGTGATTCAATTCAATAGTAATCTTATTTTTTCAAGTAATGCATTCATAGTAATCTTATTATTCTTACCGTCAATGTAACCTCTTATATGTTTGACGTTTGTAGTTTCAAATTCATATTTTAAATACAAAAAAGTTGATAAAAATTTGTGTTTGGTTTCACTGAATACGAAACCAAATATACACATTTAATTTAATATTGTTGCAGGAGCAATAATGATCATAATCCCTCCTTAATTTGTAGACAACACCTCAAAAACCCATGAAAAGATTGGGGAAATAGATGCAACAATTTTAATAGAAAGAATGATGGTTTATAGTGTTTCTTTAATTTACAGATCAAATTCTCCCAATCTATTCTAAAAGAAGTACTTTCAAGTATAAAGTGTTTTAAAACATTGAATCAGAACAAAATTGTTCCAAGGACATAAAATTTTGGTTAATTGGGTTTAAAACAGAGGATGTATAACATTGAGTAGCCATTTGCCAGCTAAGAAGCCAAGACAATACTACAGAATTGATCGTGAAGTACACCAGCTATGATCACAACACAATTCAGATAATGCAAAAACTAAATTATAGATTCCAATTTCATAGACTGCTAGAATTTCAAGACGAATCAAGAACGACACTAGGTAGATTAGCTCGTCCCATCTTTCCTAAACCTTGAAGTATCATATTGTATGTAGCTATATCAGTATGATAAAATTTTTCTCCCATTTCAGCCACAACAGCCCAAGCCTCAATGAAATAAACCTTTTTGACAAAAGAACTCATGATTGAATTATAACAATAATTCACTGGACTCACACCTGCATCATTGAAAATCTCAAACAATTTGCAAGCCAAGCTCAACTTTCCCTTTGCCAAAAATATAGACAACAAAGTATTCACCATATCAACATCAAAAAAGCTGGGAAGAATAGCCAGTAGAGCACATTTGGAATTCTCTTTCTTTTGACTCCTGCAGCTTCTTTTTGGAATTCTGTTTCTTGTGAATTCCAGCCAAGTGTTCCCAAGAAAATGGAACACACGAGAATCTAAGGGGAGATGCAACACTAAGAAGTGGATCCTCAGGGAAATACAATGATTCAAAGGAGGAAGATGAGGATGAGGAATGAGTCCTGCAAGATGAAACAATTAAATGAAAATGCAAAATTGTTTTATATAGATGATACACAAGATTTGTTGTCTGATTAGAAAAGAAAAAAGTAATTATATATTAATTGAGGTTGGAGGAAAAATGTGGTTTGTGGGATGAGAAGGAAAAAGAAGAATGATACTTATAACCCCAATTGCCAATAAATGATGATGCACATCACAAAATCCAGAAAAATCAAGTGAGCACATACTAAAAAACAAAATTTTCCACCCTTCAATCTTTAGAAGGCAAGGTAAATATGCTACTCTGCAATATTCCAATATCAAGTAAACAAAGCCAATAAAAAAAGCCTTGCCAAAGCCAGATGGCAGAAGACACATAGAAACATGGCTACTACTTACCTCTTGAATCTCACATCCATGGAAGATAAGGTCCCTAATGGTCATAAATTTCGTTAGTTTTCGTAGCATTGGTGAGTGAAAAACTGATTTCACAAGCATTGGTCCAGTAAGTGGTTATGTCTTAAGTGTTATGTGGTTATTTGTTAAGGTAGTTATGTACAAATAAACAATAATAAAGTAGTTAAATTCAATATCAATGATCACATTTATTAGTGCAGTAAATACTTATGTACTCATGCCTAAGTGGTATTTTACTCAATTGCTTACGAACAACAAATGTTTGTGTTTTTTAAGATAGATTTTATCAAATTTATTGGTGCAGTATGTGGTTATCTACTAAGTCCTATGTGGTTATTTTTGAAAGATGTTCTCTACAACAATAAAATTGGTTAAATTCAATAACAATAATCACATTTCTTTGGTGCAGTAAATTGTTATATATTAGGTCTTATGTGGTTTTATACTCAATTGCTTATGAACATGTTGTGGTTTTTGAGGTTAGATTTCATCAAATATATTGGTGCAGTATATGGTTGGTAGGAGGACACAGTCTATAAAAACATGGTTGGTAGGAGGGCACAGTCTATAAAAAAGTAGTCAAATCTTACACACCAAGTAAAATCATTAACAATAACTGTTATGCTTATAATCATATTAACAAAAACCCAGTACCAATATTCTCCAAAACTTTAATGATGACATTTGAAATTCTATATCCCATAAACTACACTAAAACCCAGAAAAAAGGGCAACGTAGGCTTGCAATTCTAATGAGCACATCCACTACAAGCAACTAATCAGACTCATTATATAATAGAGACCAACAAAGTACTTTTTTTTTCATGGCCATGTGTCATCATTTTGCTTTTGTAACATTAAAAGACAATCGTGGAATATTTCAAGACATGAAAAATGAAAGAACCATATAACAGTGGAGCTTTCTCAGTCATTCTATCCACATCCAAAACTTTATTCAAATTCACAATACATTACAACAACAATAAACTGAAGAACTCGATTAAATATGTGTGCAACTAATAATCAAAGTAAATATTAAGCACGATGAAACTGAGGCGAAAAAAAAAAACTAACATATTCCTCAAGAAGAGTGTTGGCCCCCGCACGCGAGGCTATCATCGAAATTCTTCGATGGATACTTCGCCGTCACCATGCCGACCTCGAAGACGATATCGTCGGAGGAGGAGCGGATTCCGATGATCGACCGCCACTTGAAGAATGCGCGAACCCTAATTCCGTCAAGTTCCGCAATTTACCCCTACACGATTTTCCAAGAGATGGTGTCGGAGTAGGTGGCAACGTAGTTGTCCGCCGGGAGCTTGATTTTGCACGCGCCACCGAGCTTGACGGTAAACTCCCCGCTGGTCCGGTTCACGGCATACCCCAGGACGGTGGTGGCGGGAAGAAGACTGGAGGGTAAGCCGTAGCTGACGAGTTACACGTGAGCCTGCGAAAGCGTGATTTTTGGCGTTTTAGGGTTAGGTTTTTGGAACGAATTGGCCACGAGATTAAGAAGCAGAGCGAGTACGCACAAGATTTTGAGAGCGAAACCTTCACACCTATCAAAAACCTTCACAATCGCCGATTGAACAAGCTTTTTTAAATGGAAATCGAAGGCGCCAATGAAAAACGATGGAAAACAATACGCCAGAGAAAGCAAACCTAAATGGCCTAAATGGGATGTTTGAACGAACCTCGAAAGAAAACTTACCCAAATTTTGGTCTTTCCCCTTTTACCCTTACTCAGTCTGCAAGTTTTTTTCGAAAACGCTGACGTGGAGCGTGTCAAATGAATGTAAGTGACACGTAAGCGTGTCATTGTATTACTGCTCTAATATATATAACAAAAATGATAATGGGCAAGTTTGAGAAACTGAATAAAGAAAGAATTTTGGCACAAGTTGGTGATCTCGAGAAGCACACCGTTGCTAAGCCATTATTGGTGTGATTACAACAACTTGCTGATGACGAAGCAAGTTGCTAAAGCCAACATGTGAAGACTCGCTGTCAGTGTCTGCAAACCTAAACATCCATGTTTGATTCTATGGATTTGACGAAAAGTCAATGATTTTACGTTGACCTCAAGTCTTCGTCACCCTTTCAAATTATAAGAAATGCTAAAGAAGACATTGTGAGTTTATACGTCCAAATGGGCTGAGATGGGCAGCGGCTAGTACATGATACTTACGGAGAATTTGTTTCCTCTACCCACCAAATGCTCCCAACATTATTTTTCTATTTTTTTACTCCAAAAATATCTTACATTAATTTTTTTTTAAAACTCTAAATTTTCCTAAATTCTTTTACTTTTATTTTTCTCTGATGGTACACAAACTACTTTCTCTCTTCTATATGTTCTTCATATGCCTTCGATATTATTTTGTTTTTCATTTCCTGGTCTATATTTGGTTGTGATTAAATGTTCATCATAATCTATTGACAATTATTATTCATGTTATAGGCAAAAGATGGTATAGATATAAGAAACTTTAATTTTTCCAAAAGAATTTTCAAGTAAGTAAAATATTGAGTTACGTTTCTCTTACCTTGTTTTATTAAGTGGATTTCTCGGAACAAATCTAAAATTTTGAGTTAGCCCCCTTTGACAATTTTATTCATCCCAAAATCCTTAGCATTTCCTACATAAATAACACTTTCAGCAATTTGTAAGAAAAAGAATCTTAATAATCCAAGAAAAAACCATCATGGATCTTTTCTATGCATCATACAGAGGGTTATCTATAAATAATGCAAATGAATAAATAATACAATTAAATAGAACCCAAAAAATATGTTTTGAGAAGAAAAACTCAAAATAAAAACAAAAGTAAACTTATTTCAAAGAAGAAAAAAATCATCCGTCTTTGTAGAAATCAAATTTTTTGAGATTATAAGTCGTCCATAGTGGCTGCTGTGGAAAACTCTCCGGATAAGAATAAGTCTGTCCCTCGCTGTCCTAATTGTCTTATCTGTCCTTGGTTTTGGTTCATACGTACATGGTACTGGTTTTGGTTTACAAATTCATGGTACGACAATGTATAACTAGTTTTGGTCCACTGGTGTGAGGCAAGTGGGTCTATTATTGGTGTGCTTAAAACAACAATGTATAAGAGTTTTACTTAATGGATAAAACTCAAATTGACTACACTTTTAGCTTTCTAAAAATATTTCGAATTGACTGATTCTTTTATCTCCTAAGGAATCCATATACATATTTTTCTTCCGAAATTATTCTCAATCTAATTAATCATGTATTGGTCACTCATCCACAACTAAAAGAATATACTGATCAAACTCAATCCAAAACTTCCTAAACATCTTAAAAATTGTAAAGAGTTAAATCTCATTCCCAAAAAATTTCGTTATGGAAGGAAAGAGCCGACCACAATCTTTACATTTGGCATAATTAATCTCTAGCATATGATAAAACCTCTATTGGTTCTTTTCGCAACTGTGATATGAAAATTAGTACGAAATACTATAAGAAAAAAATTGAAATATTGCCACCAGTTAAATTCCATAATAATATGAAAAGTTGTTGATAAAATAAAATTATTGATGATCTAAAGTTATTGATAAAATATTTGTAAATAAAATTTTTATGGATAGATAAGAAAATTTTTTCAAGAATTACCGACAAACAATTATCAATGAATTTTTATACTATGGTTAACTATAATGAATTTTAGTCGGTGGTGAATAAGGTGATTTTTTTTCTTTTTCTTTTTCATTTTTCTCTTTTGCTATCTACTTTCTCATTTCTCTCATTTGGAATTCATTTTAAAGATGCATTTAGCAAGAACCTTTTAAAACAATTTAATCACTAATAAATTTAAAAAAGAAAACTCATTTAGTAGCACATTTAAAATAAAATTAATTATCGACAAATTTAACTGATGAATTTAATCACAAAAGGGTCAAAGTTCAAAGTGAAAATTTTGATATCTAATTTACCAATTAAATTTACTAATGGTATTAAAAAATTCATCATCAACGAAAACATTTGTCGACAATACTAATTCAAAATTGTCAATAAATTTTAGAGATGAACACATTATCAACGAAAATATATGTTGATAATAAAAATTATAATTTATTAAATAATCTATTATCTATAAAAATATATGTTCATAATAAAAAATCTAAAATGCATCAATAAAATATATTTTTATTGATAATTTTTTTCATAGATAAAATTTCATATATAATTAAGTAATTTATTATAGTGAAATGGCTATACGAAGGTCTCTATCTAATAAGTAGGATTAACTTTTATAATCTTTTGACTACATGTTTTCAAAAGGACAATTAACTTATTTTGCAAGTAATGGTGGATTTGAGGAAGAGGGAATGAATGAATTTGAAGGAATAGAGAGATGATTGTGATGTTGTTTGTTTTAAGGGATAGAAAGATGATACTATACCCCTTAGTCATGACCAAACATACTCAAGAAGATTTGGAGTCATCTACAGAAGGTGAGCCCAAACTCTTATCATCATGGGCCATAAGTGAGTTTTTAATAGATTGTGTTTATTTTAGGCCTTATATCATGGGTCAAGTAATATAGGATTTCCTTTTTGAGCCTTGTATTATAAGTCAAGTAGTGTAGGGTTTTGCTCAACTTGGGCCAACTTTGTTCTTCTCTTCTTTTCTCAATCTTCTCTTATATCCTTTCATTTTTTTTTGTTTTAAAATTCTAAGTTCCTCCTCTCTAGAATGACCAGTTGAGTCTTTTTTTTAAAATTTTCTCCTCTTCTTTTTGTACGACCTCTTGCTTTCCCCAAATTTTTAGTGACTTTAGTTCTTGAGCATTTTGTCTTAAACTTTATGGATCTTTTTTACTAGAGTCACTATCATATTGGTAAAAAGGATCCCTAGACATGTTTATGCATCCTATTTTTGAATTTTAGATTAAGAAACCTTTTCTTCCAAAAAGAAATTGCTAAGGAGACTTAAGGTTGCAAGAATACTCAAGTTCATTTTCAAGAAAGAGAGGTCAAACACTAAGGATTACTTAGAAACTAAGTTTTTACTTGCCAAAGTTTACCTTAAGTCCTCTTACACCAAACTTCTAAAAGGAAATTAAGTTTGAAAGGCAAGTGAACACACACACTAAACTATAAGCAAATAAAGAAAGCAAATAAGCTAAACTATGTTGCCTAATGGTAAGACTAGAAGGCACTTAGAACCTTCAAAGCACTTACCAACTAAGATGCATGCACTTCACTATAAGAAATTAAGGTTTTGATTAGAAGATGTGATTGAACACCAAAGACTCTATCAAGACACCTAAAGAAAGCAAGTAAATTACAACTTAAAGAAATCAAATATACAAATACAAACAAGGAAAAACTACTCCTCTCCAAGTGTTTCTTTCTTCCATCGTTCCTTCACCATGGCATAAATCTGATACCAAATTATGGAATAATCTCTTTCAAGCTATATGACTCAAGCAAAGTGGAGACTTCTAAATGAGTTAGTGGTTATGGAAGCTTGATGGTAGTGGAATATGGTGCACATATGGTGGGTTTAATGTGGAAAGATGGTAGTTCCTCCTCTAAGGTATAGACTTGATTTGATAATAGATAGAGCAAGGATGAAGAGTTTAAAGAGTGACAAGAAACATAAAAAAAAATAGCATAAGTTTTCTTAGGCTTGTATTTTGCCTATTCTAGTTTCTTTCTTAGTTTGGTTGTAAAAAAACTTATATATTTTTCTTTTCTTTAAGGTGCAAGCAATGTGGGACTTCACATAGTTTGGGCTTAAAAGAAAGAACAATAAATAAGTCTCTTTTCCTTTTAGTTGTTTGTAATGCAAGATATCGCATGTATAGTTTTAATTTTGGTCTTTAGATTTGTTAGGTAGTTTATATACCCTTAGGAGGTTGTAGAATTAAGAGATGTGGGATTTAAAACAACCTTGAGAGTTGTTATCCAGACTTGTGGGCTTCCAAGTTTCACATCCTTTAGTTTTCTCTACCTACTTCATCTCGTAGTGCTATATAAGCAACCCAAGGTCTCCTTTGTAAGTACACCTTAAAATTTGAATATAAAAAGTGTTTTGCATTCAATTATATTACTTCTTTGAGATACAAAATTTTCTCTTAGTCTAAATTTGGGTCCTATCTTGTGAAGAATAAGTAGCGATCCTCCTTGAGATTTATATTGGATCCTTCTAAGTGGCATGTCTTCAAATTCATGTTTCTTCTCCTTTCTCTTTTTCATTTTTTAGTCTTTTAATTCCATTTCTTAATTGTTCTTGTTTAGTCTTTAATTAGCTGTATTTCTATCTAGGCATGTTATTCCATATCATGACTCAAGCAAGGGGAGAGACTATTTTGGTGTTTGACATGTTCTCAAGATATGTTGGGTCAACTTAAGAAGAAGGGTGGCTAGACGAATCCTAGAAGGGGTGTTCTAGCTTTGGTAACCTAAGTTGAGTAGTATGATACAAATTTGACAGCATAACAATATTCAATTCAAAGGTTTAACTTACATTGGGGGAGACACTTCTATTTTTAAGCTTAAGGGGTCTTCAAAGTGTAGAAGAAAAACCTTAGAAACCTTAACTTTACTAGCTTTGAGACCAAGGAAAAAATCATCTCCATTAGAAGGAGGACATATGGCCATTATAACATAGGAGAATCATCTCGATTCCTAGAAGGACGCATAGGAATAATATATATAACAAAAATGATAATGGGCAAGTTTGAGAAACTGAATAAAGAAAGAATTTTGGCACAAGTTGGTGATCTCGAGAAGCACACCGTTGCTAAGCCACTATTGGTGTGATTACAACAACTTGCTAATGACGAAGCAAGTTGCTAAAGCCAACATGTGAAGACTAGCTATCAGTGTCTGCAAACCTAAACATCCATGTTTGATTCTATGGATTTGACGAAAAGTGAATGATTTTACGTCCAAATGGGCTGAGATGGGCAGAGGCTAGTACATGATACTTACGGAGAATTTGTTTCCTCTACCCCACCAAATACTCCCAACATTATTTTTCTATTTTTTTACTCCAAAAATATCTTACATTAATTTTTTTTTTAAACTCTAAATTTTCCTAAATTCTTTTACTTTTATTTTTCTCTGATTGTACACAAACTACTTTCTCTCTTCTATGTTCTTCATATGCCTTCGATATTATTTTGTTTTTCATTTCCTGGTCTATATTTGGTTGTGATTAAATGTTCATCATAATCTATTGACAATTATTATTCATGTTACAGGCAAAAACTGGTTCTGGTTCGGCCACATTATCCATGGTTAATTGTTTATCAACTTTATCTTCATATTTCTACATATATATCATCAAAATCAAGTGTCAATTGTGTTAGACAAAAATGCAAAGTTGAAATCTCACTCTTAATTGTGTAGGCATATGCAGATGCCAAGTTTGCTGACGCATGCCGCCGTGGCCTAAAACACTAGTGCAGAAAGGACATTTAATGTTTGTTATATTGGGCTTTTAACGTGAGTTCCAGAACCAACGTCTTTGTGGGTGACGTTAATCAAACGTCGGACTCAAACATGCCCCCTTCTTTATAGACGTCGGTTACTGCATGACTCTGACGTCTAAAGGACTCCACAGACTTCAGACATTACATTAACCAACGTCTACTGCAGCTCATGTCTTTGGGTAACACCTTCTTCCTTTGCTAGTTTCGTCATAGAAAAGGTTGCGTCTTTTGAACCTCTTATGACATTTCAACCAAAAACCGAATCTGGGTCCTTGCCTAGTTCCATTAAAACCGCCAATGAAAACGAATGGTGACAATAGAACAAGGCAAGGACCGAAGTTCGGTTTTGGGTTGAAATGCTATAAGACATCCAAAAGACGCAAGTTTTTCTTACGAGGAAACTAGCAAAGGGAGAATGCGGTACAACGCTACCCAAAGACACGAGAAAGACTGCACCAAAACACAACAAAAACTCATTTTAATTAGTTCAAAAGAAAGATAATCAACTAAAGACTAATATAATTGGAATAAAAGTATGTTTAAACTGTTCAAAAGAGACAAAAACGTACCTGAAAAAGCAGTGTCGTAGAGAGAAAATACGAGAAGGAAGACGATGAAGTGCTCGTAACAGTGGGTTTGATGTTTGATTTAACAGCAAACTAGACGTTGGCTCCCAAGTGAACTGATGTCTATTCTGGCCTAAACGTCGGGGCCCTCACCAATATGACGTGCAAAACAACTTTTCATCAGGCCATTTAGACGTCGGATGGCGTGATCCGACGTTTGTACGTCGGAAAAAAATAACTTTTCACTGTCAGACATATACACGTCCGTTAGGAGGGGCACCGACATCTATAATCGAATATAGACGTCGGGTGGCGGGATCGGATGTCTCTAAGGCAAAAAAAAATGAGTTTTCACCTACCTGTCAAGCATTAAGACGTCGATTAGGAGTCTATAATATTATAGACGTCAGGACCCATCCTAACCGACGTGTATATGCCCACTTATTTATGAAAATGTCACCGGTCAATAATTTACGTTGATTATTTTGTGGTCTGACGTCTACGGGGTGATGTTAAAGCCCAATTCTACACTGGTGAAAGGAGAAACTAGGGTGGTGGAGTATGCTTTTGTTGATTCTCTGGTTCCATTTTAACGTCCTTTCCTTGCATTGTTTTCTATCTTGTTTAACAGTATCATATGCCTTTATTAGGTTACATAACTTCCCTTATTTGCAACGAAGGTACGTCTCGGTTTTGCTGGAGCAGAAGAGGTATATCAACTAGGCCCCCTCAACGAGTATGAAAGGTATCATAGTTTATGAATCTATTCCCTATTTTCTTGGATACACTAAGCAGTAAAAAAGGAAAACTTTTGGTGTGTAATACTTCACAGGATTAGGTTGAAAAAGCAAAGAAAGAGTTAGCAAAAAGCTTCCAGAAGGGTATAGACTTGATTAGAAAATAAATGTGACCAAGAAAATCTAACTTATGCTTCTTTTAAATAAGGACCTTCTTAAACGATATCGACATTTGTTTGTTTTTCAACGAATGTCAATATTTATTTATGAATGTTGACATTCGTTTAAGAATTCAACGCATACTCGCATCTGTTTAAATATTATTGAAGGATAAAAGAGAAATGAGAAGGTGTATGGAGCATTGTGTATGGTGGAGAGTAAACTCTCATACGTACGCTATTTGAACAAAAATCTTGTTATTTGCAGGTGTTTCACGACAAAAAAAATATTCAATAAATTTTTTATACATTTAGGTATTTATTGATACATATTAATAATTTTTATTTTAAATAAAATTATTTAAAAATAATTTTTAAATAATAAAGTAAGATAACAAAATTATTTTAAATAATGTTTCAAATAAAATCACGTATCAGTGTGAAGAAATTTAATTTAAAAAGAAATCAATTTATATAAGCCCGGCAATAAAGTATAAAAACATCAATTTCATACCGCTAAATAAAAGAAATAAACATATATAAAGTTAAATTTTAAACAATTCTTAAAGACTAATATTTCTGGTCCAATAATTTTATTTTAATCATTTATTATTTCAAAAATATTCAAATGTGGTTTATTAAGTATGACTATTGGGTAGTGAGTATCCACATATTACATATTAGATATTATGATGTTGTGTATCTCTTATCTACAAGTATCTAATTAAAATTTATGAGTATCCATTAAAAATATTCATTTAATATTTCTTACATATTTTACAAAAAGATATTTATAGGTATGAATATTTTACAAAAAGTAAGTAAAGTGTTACTCACTTTTTTTCAATTAAAAACAGTATACCAAAAAATTAATAAAAAACCATAAAAATACAAAAATTAAAGTTTTAATTGAAATATATATATATATATATATATATATATATATATATATATGTATATATATATAATTATATCATTACTCAAGTAAAAAAATAATATAAAATTGAAATATATATATATATATATAATTATATCCTTACTCAAGTAAAAAAATAATATAAAAGTAAAAATAGTTACTAAATCTATAATTAAATTTATTAAATTTTTTTAAATATAATTTTAATTCAATATAATTGTAAACATGTACTAGTATGAATGTAAATAAAATAAAGTGCATGGGTCTTATTTTATTAATAGTACAGTGGATTTGAATGGTATCTTAGAATTAGAAAACAATATAAATATCTTTTAAAAAATTAGATATAATTTTCGCATACCTAAATTATTCAATTTTTATTCCTAAAAATTTTTAATTGTAATTTTAAATTCATAATTCTTAATTAAAAAATTTAATTAACCTATTATTTATCAATAAAATAAATAAAGTAAGTTTATTAAAATATAAAAAAAAAGAGTGTTATTTAGACACGTGAAAAAATGAGTAGTGAAGATATGCTTGTAATTTTATTAAAAAATTAAGAAAAATAAGTATTATTTTAATGTTGCGAGACATTGTGACTTCACTGTGAGTTTTTTCAAATATTCTAATTATACAAATTTGTCTTTTTATATTTAATTTTAAATTTGGGAATTGATACTACAAAGCCGGTGACAGATAACTTAATATAGAGGTTCATTAATGGGTCGATTTGGATACCGTAATATTCGTATTTATGAGTATTCACGAGTATTTATGAGTATTCACCTGTTAACAAAATAAAATTACATTTTATTCCTAGATTTAAGGTTTAGTTCTTGTTGACGTTTTTATTTCCTCTAAGATTTAAGTTGTGGTTGAGATTTTTATTTATTGTTTTCTATTGTCATTGTCTTAAATAATGAGAATCATCATTCAAACGAAGTATTAAAATTGTAATGCAGAGGAAGAAAAATAAAGAAGCAAAAATGGTTTGTGTATTATCTCATATTTGCATAATGCAAATACAAATATTTATACATTAAGATTATAACAAAATTAGTTATAATTCTATCTAATCTACCAGTTATATCAATATAATAATAACAAGCAAGATTTTAAATCCTAACAAAATATTAAATCATAACAAATATTAAATCCTAACAGCCCCCTCAAGCTGGAGAATGAATGTCAATCATTCCCAGCTTGGAAACCATAAATTTGAAAGCTGCGGAAGGAAGTCCTTTTGTGTAGATATCAGCTAACTGACATGCAGAAGGAATCGACAGTAGTTTAAGTAAGCCAAAAGAAAGTTTTTCCCTTACAATATGACTGCTAATTGTTGAAAAGTTACGTGAAGATCCTGTAGAAGAAAAGTTAACCATTGAATTTCGCAAGTAGTTATGACAAGAGCTCTGTATTCAGCTTCTAAGAAACTTTTGGATACAGTGGTTTGTTTCTTCGATTTCCATGAAATAAGTGAGGAGCCAAAATAGATAGAGTAACCAGTGATACTTCGTCTAGTATCAATGAAGCCTACCCAATCAGAATCACTGAAGCCTTTCAATTGTATGATGTTATTGTTGGGAAAGAAAATCCCTTTTCCAAGAGCACCTTTAAGGTATCTAAGAATCCTAGAAGCTGCTTGTTGATGATCTGTGTTGGGATTTGAGAGAAATTGACTTAGTTGTTGTATTGCAAATGAAATATTTGGTCTAGTGCTGGTGAGATATAACAATATATCAATCAATCGTCTATAAGAAGATGAAGGTGCATCATTTAGAGGTTGGCTAGAATTTGTGCTGAGCTTTGTATGATAGTCACAAGGAGTGAAAACGGGCTTAGAGTTTACGTAACCTTTATCTTTGAGAATGTCCAGAGTATATGGTCTCTGGGAAATGGAAATACCTTCTTTGTTTCTAGCCACTTCAACACCAAAAAAGAATTTAAGATTGCCAAGGTCTTTAATCTTAAATGTTGCGTCAATAAGATGAGTAATATGAGTGATTTATGTGATTTTTGTGAGATCATTTCTTGTGAGCACTATATCATCAACATAAACCACTAAAATAGTGACATTGGAATCAGAATGTTTGGTGAACAAGGAATTATCAGATGCAGATTGGAGAAAGCCATTAGATAAGAGGAAATCAGATAAACGAGCATACCACTGTCTGCCTGCTTGTTTAAGACCATAAAGTGATTTTTGTAACTTGCATACTTGATTGAGTTTGATACAATTGAGCCCTGGAGGAGGTATCATATAAACTTCTTCATTTAATGTACCATGAAGAAAAGCATTATTAGCATCTAGTTGCTTAAGATGTCAATTTTGTGGTGCCGCAAGAGTTATAACCAGTCTAACCGTTGTGATTTTAACCACTGGAGAAAATGTATAGATAGTCTTGACCTTCAATTTGAGTGTAACCCTTGGCTACCAATCTGACTTTATATCTTTTAATGCTTCCATCAGCCTTGTGCTTGATTTTGAAAACCCATTTGCAGCCTACAACAGTTTTGTGAACAGGTAAACATGTGATTTCCCAAGTGTTATTTCTGGCCAATGCAACAAGCTCATCATCCATTGCTCTAACCCAATGAGGATATTTAGATGCCTCAGAATAAGATCTAGGCTCAATGTTAGCAGAGATATGCATAATAAATTAATAATAAGGTGCTGCAAGTTTCTTATATGAAATGACATAAGCAAGAGGATGTTTGATACCTGAAGAATGAGAGGTAATAGTTGATGCATAAGAAGTTTCAAATTCAGATAGTCTTGAAGGTCTGTTTTTCTGTCGGGTGGATCTTCTAATGTTAGGAGCTGGTATAGTGGAAGGTGAACTGGGGGGAGAAGGATGCGAAGGATCTGTATGAGGTGTGGGCATACATTGGTCAATATAGAGCAAAGGTGGGTGGGTGAGAAGGTGGGAATTAGAAGTGGTGTATGATTCATTGTGGTAAGGAAAACAACTATCATGGAAGACAACATTTCTAGAAATCTTAATGGCCCTGGTTTTGAGGTTGAAGGTGATGAAGTCTTTTTTGTGTGGTTTATAGCCAAGAAAAATAGCAGGTAAGGCTCTTGGATAAATTTTATGTCTATTGTTTGACAAGGTGTTGACAAAGCAAAGACAACCAAAAGCAAAGACAACCAAAAGCTTTAAGGGTGGTGATATCAAAAGGAGAACTCTATAATTGTTGGTGTGGAGAATGGTTATTTAGGAAAGGAGTGGGAAGGCAATTAATGAGGGTAGAGGCATGAATAAGAGCATAAGACCAAAAAATGTTTGGTAAGTGTGCTTGAAAAAGAAGAGAGCGGGAAACATTTAATAAGTGTTGGTGTTTTCTCTCAACTAAGCCATTTTGCTGGGGGGTTTCAACACAAGTTGTTTGCTGAAAAATTCCAGTATTTTTATAAAATTCGGCCATAATAAACTCAATTCCATTGTCAGATCTAATGGTTAGGACCTTGGTTTTAAATTGTCTTTCAGCATAGGTAATGAAAGATTGTAAATGTGACTGAGTTTCAGCTTTTGAGATTAAAGGAAACACCCATACATATCTAGAAAAATCATCAACAATGGTTAAACAATATTTATGACCATGAATGGAAGTAGCAGCACAAGGACCCCAAATATCAACATGTAATAAGGAAAAAATAGAAGAAACATGAGAAGTACTATGAGGAAAAGAAGGTTTTCTCTGTTTAGCCATATGACAAGGAGTACATATAAAAGAGTGATCAAAATTAATCACACGATATAATTGTTGCATTACATGTAACCTATCATGGGATGGGTGACCTAATCTGTAATGCCAAATATCAATGGCTTCCTTATTGCAAATTGTGGTGTTGATGGAGCTAAAAGAAGTCTTGAGTGTATACAATCCATCTTGTGCATCAACTATACCAATCATCCTCTTGTTGTGTCTGTCTTGTATAAAACATTGATTGTTAAAAAATATTAGTTGACAATTATGGATTGTAGTAAGCTTGGAAACAGATATAAGATTGAAATTAAATTGTGGAAGATATAGGACATTAGAAATAGACAAAGAATCATTAATCTTTACTGTTCCAGAATATGAGGATGTGGTTTGTTGTCCATTTGGTAGTTTTACTGTGATGGAATCAATAGCCTTATAGGATGAGTATAGATTCAGGGAAGAAGATACATGATCATTGGCTCCTGAATCTATAATCCACATGACATGGTCTGTAGCATGAGAAATTGGTAGCACATTACCTATAAAAGAAGTATTTGGAGAGAAAGTTGTACCAATTTGATTTATGTGGGAAGTAGTTGTAAAGGATCCCAATTGTGTTTGTTGTTGCAGCAGGACTATCAAATGTTGATATTGCTGAGGAGTGATTTTTAACTCATTCGAGTCAAATACTTGAGTGTGATCAATGGGTCCTTCAGTGTTACTTGTGACAGCATTGTTCACCATAACAGGTTTGTACAGTTTATGCCCAGGAGGGTAACCATGCTTCTTAAAGCATTCATCAATAGTGTGTCTAGTGATATTGCAAAAAGTGCAAACTTTTGAGTTGTATGAACCTAAATTTGATCTTCCGCCAAAGCCTCCTCTATTTGATGAATAACTTCGACCTCCTTTTATCCCTTTGTTGTATGAGGATCCTGAAGATCCTGATGGATAGCCATTCTTTTTGTAACAATTTTTAGCCGTGTGGTAATCTTTTCCACAGAATGTGCAAGATACCTTGTTACTGACATTTGTTGTGGCTGCATTTAACATACTTATATTACTCATGATAAGATTCTGATCAATGGCAACCATGAGTTGGTTTAGTAAAAATAACACAAAGAAATCAAGAAGGGGCAAGAACCGAATGAAGATCAGAGGCACAACAGAACTCTTCAATTGAAGAGCTCTGATACCATATTAGAAAGTAGGTTTAAGCCTAACTCAACCCCACAAAACCGGCTTGTAAGGTGAGGTTTGCACCCACTTATAAAGTGAGAATTGGCCTTATCTCTAGTCGATGTGGGACTTCCAACACACCCCCTTCACGCCGAGGTATAAACATCTTGTGCGTAATAGTAGAAATTGGGTTGTCCGATAACGGCCCGATAGCGGGTGAAATAGAAGAATAGAATGCCCACTTAGAAGTCACTAGGATAGGCTCTAACCATGGCTCTGATACCATCTTAAATAATGAGAATCATCATTCAAATCAAGTATTGAGATTGCAATGCAGAGGAAGAAAAATAGAGAAGCAAAAATAGTTTGTGTATTATCCCATATCTGCATAATGCAGATACAAATATTTATACATTAAGATTATAACAAAATTAGTTATAATTATATCTAATCTACCAGTTATATTAACAGAATAATAACAAACAGAAATAATAACAAACAAGATTTTAAATTCTAACAAGATATTAAATCATAACAAATATTAAATCCTAACACATCGCTATGTTATGTTAACTATTGAGTTCATTCACACAAACTTATACCGATGTGATACTTCACTATAGATTGAAAAAAAAGAGACTTGTACAATAAAAAAAAGTGAAATTTACAATAAAAACGAGAAGGAGAATTTGTTGGGAGAAGATGGAAGTTTATTGAGCTTAATTAGGTGTGAAGATAGACAAGAGAAGATGGTTTTGAAAACAAAGAAAGCTCGTTGAAGGGCTTTTCTTGCATAATTGTCCATCTTTGTTTTGCACAAACACTTCTTTCCATTATGTTAGGGGTGAGAGAAGGAAGCGCCTAACAAGTTTAATTAAATTGGCCTTTGTTTAAATTCAGAAATAACCTCTTTTCAAAAGCAAAGAAAAAATATTACGAGTTTTATCTTCTTATATATTTTATTATGTATTTAGGATATGACTTTTCATGCTAATCAAGTAATAAATAAACTACCTCTTATCATCTCTAAATATATTAATTAATTGATTATCCATACATGATCCACTTGTAGCATTATATTCTTATGTCTATTATCATTATCGAAATACGACCAGTGTTTTCCACAAAAGTAGAAGAGTGCCTTTCAAAAACATTTTTCCAAATGGAAAATGTTTTTTTAATAATTTTTTTGACAAATTTTTATAACAGACATGTTTCAAATATACGAACTAATAAAATAATGACCCATAATTTATTATAAAAAAATTGTTAACTGATGTTCTAAAATTGATTTGTTCTGGAAAATAAAATCCAGGAGGAGAAATTTGATGGGTCCAGGAAAAAACAATCAAAAATTAATAGAAAATAATAAATATTCAAAAATTTCACTTTTAACCTTATGAAATCTCATCATTATCCTACACCTCTAATTACAGAAATTTTTAATTTTAACTTTAATACAAATATTTTTATTTTCTTCTTTTTATTGTTAAAAAGACTCTACACCACCTTAATAATAATTAAATTTAAAATTCAATATTATTTAATATAATTTTATATTTTAATAATTATTAAAATATGATTTATGCTATAATAATAGTTATATTAAAAATATAAAAATAAAATAATTAAAATAAAAATAATAACAATAAAAATAAAATTATATTAAATAAAATATTTAATATATTCAAATATATTAAATTATATTAAAATATTAAATTAAATAATTATTAAAATTCTAAAAAAAATTAAAAAGATTTTTTTTCAAATAACAAATAAAATTATATTAAATAAAATATTTAAATATACTAAATTATATTAAACTATTAAATTAAATTAAATAATTATTAAAATTTATATATAAAACAAAATTTTACAAACCATTTATCGGATGGATATTCGATTTATAACTTATCGGATATATCCGATTAACAAATTTTTTGAAATTTTGTTTTTTTTAAATTTTAATAATTATTAAATTTAATTTAATATTTTAATATAATTTAATATATTTAAATATATTAAATATGATTTTAAGTATTATTTTTATTTTTATTTTTATTTTAGTTATTATTTTTTAATTTTTTTAATAGAACTATTTTAAAAATATAAATTATATTTTATTAATTATTAAAATATAAGAAGTAATATTATAATTTTTATTTAAGTTTAATATTTATTAAATTTTAAATAAAAAGCAAAAATATTAACATATTTTACAGATTTTAATACATAAATAAGTTTTTAAAAATTTTCATTTTTATTTAAAATTTAATAATTATTTAATTTATTTTAATATTCTATTATAATTTAATATATTTGAATATATTAAATCAAATTTATTATTATTATTATTTATTATCATTATTATTTTTATTTTTATTATTTTATTTTTATGTTTTCAATATAACTATTATTATAATATAAATTATATTTTAATAATTATTAAAATATAAAATTATTTTAAATAATATTTAGATTTTAAATTAAATTAAATTATTATTAAGCTTGTGATTGTTTTTAATAAAAAAGAAAAAAGATAAAAAAATATTTATTTAAGTTAAAAATAAAAGTATTAAAATTTTTAAAAGTGTATGATGAGATGTTAAAAGATTAAAGATGAAATTTTTAAACGTGCAAATGAGATCTTAAAATAAAACACTCCTTACGTTATGTGGCCTGTATACATAAGGCTCAAAAAGGAACTGACCCGGACAATAATAAAGAAAAGGATACTACTATTTACGCTCCCAATTATTAATAAATGCACTTCCTATCTTTCTTTTCTATACAAATTCGCTGTCTTTCTATCTCTTTCTAAGATCACCAGCCCACTTTTGTTTTTTGTTTTCCTTTTCAATACCCTCTTTTCTTCCACACTGCTAATTTTAGCATATAAAAAGTTACTTTACTTTTTCTTGTTGTTTTTTTCCCTTAAAGCTTGTACAACAAAATATATAATGTGGTCAAACAAAATTATTAAGCTTGTTTCTAGTAAGAGTTTAGTACTGTAACTTGTTCTTGCATTGGAGTTAAAAGAGAAAGTTAAATTACAAACTATATTTTAGTAATTTATTTTGTAAATTATATTTAGAATAGCCCCGTTAATTTTTTCAAAATTATCATAAAGAGTATATTTCTTATATTGTCAGGCTAATTTTAAGCTATTAAAAACTATTTTTAGAGATCTACTTTTTTCTAGTGTAAATACGTAATTGAAGCAAATAATGAGATTTGTAACATGTCAAGAACTTCAATATGATAAAACTAATTTCAGCCAATGTTGGAACTTACTAAATTAACAATCGAAACTAATTAAAACTTATAAGAAAAATTACACTAATCCATTCTCAAGTAATTATCATCTCTTAATAAAACTTGTCTCTTCCAATAATAGGTATATTAAAGGAATTTTTTTTAACAACTCTTTTACAACAGTCTATGGAGTAATTTATGATTGGTCTTTTTCAAATATATAAACCATATGGGATAATTTATGACGGGTCTGTTTCAAATATATAAACCAAAATAGTGACACATAATTTATAGTAAAAAATTGTTAAAAAGGGTTTTTAATAATCTTTTATTAAATATGTGAGACCCAAAAAATTAGCTGCAACAAAAACCAGAAAAGTGAAAACCTTTTGGATACAAGGGAAAAAAAAGTTCTTAAATAATATACACAAGCATGTAAATCATAAATCATATATGAAATTTTTCATCAAATAATTGTAAACAAGAACTAAGAATCAGTTTATTTTACAAGAGAAAGAACATAAGTTACCTCCACTCCACTCAATGATGAACAATTAAAATGATACCAGTAAACCAATGGCAATCCTTTTGCAAATAAAGAAAGTTTTTTGAAATGAAAAGAGTGCATAAGTATAGGCTTCCCCCAAAACTATCTGCAGGAAAGTGCCAAAAGTACAGAGATAAAACGATTAAGTGCTCCAACAGAATCTTTAGACACATCCAAATTTCCAAAGTAAACATTTCAACAGAAATAAACAAAAGAATGGAACTACTCTAAACTCCAATTCTAGTATCCAAGGTACTAGTACTACTGCCATCAAAAGTTCTAAGATAACAGACTTCTACCAAACTATCCATACTCCTACTCTGCAATGACAAAGCCACAAGAAATGCAAAACTATAAACATCATTTAAGATGAAGGGAATTAACATTATGGATAAACCATCTTCTATATTCTTGGGTCCTTCATCAAAACAAGTCATAATATAATATCAACAAAATTTCGAATTTATCGTAACATCATCTCATATATTATGACAATTACCCAATCAACAGCTATATAAAAATATATTATGATATATCTTTGTAAGTCTCTCATAATATATTTCAAATTTGTCATTTTGTTAAAAAACATAATTTATCTCTAAAACTACTTTGTAATAACTCTTACGTTTATTATTATAAAAATATTACCAATTAACCTATTATGATAAATGATTTTCATACGTCATACGTCATCGTATAATCTTATTTTCTTACTAATAAATATATATATATATACATATATATATATATATATACATATATATATATATATACATATATATATATATGTATATATATATATATATATATATATATATATATATTAATTTTATTTAAAAATTTTAGTAGTTGTGTTTCTCTACAATTGTTCGCCGGATATGGGTAGTTCTCAGTCACCCAATTTTTATCTTCTATGGTGTAATGACAGATGACCGGGTTAGCTGGGCTTAGCTGCAAAAACCGTCAAACGACAGACTGGATATAGTCCGGTCCGGTTTAATAACAATTGTTGTCATTGTTAAAACTCGGTTGTAAACCAGACCTCAATTACTTAAGGGTGAGAATATAATTTCCTTTTTAGAAATGAAGAATATAAATTAGTTACGTTTGCGAATTATTAAGGTTATGACCTTTTAAATAATTGTGTACAATTAGGAAATCACTATACTTATAATCACTATATACATAATATATGAAAACAATTTATATATATATATATATATATATACTCCTTGAAAATATAAATTGGTATAAATTTAGTGTATGAAACTAGAAGGTTCGTTAAAGTTTAGGAACAATTTGTATCTTTTTGAAATTAAATCATTTTTTTCGTTTCTCCAAAAATTAAATTGTCACTATATTTCCAAAACATATGGCCATTTAATAAAAACAAAATACAAATGCAAAACGTAGCAGAAAACCTCAGAAACTAATTTCATAGTGATTATTGCTATTATATTGTACAAATTGGGATCACAAATTAAAGGAAGAACTGGGGAACATTAATTTGCAACAATGAAATTATTAGAGTACAAAACTCTCCTCCTTATTACCTTTCCATGAATAATCTCGTACACATGTGAATGGTCTGAATTAATTTCTTGACAAGCAAATCACCAAAAGATCATCATGCTCAACACGACAACAACCGAAAGTGGCAAGTACACAGCCAAGTTTTGGTGGCGGTTTGGACTAGCTCCGCTGAAATTCTCATCCACTGGGTACAAGTCCCCTGGTGGACCCGTCATGTACAAGTATGCTGATGACGGTGGTGGAGGGCAATACGATGATGGTGGTTTCTTGGGTGACGGTGGTGGGGGTGATGAATACAAGTACGGTGGCGGCGGCGATGGCGGCGGCGGTGAGGGATAGATTATTGGTGGTGGTGGTGATAAATACTCTATTATCGGTGGTGATGGGGTGGAACCACCTTCACATGGTGAGCACTTCTCGTTACCATTTGTGGTCTCATCAAGCTTCCTTGATTCCTCACCGTTGATGGGAGTAGTGACACAAATAAGAACAAGGATCAAAGTGAAGATCTTTGATGGTTTAGTTTGATGAGTTTTTGCTGGCATGGTGTAGGGTTGGTTTTGATTGGAGATGGAATTGTGGCCTTGAATTGTGGTTTTTTTAGTTAGATTTTGAAGAGAGGATTAATTGTAGATAGCAAAAGGATTTCTTACACTAGAGATAGTGCATGAGAAATGTAAAACTATCGGTAAAGGGTCCTTTTAGGTTATGGGCATGATAATTAATTTGGTTTTCTAAGGAGGAAAAAGTGGGGATGACACTTGCTATCGTGGTCCTTTCTAGTAAGAGTCACTCTATCATGTGGAATCTAATCTTCCACTACCATGTGGCAATTAGTGTGTACCGTGGGTTCCACCATGCATACAAATCCATAAAGACTTCAATAATTAGCATTAATATAAGCCACTTTAGGTGGTTGAGTTTTGGCACATGATTATTTGATTAATTAATTTATATTTTTTATTTTATTAAAATAGTATAATTTAATTATTTTATTATATTATTTACTTTAATCTTAATATGAGATATCTAAAATATCTCATCAAGTTGAAAATATCTTGTATTTACATTGAAAACATTATAAATGAAAATTGAGGGAGATAGATAATAAATAGAATGATAGACGTAATCCTTAACTCAGAATACCCATTAATATAGTGAAATTAAGTTTAACTTAGGATTATTAAACCAACTCAGTACCAAAATGTTTATCTCCATTTCAACACAATAATACATTTATAATTTTATCTAAAATGAAAATACTTAT
This sequence comes from Vigna umbellata, assembly GCF_029865625.1. Lineage (NCBI taxonomy): Eukaryota > Viridiplantae > Streptophyta > Magnoliopsida > Fabales > Fabaceae > Vigna > Vigna umbellata. Next base: position 53,580,989 of record NC_142167.1, on the reverse strand, counting down.
AACTGAGTAATAGTTATAATTTTCTTTCCATAAAATGAGAAACAAAATATGTGATATAATAGAAAACTATGAAAAAAAAAGCAATAAATTATATATTAAAAAAATGTAAATGAGCATATTAAATATTAGAAAAATGGTTTTGCACAAACTTTTGAATCAAAATAGACGCCGTAGTAGGATGAGGCGCAGCAAAAGGTACGCCAAAGTGTGAGGCTTCTCAAGATGATAGTAAGTTCTTTTTCCTTGGAAAACGAAATTTTCAGAAGCTTTTATGTGTATTCTATTTTGTGAAGCTTCTTTAGCTTCACATGACAAATCTTCTTTCATAGGTATTCGATCTGCATGTGGCCACATGATTTTGGGATCAAATGATAGTACCCTATCATTGACCATTGAATATATACATATATATAAAATTCAACATCTTTCCTTTTCATTCCAAAATTCGTTGCATAACTTTTTTTTAAGTATTCAATTTTATGGCATAAGTTGGCACTAGTGATTATTCAAGTTACATATTCTGAACGTTCAAAAAATGTTGAAAAAAAAACAAAGAAGGAAATTTCATAAAATTTTATAATTTAAAATGATGTATTGCTGATCCATGTGTAATAATTATGTTAAAATAATTGAGAGTTCTGTTCCAATTATGAAATGTAACTCCTTTATGATGTTTTGTTTATGATTATGGGAAAGTGGTTTGATTTAACTTCCCTTAAAATGATACACATATAATACCTTAAATATCATAAATAACCTTAATTAACTATATTATATTAGTAAAATTTACTTGAATTTTATAATTGACCTAATTAATTAGCAATATTTATTTGTGAACTTGAAGTAATATGAAAAAATAAACATATAAATAAAAAAACAATTTGTTATCATTTACGTTTTTTTTTACTTTGAATTTTATGGACGGGTTACAAAATTTTAATGTTGGTTTGATTGTTTTTTTTTTCTGTTTGGAGTGGACCTCCTCGTTGATGAGAGAGGAATGTGCAATGGTTCTCCAACACTCAAGTCAATAATAGAGTTAAGATCTATTAGTGAGAGCGAAAGTGATTATGAAGTGGGTATTCCTTGAAAAATACTAGTTTTATTTATAGAATCAACATGAATCATGAACCTATGTTTCTATTACAATAATACTTACCTAAAAGTATAGTAACTATATAATAAATAATAATAAAATGATAAATAATAATCAGCATACCAACTACTAATATTTAGTTATAATATGATAATATAGCCTAAATAGGAGTAAGTTGGGATGCTCCATAATGAAGAGGTTCAAAGGGACATATTGGATCATGTTTTTTAATATGCCTATTCAACCAAGTAAGAACAATTTAAATTTTTAAAATTTGGAAATTCTTGTAATTGGAGGTTTTGTTTAAAAGATTTCATTAAGGACTCAAGTCAACATAGTCAAAGGTGGACCTAATTATACACGATCGAATGTAGGCTTATCACGACTCAATTGGACATGGATCTCACTCAATTTGACTCGACCCAAACCCAACTTGACTTGCGTCAGTCCAAGGTGACTCTAACTTGAATGGATTTGAGGTATGACTAACTCAATTAAGTCAAGGCTGACCCAAATCAATTGAGCTTAAGGAGTGCACGACTCAATGAAACTCGAGGTGTGCCCAACTCAATCAAGCCCAAGGTGGGTCAGAATTGACTCAACTAGAGATAGGCATGACTCAACAAAGCCTAAGGTGGGTTAAACTCTACATGTTCTGATATGGGTTAAATGTGAACTTAACTTAAATCAATGTGGGTCTAACTCTACATGATTCCATCTGAACCTAACTCGATTGGGTCCAACATGGGTCCAATTTGATTTAACTTGACTTAATTGGGCTTGAGTGATACCTAATTAACTCACTTTGAGGTGTATTCAATATACATTGGTCTAATGGTTTAATTCAACTGAACACGATGTGAAATCTATCAACTTGACTTGAATTGGGTGTAATCTGATTTTGATCTAGCACGAACAACATAGTTAACTTGGATTCAATCCAACCTGTAGATCTTGACCTAAGACTGACTTACATAAACCAACTCATGGTGGCTCCTAACCCAACGTTTTTTGCTATTTTAACCTTGCCAAACTTTTTGATCCAATAAACTTTTTCGGCCTTAACTATAGGTCAATACCAAACCCAATAAATTAGGCCAAATTGATAATCCTACGTATATGCTAGATTTTTAAGATATAAGAAAGAATTCCTTTGAGTAAAATTCTTATTCAATCATTAAGAATAAATGAAAAGTAGTTAAAAGAAGAGAAAAGGTAAACTTTACCAAAATCGTTCTATCAAATGTTTTAGTCAAGGTTAAGCTATATACTTCCGTATCAATAATATTAAAGAAGTTTCAACTGTAATTAAATATAATAAAATGTTGTTATAAATTTTAGGTAGGATAAGTTTTTAGCAAACACGTCATATGTGATCCACATGCATGCATTTGGTTCATGTCGACATAATTGACCCTATTATTGTTATTATATTTGGACAAGCAGACCTTGAGCACACTCATTGTAGGACTCATCCCTTTCTAGGTTCGTTTTTCTTACCCCAATCAATGAGGTCATTCTGTCATTATCTACTGTTGAAGCTTTTGAGTCATCAAAGTCCACTAATTGCGTATTGCCTTTTCCAATTCTTATCTTTTGGAATCTACTTATAATCACATTATACATGATATTTTATAGAATAGTATAATTTATTATTTTGTAATATTTTTTACTGTTACTCAGTTTATGAAATCCATCACAATATTATTTTGTAATATTATGTTAAGATCATTATCGATGTTTGAGAAGATGGGACCAGAGGAATATCCTTGAACAGAAAAGCAAACACAAGTGAACAAAGTCATACAATACAACACTATTTTGAATAGGAGATGGTGGTTGATTTCTTCACATCACCGTCCCATTTTCTATAGCATCTTCGTGGAATCGACTTTTGTCTGATCTTGTGGTACAAACTTTAAGAAATAGCAATTGGATGGTTCATTTGATTTTTCTAAGGATCATGTTCAATCCTAAAAGTTAACACTAAAACATAACATAATATATATAATCTAAATATTAATATATATATATATATATATATATATATATATATATATATATATATATATATATATATGTTTCTAGGAAAAGTATAGTTAAACAAATTTAGCGTATAATATACTCGTTCCTTACATAATTAGTCCGATACCTTTTTTCAGTAAGGGCCCCCTATTTTTTTTTTTTTTGTTTTTCCATATTTTGACTAGAAACTTAATTTTAATTTATTATTTAAATAAAAAATATCCCAATTTGTTGAGATAATGTTTTCTTAATAAATTTTGAAATTTTAAATAAAATATACGTATTGTTATTGAAATATTATGTATTACAGTTTTCCAGTTTTACAATTTTAATAATTGTTGCTGAAAAAAATTATTGTGAATTGCTGCAAAACACATATGTAAAGTTCATGTCTTCTACTCATTTCTTAGCAACTCTTTTCATCATTTTGAATCTAAAGTTCAGTTTGACTTGGAAAGAAATAGAATATCTTATTTAAAATAATAAATCTATTGCAACTTTAATATTATTACAAAAAAAGTTATTTTTCGACGGATAATTACTGACAGACAATATTATATCGGTAAATTGAATTTATGGATGGATTTATTGAAAGATTTGGTAATGATTCCTTATCGATGGATATATTCGTTGGTAATGGTATAGGTAAGTTATTGGCGAATATATCCACCGATAATACCGTATACTGTCGATAAATGTTATAAATCATTATCGAGAGAATATGACCGTTGGTATGTGCATCGAGTATATGAAATCAGAAATTGAGATTTTCCTCTCCCAATTTCAATTTGACAAATATCCTTCTTTTCCGATATTCAGAACTTCTCCTCCGTAGTCTCCTTCCTTCGTTCACTACCCCCGACCTTAACCATCATCGTGATTCAGTCTTTACTACTTCTCCATTGCAGTTGAAGTCTGACATTCCCATTCTTGATTTCTTTTCCTCCTAATCGTAATGTTTTCCTTTCTCCATTACACCTCTGTCGTGGAATGAAAGTGCACATGAGGAAGCTGGTGGTTGACGTAAGAGCTTCCATTCTCGTGAGGAAGGCTATTCGAAGGGGTTGCGTGATGAGGGTGTTGCCAATGAGTATAACAACCTTGGAAACCACAACATTCAAAGATAGAGTTTTTTTCAAGCGTTTAGCAATAGTACTGCAGCGTTTAAGAAAGTCAACTCTTAAGGAAAATAACATGTGATGACAAGAGCATTTATCAATGGTTAACTTTGTAAGCAATTGCAGTGTTTATAAATAAGGTATTTTGTAAAGCTAAAACAATAAACACACAATTATTTTATATTTTTTCACTCAATTGAGCTATGTCCATATCTTCTCTAAGAACTCTTAAAGGGTTCCATTATAATCTCGACAAGATTACATGATCATTTTAATGTTATATTCAAATGAGCATTTTAATGTGTGTTTTATGTTGGCATTAGTTCTTTATTTTGTTTGTTATTTAGCTTTTGAACTCCAACGAACAAAGTTCCTTAATTCTTCTTACAAATTTGTCTATTTTTTTTCATCAAATCATATGTACAAGACATAAGACCAAGCATATAATACGAAGTTCATCAAATAGTCTAAAGAATAAGAATGGTTTTAATATGAAAAATGATAAGCGGTGTGTGTTTACATGTGTGTATGTGTGCAAACCTTCTAATATGTGTTTTATGCTTGTTGAAATGCACCCATGAATTTTCTTATTACCATATGGTGTAACCATTATTCTTTGTTTATGCTTATTTTGCTCAATAAAGTCACAATAACAAAGGTTAATGAAAGGTAAAACGAAAAACATCAATGGTGACAATAATCATTCATGTGTTAATGTTCTTATTGGGGAAATGTTTTAAATAGAAGTTTATATCTTACAATTTTTATATTAAAACATAAATAAGGAATCAAAAGAAATGTGATATGCCTTAAGTCCAATCAAATTTGATTATTGTTGTGTGATATTGAATTATTTCCTTTCAAAAGAGAAGTAAAAAACTCCAATGTATTCAAACCTTCCATATCAAGCTTCTGGAGAATGCACATCAAGAGATTAATGCTAAATCAATGTGATGAAGCAATGAAAATCTTCAAATGTCAATATAAAGGAATCAAGTTGAAGAAGAACATGAGATAAAAATAATTACTCGAGTGTTATATAACCTTTTATTATTCTTTAGCTTCTAAGTATTTTTTTGTGGGTGAATGCAACCTTTGTAATACTTCACTTTGTAAAATAACCAAATGAATGTAAATTGCCTTTTCTTTAAGAACATGAGATAAAAATAATTACTCGAGTATTATATAACCTTTTAGTATTCTTTAGCTTCTAAGTATTTTTTTTTTTGTGGGTGAATGCAACCTTTGTAATACTTCACTTTGTAAAATAACCCAATGAATGTAAATTGCCTTTTTTTTAAGAGTTTTCTTGTTACATGTTTTGAGTCTTAGTATGCTCATTATAACTATGAGTAATTTGTATGCTCGTTATAACTAGTTAAAAGTAATTTGTACACTCATTATATAACTAATGGTTATTTTTGTACTTTTTCTAATCATTAATTTGATTAATAAAATATCTTAAAAAATTGTGTCAAAAAGAGAATTAGACACAATCTATATGTTAGAGTAAATTGGTATAAAATTATTTTATATTGTTTTTGTGTTACTTATTCTTTAAGTAGTATAACCTAGTTATGTGTGAGAAGAATATAAGACTATTTGATCTCCTTTACTAATTTTATATATACCACACTAAAACAACTAATTTCATATATCTCCACTTTTATTTTGAAGATTATAAATAACTATGAAATAAAAAGAAAAATATTACAATAAGTGGAGTTAAGAAATTATAACCTCCTTAATTAAAGATAATGATAAAAAAATGTTAAATTTTTTTTTGGTGCTAAAAAGAGTTAGCTGATGACACTTGGTAATTTTTACAATATTTTTGTAGAAGATTCTAAGAATTTTTAGAAATTTCTTCAAAAATATTTGCTTTAGAAAAGTAACTCAATTTTTTAAAGATTCTAAAAAATTTCACTTGAAAGAAATATTTAGTTTCAACCCTTTTAAAAGAAATAACTTTTACAATTAATATGTCTATTCTACATAACGAAAATGGCAAGACAAATGAACTCAAAAACTTCATAACAGAAAATAATCACGAATAAGCAACTTAGATGTTAATTAGATGATGTAAATATCTTTAAAATAAAAATAGTTGGCAGAAAATGTTATTTTTTAAGTTTATAACTCTGTTTAAGTATACATTATTTTGTATCATATTTTTAACTTATTCATTAATTTTAAATATTTAGTATTAGTAACCATAATAATTTGAAAATAGATGGTCTGGTAAGAAGCTTTGTACAACCAAACATATACTTCAATTTCTAACGTGATGCTGAAAGAAGATAAATATCCAGAAAGAATCTACCAGCACAAGGGAATAACGAAACTATTACATGAAGCCTAATACCAGTACTAGTGCAAGTTACTCATTTTGTATAGTTTATGAGTTGGCTATTAGTACTAAACAAGTGGTGATTCCACTGTGAAAAATTAGCACAAAAAATGCAATGAAATGGGCTCCAATATATTTATAGAGAAACAACTTCGGTTCATATAAAGTAAAGCCTAAATGAAAAAAAGGGTAACACACAAACCAGGATGATACAACGCTTACAGAGCTTCATTAAACTTGAGGGAAAATAGCTGAAAGGGAGCAACACTGGATGCTCTGGAGTCAGGGAAAATTTATTTCGTTGTCATCTTCTTTCTCATTACTGTCATCATCATTGTCATCATCATCATCTTCATAGTCTGATTCCAAGTAATACCTAACATGTTCATCTGATTCTAGTCCCAAGTGATCCCTCATGGCCATGGCTTCATCTGACCCTGATAGTAAGTAATTTTTAAGGACTTCCCGGTAATCATCAGGGTCGTGCCACCAAGTTGGGGTATTCAGAATGGCCTCCTCCAACCAAAACTCGCTGTCCTCATCTTCCTCTTCTTTCGGTGCCGTCAGGGTATTGTAGATTAGACCACATTGATACATGGCATTCTTCAGTCGAACACTCTGAGATCCACCGAATAGATACCTGATATAGTCTCTAGCTAGCTTTGTGATTTCCTCGCCAGTGATGATATAAATGTACTGCAAAAAGCATACGTAAGAAATGAGGAATGGCATGTCCTATTAACTTCTAATCATTTTTCATGTCCAAGGTGACTCTAGTATCAGAAGTTTGCACATGGACTTCTAGTGCAAACTTAAAAGCCTACTGCATTCTCAAGTACTTCTGCAATTACCTACTTCTATCATTATTCTGCATCATACACCAGTGCAACTTGTAGGTCTTCTTTCATTAATAATACACATCACAATATGATTTTCTTTTTCCTCATGTTATTCCCACCTAAACTTAAACTTCCCGTTTTCATAATCTTCATTTTCACACCCATTAAAAAGTAATACTTAAGAGTTGAGCTGAATGAAAATCAACTTATTTGTGCACACATGACACATCAAAAGAGAGAGAGAGAGTACCAGAAATATAAAGCCAAGGGTCGCTAAAAACACTTGGAGATTTTCTTCCAACATCCCAGCAAGGCTTTCATCCTCTGAATCACCAGAGCCATCAGGACTACTACCACCACTGCCACTGTTGCCACCTCCTCCTGGTGGTTTGTCTCCCCCGTCACCACCACTGTCATAATATTCACCCTTTTCAATTTGCCGCCGTAATACATCCTCTATTGAGTTTTGACCCTTGAATTTTCCTATAGCTTTCTCAATAGATTTCCATGGGGAATTCTGATTACATTTATAATGTCAGTAAAATGTACGAATATCCCAATCAAAATATATATAACTAGTAGAGTAGTTCTCATTCATTTCCCACAGATTCATGATAGACAAAATTAATGACTATTTTGGGCTTCAGATGCATTGAAAAGAAGAGAGTGGCTTCTACTCTATTCTATTCTAAATGTTTGGTCTACTGCTGAAAATATTTTTGAGAAAACACAGCATCCTGCAGCTTAGCTTCATCACTTATGAACACAATTCTTTAACTAAAATAGTAAGTTGCAGTAACTTGATCGGGGATTTCTCTTCGTGAAAAGATCATGTATCCCAACTATTTGATTACACTCCATCATTTCATATGGATACTATATACATGTTTACATTAAACCTTAGCAAATTATGACATTCTAACAACAACAAACTAAAGCGAAAGTCAAACTAACGTGCAATACCTCTTCATCATTTCCCATCATCCCTTGTTCACCAGCTAAGCAAATATGCAGAGGTTTCCGAGATTGTGAAATAAGCCGACATTTCAGGCCAAAAGATTGTCTTGCTCTTAGGGTGAGTAGAACACAAGAGCAAGGACCAAAACTCTTTGGTAAACCGTATGGTTTTGAATGAAGCTTGTGCAACTGAGATATATTTTTCAGAGAACTCCCGGGCTGGCATGCAGTAACTTGTGCAATGTTCATTTTTGTCAAACAGCTCAGCTACCCCCGAGTTTCAAACATAACATTCTACAATTTCACATAATCAAGCTTCAATTCAAATAGGTTCAGTCAAAAATTTTAAAAACTAGTTACTACCATTAAACATGCTAACAAGAGACATAATGACACGTTTTTAGCATCATTTTCTACAAAAATTTGCACAACCTTCACTGTCAACTTCAACAACTTACCAGCTCCCATAACCAAAACCTCACAGAAAAAGAACATATGAAAATAGTCATTACATAACGGCCTCCTTCCCTCCAAATAGGACCCAGAAAACAATTCACAACAGTTAGGGTTTAAAACGCAGCTTAGAATGTATATCAAATCAAGCTAAAATTGAAAAATAAATCCCTTCCACTAACACTTTTTCTTTTCATGACGTGATTATTAAAACAAACTCCCAAACAAGTGTAAGCTCATAGACACTAGCATTTCACATAATCAAGCTTCATGACGTGATTATTAAAACAAAATCCCCAAACAAGTGTAAGCTCATAGACACTAGCATTTCACATAATCAAGCTTCAATTCAAATCGGTTCAGTCAAATATTTAAAAACTAGCCACCACACTTCTAAACATGCAACAAGAGACACAATGACATATCTCCAGAATCATTTTCATCAAAAATTTATAAAAAAATCAAGCCCACATCTAAAAATAAAAAAATCCTTCCACTAACACTTTCTTTTCATAAAGTGATTATTAAAACAAAACAAAATCCCCAAGTGAAACATGTGGAACTAGTTTTCTGACAAATGAATAAGATAGGCAACATTGTAACACGCATGTTTAGCACCAACAATCAAAATTCTTATACCCAAAAACAATATCAACTCAAGACAACTATTTCTCCACAAAAAGAGTAAATAAGAACAAGGAATGAAACATGTCTTGAAGGAACGAAAGAAACCGTTACCTCAGTAGCGAAGCATCTGATGGCACACGCTGCTCGCTTTGTTCTTCTCGTCTCATCCACTGATACTAGAGAACGCATTGTCGTTTGGAGAAGGTGCGTGCCGTCGTTTTGTACTGGGTCAAAGGATAAATTACCCAAGTAGATCATGGGCTGATGAGACCAAGGCCTCAGGGTTTTCTTTCTCCACCCCTATCGGTATTTGAAAGACAAAATTGACCCTAAACCTATTTATATCATCTTGAAGTAGTCCGAAAGGTATGTGATATTTTCTTATTGTTCAATATTTTGGAAAATATTATTCGGCAATATTTTAAATTGTGTAATATGGAAATGACATGCGGATAGGGATGGGAATGGTAAAATGGGTTATAGTTTATAGATTGGTCTGCTAGTTCATCCACAATAGGGTTGGTCAAATTGAAATTTTCATTATGACAACCTATTTCGGCTTAACTGGCTAAATTGGGAGGCCAAAAATGAGACAGCCCAAATATGCTACACATTTAAAAATTAAAATAAAAAATAATTAAAAAAATATTTTTTATATTATAAACTTTTAAAATGTAAATATATTATATAATTTAATTTATTAACACTTACAAATTAAGTTTTAATTATTAATTATAACAAAATAATTCAACATGTAAATATAATAATTACTTTAATATATTTAATTAAAAGCATTAATTAATTATGATTAAATATATTTTTAATATTTATTTGTTTATATATATATATATATATATATATATATATATATATATATTAAAAAAATTGTAGGTTAATCTACCCTTTAATAAGACCAGTTTCAAAATCTAGCTTATTTTTATTATAGTACGTAAGTTTAGTTCCATCTATATTTTGTGGGTCAAGTCATTATTCATTTTGTCACTCCCTACATGAGAACGAGAGTGTTTCTTTAATAATAAAGACATCCAAATCCAAAAGTCATATTTACTTTATAAGCATTCGTTCAATTGTGCAAACAATAATAAATTTTTAGATTTGAACTCGTATAAGTTTTTTTTTTCCCATTGAATTAAAAAAAGTATTTAAGGGAAGGCTACAAATTATCTATAAGGGAGACTACAAATGTAAGGGATGCTACAAATGATCTATAGGGGAGACTATAAATGTCTATAGGAGAGGCTACAGGTGGACTACAGGAGTGACTACAATTCATTCTTTCATTTCTTGTCCCCACCTAGTTTAATAGTCTAGGTAATTAGTAAATAATACAAGAGTTGACTCTACATTTTGAAACTTAACAAAATGAGTCCTCGGATTGATATTCTAGTCATCCCTATACTACATTAGTGGGGACCAGACTTTGTTATGATTTTAGGAGACAAAAAATCAGTTTAACAAAGTTGTCTAGGACTTCTAGGACTTCTAGGACTTCCAATATCTCCAAATAACAGGTCATCATATTTTAAAATCTAAATCTTTTGCTAAATCTTCTCATCATCTCTTGCATGTGAATCAAGCCATTACTTCTTAGTATCAACCCTCCATCTCTCTCTTCCTAAAGAAGACAAATTCTCTAACTCTACCACTCTTTCGATACTTATACGCTGTACCAGTGCTTCTATCCAAAATATCTCGTATCTCTTTCCAAATCCAAGTCGTACAAAGTGCATTAAATGGACAAGATAAATCACAATCGGCTATGAATAACATTCCACTCTATTTAAAGTTGACTATACTCCTCTCATTCCCAACTTATTTAGTCCTGTGAAAAACCTAATCTCTCACTCTCGCTTTCATACTTTCTCGAATGCTCTCTTCAACTCTTGAGTTCTCATGAGAAATGGCGTCGAAGTTGAGAACGTGTTTCGTATAAGAACATAAATGTGTAAGTTCAAGTATAAATAAGAGTTAATTCAAAGTTCGATTAGTCAATCCCTACCTATATACTGTTTTAGATATACACCATTGTATTCCACCTTTAATATTTTACCTATGTCAAACACACAATGCATGCCTTCTAACTTTTCATAATACTTTCAATCCTCATCATCCAAATTGATTAATTCTCGTAGATGCTCAGTGTTAGGTTGGCTAGTCGAGTATAGGAGGAAGCTGGTTAATTGTGAAGGGATTGAGGGTGACTGACGCACTTTGGAAAAATGTTGATTCCAACTTTGTAAGACAATTGAAAAAGAAACAATAAGCCTCGACTTGCGATGTTCTTAAGGGATACTCAAGTTGACTTCTTGGTAGCTTGGAATAGAAACAAATAAAAGAACATGTTGGTTGTTGGTCGCATGTTTAAAGTCCCACACATAATCTGGAATGCACGCAAAACTGTCAAACCATTAGGATATAGCAAGTAGAGCAATACATTCAATAATAGTAACACTTCCTTCTCGAAGGTTGTCAAAGGGAGGCACAAACCTATTTTACAAAACAAAGTATTGTAAAAATAAGGCTTAATTGCTTTCTTGGTCCCTAAATTTAGCGTTTAGTGTCTTGTTGGTACTCACTTTTAAAAACGCCTCTATTGAGCCCCAATGTGGTATAATTGCATCAATCAAGTCTTGTCCGTTAAGTTAGTAGCAACAAAGTTAAATGATTGGTGTTGTGGCAAAACACTGAGCTAACATGGAAAAAGCAAATTTTTTAAGGAGCTTAGGTGGGTGTCCTAACTATAGTCTTCTTCTTCCTTTTAACATAGTGTCTTCTTCCATCTTTGGGAGGTTGTTGATGAAGTCTTCTTCTTATCTTCTTTCGTTCAGGTTCGTTGTTGCGCTTTGGGTTGGGGTTGGTTGTTGCACTTTGGGGTTGGTTGTTCCTACGAGGTGCGCTTTTGTCCTTGCGCGTATCTATTTGAAATCTTTTGAAACCTAAATCGTCGTCGCCGTAGAGACCACCCAAACACGAGCCTCCCCCATTGTGCCATTAATAGCGGTGAGTTCATCTTCTTCGCACCCAGAAGCTTTTCCTCGCACAAACATGGTAGCCTTCTCCATCAAAAGTTCTTCGTGTCGTCACCTGAAACCTAGAAAAAAACACAAAAACATAAACCCATAACGAATTCATCTCTTTCTCGTGCAACCAGAAACAAGAGAAAACCCCCAATTTGAATCGCGACTTCTCCTCCATCAAGACTCATATTCATCTTCACTAAGATGAACCAACCTGCGAACCATGCCAATCAAACACAAAACCAAGAAATTAGAAAAGCAATCAGTAGATTGCGCCACCATGAGCTCATTGCCAACGCTGCACGTCTTCTTCTTCAACCAACAAAACCCTAATCGCAAGCCATCACGAACTCACCAAGCCTCAATCAAAAATCCCCAAACTCCCTTTCTTTCATCAAACACCCTAATTTTGTTAACACCTAATTGTATTAATTAATTTTTTTTCTTCAATTAAAACCCCTAATATATCCAATTTCCACGTAACTAATGTCTGTCTGACACGTCAATCTGATATATCCCAATTAAATGCCACGACACCAATGGTTGCACAACACACATTCACAAAGAAGTCAATGTTATCGATTTAAACACCGTTAACCAGATAGGACGTGATTGGTGCAATTATACCACTTGAGGATGTAATAGAGACGTTTTTAAAAGCGGATACCAACTAAACTTTAACCACTGAATTTTGGGACAAAGAAAACAATTAAGCGAAAAGTTTAGTGAAAAGTTATTCGTTGGTAAAAAAACTATTTTGGATTTAGCCTAAAAATTAAGGATTGAATAATCCATTAAAATTAGGCTTCTCAAGTCTATGATAACTATTTCGGACCTCAAACATTTTTTAAAGACAACACTGATAAAGTTTCAACTTTTAAAATTAAGACTTAATACCTCTTTTTGTCCCTCTTTATAAGGGAAGTGTTCAATTTCGCCTTACCTTTTTTAAAAAGTTTAATGTGGTTCCAAGTTGTGAAAAAAGTGTCCAATTAAATCTTTTTTTGTCACGGCATTAAATATTTAACGATCCAGTTGACAGCGTGGACTGATGTGTGCAACGTGGTTGTTAACCTTCATAACGTGGCAGTGACAGTGTTTTTCATTAACTGAGAACGTGGCAGTGGTAGTGATTAAAATTCTGAGTTAGGGTTTGCGTATTCGAAATCGCGATTTGGGGATAAGCATTTTGGAGGACCTGCAAATCCAAATTGGGTGATCTTGAAGGTGAAATCTGCAGAGCAAATCCAATTCCGCAAATCAAATCAGGTTAGAGTTTACATTTGATAATTTGAAGTCTTTGAGGTTTTTCGATATGTTTTCATTGTTGTCGCGTTTGAGGGAGTTTAATTATGGGTGAAATTATTTTGTGTGAAAAGTTGTCTTCTTTTGATGCATGATAGTGGTCCCATAGGTCTTACTTTAACTGAAATTAGTGGTCCCCCGTTTGCATTTGCAGGGTTCGGGTAGGGATGTCTGATGACATGTTTCGGGTAGTGGTCCACCATGGTGAGACCTTGATCAAAGAAGTCCCCTTTAATTATATAGGCGAAGAGATAGTTAATTGGGACGTAGACCTCGATAAATGGTGTTATTTTGGAGTATTAGGTTCACTTAACCATATGGGTTACATGCAAGTAGAAGAATTATATTACAGTGTCCAAGATGTTCTAAATAAGGTTGATGATGATAAAGGAGCTATGAACATGATGAATGTGGCTAAGTATTTGGGGAAAGTGAACCTGTATGTTGTGCATGGGGTGGACGAAGCACATGTTGAGGGTGGTGAAGAAGGAATTACAGACATAGTGGAGGGTGTAGTGGAGGTTGAGAATAAGTATGCAGTGGATGTTGACAATGAGGATGCACATGATGTTGAGAATGACGATGCATTGAAGGTTCAAAATGAGGATTTACTGGATGTTGACAATGAGGATTGGTTGGATGTTGAGCATGACGATGCATTGGAGGTTGAGAAGGAGGATTCAGTGGATAATGAGGATGCAGAAGATGATGAGGTTGCAGTGGAGGTTGACAATGATGATGAAGTTGAGGATGTAAGTGAAGAAGCATTATAAGTGGATAATGAGGCTGAAATTGAGGTCGAAAGTGAACAAGTAATTGACGTGGAAATTCAGGATGAAGGGGAGGTTGATAGTGAAGAAGAAGTGGAAGTGGAAGTGGAAGTGGAGGGGAACAGTGATGATGAAGCAGAAATGGATGATCTGAGTGGTGATGAATACGTGGATGATGAAGACAGTGAAAAAGAAACCCAACAATGTAGGGGTTTGTCAGATGATGATTGGGAGTCTGATAAGCTTTTAACTCCTGAAAATAGTGCAAGTGAGGAGGATGACAATGATGATACAATATATGTAGGTCCTTTCTCAAAATATGCAAAGCAGAAGTCCATGGCAGATTACAAGTGGGAAGTGTGCACTATTTTTAGTGATAGGGAAGAGTTTAAGGATGCTATTAGAAGGTATGTTGTTCATGCTGGGAGGGATCTAAAATTTATCAAAAATGATAACCGTAGGGTGAGGGTGACATGCATGGGTGGCCAAGGTAAGTGCCCATGGCTAGCTTATTGTGGTTATTTGCCGTCACGAAAAATTTGGCAATTGAGGAAGATAATTGATACTCATAGTTGTAGTAGGCAACTTAATATTAAACTGATGAATGATAAGTGGTTTGGTGGGCAGGTATTAAAAAATCTCATGTGGAGTGCTGCAACCATTACATATCCCCAGGCTTGGGAGAGAGAAATGCTGAAAATTAAAGAAGTCAATGTTGAAGCATATAAATACCTCATAGCCATTCCCCCAAGGTAACCCATTAGCCATTATATACACTTTAGTGTCACAGATGCATTGTAACCCATTTGAGAATTCTTTTGTGCAACAGGTTTTGGTCAATGTCTTGCTTCACAGGTCAACCAATGTGTGATACCCTTGATAACAACATCACTGAAGCTTTCAACAGTGTCCTCATTCACGCAAGATGAAAACCAATTATCACAATGATGGAGGATATAAGAGTGTATCTCATGAAAATGTGGGCCACCAACAGAAGCAAGGTGGCATCTATGGACTTCACAATATGCCCAAAGATAAAGAAGAGGCTTCAAAAAGAATGTAATTTGTCAAGATTTTGGCTGCCAAGGTAATGTTATCACCACAATTTATATACATTTTGTTATTTACGTTCATTGATGTGCTTTATTTCTTTCAGTTGGGTTGCACGAAAGATTTTTGAGGTTAGGCACACTTCATCTGTTGGGAACAAGTTCACAGTGGATCTGGACACTAAAGAGTGTAGCTGTAGAAAGTGGATGATCAGTGGCATCCCATGCTGTCATGTAATTGCAGCAATGAACTACTGTAATGTTCATCCAGACAATTTTATACCCACTTGCTTCAGAAGATCCACATATGAAGAGATGTATGCGTCCATAATTTTTCCACTCAATGGTCCCTAACTATGGCAATCCACAAATTTCAATGATGTACTACCACCACTGATAAGGAAGTTGCCTGGGAGGCCAAAGAAAAAACGGAAGTTGGAGGCATGGGAGTTAACTAAGGACGACACTTAAATGCGTGTTGGAGGGCATAGGAAAAAGTGTAGCATTTGCCGTCAAACAAAGCACAACAGGAATAACTGCCCTTTACGGCCCCAACCAGCATAAGCAACCCAACCACCAGAAGCAACCCAGCCACCAGAAGCAACCCAGCCAACACAAACAACCCAGTCACCAGAAACAACACAACCAACCCAGCCACCTCCAAGTTCCCAATCATCCTGTCCAACAAAATTCAGAGTCAGAAGAAAACATAGATAGATAGATGAATTGGTTTATTATGTACTGTACTGTCTTTAATTTGGTCACAAACATGTATTGTCTTTTTAGATGAATTGGAGGTTATATGTATTCACTATCATGTACTTTGATGACAAACCTGTACTGCCTTTATTTAATGAATCAAAGTGGTTTCATCATGTTTTGGTCAAAGCTTGTACTTAGATTTGTAATATGTGCCATTAGTCCTCATTCATATGCATTATTGGGTTGACCTATTTCAATATTTTAAAACCAAATGGGGGACTGATTCGAATAATCTCCATTGAATTTAACTTCATCTATTGAATTTTTAAACCAAATGGGGGACTGATTCCAACATTTTGTACATTGCATTGCATGATGTTACACCAACCAAAACACATTCGCATTATCAACGTACTTTTTTCAAGCATCCAAATACATAACAGGTATTAAGCCAACTTATAACAAATACCCAAATTCACGATCTAACTAAATCAACCTAAACACAACTTGAAAATTACAAGGTCAACCACAATACACACACACAAAGCTACAACTAACAACTTCATCCTTTTCTGCAAATCCTTCGCTGCATTTTCCAGCTCACTTATTCTCTTCAGAATTGTGCAATCTTTTTCATCCACGTTGTCTTCACAACACCACTTGAAAAAGTTACAGCAACTCCCAATTGAAGATCCACCCTGTTATTCACCATGTTAGGGAATCTATGAACAAATGCATCAAATCAACTCAAGAAAACATTAATTGAGAAGGGTATACTTCAAACCTTGTAATGAGGACAACTCCAAAAATTTCTCCCAGCATTCTTTGTAGTTCTAGCCACTTTGATTACTGCAATATCACCACAGTAACAAGTAGGGATTAACCCACCTCCCCTACAAGCACCACCATGGGACGAACGAGAAGATCCTTTGGCCCAACTTTTCGAAAACGAAGAACACCCTTGGAAACTCATTCCTATGTCTCCCCAAACACTTCCCAATCCTCAAAGACCAAGTCGGAGGAAACCAAACCCTAACACTTTATTTAATGAAAATCACTACCCACTGCCACGTTCTCAGTTAATGAAAAACACTGTCACTGCCACATTATGAATGTAAACAACCACGTTGCACACATCAGTCCACGCTGTTAGCTGGATCGTTAAATATTTAACGCCATGACCAAAAAAATTTAATTGGACACTTTTTTCACAACTTGGGACCACATTGAACTTTTAAAAAAAGGTAGGACGACATTGAACATTTCTCTTATAAAGAGGGACAAAAAAGGGTATTAAGCCTAAAATTAACAATACTTCAAATATAATTATTAATCCTAATATTATTAACCCTAAGAATATCATCTAAAGAACTTGATATCAAAACAACAATAAAACAATGTCGTAAAAAGTTGTAAATTGTGTTCTAAAAGGCAAAGTCTAACAAAACACTTCTCCAAATTCTGGTCTCAATCAAGATCGAGTCTGGTTCCAACAATTCGTACCATTCACATTCTACCACCACTCCCACTCAACCCCCATAGAAAGCTTCATCGTTAACCAATCATAAACGTAGTCGCAAACCAACATCAAGCGGCTCCAAACACATTAGAAAAATGTCCACATAAGATTAAAACGCAACGCAATACAAGCAGTAGTGTCCTATTATCTCTCTCTTCATTCCGGACATCAAATTTTTTAAAAATAACTTTTTCTTAAAAAGAACCAAGAAAATGGCGATTCATTATTCACCCACTCCTCGTTGTTGCGTTCCGGCGCTGCATCGCACTTCGCCCTCTCGCTCGGTTCTCACGCCATCGGTCTTCTTCCCCACTCCGACCCTCAGGCTATTCTCGGTTCGGTCCCAGGCCTCTGGTTCGGATGCCGTTGGTTCGGCCAAGAAACACTCTCATGCTGCAGTTGGGTTATCATCTTCGTCGTCGGTGATTGATTTTCTCACTCTCTGCCACCGGCTTAAGGTACCTTCCAACTGCTACAGAAACAATCAGTCACTTTTCCTTCAAGTTTTCTGTGAAATTTCTGATCCGTTGGTTTCATCTTCTGTTGTGTGCGTGATCTCGGAGTTCCCAATTTACCCCCTTTTGGTGGAAAAGAATAAAAAAAGATACGGTTTTTGTGATCTTGTATCATATATGATGTCATTTCTTTATGTTGCGTCGGTTGGGTAGGTTTGTGGGTGTCACTTTCCCTTTTTGTTTTCTGTTAATGCTGTTCTATATGGTGGAATCAACGCTTTCAAATTGCCCCTTGTACTGGAAATGGTGAAAGCATCAAAATGTTTTCTTTTTGTTTTGGTTAAGGAAACGCATGCTTCTGTGGATGAAAGTGAGTGCATTTTTTTATTGGTAGTACCATTGCATGAGAAGGGTTTTTTGGGGAATTGGCTGCCTTTTGTTATTGTTGGTAGGTGGCTACTTTCAAATTAGACTATTGGGTTGGTTTATGAGGGTCGAAAAGGGGGATGGTAAAGAAGCTTGAGAAAATGAAAGAGATATTCAATTGGATTTCATTAACGTTAAAGTGAAATTTACTTAGGGCGAGAACACTAGAAGTCTAGGATTTAACTCTTCTAATGGACGAATACTGTGTAAAGTGAGAAAGTAAGGATGAGTTTATCATCATTGATATAAATTGAGTTATATTGAGATACTTCAATTTAAATCAAGAATAGATACACTTTGTTAGGATAGACTCAGAGATTGCCAAACTGTAGCGGGAAAAGCAAATACTCCTTTTCTCAAGAATAGATCATTGGAATACCTCTATTTCTCCGAGTATCAAGAATTACAAAGACCGAGATAAACAAGTTTACCCCCAAAAGGAGTAATCTCTTTTTCTACATTGGAATTTCCATTTTATACAAAGTCAAAAATTTCCTACTCTCTTCATGGTGAAACCAGGACACCTGTATTACTGGAAATAAATTTCTGTAACAAATATAACAGCAAAAATCTGCAACTAATAATAACGGATATAAAACACTATATCTGTCCTCTATTTAATCCTTTTTTTCTCCTATATTAAACCTTTTAAACTGTAAAGGTTTATTATGTACCCGGATCCAGCACTCTTAGTTGTTACCAGTTTCTGTTATTTCTTTATCAGTAGCCACTAAGGTTTACTCCACTGCTTTCATTATTCTTGTAATCATAGGCTATTTGAGGTTTACTATCAGTACATTTTCTTATGAAAGCACATAAACTAACGATAGAGTGATTATTGTCACTGTCAGTAATACATTCTTTCCCATGTCATTTTCATATTCCTAAAGCAATATACATGTTCTAAATGTGCACATTTTGACTTAGGAAGCTTAATATTTTTCTTTTTGTATATATTCTTACTATACATTTGTATGTGAGTATGTTTTAGACTTTTTATGCTGAAGAAAAATAATATGGTCTCTCTTTGTCATGTATATGCCTTGTAGACCACAAAAAGGAAAGGATGGGTTAATCATGGGATAAAAGGTGCTGAATCGATTGCTGATCATATGTACCGCATGGCTTTAATGGCGTTGATTGCTGGTGATGTTCCAGGATTGAATAGAGAAAGGTTTCTCATTTAAATTCTCAATATATATACTTGTGTGATGGTCATTTCTGTTTTGTTGTGAGATGCATGCTTATATTCCATGATTGAAGCTGTGAAAGTAGGGTACATTGCTTTAGTATTGTCTTTGGTTGGATATAGAAACCATTTAGCTTGGAACATATGTCCTATTTGATGAATGTTGAAAGGTTTCAGTGAATTATGTCTTCTATTAAATAGTCGTGGCCTTTATGTTTTTACATTATTTCCTTACTATTCTATGCTTATGTTATATTAGGTTTGGTTACTTTATTGGCCTCTTTGATAAATCTTTAGAATGTCCTTAAAGACTAAAGGGTAAATTACATGGATTTGTGCATTCATCCAATGTTTGGAACATTGTACTAATTATTAAATTTTCAAAGCTATTAGGTTGTTTTATGGCTTAAGTTGCAAATCCTGCTTTGGACCATGCCTTTCTTAGAAAGTGTAACCTAAAATAAGAAACAATTTGTGCTGCTAGAGATATTGACTTAAGCCAGGACCAAACCATTCTACTGCTGTGCTGTTTTATTATTTTTTTTTTAAATCTTGCATTAAATCATGGCTGAACAATGAATTTCCCGTTCCAAAGTTCCTGTGCATGCTTGGCCCCTCTGATCCATTTGCAAAGCTGCTAGGTAATTTCTTGTTGTCACAGATAAGTCAGATACTTCTCTATCTGTGAGATCTGTAATTTGCCTTGTCAATATTATCTGTCTAGTCGGGTGATAGTATAAGTATATTTTTATCTCACCTCACTGATTTTGGTCCAAAACTTTCTTATCTCTGTAGATTCATTGTAGATTCATTTTTATTGCAGTAAGTTACTTTGTTTTTGTTAGGTTTCTTGGGAACAAGAAACCAGATTTTCAGATTCAATAAAGAAATAAGCACTCAAATCTTACTGCACAATGTAAATAACACTCTAATTCTGAAAAACATAATACAAGAAAACATCCAACAGCTTCCAAGGGAAGAAATTCCCTTTACACAGGAGAAGCCCTGTTCTGAAACAAAATACACTCCACAACCATTACTAGAACACCCCCCTCCTTAAAAGACAAAAACTGCCTAACTACTAATTAAAACTTCCCCTATCTGCTGTTTAAATTTCTCCTAACTACCCCTAACCACTTCATACTAACTTCTATGTTTTATTTTTGCCGAATTATCTAAAAACTGTCTACAATGTCCAATACATCACATATCCTATCAGTTTTCTTGCCCCTATTCCTGTTATTTATATTTATTAGATTTGCTTTAGGTTATCCCCTTGAGTTTCTCTTTAAATTCTTTTTTCCTGTTGTACAGGTGTATTAAAATAGCACTCGTGCATGATATTGCAGAAGGTATCTTTCTCGTTTCTTCTGATTGAATTGTTGTTGCATATCCTTATATTAAACCTTAATGGAAATTTTTTTAACAGGATGAATTGCTGAAGAAGTGAAAACTGTTAAACAACTTCTACTTTATTTTTAAAAGCATATTTTAAGCTTTAATTTTACAGTAATTGTTAAGCCATAAAAGAAAGTGGACCAAACCTAGCCTGATAAACATTTGATAAAGGTATTACACGTTTCATTTTCAGTGGAAGATAGAGTTTATAATATGTAAAATAAAAAGGCAAAGTTCAAATAGAGGATGTTGGATTATTTAACTTTGTTGTATGAACTTTCACTTAGTTGTATGTGATTGTGATTACTGAACACATTGTTTTTCTTCAATTATACATAGGATTTCGTTAATGTATTATAACTTACTGAAGTTTGAGTTTGGTTTTGCATTCAATAGCTATTGTAGGAGATATAACACCTTCTGACGGTGTGCCCAAGGCTGAAAAGAGCAGAAGGGAGCAGGAAGCTTTGAATAAAATGTGTGAACTTCTTGGTGGAGGGATGAGAGGTTTCATGAATTATTTTTCTTGAATTTTTTTTTACAGAGATTCTAAATTTTGCATCAAATTTACTGAAGGTCACATTTGTCCTATTACAGCTGAAGAGATTAAAGAACTTTGGGAAGAGTATGAAAACAATTCTTCTTTAGAGGCCAATCTTGTGAAGGATTTTGACAAGGTACAAAGACTCATGTATGAATTTGTTAAAGTGTAAAAAGGTACAAAGACTCCTGAGAGTTGTTATACACAAGGGGTTTAAAACTTTTAGTAACAAATTTAGACAAAAAAAATATCATAGTTAAAGTGTAAAGAGCATTACTTTTTATGCTTTCATGGCATTGTGGTTCATTTCTAATTGTATTTTTGTCCTTTTCCTGACATTCTTATCAGGTTGAACTGATTCTACAAGCGCTGGAGTATGAAGTAGGTACGTTATAAATAGATATATTGCATGTGATAGTTGAATTCTTACTGTGACACCACCTTAAGTTTGGAATTCTTAAGACAGATGAACTCCTCCAGCTCTTTTATTATTGAATGAGTTGATAATTGATAGTTCTTCCTAAAGTGAATTCTACATTAGCTTTTTGCTTCATGCTCTTCACGATACACTTTGTAATGCTATGTAATTAAAACTTGTGCAGAACATGGAAAAGTTTTGGATGAATTTTTCCTTTCAACTGCAGGTAGAATTGAAACTCTAGCTATAAATGAAATGCTCATAACTTTTATTTGAACCTTTGACCACTTTTTCTTTTACCTGCTCTTCAGGGAAGTTTCAAACTGAAATAGGAAAAAGTTGGGCAGCTGAGATCATGTCAAGAAGAAAATCTATATCAGCAAAAAGGGGTAAGTTGATGTAGGGCTGATTATGGTTGGCCAGATTAACAGATAAGCTTAGTTAAACCAGAACCAATAAGCATGATTTTTTGCAGAACTGGGTTCTGGAATTTTAACATAATTTAGGATGACATCTATCTGCTATCCCTGCCTGATAAGTTCTTTTTTTGAATTTGCAATCATTTTGTCTTTCTTGGTGACACTTTTAAACTTAGCTTTTCTCTTCATTCTTTCTTTTTTTTCAACATGGTAGTGTAAAATTAATATCAAATATTTAGGCAAACTTTGTAATTTGTCTAAAATAGTTAGAAGATGTAAGTAATAATGTAATTTTAGTGATGTTTTAGAAGTCAAATGGAATAGGAATATTTTCTTAATCAAATAGTCAGGCACTGAAATCTTAATTTAATGTTAGTTTGAACGTTTTGAACAAATAATGACTATTTTTCAGGGAAGCTAAAATAATTTTGTTTTAATTACACATTTGCACTATTCTTTCTATGGCAGGGTTATTGAAAATATAAGTGACACGATTTTGAAAAAAAAATTGGAAAGTTTGATATAAAGATAAACTTTAAAAAATAATTAAATTCGTATTACAGGAAAATTAAATCTTATTGCAAAAGAAAATTAAAAAAACAACTAACATGAAAGATTTGATAGAAAGATACAAAAGAATATGTATAAAATGAGTAATATTATGTCCAAACACATTAAAAGAAATGAGATCTCAGATTTATAATATAAAGGTTAATTTCCATTATAACTAGTATTATCATATACGAATTAGTTAATGCCCGAGAAATATTGGATTCGATCTCTTCAAGTAAAATTTTGAATTTATAAAATATATGATTAAAATGAGAGGAGATATTCACTAAAAAAAAGCAAAAGCAATAAATTTTCCCAGTGAAGATTTGTTATTAAGAAAGTCAGATAATAAATAAATAATCAATATGAATATTATGGTTAGAAAAATAATTGGTTAATGGCACTGAAAAAAGCAATTCAACCATAAAGAGGGCTTGCTATAATGCACATTCATATATTTAAAATGTTGTTCTAGATTTTTAGGAACACATTTAATATGTTTTGGAAATTTTGTTTCAAAAATGTTGTTCTAGATTTTTAGGAAATCTTTCGGAATCTGTAATTCAGAAGTCACCTTTTGGAAAGACAAAATGGTAACTTCAAATTTTTGAGGGAGGACAAAGAAATTTAGGGAGTATATTAAAAAGGACTTTTAGATTGTTCCTATTTCAGAAATAAATTTTCTTTTTTTAATTCTAGATTACAAAATTTAAAAGTCGTTTATTTTTCAAAAAAATGCCTTCAAAAGTTAAAATTGATTTTAGAAAATGACTTATAGAAATTAGGGAGGGTTAAGAAGAAAATAATTTCTTGATTACACAGGAATTCATTTGGTTTCCGGTTTTGTTTCTAAAATTATACAACATAAAAGTATATTTTTAAAGAAAAAAATTATTTTTGGAATGTACAATTCAGAAGTCATTTTCAGTTTTCAGATTTCCCAATACGAAAATCATTTTTCACTTTTTAATAACATAATCAAGAAATGGTAAATCTGACATTTTCTTTACATGGGAGTGGAGGAAGAAATGTTAGGTAGTCCAGGAAGAAGCTACCGATTACTATTCCTTGCTCGAATCATTATGCCAAATCCAATCTGTATATAGAGTGTGGGTGTTTTTTCCTTGCATATCCAATCACTTTTTCCTGCATCTTTAATAGAGGAAAACGTCCTTTAGTAATTAAAAAATAATAAATTCTTTTAAATTTTTTTAAATTGTTGAAGTATTTAACAAATTTTAAAATCTTTTAAGAAATTCAACAAATTTCAAAATTAGTTAAAGTTCTTAAAAAATTTAATAAATTTTAAAATTTGTTAAAAACTTTAATAGATTCTGAAATCTGTTAAAAAATAAAATTATTATAAATTTGAAATCTCTTACCATTTTATGACTTTATTTAATTTTTTAATTTTTATTCTTTTGCATTGTTTTAATTTTTAATATGTTTTTTTACTTGTTTTAGTTTAATAAAAAATATTTTAAAAAATTAGAGATGTACGGAAAAAGTAGTGGAGGTATAGAAATAAACACTCCTAAAGTGTTATAGGTTGGTTTTTTTCACAGATAATGCACAGGGCCATTTTTTATCACAAGTTTTTGTATTTCGGTGTATAATTTATATTACAATTTTTTAATATTTTGAATTATATATTTAAAAGATGAAACAAAAACGCATTCTAAATTACATAATACAAATGTATTTTGGAGATTACATTCCATAATACTATTTTTGATATTTTGGATTGTAAAATATGGAATATAATTTTGAGCTTTTCAAAATATAAAAATGTATTGTAAATTATATATTGTGAAGTATAAAATAAAAATATATTCGAAATTATTTGAAAATACGAAATGATACTTTTAAATTAAATAATCTAAATAAAAAACTACGGAATTAGAGGAGAAATTTATGGAGATGCTTTTTATTTGCATTTTTTTTTCGTAATATGACTTTGTGAGTGATGATCAATAGAAAGAGATATTGAATGAGATTGAAGAAATGATATCATGATGTGCACAAATAGTCTTTGATACATAACCGTGAGCCATCAAATCTTGAGTATTGCAGAAGAAATGAAAATGTCATTCCTTGTGAGTTCAAATGTCAGTCGGCATCATGATTCAGTCAATAACAATATTTTTTAAGTTAAAGTAACTAATGAGCAATTTTAGTAGGTGTGAAAACGTTTAAACTGTGTGATTGTGAATGTTACTTGATATAATTATTTTTGTGAAAATTGATTTAGAGTACATGTTCAAGGATTATTTGACGATATCTTTGCCAAATTTTGTAGGTTTCACATCATTTTTAACATTATTTTTATCTTCTAATTCAATTTAAGATCTTATAAGACTTATATTCTAACTCATTTTATTTTTTTGTAATAAATATATATCTTTCTTAGATATTAAAGTATATCTTTTATTTTTGTAATTTGAATTTTAATGTTTATGTCATGTCAGCGTAATTATGGAGAACTCTTATAAAACCTGGAGATCTTAAGTTGTGACCCTTAGTATGATCCTTGTAATAAAGACGTTCTAAGAGTCGTTACATAAAGTCTTCATTTTATTGTGTGGGTCATATAGTATCACATCGTTTTTAAGAGCATTTTATAACTTTTACTTCAATTAAAGATTCTTATAAATATGAGTTTAGTAGGTTTCATTTCCAATTTTGTGATTTAAAAATATTTGAGACAAAATCGTCTGAAAAAATAAATCGTTTAACAACTTTAAGTTTTGAAGTTTAACAATAACATTAAACGAATTATCATCTTAGGAAGAAGAGCGTCTAAAGATAATTAACATAGACATAACATTGAGAAAACAAACTTAGACAATAAACTACTTAAGAACCCAGTAGGAAACAAGTGTTTGAAAAAAAAGAACATATATACATAAAAAAGAAAACATAGATATATCATTGAGTGATTACAAAAGAGAGTGTTTTACAAAGGTATTGGCTTAGAAAGAGAAATGAGTTAAAATGATATGATACACTTTTAAATAGAAGCGTTTGATCAGTAGGAAAAGTCTACATGAAATTGTGAGACACTGTGCTTAAAATATAAACACATTCACAAAAGTGATGAGTGAAAAAATGTCTAAGAGAATCTTCTAAAACAATAAGTGTGAGAAGCTATCAAGCATAAATATGTTTTACAAAGATAAAATTCAACAAGCATCCCCTAAGGAAGTCATGCAAAAATGTTAGGATAAGTTCTTGTGTGCTGAAACTAACATATTTATCCTTGATAAGAACAAAACACTTAAAGCCTAAACTTGATATATTCAATCAGTGTTCACTTTCTTAACACTTTCTTCATCCAATTACACACATATAATTATTTATTGAATATCATAAAACATAATAATAAAATAAAAAGATATTTTTATTTTATACGGGTCTAACATTCTCCCCAACTCCAAAAAAATTTGTTCTCGAAAATTATGTTAGTACTCAAACAAGTGTAGGTATTCCTTTTTCATATACTCCTCTAGCTCCCAAGTCGTCTCTTGGGTTCCTCGTTCCACAACACCTTCACCTTGCTAATCTCTTTTCTTGGAAGCTTCTTTGTCTGAACGTCTAACACCCTTACAGGTCTAACTTCAACCGTGAGATCTTTACGAACTTGTATGTAGTTTAACTCCAACACATGAGTTGAATCAGGGACATATTTTCTCAATTGTGACAAATGTAACACATTATGCAGGTTTGCCAACTATGGTGGTAATGCTATTTCGTATGCTATTAGTCCAATCCTCCTAAGAATCTCATAGGGACCAAATCTTAGGTGACAACTTCCTTGACTTAATAGCTCTATGAAGTCAACCACATCCTTCTTCATCCCGCTCCACCAAAAAGATTCCTTCAAGTCCTTATACATCTTGGTCATCCCCATATGTATATTGAGACCACTCTTATGACCTTCCTCCAATATAAGCGTTTTCAACTCTGCTTGGAACTCATACTCTTCCCCAAAAATGAAGAATGTTATCACTTCCCCAAGCAAAGTCTTTGGTATGCTCAGTTCCCAACGTCTTAACAACACGTTGCAACTCCATATATGTTTCTTGTTCTGCCTTCACTTGCTCTAAAAAGTCACTCGTGATTGTCAGATGACCGCACCAGATATGACATTGCCCTAATTACACACCGAGGTTCATAGCACCCACCTTATCTATCAGCTCTAACTCCTTGATCATCAATGCAGATATTTGCACCCGTTTTCTACTCAAAGCATCTGCAACCATGTTTGCTTTCCCCGGATGATACTACAGTTCAAAGTCATAGTCTTTCAGTTACTTCATCCACCTGCGGTGACGCATGTTTAGATCATTTTGATCAAACAGGTATTTCATACTTTTTTTATCGCTTAAAAACTGAAATCTCGCTCGATAAAGCTAATGTCGCCAAGTCTTCAAAGCAAACACCACAACTGTCAGCTCTATATCATGAGTCAGATAGTTCCTCTCATGCACCTTTAGCTGACAAGATGCATACGCTACTAGTCTCCGATTATGCATCAACACACAACCCAAACCTTTATATGATGCATCATAGTACACTTCAAAAGCCTTATCTGTGTCTGGAATAATCAACATCAGGGCATTTGTCAACCTCTTCTTCATCTCTTCAAAACTAGCCTCACATTTATCTGTCCACACAAACGACTGGTCCTTACACGTCAACTGAGTTAAAGGACCCACTATCTTGGAGAATCCCTCAACAAAACTCTGGTAGTAACCTACTAGCACGACAAAACTTCTCACTTCGATCACCTGTGTAGAACACTCCCACTTCAACATTGCCTCAACCTTGGCTGAACCAACTGAGATTCTTTAAGCAAAAATCACGTGCCAAGAAACTACACTTCATCTAACCAATTCTATTAGAATCTCCAACGTCGTTCTTAAATGTTCAACATGCTTCTCTCGATTCTTAGAGTAGATGTACCTACACAAATATCATATGACATATCTAAGCATATCATAATAATTACATTTAAACATAAATTAACTTTTGAGCTATATTGAGTCACATACATAGATTCTAAAATCATGAGTAATTTAAAACGCTAAACTAACTCAAATATAAGTAAAAAATGTAAAATTTTTCATATAACTAAAAAATAAAAAACTTTAAAAAAGATGTTTTTAATTAATAATGATTTTTATATAAAAACAAACCATTAACATTAAATATATTTATAGTAAAACTTTTCATGAATAAAATAATTGAATTTAATATTTAAAACTATTACCAGTTAAAATATTTTAAATAAATGAAAAACGTAATTCTTACATTCTACTTTGCAAGATAAAGTTTTACGCTTATTAATAATAATAATAATAATAATATATGATTTAACTAGTGATTCGTGGACCAACAATTTGACCGGATTAATAAGCTATTCGATTCTAATAACATCCAATAAAAGCACATTTAAGACTTTCTCTCAACTATTCCAACTATATAACAATAATTTTTTTCCATTATGTGGACTAATTAAGACGTACCTTTTTTTTCCACTAAAAGCTACCATTGTTTTAAGAAATTACTTAGACATAAAAATCACAAAAACAGTAAAAGAAAGTAAGAGAAACACACCTTTCAAGGATAACGAAAAAAGAAAAAAAGAAAAAGGAAGAAAAGCTAAAAAGGGGAAAAGTTGGACAAATTTGAAGGTTTCCAATCAGTGTTCCAAGCTCTTGATCCCAAATCTTACCATAATTTAATGGATCTTTCTCTGTCACAGCACATTTGATCTTCACGGGCAGCCAAACAAACATAGTTTGAAGGAAAAAGGTGGTCCACATGCCCACTTCCTCTCACTATGCTCCACCTCATCATCTAATCAATCATTGTTTTCTAATTCAAGTACATCTAGGTTTTCCACTATCATAACCAATAACCACTTTTGCTTCATTCAAAACATCTTCCTAATCAATTTTCTCCATCAAAATAATTATATTTCTCTCCTAACATTTTCTTAGTTATTAATTACCATTACACAAAGATATTATTTTTAAATTGTTTGATAGATTAATTACTTTAAATTATTAGAATGTTGACTACTTTATATTAAATATTATAAGTTAACATGATAAAGTCATATTTTTTCTCTAAAGATTTACTTATGTGTTTTTGTTCTTTTTTTCTTTCTAATAAATTGTTGCACGTGATTGTTTATGAAATGTTAGTATTGATTAAGTTGTCATAGTGTTAAAAAAAATAAAAGAGAATAATATTTAAACAAAACAATTTCTATAACAAATAATAATAATAAAGATAAAAATTATAAATAAATAAAAAATTAAAAAAATTTATAAGACTGTTGAGTTTATCAATAAGGAGGTTCACCCAATGAAATATGAATTCAATCATATAAGAGATTATTACCACTCTTTACCCAAAACCTTAAGGCAATGCATTATCGACTTTGATACACAGTTAGGTCTATTGTGGAGGAGGTTTTTCGGGGAGACACAATACCATTAAGATATAAATCCAATTATATAAGGGATTGACACCACTCTCTACTCAAAACCTTAAGACAATGAGGTCTTTTATCTTTATATATTGTTCTATTTTTTTCATTTCTATCCAATGTAAGACTTAGACTCACACTTGAATTCTATATATGCAAAGTGTTGTCATTATATATAGAACAAACATTCCAGGATAAATAAAACAATATATCTCATCCATAAAATAATAAAGTAAATAATAATAATTAATCTTATTAGCATAAAACAAAATAAATAAAATTTTTAAAAATCACACATAATAAAAAGTATTAGTAACTAAAATAATTCTTTTTAAATTATACTAATATTTCCAACACATAATTCATAATGCCTAACACGAACTTCTAAAAAAGAATTACTTTTTATATGAGAACGTTTAAAAATGAAGATTATCATACAATACAGTCATTTACATTTAGATAAAAAAAATAATTTAAGAAATAAAAAATTGTTAATAAATTTAATATTATTTGTTAAATTAATAAATGGATAGTTAAGAAAGACTCTCTATATACATTATGAAACCTGTTTATTTCATTGTGCTATTAGAATATGGTAGTCTTTTTTGAAACCAAAACAGTTATTTCACTTGCTAATTTTAGTGTATAAATTCCAATAATCAACCTACGTACAACAATAATTTCCTTAACTGATAAAATTATCATAAAACAAACTCATGACTACGTTCCTGGATGATGTAATAACATTAAAACAAGAACGAGAAAATAAAAATAAAATAAATGAGCCTATTGGTTTGTCTTTTGCATTCATTAATTAACAATGTAAACATGTTCATGTTATAGTTATACTTTTATTCTTAATTCCATGCATGTCCAAGTTCAATTTTAAATTCCCAATTTGTTGAATAATATTAGTAAAATGTGGTTCATTAATGTTCATAATTGTTGAAACATAAAATAAGCTGTCTACGATACCAAAGCTGGAGATTATCCAGTAAAAATTGAAGTCAAGAATCAAAAAGTCAGTAATAATGACAAATTATATTAAATAATATTATAATTGGTGACGGTGTCTTACAGTGACCTAGTTATTATTAATTATATATTTTTATGCACTACTTGTTCAACTGTCAAATTACGTTTCTTCACTAATATAAAAATGTTGCAAAACATAAATAATAGTATCAAATGTTGCTGCACGAGGGTGGAGACAAAAGTAACAATTAGGTGAGGCGAACACAAAGAACCAATTTTTTATTTTGTCTTTAAATGGATAAAAGGTACAACAATTATATTCTTTTCCTGGTGTGACCATTTTATTATAAACTATATAATAAGTATTAATATATATTTTTTAATATTAAAAAAATACATTTTATGTATAATTTTTTTAATTTTATTAGTTTTGTTTAAATTGTATTTGTTAGAGAACTAACGAGACATTTTATTCATTCATTCACTCTAACAAAGTTTTGTTATTCTATATATATAGAATACAGAATACAACTCACCTCTTAAGTTGGGTACATACTCACAAAACAACATAAACTTAATACATTTCAACACTCCCCCTCAAGCTGGAGCATATAAATCATATGCACCAAGCTTGGAACATATAAACTAAATCCTAGACTTTCTTAAAGACTTAGTTAGAATATCTGCAAATTGTTCATTAGAATTGACAAATTCTGTAATGAGATCCTTGGACAACAACTTCTCTCTGATGAAATGACAATCAATTTCTATATGTTTTGTTCTCTCATGGAACACTAGATTGGAGGCAATGTGAAGAGCTGCTTGGTTATCACAATACAACTTCATAGGCTTATTTTCACAGAATTTTAATTCTTGAAGGAGTTGTTTGATCCATATAAGTTCACATGTAACTATGGCCATAGATCGGTATTCAACTTCTGCACTAGATCGAGCAACAACACTTTGTTCCTTGCTTTTCCATGATACAAGGTTCCCTCTAAGGAGTACACAATATCCTGTGGTAGATCTTCGATCATTCGGACAACCAGCCCAATCTGCATCACAATATCCTTCTAACTCAGTACTTCCCTTGTTCTCATACAACAGTCCATGACCTGGATTCCCTTTTACATATCTAAGGATGCGTACCACGACATTCCAATGATCAATATGAGGATTTTGCATAAATTGGCTCATAACTCCCATTGGATAAGAAAGATCAGGTCTTGTTATGGTGAGATAGATTAGTTTTCCAACCAACCTTCTATATCTTTCTGGATCTGAGAAAGGTTCACCATGGTCTCTCATTAATTTTTTATTTGAGTCCATAGGACTATCAATGGGCTTGTAATCTGTCAGACCTGTTTCCTCCAAAATATCAAGGGCATATTGTCTTTGTGAAATGATGACTCCTTCTTTTGATTGTGCCACTTCAATACCAAGGAAGTATTTCAAACGACCTAAGTCTTTGGTTTGGAAGTGGTTGAACAAATGAACCTTTAATTGAGCAATTCTCGCAACATCATTTCCTGTAATCACAATATCATCAACATAAACCATAAGATAAACACATTTATCACAAGTAGAATGCCCATAAAACACTGAATGATCTGCTTCACATCGTTTCAATCCAAATTGTTGCACAACATGGCTAAATTTACCAAACCAAGCTCGAGGTGATTGTTTCAAGTCGTAGAGTGAACGACGTAATTTACAAACTAACTTAGACTCCCCCTGAGCAACACGACTAAATCCAGGAGGTTGCTCCATGTATATCTCCTATTCTAGATCACCGTGAAGAAAGACATTTTTAAAGTCCAATTAGTGAAGTGGCCACTGTCTAATGGCAGTCATGGCAAGAAATAGACGAACACTACTGATTTTGGCCACAAGAGAAAAAGTATCACAATAGTCGAGACATAAACCTGAGTATAGCCTTTTGCGACTAGACGAGCTTTAAGAAGTTCAATGGCACTAATAGGACCAACTTTAATAGCATATACCCATCTGCATCCCACGGGTTTCTTATCAGGAGGAAGAGGTACAAGTTTCCAAGTTCCACTATTGTCAAGTGCCTGCATTTCATCAATCATGGTTGTCGCCATCCAGGGTGATCAAGTGTCTCACGAACATTATTAGGAACTTTGATGTTAGAAAGGGAGGAAACAAAGAAGAAATATGTAGGAAACAGACGATGGTAACTTAAAAAATTATAAACAGGATAATGATTACGAGTAGATCGAATACCTTTTCGAAGAGCAATAGGCCAAGCCTGATTTAAGTCAAGAGAGGACGAGGAGGATGAAGGATCCATGGTCTGGGAATCTGATGGAGAAGGAGCTGAGTCTCGAGGATCTTCAGGCAAGGAGGAAGGTGATGAAGAGGTGGGTGGTTGAACAATATCTTGTGCATTCTGAGTTTGAGCTGAAGATGGAGAAGCGGGAATGACCAAGGGATCACATGATGGTATAGGAAGCATCTCTTCAACAGATGAACGATCCGCCTTGGAAGATAAGAAGAAGGGTGTATCCTCAAAAAAGGTGACATCAGAAGATATATAATACCTTCTTATGGAGGGAGAATAACATTTATATCCTTTTTGAATGCGAGAACATCCCAAAAAGACACATTTAATAGACTTGGGAGAAAGTTTATCAAGACCTGGGGAGACACTATGAACAAAACAAGTGCTCCTAAAAACACGTGGAGAGACATGGTAAAGAGGATCATTTGGAAAAATTACGGAGTGAGGAACTTTATTGTCAAGAGATGAAGAAGGCATCTTATTGATAAAAAAGAAGAAGTGAAGATTGCATCCCCCCAATGATGAACTGGAACATTAGTATTTAACATCAGGAAACGTGTTGTTTTAATGAGATGTCTATTCTTTCTCTCAGCTATGTCATTTTGTTGTGGAGTGTGAGGACATGTTGACTGATGTAAAATTCCTTTGGAAGATAAAAATGAAGAAAATGCAGCAGAAAATATTCCTTAGCATTATCACTTTTGAGAATTTTAATCGTCTTTCCAAATTGATTCTTAATTTCATTAACAAAGGACATAAAAATGACTAAAAGTTCAGATCTCTCTTTCATAAGATAAACCCACGTACACCGAGAAAATTCATCAATGAAGGTTACAAAATAGTTAAAACCAAAGGAAGTAACTCGACTCGGTCCCCAAATATCAGAGTGAATGGTAGAAAAAAATAGACTTACATCATGTCTCAGATTTCTTTGGATAAGAAGATCTAACATGTTTTCCTAACTGACAAGACTCACAATCTAAGACAGGAATGTGTTTAAGACTTGGAACCATCAACTTCAGCTTAGACAAACTTGGGTGACCCAAACGATCATGTAAAATTTTAGGAGATGAAATTGAAATGCAAGAAACAAAAGAGTTAGGTTTTAGGAAATATAGTCCTCTTGACTCATATCCTTCTCCAATTCGACGACCTGTACCATGTTCTTGTATGACAAAGGAAGTAGCAGTAAAGGTTATAGAACAATTTAATGAACATGTCAATTGACTCAAGGAGATTAAATTATAAGGACAATGAGGAATATACAAAAAATAATTTAAGTTTAATGAAGGAGATAATGACACTTTGCCAATTCCTTGAGATGTCAATTTGGATCCATTGGCAACAATAACTAACTGAGGAACTTTTTGAGGGGTAATGGAGGAAAATAAACGAGTGTTACCAAACAAATGGTTTGAGGCACCTGAATCAAGAATCCATGAACCTTAGCATTCCACAGATTGTGAGATGCATGCAGTTGACACACTTGGCACTGAAGGAAACTGACAAAGGCCAGTGGATTTGTCAGACTTGTATCTCAAAAATTCTTGATATTCTTCATTTGAGATTCTTGATTCCGAATTATCAAATTTGTGAGGATGCACAGTTTGATCTGGAAAACCATGTAATGAATAACATCTTTTCTGGGTATGACCAATTCTCTTACCGTATGAGCATTGCACATACCCACTTCGACTACCATGACCTCCTCGATTAGCTCCTCTCCTTGAAGTGGCAGATAAGGAGAA
This sequence comes from Vigna umbellata, assembly GCF_029865625.1. Lineage (NCBI taxonomy): Eukaryota > Viridiplantae > Streptophyta > Magnoliopsida > Fabales > Fabaceae > Vigna > Vigna umbellata. The sequence goes on along the minus strand of NC_142167.1, from coordinate 53,546,216 downwards.
ATTAATTTTAGGAAAGGATGTCATTCTAAATCTATGAGAAGAATCAGAACTTAGGATCCAAAACAGAGACAAGGTCTTATGACTATGGGAAATCAGAATCCCTGTCCAACCATACTAAGAAATGAAGCTCATCAACAGTAGACTATGAAATCTGGTATTAATGAGGAAGAAGGCTCAATATGGAAAACTGAATCTGGTTCCACAAGAATGTAGCGTAACAGCATTGAGCGAGAAACTCAGCTTGAGAGAGAAAACCCTAGGTGCAAACAACAGCCACCAAAATAGCAAAGCAAGGGCCAAAACACGCTCAGGAAGCTCCGGCGAAACTGTCTGCAGTAGCGCAATGTCGATCTGACACCGAGAAAGCGGCGCATGAGGAACATGCGCCGGAGACTTGCCGGAGAGAAACAACGCGTGGAGGAGCGTGCAGAGGTTTCTGAGGAAGCGACCACCAGGGTTGGGTTGCGCTTCTCGGGGCGAACCTAACCCTTAACTTTGCCTGACAAACAGTGACGACGGACGGCGGTGGCGATAGCAGCGACGACGGCGAAAAGTGACGGCGACAGTAATGGCACACTGGGTCTGGCTCTTGATACCATGTTAGAGAACTAACTGAGACATTTTATTCATTCATTCACTCTAACAAGGTTTTGATATTCTATATATATAGAATACCATGACAGAATACAACCCACCTCTTAAGTTGGGTACATACTCACAAAACAACATAAACTTAATACATTTCAACAGTGTTGATTGAAGTAATTAAAAACATGTTTGATATTTAGTAATTGTAATATATATTTATTAAAACACAAGAAAAATTAATATTGTTATATAATTAATTTTGAAGAAATAATTAAAAAATTTAAATTAAACTAGAAGCGAATCAAACAAATACTAAATATCAAACAAAATTACTAAAATTAAAAATTTGTATACTGAAACTATAATTTTATTTTATTAGATTAAAAATGAAATTTTTTAATATTAGTTATATTAAAATAGTTATTTATCTATTTTTTATCTTTAAATAATAAATAAAAATTTTATTTTTTTAATTAAATGAAATTATAATTGATTAATCAAATAATTTTACTATAATTTGCGGATATAAAAATGAATTGAAATATGTGAGTCAAATTCAATTTATTACACAATATATTTGAGTCGAATTGAATTAAATAAAACATAACATTTTGATACGAATTAAATTTGAATTTGATAACTAAAAATACGATTTACCTAATAAATGGTGAATCGAGTTGACTTAATATAATAAATTGTGGTAAATTCAAATTTTTTATTTATTAATAAGTAAATTAAATGAATTCATTCATTAAATAGTCAATTTTATAATATCCAAATAAATTCATATTAATAATTCGTTTTGATAACACTAACTTCGTACTTATAAACTTTGCAAGTTATATAAAGTTTAGAAAATGAAAAATTATAGACTTTGCAAGTTATGATAAAGTGTAGAAAATGGAAAATAATAGACCTGACCTGACGATTCTATGAACGGCGCCTTTAGGATGCGTGCCCCTTTTTATTTATTGTTTGCTATACTAATATTATAATTTAGTTGGAGCACAATTCTGAATTCTATATATATATATATATATATATATATATATATATATATATATATATATATATATATATATATATATATATATATATATATATATATATATATATATATATATATATATATATATATATATATTGAATAACATTTACGTTATTGAAACAAATTAAAATGAAATATGTTTCTTCCAGTAATATATAAATATACAAATAACAGACATTTTGTGTTGTAAAAAAAATAAATTGTTAGTTAAAATAGAATAAGATTTAAATTTTTAAAAATTAATTTTGTGGATATGATAAAAGAAAACAAAGCTTTTTTTATTTTTATTTTTAAGAGAATGAAGCTTTAATCACAAGGACTTTTGGCTCTTTTGTACTTGGCGTGCTGTGAATGGCGAAAAATGATTGAAAATTTTGATTTTGATTTATTTGCTTTGAGGTTGATAATAAAAGAGAATTGGGAGGTAGCATTCTTTTGGAGTCACTGTCACGTGGCTTTTGGATTTGCGACCCCACACCTCAACACAATCTGTGTAACCGTGTTCCTGACCCCATTGAAGCCTAGCCTATGCAGACACGACACACAAAAACACACCCTCAATTCAAACATGTTATACTAGATTGAAAATTCATTAATGTTTATTGTCTTCTGCTCAGAAGAAGAAAACGCGTTCAGGAGGAAGAAGAGAACATGGGTACTGTTCAAACAAGGCAAAGAAAAGGTATTTGAAGTTTGAGGTCTGAGGTTTGAGGGAGGACCCTTTCCTTCTTCTTTCTCGTAGTGGTGCTTTGGGTGCTCCACTACGTCAACAAAATCTGACAACAACAGAATCTTCATAGATTGTGGGGAACAAAAGTACCATAGATAACCATATTGTTGAAAATTAAAGAAGGAATATTGAGTGTTTTTATTGAGCCAGAAATGTGATGCAGAGATTGGCACTGTTATGTGATCTGGGTTTTCTGCTGTCATAAGATTTTGAGGTGTGACACCTGAGGCATTGGTTTCTTGGTTGGTAAAGTTTGGTGATTATTGCAGTATAACTATCTTCATCCAAAGTTTTCATCTTTGCTTGAGGTCTAAGAATTTCGGTTGTTATTATGGGATCTGAAGTTTAGAGCTTTGCTTTGAGCTGAGATTGACACGTGATATGTCGGCAGCGTCGCCGTCAGCGGCGGCATCTCCACCACCACAAACACCACCCTCCTCCAACACTAGTCCCTCACCGTCCAACGCCACCACTCCTCCGCTGCAACAAACCCCTTCTTCCACTTCTCCGCCACAACAAGCAGAATCTCCGCCTCCGCTAACCCCATCTCCGGCGGCTCCGCCGCCTGCTCCGCCGTCACCACCACCTAGTTCTTCACCTCCCCCAGTGTCTGGAACACCTCCTCCATCAGTCACTCCATCATCACCACCTCCATCTTCGCCGCAGCCATCTCCTCCACCGCCACCCCCTCCATCAGTCCCTCCATCATCATCACCGCCATCTTCGCCGCAGCCATCTCCTCCACCGCCGCCTTCTCCTGATGCACCGGCACCGGTGCCACCGAGCTCTCCACCGCCACCACCACCATCAGCACCAGTGCCATCAAGAAGCCCTCCGCCACCGCCACCACCATCAAACCCTCCTAATAGCTCATCTCCACTACCACCGCCACAACCCTCACCATCAGCTCCCCCACCTAACAACACCCAAACACCGCCGCCGCACCGAAATTCACCACCACCTCCGGCCACCACGTTGCCACCAGCCTCGCCACCACGAAATTCACCATCTCCTCCGGCTTCACCGCCCCCTAGAAACTCAACTAGGTCATCACCGCCGCCTCCGGCAGCGAGGTCATCGCCGCCTCCAGCACCTGAGCCATCCAACCCACCTTCTAGGAGTAGTCCTCCTCCCACACCAAGTTCGTCCCTAGCTCCCCCTTCAAATTCTACGCCAAGTTCATCACCACCTTTAGTTACTCAATTGACCCCGCCACCGCCATCCCCGTCAAAAGTTTCATCGCCCCCATCCCCTACTCCGAACCCGACAGCAGATGCAGGCTCTCCTGGAGGTAGTATCAGCACTGTTGGTGTAGTAGCTATTGGTGTGGTAGCTGGATTTCTGCTTCTTGGCTTCATTGGTGTTCTTATATGGTGCATGAGAAGGCAAAAGAGAAAGACTCCTGTGAATGGTGGTTATGTCATGCCATCCACTCTTGCCTCCTCTCCTGAATCAGGTAAAAATTCGCATCTTTTTTCCGCAGAGAATTTCTGAAAAAGTTTAGCATTTAATTTAATTCAAGTTTGTGACTTTGTGCAGATTCATCGTTTTTTAAGACACACTCTTCAGCTCCTCTTGTGCAAAGTGGCTCTGGCAGTGATGTTGTGTACACACCATCTGATCCTGGTGGACTAGGCCACTCAAGGTCATGGTTTTCATATGAAGAACTGATGAAGGCCACAAATGGTTTCTCAAGTCAAAATCTTTTGGGTGAGGGAGGATTTGGTTGTGTGTATAAAGGGCACCTTCCTGATGGAAGAGAGATAGCAGTGAAACAACTGAAGATTGGTGGAGGTCAGGGAGAGAGAGAATTCAAAGCTGAAGTGGAAATTATCAGTCGTATACATCATCGCCATTTGGTTTCTTTAGTGGGATACTGCATTGAAGACAGCAGAAGACTACTTGTCTATGACTACGTTCCTAACAATAACCTTTACTTTCATCTACATGGTAAAATCCATCTCAGTGATGAAGGGATGATTCAGTTCAGTTTGATTATCTTTGATTGTTGACTGAAATTGTAATCTTCAGGGGAAAACCAGCCTGTGCTAGAATGGGCAAACCGTGTCAAAATTGCAGCTGGTGCAGCCCGTGGACTAGCTTATCTCCATGAAGACTGTAATTATCAATCCTTATTTTGTTTTTCCCTGTCTTGAATTGCACGCAAACTCCTAAAATCAGTCAAATATAGATATTTTTTTGTGGCATGGATCAATTTTAGAACTCAATGGCATCAACTGATGCATGTAGCTGACTCATCTAATGCTTAGAGATGTTGTATTATTATTAATCCTGTTGAATGCCATGAACATTTCAGGCAACCCTCGGATCATTCACAGGGATATCAAGTCGTCAAACATTCTTTTAGATTTCAATTATGAAGCTAAGGTATCTGTCATTCTACATATTCAAAGTTTGATAGCTTGTTCTATTTGTATCAATCCAAATCTTATACTCTAGTTTTTAATGTCAGGTCTCAGATTTTGGGCTAGCCAAATTAGCTCTTGATGCAAATACGCATATTACCACGCGTGTCATGGGAACTTTTGGGTGAGCATTCATTGATATGTCTCCAAACTTCTCTTTTCTTTTTCACCGTTTCATTTTCCATTCAGACTATTAAGAGCAAAATGCTGTATTAACATTGATTTCCACCCTCATGTAAGGTATGTTGCCCCTGAATATGCTTCAAGTGGTAAATTGACTGAGAAGTCTGATGTATATTCTTTTGGAGTCGTGCTTTTGGAGCTAATTACCGGCCGGAAGCCGGTAGATGTATCCCAACCTTTGGGAGATGAAAGCCTGGTTGAATGGGTACATAAAGATGCTTCTTTTTCTAGTATTGCTTTGCTATAATTTTGTGAATCTTGAGAGAGAAGCCTAATATCAGTGTCTATTAAAACATATGTTTGGGGTTAAAGTCTATTTCTTGAATTTGCTTTTCTTCCCTTTGGAAATTGCATCACTTATCATAGTTACTGAAGTATGATAAGGATGACAAAATGCTTACTATTTGCAAAACTTGTAGAACAGCCATGGTTTCAATCAAGCTAAAAGAATGGAATGTATTGGTTTCAAGTTTAGCATGCATAATGTAGTTCACAGTTTTGTATCTGAAACTTTCATGGCCCTTCATAATTCAATTAAATTATGACTTGTTTTCCCTTGAATCTAGCTGAAGAAAGATGAAGAACTAATGTCACTAGAAATTGCAGTTCTACCTGTGAAAAAGAACATTTCGGTTGACATGGTCGAAGTGTGTTGTGTCAATAGTTGCATGCATGAACGAAAGCATAAAATTATACAGTTTAATAGCTAGAAACTGTCCAAACTTGTGAAATTCAAACATATTGATACCACTGTATTTTTCAGGCTCGGCCTTTACTAAGTCATTCAATTGATACTGAGGAATTCAGTAGTTTGGCAGATCCAAGGCTAGAAAAGAATTACATTGAGAGTGAATTGTATTGCATGATTGAGGTTGCTGCAGCTTGTGTGCGGCATTCAGCTTCAAAGAGACCTCGCATGGGACAGGTAGACATTAGATGTTGGAAAAACTGCAAAATGTTGTTTTGGATTATACCAACAAGCAAATGCACAAACTACTGACATGGTTTACCTGAATTGTTATGTTTCATAGGTTGTTAGAGCTTTTGATAGCTTAGGAGGTTCTGATCTAACTAATGGAATGCAACTTGGGGAAAGTGAGGTGTTTGACTCTGCACAACAATCTGAAGAGATAAGATTATTTCGGAGAATGGCATTTGGTAGTCAAAATTATAGCACAGATTTCTTTAGCCGTGCTAGTTTGAATCCATGAGAGGGCACTGTGTACATAATGGAAGAGCTTATTTCAAAGATCTTGTGAAGCTAAGCCAATGGCTGGCTCTGGTTGAGTTTTTGTTGCTTGCAGATATGGCCAAGGTGCTTGCATTCTTGCTTTTGATTCTGAAATTGACACCATCATTCTTCTACCTGAATTTCATCATTCTTTTCATTAGCTGGTTCTTTTGGCAGCAATTTTGGTTTTGTAAGTATAATTTGTAAAAAGTTACCTTCTGCAACACTCACCATTACAATGATTAACATATTAGTTGATTTGTTATGTAATGATAGAATAGATGTGTGACTATCTTTTTCGTGTGAGACTGAAAGGTGGGAGGGAATGGACTTTGTTGTCATGTTTTTTTGTTCAATTTGTAAGAAAACTTTAGATAGATTATATCATGATGACTACAAATTATGTAAAATTTAATTGAATTTAACTTTTCTATATGAATGTTTATGCAAACATTGTTTTATCATGGGGGTATCAAAGTGAGTTTACTTCAATTACATAAGATGATTTATATAGATTGAAATAAAAATTAGTCAATTGAACTCAATTCAATTAATTGATAAGTGACTTTAAAATTTTGTAAATTTCAAGGATTAGAAATTTAAATGCGATGACTCGTTTAAGTATATGTTTGTTTTTTCAAACTTGTTTAATAAATTTATTGTAACACGAACAAAAATTTACGTAATTAAATAAATAAATAAAGTATATAAATAATTTAAGTATCATATATTATTAAACTAACATTTTAGTTTAAAATAAATCGAGGTATTAATAGTAAATAATTTTAATAAAAAATTACAAAGAGTTATTGGTAGTGGATTTTGACTCGGTCACTTTCATCGCACTCCAAATCTTTTTAACTTGTGAGAACTTTTTAAATTAGATTCAATTTCATCAAAGTTTTAGAAAGATCTTTTGTTTTTTAATTTAACACAACTCCAATAAGTGGTGAACTCATTTTGAAACCTCTTGAATGATATTTGGAAAATGTCAAATTCTCCGAAAGATGAAAGAAGTAGGGAAGCTTGTGAAATTAAAATAGGTGCACTGCACCATATTTTTCTATTATGTTAAATCCACACTAAAGTTTTACTCATTCAATTCTCAGCCGGAGTTGGTTGATCAGGCAATAAATTCTTGCTTCATTCCAAAGTCTTCTTTTCAGGGTTTAGGTCAAAGCTCTTAGTTTTCTATAGGTTCTAGAATAGTAATTATTAAAAGCACAAAATTTCATGAGGGCATCTTCATTGTTTTTTATCATTTTCTCATGTTAGCTTGAATGCAAGAATGGTTGCCTTATCCCTTTTCACTTGAAAAGATTTGAAGGTAAAGTTTTTTTTTTTTTTTATTTAAATGGATTTTTGAGGTAAGTGAGAATAAATTTAGAAGTAATTTTTTTTAATCTGTCACATCAATTAAATTCTATCTTAATTTTCACAAACTTTACTTTCAAATTTACTATCACTTACCTTTAAAATCCACTCAAATAAACAACAAAAAATTTACCTTCAATTTTTCTCAAATGCATTTAATCACTCTTTCCCAAATCCATTCAAGTGGACAAAGCCTTAATATTTTGGGATTATTTTTGTTTAAGATAATGATATTTAACTTTGTCACATGTCACTTTGTGATTGATTTAAAAAAAAAATGTGAAAAGAGATGAATTAAGGATTTCAAGAGTTTTGTTATTTTTAATTTTATATTTTTGAATTTAAAAATTTCATTTTTCAAACTCTCAGTGAAAATACTTTGTAATTCATTTCTTTTAATGTCATTTTTTTTAAATTGAAGACTAATCACATACTAACACGAAGTTAAAAATGATAAAAAATAGAAGTTAAAATATCATTATCTTAAAGAATTATGGTTAAAACAATTATCTTGGATATATATATATATATATATATATATATATATATATATATATATATATATATATATATATATATATATATATATATATATATATATATAAAGTTTAGCTTATGTTATGAGTAGAGTTTAGTGATTTGTTTTCACATTTGTTTAGTTTATGTGCATCTAATAAAAAAATACTAGTCAAATTTACCATAAATACTGTAATTATCTATGCTTTATAACTTTGGCATTTTGTTATTTTTTGTTTTATTTATGTAAAAAAGTATCTGCTTGTGCAAATACGTTTTATGCAATCCTCAATGAGGAGACAATTAAGGAGTAAAAACTTATACTGTTAAGTAAAGTTAACAAACCTTTTTATAAATGTTTAAAGAAAAGAAAAAGCAAAAGAAAAAGTTGGATAATTTTTTTATAGGTTAAAATTATTTTATAGACAATTTAAATCATATAACATTATATATAATATATATATATATATATATATATATATATATATATTTATAATTTGTATATAAACTAATTTTAATTTAAGTTTAATTAAGTTTTAAGTATTTCATAAATTTGAGAATTTTCAATTAAGATTTTATTATTATTATTATTTTCATTGCAAAATAATTTTTTTAAAAATATTTTTAATTGATTTTTTTTTCATTCACTATTTTCATAATTACTTGACTATTATTTTATTTTATCATTTTTATTGTCTTCTAGTATTAAAAGATGTGAAATTTTATTATTTTATATTAATTAGAAAATCTCACAGTTTAGGATAATAATAAACGAAAAAAAAATAAATAATATATGTTTAATTGAAAAATATAAAAAAAATTAAATATTCAATAAAAAATTAATAAAAACTTACTTAAAAATATACAAATTTATCGTGAACTTAAAATTTAGGGTTAAATATGTTTTTAGTCCCTAAATTATTGGCCGTTTCTGATTTTCGTCCCTCTTTCAAAATAAGTTACAATTTGTTCCTCATTCTTTCGAAACTTTGGTTTTAGTCCTCAAAAACTAACACAGTTAAAAATTTGGTAGTTTTCGAGGTTAGTTTTTGAGGACTAAAACCAAAGTTTTGAGCACTAAAACTAAGGTTTCGAAAAGAATGAGGACCAAATTTTACCTTATTTTGAAAGTGTGACGAAAATCAGAAACGGCCAATAATTTAGGGACTAAAAACATATTTAACCCTAAAATTTATTCAAACTTTTAATTTTAAATATTATTTTACTTTTCTTAAAATCTTGTAAAAACATGTCCACAGTTATTTTAAAGAGAAAACACATTAGATATAAATAATGAGCCTTACGGTTAATAAACAATATATTTCAAATTCATTTCCTTCTTTTATCTATAATTTAATAATTAAACAAGCTGCGCACCTTATTTTTTTTTTTTTCTATTTAACTCATTGTCATCATTATGGAGCACATCTCTCTCTACATAAGTTATTCTACAATCACTCATCCCTACATGTTATTGTAACAACACCCAAACTAGTAGCTTTATAATAGTATGTTACAGTTCTAATTTCTTTAATTATCTCTTTTTAATGAAATATAAAATATAATCCAATAATAATTAAGTTAAATATAAAATATAATCCAATAATAATTTAGCCATACACTAGTGCAGAAACGGCTTTTCACGTCACCCAATAGACGTCCGTCCCACGAATCCCCAACGTATATATGTGACCGGTGGCATAATAGTAAATAAGTGGACCTCTAGACGTCCGTCCGTGGTCGAGACGGACGTTTTAAACATTATAGACGTCCGTCACACGCGGACGGACGTTTTAAAGGCTGCCGTTGTCAATCCTTGAACGTCCGTCCTGGGTCGAGCTGGACGTTTATAGTATTATAGACGTCCGTCACATGCGGACGGACGTTTTATAGGCGTACGTTTTCAATCTCTGAACGTCCGTCCTGAGGTGAGCGGACGTCCGTGCGCGTGGCGAGCATGTTCATTAACAAAGAACGTCCGTCCTGTGAGTGCGCGAACGTCCGTCCTCAGAACGGACGTTCAGACGACTGACAGAGTCAATCTCTGAACGTCCGTCCTGGGTGAGCGGACGTCCGTGCGCTTGGCGAGTATGTTCATTAACAAAGAACGTCCGTCCTGTGAGTGCGCGAACGTCCGTCCTCAGAACGGACGTTCAGAGGACTGACAGACATGCTTTTTGAACGTCCGTCCCTGGCCGAGACGGACGTTTATAGTGTTATGAACGTCCGTCCTAGGTGACGGACGTTTAAAAGCTCAACAGTGAAAATGATGTGCACTAGTGAACGTCCGTTCCTGGCCGAGACGGACGTTCATAAGGTTAATAGGCTGTTCTGTGTGTAGCTTTTTGAACGTCCGTCCCAGGTTGAGACGGACGTTTATAATGATATGAATTTAATATGCTGACAACTGAACGTTTATAAGCTGAACGTTTCAAATACCATGGCAGCCATTATAGACGTCCGTCCCCGCATCACGGACGTTTAAAGTACTGACAGGTTGTTGGGTATTTAATTGTCTTTAGTCCTTACACGTCCAGTCTGGAGGGCACGGACGTCTATAATATTATAGACGTCCGTGCCCTCCCAGGACGGACGTTTATGTACTGACAGGGGTGGTTGGGTATTTAATTCTCTGCAGGTTTAGGTTTAGGGTTTACACGTCCAGTCTGGGGGCACGGACGTCTATAATATTATAGACGTCCGTGCCCTGGTAGGACGGACGTTTATGGGCTGCCATTGGGAGTTGAAACGTTCAGTTGTTCAGTACAATAGACGTCCGTGACCCAGGACGGACGTTTAAAGCACCCGCGAATATGATTTTTAAATCGTCAAAGACGTCATATTAGTGACGAAACGGACGTCTATACTATTATAAACGTCCGTCCCCCAGAGTGTCGGACGTCTAAGATTATAAAACCTTTGCTCCCGCGAACGTGACCAGTTACCTTGCTCCGCAAACGCGCAACCACTGTTCATCGTCTTCCTCCGCAGAACGCTGCTGCGCCATTGATTTGCAGGTGCGTTTTCTCACTTTTGGACCGTTTAAAATTACATTTAATCCGATTACATTGCTATGTGATGAAATGTCTTTGATTTGAACCGATTAAAAATTGTTTTGGGTCCGTTTTTTTGCAGACTCTTGCGTGTTCTTGGACGGCTTCCTTGACCTCTTTTTGGACTGCGAGTTAGGCCGTTTAGTCCTCCACTTCCCTCCTTCTCATTTGGAATCAACTTTTCAGGTTAGCTTGTTGGTTGAAAATTTGTGGGGGAAGCCATAGGAACATTTATTGCCTGGCCTAGAGCATTGATCATGTCCCACATCGCGACTCCACAGGTATAATGTCTTTTTCCTTAGTATTTCTATGTTAATTATCTTCATATTATAAAGCTTTGTCGTAAATTCTTATCTTCAGTTCACACGTGCTCAGAAGCAGCCAATTCATGATACAGTCATACATGAAGATGATGACATGGCTGAAGCAGAGGATGATCCTATATCAAAGTTAGTGACAAAATTACCCAGATTGAAGAAAGCATCATTAGAACTATACTGGGATTTGAGGGTATTTGGTCTTCCCCCACAGGTGCCAGTTTATATCACATTTTCTGATGCATTGGAGGTGATTGAGGGAGACAGGATGTTGAATATTTCCATCATTCAGCTGTGGTGCATGTAAGTTAGTCAATTTGGTCTTTGATATTACTTTTATTTACATTCTTATATAGTTTCTAACGACTTAACTTTGTTGTTTTAGGTACATGGACACAATCGTTGTAGACCAAGGTCGGTCTTCCATGTACGGATTTGTTGAACCTCAGACCATTCAACCGTCTGGTAACACACTTCAAAACAGACAACATTATTTGCAAACATGGATGGATGAGTCCAAAAGAGACGTATACCTTGTGCCATACATTGACGGGTACGTGTTTTTATATGTGGTCAGTTTATTATTATAGTTTCCTTAATTAGTTGAATAACTATTTGTCCTTCGTGATAGGTCTCACTGGCAGCTGATGGTCATCATTCCCAAACAATGTAAAATTATATGGTTTTGTTCGTTGCACAGGAGGATGAAAACTGAGTTGAGAACCATGCTTCAAGGGTAAGTGTTTCTCCAAAAAATGACTTCAATTTGATGTTAACCTTCAACTTTTATGATAAAATAGTCATATTAATTATACTTTGTGTTTTCAATCTGTACAGAGTTATTGGTAAATCTCGTGGTCAATTGGTTCAAATTTTGTATCCAAAGGTTGTAAGTCATTTATAGTTTCTAATTCATTTATGTTATTGAATGATCTAAATTTTTAACTATTTAGTTTGTTATTTTAGTGTAACCAGCAAGTAGATTCATGGGAATGTGGCTTCTATGTGATGTGTTGGATTAAGACCATCATTCGAGCTGTCATTACAGATGACTGGAATGAGGTAATGATGTATACCTTCAATACATTACAAATCAAAATCATCTTCAACTATATATGAAACAATAATGAATCTTTCTTGAATTTTGCAGCGCTTCAAGACTACATCGCCTATTACAGAGGACACAATTAACCAGATAAGGCAGGAGTGGACCGCTTATCTTCTACAAAGATGGAGTTAGGAATAGTTATATTTCTTCTTGATTGAACATTGTTTGGTTTTAGTTTTATTTTTATGTTAATAGTTTGGTAGTGGATTGAACATTAAGTAGAAATTTGTTTATATAAAACGCATATTTATGTTATTGGAGAATTGTTCTGGGACATTTTTCTGTTTTTCAGGTGTGGTTCTATTGAAAAAACAAACAAATTTTTAAAAAAAAAACGCCCACTAGACGTCCGTTAGTGTACAGTCGGACGTCTATAGACGTCCGTCTGTGCACATACGGACGTCCCACCCCAGCCCTACACCAAAAGAACTCAGCAAGGTAGACGTCCGTCCTCAGACAGCAGCGGACGTTTATATGGACGTCCGTCCTCAGACAGCGGACGTTTATTATAAACGTCCGTGGTTAGGCAGCGGACGTTTATTATAAACGTCCGTCCTGAGGCAGCGGACGTTTATAATAAATGTCCGTCCTCAGGAAACGGACGTTCATATAAACGTCCGTCCTGATGCAGCAGACGTTTATATAAACGTCCGTCCTCAGGCAGAGCGGACGTTCATATAGACGTCCGTCCTCAGGCAGCGGACGTTCATATAGACGTCCGTCCTGGCACGACGGACGTCTGAGGGACGTCTACCGCATAGACGTCCGGCGTACGCCGGACGTCAAAAGGCCAAAATATCGGACGTAAAAAGCCGTTTCTGCACTAGTGATAATCATATAAGATAGTCAAAATTAGAGATGTAGGATTTTTTGGAATTTTCTGATAATTAACTTACAAATTATGTTAGTCACAAAAGTATACGTAGAATAAGTTAGAAATTTTGTCGGACTTTATTGGGTCAAGAGAATGTTATTAGAAAAAGAAAAATAACCAATTCCGTAACATCTTTATTATTGAAAATCTGTCGAAAGCAACAGATAAAGATTGGAAAACTACTGGAGAAAAATATTATTCCTCTGATGAAATATAACTTTAGAAGACTTTGTTATCTTCTCTTTCCTTGTGCACACCGACCACATGGTCTTTTTGTAAAGTTTTTGGTTTATTTTATAGTCATTTACTCATTGCTTGTTTAGAGTCATCCCTGGTCCATAATTAAAAACTCACCCGTTGTCGTTCTTTTTGTTCATTTCCTCCGCAACAAGGAGTTTTAACAAGTATTAAGAGTTGGATAGAAAGTAGGAATAACTTCATGTTGTATGAGTTGTACCTAATTTTGTGTATAGCTTTTTTATTTTTCGACTTTTCCTTCTATCATACTTTTATCAAGGAAATTTTTTTTTATGAAAACATAGGTGAAATCTATTTGTTATACTAAATTGGTCAGTGACATAATAAAAGTAAAATTTATTATAACGTAATTTTGGAGACCTTGTCATATATATCAATGTAGTGATAAAATTGAAATTATATTTAAAATGTAATATGACAAGTCTAGGAAGACATGCCATAGTAGACATTTTTTATGGCGGTTAATTTAGCACTTATCATATTAAATGGAACACAGTAACAAACTCAAAATTATGTTGAAAAGATATTATGACTGATGGTAAAAAACTAACTGAAAAAATTGATTATTTCATTTGATAATCGATTATTTAAGTAAGAATTTCATCTTTACTTGAAAATTCTTCGGAATAATCGATTATCAGGTGAAATAATCGATTATCTCAAAAGCAAATCCAAAGAAATGGCCAAAAAGAAAGCCTAAATGACATGAGAACTTGGACAAAATACAAAGCCTAAAGAAAAGACTTATGTACATATTTACAAGGTTTAAGAGAAGGGAATAACAAGCTTGAAAACACCATCTTCTATAAGAATGGAAATTCTTAAAGTCCTTCTTCTTCTTCTTCCATTCACCTAACCATGGTTCAAGTTGTAGCTCCCTAGATGGATCTCTATCAAACTCCCTAGATGGGTTTCCATCATGTTTCGTTTGGTAAATTCAGCTCAATTGTTCAAAAGTTTGGGCTGAAATGTAGTGAAGCAGATCATTCAATTTTGTATTGTCATATTTCTCTTGGAAATGTGTTTACTTAATAATATATGTTCATGATATAGTCATTACAAGAAATGATGTTACTAGAATATCCTTAATTGAAGGAGTACTTATGTAAACATTTTAATTCCAAGGATCTTGGGAGCTTCAAATACTCTTTAGGTATTAAGGTAGCTCAGTCAAGAGATGGTCTTATAACCTCTCAAAGAAAGTATGATTTTGATATCCTACAAGAGATAGGTATGATTGACTGTAGACCAGTAGATAGTCTTTTGGACCTAAATAAAAAATTAATGAGAAAAGAAAGTGAATCATTCTTTAATCCAGAAAGATGTAGGAGGCTAGTTGAAAAACTAATTCATCTTAATATTACGAGGCCTAATTTCTCTTTTGTAGTTGGAGTTATTCGTCAGTTCATGTAGGCTCTATGTATTAGTCATTGAAATACCATCATTCATATTCTAAGGTACCTAAAAAACTAATTACCACTTGAAGACCTCAATTGGCTAGGACACTCATGGAATGGATGCCACAAAAAGATGAAAATAAAGGAGGTGTGTGTGTGATTGAAGAAATTGAAATCAGTTGTGGTGAATTCTCCCTGAAAGGCATAACCTACCTAAGGGAGGAGGCTAGAGGTGGCTTAAGAAGCTCTTAAGCAAGTGACTATTGAAAGAGGAAGGGCTGAAGTAATCTTAACAACATTTCTCTATATTCTCAAAAGTGATGTTTACAAGGGTTGAGAATTGAATTTATAGCACATTCAGCCTCCAATTCGACCCTAAAGTACTCTCCTAATCATTAGTCGTGATTCAGGATTACGAGACATGTGGTTTTGCATGAAAAACTCATTAAAGATGTGAGGAAAACGAGCAAAACATGTTGCTGGAAACTTCTGACGCGGGCACTAGGCGCAAGAAGCAACCGTTGGACGAAAAGCAACTCGCTGGGTGCGAGGCAAGAAGCTCTGGGTGATGATCATGTGAGAAGTATTTTTGAGTGCTCTCTAAAAGTCTGCATTAAGCGACATTTGATGTAGCTAAGCGAGATCTCACTTAGTAGTTGATGTTCCAATTTCTAATGTAATGTGATCGACCCTTCTCTTGTTATGGAGTCTTCCCAACCTTCTTGAACCCTTTGATCCATGTTCCTTGTGATGGGTCCATGGTTTGGACCAAAGTCTTAAAAAAGACTCCAGGATAAGGCCTACTATATCAAGATAAAAGAAACATCTAAGTCACTGGGTATAGTGATATTGATTGAGCAAGTTCTCCTACTAACAAAGGCTTTACTACAAGATATTGTATTTTCGTTGAAAGAAATATTATTTCCAAAAAAAGTAAGAAATAAAATGTAATGGTCCGACCAACTATTGAAGATGAATATAAGGCAATGACATTTTAGTTGTGAACTTATATAGGTGAAACAATTACTTTAAGAGCTTAACTTTTGTTAAATTCTAACCATGAAGAAGTACTGTGATAACCAAATTGCTCTTCACATTGCACCAAATCTAGTATTCTACGAAAGAATAAACACATAAATTGATTACCATTTTATTTGAAAAATATATATATTGTCAAAATAAATTTGTACTAAGTTTATTGGATCAAGTGACCAACTTGTAAACATGTTAACCAAATCCTTAAGGGAACCTCCGATTGAGTTTATTTGTTCCAAACTTGATACATACAATTTGTATGCTCTAACTTGAGATGGTATACTTGAATATGTACTACAATCCACGAAGAAGCATTATGTTAAGATCTACTTGCTATTGTACCTATGAGTTATACCTAATTTGTACTTAAAAATTTAGTATTCAATTAAGTTTATTTATTCCAAATTTAGTACATACAACTTGAGACAGTGTACTGAGAACTACTTCCTACTATATCTATGAGTTGTACCTAACTTTGTTCCTAGAAGTTTAGTATAGTCTTTTTGATCTTTCATCTTCTCATTGTAACACATTTCTATTATTATAAATACAAGATCATAAGAGAAGTCTTTTAAACCCTTCAAAAGTATATTTTCTCTCTTTAATACTAAGTGTTCTCTTGTCTTTTGAGTTTGAATTCCATTTAAGGTTAAAGGTAGTATAATTAGAAGTATATTTATTCTTTTTCCTTTTCTTTATTTGTTTTTGTTTAGTAATTCATTCTTCTCGTATTGGAAATTTTTATGCTTTCGTTTTCATAAAGAGATCATTTTCTTGACACAGTAATAAAAAATAAAGAACAAGTTTCTGCATTTTGTTACTTTTCTTCTAAAGAAGTTGAGAGCCATATGAATTGATGGGGTCACAGACATTTGATTTACATTGTTGAACATTTTAATTCTATTACAACTTATTGTGATGCGTTTTTTTTTTTTCAAAATGGATGTATCTATCAATTCAATAAGGTATTGAAGAAAACATATTCCACGAAGAAGAGATAATGCTGGCAAAATCCATGAAGAATAAAAACATAAACTAGCACTAATTTTATATATAGAATCAACAAAATAACATTTTTTGGTTCCCAAATGTATAATCCAAAAAATCTACAAATTAAACAATTCGAAACTTAAATTAAAAAACAAAACAAAAAATCACAAATATATATATATATAACGAGTATTTTATAGACTATACAGAAAAAAACAGAGGTGCAGAAAGCAGTGGCAGACATTTGAAATACCTGAACGGACATGAAAAGTAACAGTCCATATGGTTAAAAAAAATTACATCGAATTCTAGTTCTAGTTCTCACTGTCAAATTTAAGAATGTTCTTCGTTAGAATAAGAGACAAATGACCTTTAGGAATTGACTCACTAAATGTAGACATGTCTTGATAACAAGAATGGCATAGAAATTTAAATTGTCTTTTGTAGTCTAGCTTTAGCTTCCTTTCTAGCTTCATATCAGCTACCCTAAGATTCTTTTACTATACAACGCTACATGAGAAAATACTTGTTTGTCTAAGTCTAGAAAATCATAAACGTATAAAATTATCTTACTTTTATAAAACTGTTATAGATTATTATTTCCTATTAAAAAAAATTGCAGATTTCTCACTGCATATAGTTGTTGCTTATCACATAATACCAGACTGTTGGCGTAGCAATACATGTGTTTTGAGCTTGAGTGCACAAAAACGGTAAAAAGCCAAGTAGCTTGTTTCATACTCTGCATCATAAACATATTTCGGAACATACAGCATTCCTCATCCACGATCTAACCCTTGCAAGGATGCATGAGGATGCTAACAACACTGCACATTGCAACCGCAAAGTAGCTAAAACAGATTGAATAATCAACTCTAACATAAAGACCGTCAACTATAAAAATTAGACAACCTGCATGACAGAGTGAGGGCACCTCGCAATGGCATTTTTGGTTCCATATCACATGTGGTTTTTCAAATTTACTCAGAAGCTAACATTTATACCTTCTACCTCGCAGAAATGAATTCTTACGTTACATTCCATCGGATTTTCAATGTTGCAAGTTGATTTGGGGGTTTCAGTTGTGAATCAATGCTTTTTCACCCTGCAGATATGGACTTCAGCATTCAATTATTATTTGATGAATACAAATGTGACGAACAAACTCATTCTAAATCAAGTCCTTGGTCAAATAAACGGGGCCATACAGTAATTTTAAATAACCATGAAGATCAACTTTGTATTACTTGCTGACATTGTGAATCTGAAGGCTGCTCTTCATTGAAATTTCCTCTCCAGAGAATTATCTGCTCATCCTTAAATAAGATAGGGACACATGGCACCAAATCCTGCAGTAAAAGGAACCCTATTCAACACCACATGCACTTTCTATCCTTAACATACGACAAAAGAAAAGGAAACAGTGAATTTTATCATGATTCTATAAACAATTAGACATACCCTTAGCTTGACTCCAATCTTTTTGCAGTCACTGGTTCCCACATGGGTACAGTCAAGTCTCACAACCTCCCTAGTCTTAAAAGCCTCCCTTACCCTCTCCACCACATTCACATACACACCATTTCTGGCTGAATATTGAAATCACGATTTAGCATATAGAGCAATCCAATACTACTTTAACCTTGATTAGGACCAAAAAGCAACCTTTGGTGAGAAGCTGATACCCAATAATCACTTACTGAGTTTAATGAGAGGATCTGAATTCAATCCGTTGTTTCTAATTTCTTTTGTTTCTTCATATGTCAAGCCTTCTATTACATTCTTCACAAGCCTAGGATATATTGGTGCATAAGGCTTCCACAGCATGAGAGGAATAACTGGACGGTTTTTGGGATCATAATTCCGTCCTCTGTACAGAAGCAGTATATTGATGTTGCGGTAGATAACTTTCCCATAAGACTTGTTCTGTGACACAGCAACACAAACGCATTTAGAGAGTCTCAATAAGAATGATCAATCCTCTAAAACTGCAGAACAATAATGTTGACCTCAAGGTGGAAGCAAACATTGTCCATGTCAAGAGTTGGCACACCCAAGCACTTAATCCTCACAGCTTCAGCCTTCTTCCAGTGGTTATGGATGTCGTCCAACATGTTGTGAGTGACTCCACCCTTTCCTAGGAAAACACAAACGTCATTAGCTAACTACATAACAACTCATCGATTTATGTAAATAAATTATCTTCTCTAAATGCTTAGAATACAACAGTGAAGAGTTATAATCCGATGTCATATTGATTTATAAACTTTCTCAACTCAACGACAAATTGATTTGTGAACATTTCTTCAATCTTGGTATTAAATGATCTCAAACAACAAAATTTAATTTCAAATTGATCCTTAAACATTAAAATTTAACGACAAAATAATCTCATAAAAATTAAGAACATTTTAAATGTCCCACTTTGCTTCAAGAAACTAAATAAAACAATTTGTTCTTTCATAGTATAAATTCACTAGTTGTGTGACTACCCTTCAGATTTTTCAAACCATCCGATGTATAATAAAATTGACCTTTTTGTAATAATTATTTAAAAGAATAAACTTCTAATTAATTGCCAGAATTAAAAGTAAACACATTGCAGTTATTTTACACAAGCATCTATAGTGTTAAGTCTAAAGAACGGGAACAATCGTAAAAAAATGATAACAAATTCGAAAGTCTTTTATTTTTGTCTTTTCTCCTGAAATATTAACATAGTTGAGAGAATTAAGACACACCTAAATTGATTTGCCTGACACAGTCACTGTGACGGTAGCGCTCGACGAGCTCGACCACCTCATCCTCACTGAGTGGCGCTCCGAGAACCCGGTTTTGTTCCTCCTCCACCCTCTTCCAGTCCGGTTCACTCCGAACCGGAGCAGAAACGCCGGTCCATGTCCGGTCGAGCCGGCCAGGCCCAAACGGGGAGAACTTGGGCGATTCGCGAAAACTGATGGGCACAGCCGAAGGTTGGGTCTCCGAATAGGAGTATCTGAAATCGAATGGGAGGTTCGATTTTAAGGGAAACTTTGGGGCTCCGTTTTGTTTCGGAGCTCCGTTTTCGGAATGCGTCTTTTTCTTGTTTGCTTTGAGGGCTTTCGGAGAAGGGGAGAACGGCGGGTCGTATAGGTCATCGGAAAGGAAACGGCTGAGGAAACGACGCTCATGAAGTGGTAAACGACAGATGGAGAACGAGACGATGCTGTTCCGCATGCCGCGAGGTTCAAGAAGTTTAATCACTGAGAACAACCTTGTTCAAACATCACTCTGATAATAAATATATTATAATTTATTTATTTTCTGTTCTAGCTAGCATATGCATACATATATTATATTCTCATCAGACTACATATTTCGAAATTGTAAGTTAGAATACTTGATTCCTAAATTGTAAGTTACACATAAATAAAATTAATTTTAATTTTTGGAGGGAGTGATTTGATATATATTAGGCCGAATTTGGACCATGTTAATTTAGGTCTCTAACTTTTTCTCCACTAACCAATCCCAATATAAAACTTAATTAATAAAACATAAATCACAAAAAATAATTAACATATATTTATACATATATGTACTGGTGACCCTGGGACGTCAGAACGATACTCAAGGAATATCAAGGTCGGACAATCGTATTAGATAAGTTTTTGAAAATGATTAAAGTAAAACATTGATTAAAGATGATTGGATAATGGATTAGGTAGTGATTAAGGCTTTGCTAATCCGAAGCTCACGACTAAAATTATAAATACATGTCAAAGGTAAGAAGTAGACAGGTTCGTTAATTACGCATTTATACAACACTTAACTTATCGATCACATTATCACTGACTTTGATATCGGAACACCTAACAGGTATACATCCAGTCGGTGCAAATGAGATTGAACAAGGTTTAACTAGACAGAGAGAACAAAAAGAGCGTGAATTGGACGACGTCTGGAAGAAATTGTGTAGGTCTTATGACTCGACCCTATACCGAAACAATATATATTCACGAAAAGAAAAAAATATATAATTTTTATCCTAGGTTACAAAACTAATAAACTTGTATAATAAGAATCTCAAAACATAAGTAAAAGAGTTCCTATACATGACAGTTATCTTTTTAAAAAGAGAGATATCTTCCTTTTCTTTTTTTTCCTTAGGTTTAATAGCCAATTTAGTCCTCACTTTGGTTGAAAAATCTCAATTTAGTCCCTCGTTATAAAAGTGTTTTGAATTAGTCCTAACTTTTAAAATAGTGGGTCAGATTGGTCCTTTATGTTAAATATAAGTTAACAAAATTAATGGATGATGATGTGACACAACTTAAAGCTAACGAGGGACCAATCTAACACATCAGCTTTAAGCTGTGTTACATCATCATCCATTAATTTCGTTAACTTATATTTAACGAAAGGGACCAATCTGACCCACTATTTTAAAAGTTAGGACTAATGTAAAACACTTTTATAACGAGGGACTAAATTGAGATTTTTCAACCAAAGTAGGGACTAAATTGGCTATTAAACCTTTTCCTTAAAAACCTTACTCTCAAATATAGCTTTTATATTATGGGAAATAAATAAGAATAAGGAGCAAATGGAAGTGTTATCAGTAAACAATTTGGAAAAAAAAAATCGAAGAAAAATAGAAATGTTGATGAACATAGTGAGCTTGGAGGTGTAATTGAGTTTGGGATGTTTGGTTATACTTCTTAATTTGTTCATCTTAAAACTAGTTTAAAACACAAAGGATTTAAATTATATATTTGTTATACTATTATAGTTTACTTTGTATATTATTTTACTTTTATTAATAATATATTTTAATTGGTGATATATACATAATAGCAAATAACTTTAATAAAATATAAAAACCATTTATTTTTTCCTATTGTATTTGAAAAGATAATTAAAAATTTTATTAAAATACTTAATTTCGAATATATTTTTGTTGTAAAGAGATAAATACTACTGATCCAATCATTACATATTTAGATAATGAAAAATATAAATATATACATATTTATACACTAGTTCACGTTAAGATTTTTTTAATGAATATGTACAAAATTCTTAAATTTTGTAAATATTTTGTACAATCATATGTATATATACATAACTCTATCTTAACATCTCAAATTCTCACTATTATTTCCTGCATTTTGTATTACTGTCTACTCACGTACTCATTGTAAATAAATATTTAATGGAAGAAATAATAACAATAACTAAAAGTACCAAAGTATGTAGCATAAATAAATCCCGAATTTATAAGGAGTAACAATAAAATAAAGCGACAACAAGAGAATACCAATATTTTTAATGTGGAAAAATCTTTTCATTGTGAGAAGTAAAATTCTACGTACACAAATCAATAAATCAAGCACCACTAAGATCAAATATTGATACAAATCAAAGCACCAAAACAAGTGTTTATAATTAGCCAATACATCAAAGCAATAATATTCTAAATATGAATTATAAAAAAAAAAAGAAATCTAAAATGAATAACATTGAGGGACTGATTTCTCTAAACTCAAACCTTTGATTGATGAACTAATAATCAAAATGAAGAACTTTAATCCACAAACCTGTTGTCAAAATTTTAGCATAATCCAACTATGAACGAAGTGGATATCATAATTTTATTGAGATAGCAGGGTGAATATGCTAACAAATTTTCTCTCTTTTTTCTCTCTTCCAAGGGCTGCGAAAATACACTCTCTCTTGAAGAGAAAAATCCCTCTCCACTTAGATTAAATAATGAGACAAAATGGACTTAACTAGATTAGAATTTGTAGACACATAGTTTGGAGTCTAACCCAATAATGCTACAACACAAAAACAAACGGTAAGCTAATGAAAATTAAAAAATATTACATATAAATATCATCACCATCATCATGCTTACATAATTCTCATAAAAAATTAAATGTTTATCACACAACACAGTCCTCTCAATTCAATCCTCGAGACCCACTCACATCATAGACATCTAACTCTACTTTTAAAAGACTAGTGTAATGAATGAACTCAAAGACAATACATCTATCATGACTGACTCCTGCCTTCCAGGAGATATAGATTTGCATTAAGACTAAAGTCCATCGTGAGCATAACTAGATTAAGTTCCTTGTATCTTCGACCTTTTTTTCATATTGAAATTCTAGATTGTAGGAGCCTCCATCGACTCTCATCACTAGATATCTTCCTCTAATATAATCATTTTTCAATAGACCACATAACCTCAATTCAATGTAGAACTCCTTCCTTAAGATTCACTATAATCATATCACTCACACAATCACATATCTTATCTCATTCAATAAGTTAAATACACAAAAAGTCTAAAATAGTTTAACTTTACTCAATCATACATATAAAAAATTCAATTTCGCTTCGAGCCACCTTTGAAGATAAGCTCACTCAATGATAACATGGCTCATCCAATGAAAAGCCAAAAACAAAGCTTTCTATTTTTAAAACAAATATTTGTGCTTAGTGTTGGCTTGCTTGTCGAGCAAGTATTGGAAGTGAATTCCCATAAATTTGACTAGCGAGACTCTCACTCACCATAAGTCCAAGATCCTTTACTCTATGGATTTGAAGGAAAATAATTTAGCTTAGTTCTTTCTTCTCACCCACCAGCTTAGCCTCTAAGAGCCCATTTCACATGGCTAGCCTATTCAGGAAATGACCTACCAAAGAACACCCACTACTACTCTCATCATCCATCTACCTGACTGGACATTGCCATTTGAGTTGATGTATGATGCATCAAACTTTGCAGTGGCAGCATTACTTGCACAAAGGGATAAGAAGCTACCACATGTGATATATTATGCTTCCCGGACATTGGACACTACACAGGCTAATTATACCACAATCGAGAAGGAATTATTAGTTGTTGTATTTTCCTTGGATAAATTCATATCGTACATACTTGGATCCAAGGTAATTATTTATACTGATCATTTTTCCTTGAATTTCCTTCTAAAGAAAGCATATTCCAAACCAAGGTTGATTATATGAATGTTATTGCTCCAAGAGTTTGACATTGAACTTTAATACAGAAGTGAGGCATACAACCTAGTAGTTCACCATCTTAGTAGGATTGAGAAGGAAGAAGATGGCATTCCTATTCCCAATGACTTTCCTGATGAAGTCTTACTAGCACTAACCACTATAAAATGTATGTACCCTAAGCCTTGGTTTTCTGACATTGTTAACTATTTGGTTGTGTCTGCTATTCCTCCATCTTTCTCCAATTCTGAGAGGTACAAGCTGAAAAGTGAGGCAAAGTACTATGTATGGGATGAACCATTCTTATGGCACATATGAAAATTGTGAGCAATGTCAAAGGGCAGTCAGATCCATTACCGTAAGGGAAGAGATGCCTCAACAACCCATGTTATATTGTGAGGTATTTGATATTTGAGGTATTAACTTTATGGATCATTTTCCTTCTTCTTCTAGGTTTTGTTATATTTAACTCGTTGTAGACTATGTTTCCAAGTGGGTGGAAGTTATAACTACAAGAAATAATGATCCCTAAACTAATGGAAAAGTTGAGGTCTCTAACAAAGAGATCAAAAAGATATTGCAAAAGCTGGTAAAGCCAAATAGGAAGGATTGGGTCGCATGATTGGTTGATGCACTTTTGGCACATCGGACGACCTACAAAGCACCAATAGGCATGTCACCTTTCAGGGTTGTTTTCGAAAAGGTTTGTCATCTACTTATGGAGATTCAACATTGGCCTATTGGGTTGTGAAAGCTTGTAATTTGGACATGGAAGGAGCATGGAAAGAACAAAAGCTCCAACAACAAGAACTAGTAGAGGATATTAAATTCACGGCCTATGAAAATTTTAATTTCTACAATGAGAAAACCAAGAAATTCTATGACCAAAAGCTTGTGACCAAAAAGGATTTCAACATAGGTCAAAAGGTGTTATTGTACAAGTTCAGGACAGGGCCCATGAGTGGTAAGTTGCGCTCCAAATGGGAAGGCTCATTCATCGTAACAACTATTTCCCTTTGGAGTGGTGGAGATCAAGCAAGAATCTTCTGACAGAATCTTCAAAGTTAATGGTTATTGTCTATGAACATTCAATGAAAATCCAGAAATGTTGAACAACTTAAAGGAGGTAAGTACCCTTATACTTTTTCTTTACATTCTATATATAAGGCATACATTGAGGTAGTGCTGTCAAAATGAGTTGTGACTCGCGAGCCAACCTGGTCCACCACGGGTTTGAGCCAGGTTGGGCTTGAAAAAAATGTAAATTTTTTATGTGGGTTAGTTTTCAACCCGGCTCACTCGGGTTGAACCCGTGGTGAGCCGAGTTGGCTCACTAACCCACCTAATTTAATTTAATTATTTATTATTTTGTATTTCAATATTATTAGTTAGTATTTTGTTTTATTATATTGTATATGGTGATAAAAAAAGATGTTTCAAGAGAGAAAAATATTATAGATTTATCTATTCAAGACTCTGATATTATAAATAGACAAGTGATACAAATATTATCAATATTAAAAACTTATTTGTTTGCCTTTTGTGGTTGTTTTTGGATTACACTTGGATTGTATGATAATTTTTTTATTCTGAATTGTCTTTGGAGTTTAACATCATTTTAGAGTAAAATTTATTTAAATTTGAATTAAAAAATTATATATTTTTTATTTTAAAAAAACTTATAATTAAGTGAGTCAGTGAGCCAACCCGTTTAACCCACCAACCCATGGTAGGTTGAGCCGGGTTCGAATTTTTTTAGTTCGCTAATAAGTGAGCCGGGTTGCCTCACTAAGTTACCAACCCGTGGTGGAACAGACCGGGTCGAGCCGAGTTACCCGTTTTGATAGCTCTACATTGAGGACAATGCATAATTTAAGCGTGGGGTTGTGAGGAAATAATTTACTTTGTTCCCTATTTTGTTTTTTTATAAAAGTAATAATAAAAGTACCATTTCCAATAAATATCTGCAATGGATTTGAAAGTTTGAATCAATAAGTGGGACAGTCATGAATTCTAGAAAAATATGAGTCATGTTGATATTACCGAATTGTTTTTATGATTTGCTGGTTGAGATGACTTGAGTATTTCTTGATTAAATCTTTTGGGAAAGAAATTTGAACCTTGTGAGTTTTGGGCCAAATGTTAAGAATGAACCACCATGTGTCATGCCTATTTTTCTTGAGTGATTTGTCCATGTTTTGTTGATAGTCTACTATTTAGCCTGATTCTTTGTTTTGCAGTTGAGGTAAATATGCATGATTTGATATGATTAGGACATTTCTTGTTTTAGCTACTTGGCCAAATAACTTTTTCTAACATTAATGCACTGAAAGCTTTTTCAACCTTAAACATATGTTCCTTATTTTCAGTCATTGTCAAATGTGAAAAGAAAAAAAAATCATATGTACCTTACCTTAAGAAGAAAGAAGGAGTAATGAATTTTGTTAAAAATAAGTGATGAATAAGTGTGTGGGTGATTATCTCACCCACAAAATAATAAAAATGAAAAAAGGAAGACAAAAAGTTAGAGTTTTGAAAAAAAAAAGGAAAAAAAAGAGAAAGAAAAAGAAAAATCTTCCTTAAAAGAGCAACAAAAAATAAAGTTATTTTTGAAATCAAGTTCCATTATTCTTTCTATATGTATTTCAAAAACTTAGAAATCTCAAAAAGTTTCCTACCTTTAACTTGGCCTCATTATAACCTTTAAAAAGTCCTTATGATTAATAATTGCACATTTTTCTGAAGTATGTGAAAATTAGAGTCTTGCTAAATATCAAGGGTGTTTACTTACATGGGTATTTTGAGAGTAAACATAAGACAAAAACACGTGAGAGAGTTGGGGAGAAATAGATACATTTTGACTTGAGTGATATCTTTCATATTTGTTTTTCTTGTGAATTCAAAAGATCAACTCATGTGTGAAGAATAGAGTGATTTCATTTGCATGTCCATTGACAAATTGATTTCTAAATGATTGATTTGTATCCAGTGTTATTCATTCTTTTGATCCAAATGCAAATATGGAATAAAATAACCTAGAACAAAATCTTGGAATTAATCAATTTTCCCTAGGAGTACAAAAGATTAAGTGTGGGGTGTGATAAGTGCATATTTATGTCCACATTTATGTTTTAAATTCAAAATTTTGATGGAATTCTTGTGCTTAAATGATTTATTTGAAGAGAATTTGTAACAATTGATGTTATCGGGTTTGGAAATTAAAAGGGTTTAAAAAGTGACTTTTAGTTGCATAAATTATTTTGGATAATTTAATGTTTGT
The DNA here is from genome assembly GCF_029865625.1 of Vigna umbellata. Lineage (NCBI taxonomy): Eukaryota > Viridiplantae > Streptophyta > Magnoliopsida > Fabales > Fabaceae > Vigna > Vigna umbellata. Next base: position 53,518,797 of record NC_142167.1, on the reverse strand, counting down.
TGATACAACTGAAATTAAAGTTTGATTCATTCAAAACATGAAAATAAGTGGTCCAAGTTGCAAAATAGAGTCCAAATTAGTTTATTCATGAAAATGAAATTATAACGGGTTGAACGCACCTCTAATTTTTTATTTATACAATCATTTTTACAGAGACATTTTTACTCATACACTCCTCAATTTTACAACTATACCCCTTTTCTGAAATGGGCCATACAGTTAACTCTTATTCCTATACCTACTAAATTTCCCTATGCATACCCCCTACCATTATAAAAAATCGGACTCACTCAGATTATGCCATGTGTCCTAATCCACCACTAACAAATCAGACCAATCAAATGCTACCACATCATCCACATCATCAGCCTTGACACATCACCACATTCTGGCACGTCTTCTCCATATTCCACTTCCATCAATCCTTGCATCACCAATAGCACCATGTGTCGCCATTAATCACCATGCTAGAAAATGCAAGGGCCACCATCATTGCACCATTACGACCTTAATTTTCCCCAAACCGCGCCACCGAGCAAATTCTCTTCACAGCTTAGTAACATCGCGAGTTTGTCTCCCTCAGGCTACCATCAACCTTGCACAATCATGCGTCACCGCGAAACCTCATAGCCTTCTCACGCAAACCATGATCATCGTTGCGCCACCATGCCTCAACGTCAACCACCAGCACCCACCTGCAAACCAAAACCACCCACACCAGCAAGCAAAGCACACCAGAAAATAAAACCATGAACCCTAAATCACGACCTCGTGAGACGAAACCCTTCTTCACATTCAAATCGCATTACCACATTTCGTCACCCAGTTCACACCACCCAAAATGCCAACCTCCATCTTCGTCTTCTCCACGAATCCTAAAATTGCGAAACCCAAGTTCAAATCTCAACATCAGCCTCGCAACTCCAACAATATCGCGAGAATCGTCCAACTTGTAAAGCAAAATCATGGGCCCTTCGCGAGTTCCGCCACTGTACCAAGATCGTGAACTCCATGAAGCCACCATGGATTCACTTTGAATCAGACCACACATCTACTATCATCTTCGAAAGTTGCAAATACAAAAGAGATAGAGACCACCAGAAACCCAAATTGAAGCACAACATCGTGCCATCAACAGTGCCTGGAATGTGAGTCGCGCCTCCCAACGTCACAGCACCACTCCAATCCTAATCTAAAACCCTAATTTGGGTAGGGAAGGGCGGCAGTGCCTCATTGGACAATGAATCTAGTCAAAGGGTCAAACTCTGGTCAACATATTCAAGGTTGGTCAAACTAAGGGGCTAAAGTGCAATTTTTGAATAGGAAGGTATGGCTAAAGTGTAAATATTGAAACTTTCTAGCCTTGTGTGAAATTGTGGAAAATTAAGAAAGGCTTAAATGAAATTTAAGACACAATTCAGTTGTTGATATTTTAACATAATTATATGTGAAGATATTAACTAGATGATATTTACCAAATATTTTGATAAGATATATTCAATATTTGGAAGATATTACAGTACAAGATAAAAGATTTTATCAATAGAATATTCAGAATCCAAACTCAATCAAGTCCTATATAAAAAGATCCAGAGAGGCAAAAAACACCAATTACTCATTCATTCCCTTAGACTCTTTCACTAGGAAGCAATCATCCCCACTCCTCTAATTTTATTTTACCATGTATTCCACTCCATGAATGGAGGGCTAAGCTTCTAGGGCTATTCTACCATAATTTCATTATGGATTGAGGTTAAGTTGAATTAATGCATTTTTTTATTTTGATTATTGACTTGAGTTGTCCTTTTTCTATGTCTTTCATCTCTCAATCACATTAAAAGTAATGGTTTTTACATGATGAGGTGTTTAAATCTACATGCATATTGATCATATGAGTTCAAGTGTTTATAAGTTTGATTGAGAATGTTCTTTGATTAAATTTAAGAACTTTCATATAATAATTAAACAGATTTTTGTTACTACTTGAGAATGTACTTTGATTAGTGGTAAGAACTTTAATAATAACTTTTGATTTGGTTAAGAGATTTTAGAATAGTCATGATTAAACACAATAGGATTTAATTGAGAATGTACTTTAGTTAAATTTATTATGAATAATCTAAAAAACTCGAACAATAATCAATTGAACAATAATCTGGGGATAACCAATGATGAATCTATCTTGAAAAAAATAATGAAATTAGTCTATTTCATTATAATTGTTTTAAAGTTTCTTATTTGGTCTTCAATTAAACTCACAACATTCTTCAACATTAATCCTCAACATTAATTTCATAAGCATAGCCTTGCATTTACTAATCTTTCAGAGTTTACATAAGAGTCAAGTATTTGAAAATTAATTTTGTATTCGTTGGGAAACGACTTAGGGTTACTTTAACCCTATCTAGTTTGTTGACAACTAACTTGGCAATACTGAAGTTGCCTTGAAAAGTAGTATGAATTTGATAGCTTTAACGATAGCATATCACTCAACATCATTCTTCTCGCAAAAAGTCATGCTCAGCGACACCATTCTACCGCTCAATGTCTTGGAACTAGAATGCTCCCGACTTATAGTGAAAGATGACGCTTAGTGTTACCCTACTACCGCTTAGAACCAAAGCATTCACATTTTACGATGCTCAATGGTACAAATTTGGTGCTCAATGATATGGAAGTAAAATACTTCCAAACTTGCATAATAAACCAATGCTCAATACCAGTCTACCACCACTCAGCGTTGTATCAGAAAATAGCAAATGAAAACTCTATGATTTGAGAAATTTGAACCTCTCAACTTATCAAACTAATATTCTCTTCTTAGTACTTTGGTCAAAAACAAATTTTAATGTTAGGACACATACAAATTGACTCAATTGATCAGATCTTAATTTCTCCAATCAACACAACTCAACCAAGACAATTCAACCATACAAACATCCAATTGATAACAAAAAAAGGCTAAAACTCAACTTACATGAACATAGAAACTGATCAGTCCAAATTGAAAAATTTGTTGCAAGGATGAATCCTAGCGTCTTGGTTCTTCAATCAAAGGAGTAGACAAGAAGAATCCTTATAAAGAATTCAGAGAACTCTATAAAAGTGGTTTCCAAAAAGATGTGTTTTAAAATAATGAAACTCCTTCATAACAAAACTATTTATATTAAAATATTTTAATATTAAAATAATCAAGTCTTACTATTTTTAATCTACTATCACTTTCAAAAATATAAATTTTATAAGTCTTTCCAAATATTATAAAAAATGAATTAAAATATGATATAAAGAATGAAAATTTTGTAACTATTTACCAATATAAATTATTTTATTATTTTACTTTTTAGATTTATATTTTTTTAAATTTAAATTTACTACCTAAGATAAAAAAATTTACCTATAATCAAATTATAAAAATTATTTATTTATATTTTATTTTTGTAATAATTTTGATAAAAATTATTGTTTAGATGCACGTGTTTCCACCAGTATTACTTTTATTCTAATTACACATGAAAATTTGGCTATTGTAACCATATGCCACGAGTAGCCTCAACAAATCAAAAGATCATAATCATTACTTTCACGATCTCACGTTATATGCACCAAAACCAATTGAAAAACCCTAACCCCATTTTTTCTAAGAAAGTTTGAAATTGGAAATGAGCAATTGTAACAGAAAGAAGAAGGATGGGAAATCTCTTTCTTTGCAGGCCACAGGTATGTCTCAGAATTAAAGCACTAGAGTAGGAGTCAAGGATTTTATGGACCCATTACACCTTTCATTGAGAAAAACATTGCAACTAAAAGAGTTGTGATTTAGGTCTTATCTATCATTAGGAATGCCATTTTCCAACTTTTCCATTTCAACCAATACTTTACCAATGTTCACTTCTTCTAACACACTTAATATATGCCTTTATTTGTACTACTATCACTAGGATATATAACCTTTTACCCTCATTAATTCAAATTTATCAAAAATCATAACATTTTCATATGAAATTTTGTATTTCTTTAATAAACCTTAATTAATAAAAAATGAATTAGAATGTGTTAAAAGAGCATGTTCTTATAGGTTTGCCTATTCAATTTATATGGTCAAACATAATATGTGTAATATTTATCTCAAAACTTCTTAACTCTCTAAGTTCTCCGTTGACTTTTCTAGCTTTATATTAGGTGAGAAATGAATAGAAAAAGTTGTATAATATTATTTTAGGATTGTATTCGGTTAAGATTTCTAAAGAATTTTTTATATATATAAATTTTAAAAGATTTTGTATGTAATAAATTTTTCAAAATTATTTTAACATACGTCTGTTATTATAGGATTGTGTAATTTCAAGTTTAAAAAATTTATAAAATATAAAATTATAACGTAAGGAAAGATTTTGTAGATTTATAATAATTTAAAGAACACGTGTACTTAAAAAAAGATGTATATACTCTTCCATTGTAAAATAAATTTTTATCTCGTAACCTACTGTCTAAATTTCTGTGAATTAAATGAAAAAGTGTCCATAATATACACACATTTGATACTTGATAGTTGTTGAAAATAGTAAACAATTTTATTATTTGTTAAATATTATTTTTAAGTAAATAAAATATTAAACATTTAATGAAAGAAAATAAAATGTTTATTAGAAGATACTATTCCATAATGCACTATCTCCGTTCAAATTAAATTTGAACTAGGAATTAAAAAGTTCTAAAATGCCTACATCACCGTAAATATGTGACAAATAATAAATAAATGACATTTAAATTAAAAATATATAATACTAATACCACTTATACGACATTCCTTTACATAACTTATAATAACCTTCATGCTTTTATCATTTTGTTCATTTATAAACAAAAGACTGATTCACTAATAAATTACCATAATAACAAAATAATAAAAGTGGTTAAAATAATTTTTTTAACTTTTTATTCAAAAGGGTTATTATTAGAAGGATACGAAATGATTTTGTTTATTTTTAATTTTATAAAATTTACTATAAAAAACATTAAATTACCTTTTAAATATTGGTAAATTATCTTTTTAAATATTAATGTCGGTGAAATATGATGTTATTACAATCGGTTTAATAGGATCTAACGTAATGTATGAAGTTAACTCTAAAAGAATAAAATAAAAAGTGTGAAATAATATTTAAATGATTTAGTTGCTTGTAGAAGTAGATAAATTCTAAGCTAACATTAATTATTTTAATTATTTTTTAATAAATTAATATTTGTTTCAATTATGTTAGTTTTGTCAATGTTAATAGAGTTTATTTAACGTTAAATGTTAGAATGACAACAAAAAAAGTTGAACTTCGTGGTCAGTCTCTTAGTTATAAAAGCCAAGCTAGAACAACATTTTCAACATCGTTAAATTCATAAATTCGACTGTGCATTTTATATTAACATAGTTCGACAGTTCTGTCAAAAAATTAAAACTTAAACTGTGCATTTTATATTAACATAGTTCGACAGTCCTGTCAAGGTCCAATATAGCTCGGTCGAAATCTAATATAGTTCGAGCAAGATCTGAAATAGCCTAGAAGGAAGCCTTTTTTTAGTCTAGCTATTACATTTACTTCTCCCTCTGATCCTACTTCTAGACCTTCTTCATCTTCGATATCGATTTCTAAGACTGCCACAACATCTGCTGATATAGATTCAGCTGGTGATGATGTTGACCTGTGCTAGGCTGTCGTTGAAGCTATCAAATTAATATTACTTTTCAAGGCAACTTCAGTATTGCCAAGTAGTATTTAAGAAAATAGATAGGGTTAACGTAACCCTGAGTCGTCTCCCAACAAACACGGAATTGCTTTTGAATATCTAACTCTTATGAATGTTATGCAATGCTTATGAATAAAAGTAATGGTTTAAGAATGTTTAAAGAATGAATAAGAAACTTAAAAACATTTATGATGAAATAGGCTAATTCCACTGCTTTTCCAAGATAGATTCATCATCGGTTATCCACAGATAATTGTTCAATTGATTATTATTCAAGTTTCAAATTAATTAAAGTACATTCTTAATTAATTTGAGGGCGATCATGCATTTAACCAAAGTAAATTCTCAATCAAATGCAAAACCTTTCTAGATTATTCACAATAAATTCAACCAAAGTACATTCTCAATCAAATTTTATTGTGTTTAATCATGTCTATTCTTAAATCTCCTAACCAAATTAAAAGCTAATCAATCAAAGTAAATTCTCAATTGATTATAGTTGAAATTATTACTAATCAACCAAAGTACATTCTCAATTGGTAGTAAAAATCATTTAATCATATGAAAGTTCCTAAATTAAATCAACGTAAATTCTCAATTAAACCTAGAAACCCTAGAACTCATATAATCAATATGCATGTAGATTCAAACACTATGATGCAAAAATATTTACTTTTAACAAGATAGAGAGATGAAAGACATAGAGAAAGAACAACTTAAATCAATAATCAAAATAAACAATCATATTACATCAATCTAACCTCAGAATCCATAATAGAATTACAGCATAATAACCCTAGATGTTTAGCTCTCCATGAATGGAGTTGAATACAAGATGAAAGAAAAGTAAGAGGAGTATGAGAGAATGAAAATATGAAGTGAAGTCCTCCTTTCTGCCTCCCTTGGGTCTCTTTATATAGGCTTGATTGGGCTTGGACTCTGAATAGTTTGTTGATAAGATATTTTCTGTTGATATATTATATCTTTCAAATATTCATTAGATTAAATCAGTTTTAAAGAATATTTGATAGATATTAACTTAATTATCTTATATCCTATATCTTCCAAATAACCAAAAGATTTAGATAATTATTTGGAAGATATTTTCTGTTGATATACCCAAATTAAATTCAACAGCTGAATTTTATCTTTTAGATTTTCTGACTTTCCAAAATTGCACAAATACCCTGAAATTTCCTCTATCTGCACTTTAGCCCCTTTTGAATTTTCCAAATAAAATCTGATTTTGGGCCTTGAATTGCCATTTGGACCAATAAAACTTATATTCTCAGCTGCACAAATAAACATTAGAAAATCCAAGAATAATTTATGCACTAAAACTCACTTTTTACGTCTCTTTATTTCCCAAAACCCAACAATTCCAATCATCACAAATTCACTTAAAACCAACCATTTAAGCACAATTATCCCATCAAAAATTTGAATTTTAAAGCATAAATGTGGGCATAAATATGCACTCATCAACCCGCCTCTCCATGATCGACCATGGATTGAGCCTTTTAGTCGAGGGTAACACTTTAATCCCTTTTTTAATTTTTTTGATGTTTTAAGTTTGCCTTTTGTTCCATCTAGGGTTGCTTCCCAGGCCATCACACAATCAATTAAGCAACAATATTTGAGTCCATGACCTACTTGGGGAGCAATACCTACAGTCGACAGAGAGTCATTCTGGCAGTGTTTTAAGGTGAACAACTCATTAAACTAATTGTCAATCTTATTTTAGTATGTTCATTAATCAATATTTCTTTTGTTTATTGTAACAGATGAAGGTGCAATGGAAACTTGAACATGAAACTCAAATACAAAGAAATTTCCACAGTAAAGCATCTCATCGGCTGTCAGAGATGTTTAGGGATGCCCACAATGTAGGGGAACAACCTTACTGGCTGGGCGAGCACATTTGGAACTCTTTACTCACTCATTAGAATTCAGCAGAGTTTTGCAATAAGTGTGCTACAACCTAGAAGAACATAGCTCTGAAAAGGGTTGCACCTTGCATATCGGTGGGTCGATCACGATTCATGAGCATGTCATTTGTATGGTAAACCTTCGTTACTTTTATGTTTCTTTCATATATAACGTATGTATTTTCTATTTCATGTACACTTCTAATTCTAAATTATGTTACAGGCACAAGCTCTAGGACAGGCAGTCCATGTTGATGAAGTCTTTGCCCAGACTCATGTTCGGAAGGGAACTACTGAATTCATTGATGAAAGGTCTTGGAAGATTCATATAAGCAAATAACACTACTACTACTAGTAATTTTTATTTATGTTATTGTATCATTCCCTAATTTTAATGTTTGAATAAGAAGAATTTTCTACGACAATTTCACACGTTAGATCCGGACATGGGTCAACTCCTACACCAGATGGTGTGAGTAATGAAGAAGACAACGACATCCATAGGACACAGTGTTGGGTCGATGTCGTTGGTGAGAAGAAAAAGTGACAAGTGTACGGTGCAGTACAACTTGCTACAAACTACACAACAACAAGAAGGAGGTACTCTGAAGCATCAACCTTCTTCTTCAACCACCACTACTGACGAGGCCGTCGAGCACCTGACATAGCAATTACAACAACGTGACCAAAAATGTCATGATTTAAGAGACGAATACAGTGAATTGAGAGACGAGTTTACAAACTTTAAGTCCCTGGTCATGAGAGCGCTGCCTGAAGCTTTACACCTTCATTCCACCGTCCCTCCGACCCAGCCACGACCCTCCCTGTCACCCGCATCCTTCAACAGCCTATATCATTCCAGCCCACACCAGTCCAGCCATCTATAGAGTAGTAGGATGATGAAGATCATTCTGATGATGACTATGTAGATTATTAATTTTATTTTGTTATTGAACATAATTGTTAGAACATTTGGATGTTAGAACATTATGATTTTGCTACATTACATTTGCTCATGTCTTTCAAACATATACATTGTTGGTCTAGATGAACATATTGTTTTATGTTTTATGTTTCATATTTCATTTACAAATACAAGTTCTTAAATTTGAACAATACAAATGATGTTATATTGTTGTTTACTCCATCAATGATTGGATGATTTTGGGATACATATTATATATGGAGGTCTGTCTCTGGTTTGAAAATGTTATGTAGGTCTGTCTGTGTGTGAACATGTTAGGCAAGTTTGTGCAGTTGGATAACAAATACAAATATAAATTAATTTTGCCTAGTTCTTACTGACGACTTTTGCTCTTATGTAATTATCGACGGTCTTGTCCTTCGGTAATTAGCGACGGTCTTTGCCCTTTGGTAATTACCGACGGTCTTTGTCCTTCGTTAGTTATCGAGGGTCACATCCTTCGGTAATTTTCGACAGTCACATTCTTTGGTAATTACCAAAGGATATGACCCTCGGTAATTACCGAAAGACAAAGGTCGTCGATAATTGTTACCGATAAAGGATTTATCGATGGATACATGGTCGTTGCTAATCCGTCAATAATAGGATATTAACAATTCCGACAAACTTGGGTCTATTAAATATGTTTTTAATTTTTAAACTTAAAAATTAATTTATACTTGATATATTTCAATTTTTAATTTTAAAAATAAATGAACATAAGAGTTCAATTTTCAATTTTATTTACGTGTTAAAGATAATTTAAACTATGAGTTGTTTAAATTATTTTACATTTCTAAGTCAGTTTAATACATAAAAAAAAGTTAATATCATTGATTTAAAATAATTATATCTATTTACTGTTTAAGTTTGAAAACAAAAATCTAACTCAACTTCAAATTAATGGATTAAAAATATTTAATCCCTATATTTTTTATAACTTCTTTTTTTTCTTTTTAAAATACCCTTATAAATCCTACTTATAATGAACGGTCAAATAATCAACAGGTTGCAACACTTTTATTTCGGAATATTTATCTTCATTTAAGATTTAATATATATTAATAACGTAAGACTTAACGGTTCGTATTCATCATTTTGAAATCGCAAAAATCTTCTCATTTATTACGCTGAATGATTAGGCTAAATTAATTGTTTGACTCTAAAACCATGGTAGCATCAATCTTAATCTGCGCATAATATTTGGTCATCAAACTTTGTTCTCAGGAGACGAAGATCAATTAAATACGACATACAGACACCTAATTTTGTCTACACCTATTATATCTTTGTTTTTTTTATATTTTTTATTTTATCTCATCTACTCACATCATATAACTATAAATTTATCGTTTTTATTCTATTTCTTTGTGTGTATTAAATATTGATAGAACTTTTTGGTGTTTATGAATAAATTTTCGTTAATTATTTTGCTTTGATTATTTTATAACTAAAAGAATTACAAAACGCAATATATATATATATAAAACAAATGAACTATTGATAAACATAAATTCAATCAAATACGAACATAATGAATTGTAGTTCGTATAGATTTTCCTTGGACCATTTTTTTTATTCATCCTAATTAATCCACACCCACCAAACCATTTTCTCTTTCATGGACGATAATCTCAGCATTTGATATAGCCCTAGACATATGTTTGAGTGGGCCAAAGACAAAACCATCTTTATCAATATAAAAATGTGTTACCCATCGTAAACAAACATTGCTTGAAAACCAAGACCTAAAATCCTTTCTTTCTTCTGCATGAAAATCACCCTTCAACAACGACCAACTTTGACACTGTAGATCTCTTTATAAACCCCTATTTTTATGATTAATTCCCATTCCCAACCCACCCTAACACACACCTCCAACAACGTTAAATTTTGTGTTGCCCACAATGTCTAAAACGAATGTAAGAAGAAATGGTGTGGAGAAGTGCAGGAGTGTGAAAGAGACACAGAAAATATTGAACCACAACTTTTTCAGCAGAAACCTGAAGAAAGTGTACCCCATTGGCCTTCAGAAAAGCACTTCATCTTTGTCTCTGTCTTCCATATCCTTGTCTCTGTCACAAAACTCCAATGACTCTTCTCAGGCTGATTCTTTGACACCACTCGATGAGAAGATTTCCTTCGCACTGCGTTTGATTTCATCTCGTGATACAACAGAACCTACAATAGCTTCTAAGCCTCTTCACCAACACCAACCACCAACTTCACCATCCACCACTGAAACTGGGGATTTCAAAAGATGTAACTGGATCACCAAGAACAGTGGTATCATCACTTTCATTTCCAATTTACCTTTATTTTTTATTTTTCTTACTTCACTCGTAACTTCACATAGACCCATGTTTACACACCTAAATCTCTAAACTTATGACCTTATTAGCTTTGGATAAGATCTTTTTATATTTATACGAAATTCAAATTTAAATTTTTTTTTAAATATTTTATTTGGATAGAATAACTAAAATATTTTATATTTTAACTTTCTTTAGATATAATAATTAAATTCTTCTTTAAAGATAAAATTTTGTTTTATTTTTTTTAAATATAAAATTTTAAAATTACATTTCAAAATAAAATATAGTTAAATTTTAATATTTAATAATTTGATTTTTTTAATACATATATATACGTTTTTATAAAAAGAAACTAATTAATTTTGGAATTTTACTTTTATTCTATTATCAATTAATTTCAAATTTTATTATTTCAATTGTTTAAAATATCTTTTAAATTTTAACTTTTTTAATTTTCTCATCTAAATAATATACTTTATTAAAAAACTTTAAATTCATCAAATAAATTAATTGTTCTCTTAAATTACTTTACTCAAAAACACTGTAAATGCTTTTGTAAAACTTTAAGAGTTTTCTTTTATTAAAAGTTATTTTAAATATATAAAAAACTCTGAAAGATATTTTTACTTTGTGCCCATATTAAACACATAAAATTTTGGATTCAAATCTGGTCAGACATTATTTTATTTTACTTTTATAGCTTTGAAAATTTTGGCTTGCTTTAGATTTCAATCATTATTACGTACTCGGTGAGGCCTTGTTATTTCTTTTTATAAAACTAATTAGACGTACTAAAATCAATTTATTTATTTTCAAATTTTGCAGAAATTGAATGAAGGAGAATTTTGAAAATATTAGGTTGAGTTTATAGCTTATTTGATAAATATTCTTTTTATCTCTTTATTTTTTAAGTGATTATAAGAAGTTTATCAAGAACAAAGAAATGCCATTATATACATTATTTTACATCATTTCACTTTTTGACTAAAATGTCTAACCATTTTGTTGGGGATATGCTTTATTCATGGGATAAATAAAACGAAAATATTTAATCTGGAAAACAAGTCCTTCTACCTAAAGCTCTATTTTATAACAAAGATTCAACAACTTGGGTAGAATATAGGTTGTTTTTATATCAGTTGAGTAGTTGAAGTGTAAAACACCAACTTAATTAGCCTATATAATAAATGTAGCAAAACAATTTCCCATTGGTACTTGTTAGAATTAATTACGATAAAACATTGACAAAATTATACCAGATGTCTTATTAATTACGATAAAACATTGACAAAACATTGCCTATATATTACAGTTTTTGCAATCATACTAGCAAACTTTACGTAAATATTAAAGAAATTTAACTTTGTTGACTGAATATAGTACATATAAATTATTGTAAATTTATGATATTTGAGTATATTTTATGTAACTTTTTCATAATGGTCAAAACCTGATATAGGGTTTTTACATGCAGATAATGCCTACATAGAATTTCATGATGAATGCTGGGGAGTTCCAGCTTATGATGACAAGTAAGATCTAAGAAATTAAAAGTACTCTCTTCATTTCTGATAATTTTTATAGAAAGCAATAAGTGCTTTTTTTTTTTAATGATACTTTATGTATTGGTATATATGTTACCTAAATTATTAATTCACAATCATTCTCTCTAATTATCTTAATGCTAATAATTAATTATTAGTATAAATAAGACGTGTGGTTTACTTTACCTGAAACAGCAAATTGTTTGAGCTGCTTGCAATGTCTGGATTGCTCATGGACTACAATTGGACAGAAATTCTTAAAAGAAAAGAAACTCTTAGGTATATTTCTAATTCTATGGAAATTTTGTTGGTAAATCAAATTAACACTATGATGTCGTACAATGTTTGAAAATTGACACAGAGAAGTTTTCGCTGGATTTGATGCTAATACTGTTGCCAAAATGGAGGAAAAGGATATAATGGAAATTGCATCAAACAAAGCACTTTCTTTAGCCGATAGCAGAGTCATGTGCATAGTAGACAATGCCAAATGCATAACAAAGGCAAGTAACACAAAGTGATATTTTTCTATTGGAATTAAATGAATATATGAACTACTATTCTTATAAAAGACTAAATTTGATTTTTGATGTTATAAAAGATGGTAGTTAAGTTAGCTGCGTTGATGACAGATTGTTAAAGAATGTGGATCATTCAGCAGTTACATATGGGGTTACGTAAATCATAAACCAATAATAAACAGATACAGATACCCAAGAAATGTGCCATTGAGGAGTCCGAAAGCAGAGATCCTTAGCAAGGACTTAGTGAAGCGTGGATTTCGGTTCGTGGGTCCTGTCATTGTGCACTCTTTTATGCAAGCTGCAGGCTTGACCATTGATCATCTTCTCGATTGCTATAGGCATAATGAATGCGTCAGCCTTGCAGAAAGACCTTGGAGGCATATCTAACATGCAACCACACCCTCCTTCACTCTTTTACACAATTTCTTGCACATCTCAATTCATATTCAAGTAACATGTGATTGAGATTTATTACTTCTTTTTTTTATCATAAACTCAAAATTTTGATTATGCTTGTCATGTGAAGTTATAAATATGAACTGATGTAATAATTCTTTTAAATTTTCAACCAAATAGAGACATGGATTATGTATAGTTGCGTTTTCTTGATTTTGGACACTTTTTTTCTTCATTGTTTTCATTCTCCTGCCCCTGTCACTAAATTGGAAAAGGAAAAAGTTGTGAAGTATAAAGATATTTGTTTATTATACATCCTTTTTGTGATCGCTATGATGCTTGCATTTGCTGTTTAAATTGTATTTGATTTTAAGTTGAAGGTATGGTTGTGTTTAGAGTAAAGAAATTGCAGCTGTGATTGCTGTTGCAGAAAGAAATATGAAACAGTTAATTGTTGGCGATTATTTAGGTTTTGCTAATTGTTGCATTTACTTTCATAAGCAAAGCTATAAAGGGTGATTACAATCTCAGTGATTTTAGTCTAAATGACAAATCAGGTTTTCTGATAACTTCTGTAGAACTGAAAGAAAATAAGTTCCAAGAAGAGGTGAAATTTCATGAAAGAGTTCCAAGAAAAAAAGGGACAGTAAAACCTCCGTCACCCATCACCCAATGTTTGCATGACAATTTTCCTATTCATGTTATAGCTTTATTTTCGTTCATTAGAACATGTTTTTGCCACAGCATTTTGTTACAGTGTGAAAAAAATTACTATAAAGTTCATTTTCAAAAGAACATATTATAAGAGTTTGATTATATCTCATATGAAGATTAACCAAAACTATAGATATATACTAATCTCAGACCATATATTGATCGTTGAACATTATATATCATTTACTCTATGAACTATAAAGCAATCCGGGGATGTACTTGGATCTCCGAACTAGATCACTGCTGGATCCACTTCTGTCAGAAGAGAATGATCTCGAGTGGCAACCCAACAAGCAATCTGAGAGCATCATGAAGTGTTTGAATTTCGTATATGTAAGACTACTCAGAAATTCAAGAGCAATGGAATGGGAGAAATAAGGGCCAATTTCAAGGTTTTTGCACTCTTTTTTAAGTTCAAGAAGCTTCAGGGTGGATACCCTGACAAACCCAAAACCAAGCCTCTTGTTGCAAAAGGAATCTAGGCAGCAAGACCCTTATGTTATCTTTAAGACAAAAGAGTCCATTCCAAGGGACATTGGTGCTTACAAGAACCTGCTTATATTCACTTCCAGCTCTATTGATCCCAAGTTTATCTCAAGTCCATACCATTACTAAGGAAGTTAAGGTATGGCATGGATGATATCTACATTTACGAGAAGAATCAAAATGTTGAAAACATTGTAAGTTCTACTTGAGAATGATGAGGTACATAGTAAAGTGAACAAAATTTAAAGTAACAGTTAGTTTCTTGCGGTTTACAGGATCTTGATGAGCAATCTTCAAACAGTTGACTTGAAAAGCCTTACAAACAGAAACTAGCATTCTGGATCAACGTGTACAATGCTCGTATAATGCATGTTGATTAGACTCTTTTATTATTTTTGACCGTTCAGTTTTATGTTGGTAACTGTTCGGTATTTTTGGTTGGACTTGTTGTGTCCGCTCGGCTTGTACTGACGGAACGCTCTCTTGTAACTGTTCGGTCATGTACGTTTATTTTTTGTTTTTGGCTGTTCGGTTTTTGTTGTACTCGATTTACGTTAGACCTTTATTGCTAACGTTATGTTTGTTTCAGTCGCTTAGTTTGATTATACATTGTAGTCGATCTTTGTTTTTTGGAATAATTCAATCTCGAAGTATTTTGATCATTTTTCTCTGTCTTTTCTTCCTGTCGTTATTTTTTCTTCTCTTGATTTTTTTGGATTTTCTGGTTTCTCTGTTTCACGCGAACCAGTAGAAATTTGCTGTTTCTTTTTTCATTTTTAAATTTCTCTATATCGTTGTATTGACATCAGATTAAGTGTGTAGGAATTTGATTCATGATCAATCTGATCGATATGCTTAATGTATTGTCTTGTTTCAGGGATTTATCCAATATGGAGTGCCAACCATCCGAGAAAAACTACTTCCATTGATGAACAAGGTACATTAAAAATCTCGATATAGATGTGACTTGTCCTGTTTCTTGCCTGTTGGACTCTGTCATGGTTTCTTGACAGAAGACGACAACTTGTTTATGTTTATTTTCTGTTTTGAAAAGCTTATAAATCCATATACAAATTTTGAACATGTCTGAAAGAAACATTTATTTTCTTATTGCCAGAAACACTTTCTTCTACCTAATAAGTACAACAATTTAATGGGATCCCTGCACCCTGGCATACTTAGGTTGTTTCCTTGTTAGGTTCTCTTTCTTTACTTCAGCATTCAAAAGATACATTACCTTAGTATAGCTGCCTTATTCAAAAGATACTTAAGTTGTTTCCTTGTTAATATATTAAAAATGGTTTTTATATATTTTAAATATTAAAATTAATTTATCTTCAATATACCTTTGCTCAACCTCATAACAACATATAGAATATCATGGCAGATAATTCAAATTCAAAAATAATATTTTAGATTTCTCGTTATCGTAGTAAATATTTAGTTGTTATTTAAAATTAACTTGTTTCTTATCATTACATGACCCTATATAACAGAAATAACCAAACTTTGTTTGCTCGGTATATTAGATAGCTTACTAAAACCATCAATCATAAATTAGGAACAAAAGATTAACACATTATTATACCATATTAATAAATAAAAAATTCGATAGATTAATGTATTAGTTAGAAATGTTTTACTTACAAATCTTGAAAACAATTTATACAACAAAGAACTTGTGTTTCGGCCAACGATAATCACAACCAAGATTAATAATTGGTTCAATAATTAAAACATAATAAAATAACCAAACTTCATTCGGTAATAAATTTCTTCCAATAAAAATTAATATTTGCCCAGAACAGAAACCCGTAAAAAGTAAAAGAAAAGATACACATACTAATCAGAAACACTATATCAAAACAAACTTCTTCAAACGAATTTAAAAACAAAATCACCTTTTTATATATTAAAATTAGTTTAATGTCTTAAAAATATTATTTATTTTTTGTATAAACTAAATTTAACTTATTTATAAAAATAAGTCAAATTTACTTCTTTCCTTTTTCTTTATAAATAATCAGTGAAAGGTTTGGGTGGTGGTAAGAGGAAAAATAAACAATCACTCTTGTGTGGGAGTTTCGTTTAGATCCAAACCCAAATTCCCAGTGTCTCTTTTTTCTTTCACATCCTGCACAATCTGCTCCTCTAGCGATTCCGCCCACCGTCTCTGGGACGCTTCGCCGCGCCTGAAGTACTTCACCGCCGTCTTCATGCGGCGGAGTATGGCGGAGAATTCCTCGACCTCTTCGTCCGTCACGTCGCGCGCCTGCTTCTTAACCTGGCTGTCTGAAACGGCGTCGTTGGCGACGTGTTTCCTTTTCTCACCCTCTTTCGACATTTTAAGGAAAATTCGGCGCTATGGTCTGAGACATTCCCCAATTGCATGTCCTTAAATTAGTTGGGAATGGGGCGGTGGTGAAGCTGCAGTGATATTGGAATTTTGATGTCGGTAAAATATGAAAATATAAGCGAATTTAAAATTAATTCTTTATTAAATTATGTGAAACTATTTTATGTTAAAATGAAACTTTCAAGACTAATTTAAATGTTAATTGAGAATTGTTTTATTAATAAATTAAAATATTAAGAATTAATTTGAATTCTCTATGTAATCAGAATCATTCTTTATATACTTTTTGTAAATAATAAATAAAAAGCGTTTCATGAGAACAATTTATGCTTGAAATATGCTCCTCAAGGTACCGTCTTTTCTTTATCCATTCACAAGCCAACACGTGTATGGACATTTCGCTTTATCAACACGGTGATTTGACGTGATAGGCGGTGCCACGCTGTTGCATAATATAACGTTGAAATCGGAATCCCATTAACGTAACGATGATTCTTGTGTTGCACTAAGGGGCAACTTTTAAAGTATAGTGATACATTAAACGCCATTAACATATACGATCATTCAATAATTACGTATCAAAATTATCATTTCCAATTCTTAATAGCACTACTGATATTTTTTGGATACATCCACTAATAACAGGTTTCTATTCTTATGTACAGATGTTATATTTAACATAACACTAATATTTTAATAATAAAAGATTAAATTATAAATAGATTTTTATTAATAATGAAAAATTCATTTTATAAAAATTATTATCTTTAGATTCTTTTTAGTTTCTCCTTTGTTTTTTTAAAAATTTCTAATTTCAATTTTTATCTTTTGAAAATTAAATATTATAAAATTGTTCCTCGTGAAAAGTTTTACATGTTTATTCAAATATAAAGTCAAACGAAATAAGTTTTTTTTAATGTATTCTTGATGTTGATGATATGTTTATATATTTAATTAAGATTTTTATTATTAAGTTAGGTTTTTCTATGTTAGATAGAATTATCAGGATATTTTTGAGGGAAATGATTTTCTAATTAAGATAAAGAAAGCTAATTTTAATTTTTGCACTTTATTTTAGAATGATTGATTGGTACATTGTGTTTTTACTTTATGTTTTTACTTTAAATTGGTACGTGACACTTAATTGATGTGATAATGATGGGTTGAATGAGAAAATTCATGTTGTAAGTTGAGTTTGATATTTGAGTGGTCAAGTTGAAAATGAAAATGCGAAATTAATGTTCTAAGACTTTTTTATTGAATTGGTGTATTGTATTTGTTAAATTGAGACATGGTACTATCTTACCATGTTTTGATTCCAATTATATCTTACCATGTTTTGATTCCAATTATATGTATTTTAAGAGTTGAATAAGGAAAAGATTATTTAGATAGACCATTGAATCAATCTAATACATAAGACAATAAAATTTGATATCTAGTGTAGTATTGGACTTGCCTAAAATACAGTTGGATGTCAATTAAACAGTGAGCTCATTGACTTATTGGGGCAACTTTTGGACTACTGGATGCTCTCAAATCAGTGAGTCCTAGGAGTTTTAGGTGTTGAACATCACTTACCTAGCTTCGAGCATCACTTTGATTTTCCATTTTGAGTCATCTTAGGAAAAGAGAAAGATTTTTTCTTCGTTAACCGTTGGATCGAGTTGAAATTTTAACATATAGTTTTACATATATTGTTATTCACTTTGGGCGTTGGAATTTTCAATTAAGACCTTCTACCATAATGTGTCTAACTTAGTGATAAGTTTACGTTGATTTTAAGCTTTGGATAAAGTAAAGATATCGATCAAAGTATGTCATTATTACATTCTTTAGTGAATGTTTCATCCATGACCATGCATTCAGTTGTGTCATACAAAATATATTTTTTATGTATCTACCTTTTCTTGCTAAAACTAACATTGTTGCTATAAGTCTAGATAGTCCAAATAACTACTATCCACATTCCTTTCCAAATTATGTTTTGTTTTCTATTTACTCACCCATATTTCGCACAACTCCCACACATTTTTTAGTTATTTCTAATAAAAAAAATAGTGAGATGTGTTCTCATCCTTTTCTTTGCATAACTCACATAGTTTACTACCTATTTATACTATCATTTTTTCTAAATTCTCTTTTGTTGGGATCTTATTCATTAACAGTATATGATCTTATTCATTAATATTTTTCATCCTAAGTATTGGATATTTGGAAGAGCCTTCACACTTCAATAAGAAATCACTTTAGACGTCCGTTATTTTGGACTTTTTATGTCTGACTCCTATCTGACGTTTATATGGATGACGTTGATGGGACGTCTGACTGTACAGGTCGGACGTCTAAGACCCTGGAACGAGTTTGGCCTATGTAATTCATTGGACGTCTCTGTATACACTAACAGACGTCTATAGACGTCTGATGTGGCCTTAACAGACGTCTAGTGGGTATGTTTTTTTAAAAAAACTTGATTTATTTTTGCAATAAAACCACACTTGAAAAGCAGAAAATTGTCCCAAAACATTATAATATAATATATAAACTCGTTTGAAGTTAATAAAGTACTAAAAAACAATCCAAAACTTAAACTATTAAAAGTTAAAGTTAAACTAAATGTAAATATGTTCAACAACAATAATAAATCTTCCTATCTAAGTTCATATCTGTAGAAGATAAGTTGTTCACTATTGTCTTATCTTCTTAATTGTGTCCTCTGGTATAGCAGATGTATTCTTGAAACGCTGCAAAATGAAGAAAGATGCATTATGTACCTAAAACAACAAAGTTAATTTGTTAGAAACTAAGAATATAAATAAGTTAAGCATCATTACCTCATTCCAGTCATCTGTAATGACAACTCGAATGATGATATTAATCCAAGACATGACATAGTAGCCACATTCCCATGAATCTAGCTGTTTGTTACACTAAAATGACAAATTAAATAATCAAGCATTTAGATCATTCAATAACTAGTAAAATAAATTAGAACTATAAATGACTTACAACCTTTGAATACATGACGGATACTAGTTGACCTCGATTTTTACCCATTACTCTATTTACATTGAAAACACAAGGTAATATTAATATAACTATATTTATCATAAAAATTGAAGGTCAAAATGAATTTGAAACATAAAAAGAGAAACACTTACCCTTGAAGCATTTTTCTCAAGTCATTTTTCATCTTCTTGTGCAGCGAACAAAACCATACAATTTTACATTGTTTGGGAATGATAAGCATCAGCTGCTAGTGAGACTTATCATGATTCATAAATAGTTAGTAAACTAATTAAGAAAACTTTAATGAAATTTTACATAAAGCAACCCATACCCATCAATGTATGACACAAAGTATATGTCTCTGTTTGGCTTAGCCATCTATGTTTCCAAATACTTTTGTTTGCTCTCAATTGTGTTACCAGAAGGTTAGATGGTCTGAGGTTCAACAAATCTGTACATGGAAGACCGACCTTGGTCCACAATAACTGTGTCCATGTACCTAAAACAACAAAGTTAAGTTGTTAGAAACTAAGAATGTAAATAAGTTTAATATGGAAGACAAAACTAACTATCTTACATGCACCATAATTGAAGGATGGAAATATTCAACATCTTGTCTCCCTTAATGATCTCCAGTGCATAATTGAATGTGATATATACTGAGACATGGGGGGATGCCAAATACTCTATTATCCCAGTACACTTCTACTGAACCAAAATTTTATCAATCTTATCCATAAAATCCAACGTACATGTTATAGCAAATTATGAAAAATAATTTTTCTAAACTGTCCAATCGGACAATTCAAAATTTAATACAAACGATTAAAAGATTAATCGTTTGTTTTAAATTTCAAACGGGAACTAAGTTTCACTCAATTAGATATTAATAATCTAATATACCAATCATAACAACACAACAAAACTTTATTACATGCATATTCAAAAGCCAATAACATGCATACGCAAAAGCCAATAACATGCATACACAAAAGTCAATAACATGTATATATCCAAAAGCCAACAACATGCAAATCCAAAAGCAAACAACATGCAAATTCGAAAGTTAATAACATGCATATTCGAAAGTTAATAACATGCATATCCAAATGGCAAAAACATACATATTGAAAAGCCAATAACATGCACAAACAAAAACTTTTAAACAAGAATGCTAACTTTCTTAACCGATTACAAACGTAGTGAAGGAATTGGAGGAGTGGAAAACGCAAAAAATGTTAGAAGTGGACTTTAAGCCTAACTCAACCCCACAAAATCGGCGTGTAGGGTGAGGTTTGCACCCACTTATAAACTATGAATTGACCTTATCTCTAGTCGATGTGAAACTTCCAACACACCCCTCACGTCGAGGTATATATATTTCGAGCGTGTCCGATAACGACTCAATAGCGGGTGGAACAATATGCCCAGCAAACAACAAATATTGCTAGGATAGGCTCTAACCATGGTTCTGATACCATGTTAGAAGTGAACTTTAAGCCTAACTCAACCCTACAAAACCGGCTTGTAGGGTGAGGTTTGCACCCACTTATAAACTATGAATTGGCCTTATCTCTAGTCGATATAGGACTTCCAACAAAAAAACGCTGCCCAAGAATGCAAGAAATCGCTGCCCAAGGAAACGAGCAAAATTGCACCAAAACACAGCGAAAACTCATTTTAATCGGTTCAAATGGAAGATAATCCATCAAAGACTAATTTAATCGGAGCAAAAGTAAGTTTAAACGGTCCAAAAAAGAAAAAACGAACCTGAAAATGCAAAGTCACGAGAGAAAACACGAGAAGGGAGATGATGAATAGTGCGCGTAACTGCCCCGAGTTCGCACAAAGTGTAATAAAACAGCCTTAGACGTCGGGGCCCTCCCTCATCGGACGTGTATAGAGACATCAGACGTCCGACATATGGGGCCTGGACGTCTATGTGTATTTAAAAATTTTATTTTGGCGGAGGCTATCCACGTCCGATATATGGGGCCCAGACGTGTATAGAGACATCAAACGTCTAACATAAGGGCCTAGACGTCTAAAGCAATGGAACATGGCACCTTTTCACCTACCTGTCAGGTCATTAGGCGTCCGACATAGGGGCCCAGATGTCTATAGAGACATCAGACGTCCGACATAGGGGCCTAGACATCTAAAGCAACATTGTTTCACCTACCTATCAGGTCATTAGGCGTCTGACATAGGGGCCCGGACATCTACACTGTGAAATAAATGACTTTTGGTATTCTTTGCCACCATGAGACGTCCGGGTCCTTCCAGTCGGACGTCTAAGAGTGTAAAAAATTATTTTCTACCACATTTTAGCGTCAGACTGGGAAGAGCTGACGTTTCTATCAGTATAGATGTCGGGGACCACCCCGTCAGATGTCTACAATATTAACTTATTTACTGAAGTGACATCGATCATTTTTTACATTGGATATTCGAAGATCAAACATCTAATAGGTGACGTTATAAGCCTTTTCTATACTAGTGAGTTCTCAATTTTATTATTCTAATAATATATTTTTTAAGACATATAACAAACAACTATACTGAATATCATCTATATAATTCGTTCTAAAAATCACGTAATTACATTATTGGAATAATAATTTTAGGACTCAAACGGAAATAGTCTCGAAAACAAATAAAACAAAAGGATGAGGAATGCAAACAAAAAATGCCAAATAATATGTTTGTTTCCATCTATATTTTATTTTGTCCTTGATTTCTAAAATGATTTGCAAGAACCATTACAAAATTCGTCAGGTCAAATGATATAGTTGAAAAATTCCAGAAGATTTATTAACATGAAAATTGTCTAAGTTTTTTAACATATATAAAAAAGGGGGGAAGAAGAGACGAAGATATTCCATGAGTAACAGCGCCTACGGATAGAGAAGAGAAGCCTCCATCGATTATATCTACCTGGACTTTTGTAGCCAAAGATTGGATCCTGCCGAGAATCACGCCACGTTTCTTATTTTCTGTTCTCAAACACAGTCACACCACACCGTCAAGTTTACGTCTATCATACTGTTGCTTCTGTTCTACTTATTTATTTTCCAATAAAAAATAATATATAACACATTTAACATACTTGTTTCTATTTTTCTTCATATTTTTTTCGAAATCAATTAATGCACTTACAAAAATTCAGAGTGAGGTATTTTGACCCTTGAAAATGCATTTATCATCTCTCAACCTCCTTAGGTAAATGCTTGGAAAGATATTTCACACTTAGTTAGTGATCAGAAATAAGTGTTAACATTCTAATTCAGGTACTTGTTTTTATTCTCTAATATTAGTGGACAAATTAATTAAAAAATATAATTAAATTTAATATATATTTAACTTTTACTTCATTTAATCACGTGAAAAAGATATGTCTAATTAATAAATATATATATATATATATATATATATATATATATATATATATATATATATATATTAAAAACTAAGTGTTAACGTTGGAAGTCTTACATGATTATAAATAAATAATATCAATTTATAATATATAAACGAATACAAAACTATTTTATTTACAAGTTAATTTTTTGAAATTTAGTTAACTTAAAATTTACTTTTTAATATCATATCAAAGTTAAATTAAAGTATAGACATATTATTTTAAATACTATCAAACTATTCATTAATGTCAAGTAAACTTCTTCTATTATTATAAAATCTCCAATATCTAAGAAGTAATAGTTGATAAAATAAGAGAAAAAAACAACTAGATATATTTTATAAAGAAAGAAAAATATCCAGAGGAGAAAACCCTACAAATGTCATATGTACACATTGAGGTCAATAAATATCACAAACCGTACCTCCTATGTCTCTTCTATGAGTAAAGAGAAAGAAAGAGTGAACAATGATTTAATTTATTCTTAATTGACGGATTAGAAGAGCTAATGTGATATTAAAATTGGTAGAGATAGTTAATAAGATGTAACCAAACATGTGTTTAATATTAATATTGAATTTGTGCACGAGTACATTACAAATGATACGCGTAAGATGCCCTGAAGCAGGGCTAAGAAAAATGTGAGACGCAAGCGCAAGATGGGTCAAGATGGGTCCAGAGAGAGAGAGAGAGAGAGAGAAATATTAGAAAGAAATATTAGAAAGAAACAAAGCACGCTGATGGGACCGTACTACCCCCACACACCATGACAATTGTTGGGATTCCCCACACTATCACATGCATCGGATAACTCCCTCCTACTTCCACATTGCTTTTCCAAGGGTTAATATATATTTTTTATTTTTAACTATTCAAATTTAAATTAAATTTTATCTCTATTACAAAAGGGTTAAACATATTATAGTTAAAAATTAGAATTTATCTGACATAATTTGATTGTTAAATTAGAAAAATAATAGATATAATGATTTTAATTCAATTATATGAAACGTTTTTGATATTGAACTGTATTGTAGGTTCAGTTGTACTGATAAAAACATAATTAATATATTTTTAACTTTCTTTTAATAATGTAATTTACGTTTTTATTTTAAAAATTTAATTTAATGATTAATGTTCAAAAAATACGTTATTAGTTTTAAGAGATTTTTTTTACTTTTAAAATTTAAATCTTAGTTTTAAAATTCTTCTGCACTATATCAATATGAAATGTAAAACCCTATTAATATCTTGACATTATTATTAACTGTTGCCATCATCTCCGGACAGTGAATAGAAAAATGTTTATAAGAAGACAAACTTTTCCTAAACTATTAACATATTTGTCACCTGTTAAGGAAAGCTAGTTTTTGAAACTACACCATGCTGTGACATTGCAAGTAGAGTGTAGAGTGGGACGGGGATTATGCAATTTCATTCATTAATACAATTTTTCATATAAAAGACTTTAAATAATATATAAATTTGAATATTTTTTTATTTAAATATTTAAATAATATATAAATTTGAAAATTTGTTTTATTAAATACCTCAAATATTTTTTTATTTCAATATTTTATTATTTGTTTTGTCAATAATAAAATAATAGAATATTTAGTTACCATCTTATCTTTAACTTATAAATTAAAATAGACTTTTTTATTTTTTTGTTAAGTTGTCAGTTAAATTACTTTTAAAAAGAAATTAATCGATAAATTATAAAACATTAACAAAATAAATTGAATAAATCAAAGATGAAATAAAAACAAAAACAATAATAATTAGGGCAGACAAACGTCAAATAATATTATAATTGCTTAATTAAATATATATTAAAAAAATTCTGAAATTTATAAACTATTTAAAATCAATTAAGTTTAAATAAATAATGAAAAATAGTTTCTACAATTTAATTAATTTTAATCTATAAATAAATTTATTTTGTTTTATTTTTTTCTAAATGTAACATCCAGTATAAAACTAATGAAATGTTATAAATTTTGATCATGTATAATAAATAAATAAAAGAACATACAAAATATTAAGACAGTTACTCAAAATAATAATTATACCAATATAATATATGTACAAGTGAAACTACTAAAATTGTTTAAAACTAAAGAATTCCTATATATAACGTCTAGCTATAACAACAAATATAAACCTTTAAGTTTTTTCCTTTCATCAAAGGTAGGTTAGCGATTAACTTATTTTTTTCTCACATTGAGAGGTGATCATTGTAAAAGTAAAACAATATAGAAAAAAAGAAAAGACAGAGTAAGTTAATATTCAAAGGAAAACTTCATAAAGCAATTTAAGCATATGACATATTAGTTCAACATTTATAAAATACTATAACTTATATAAACATACATATAATTGACTTTAAACTCAATTATCTAGATATATGCTTTAACACAGGGTTTCACTATAGATGTGCACTCATAGTAGTATTTATGCTCTAGAGAGTCATAAACATAGTGGTTATCATTCTACTACTAAGGTTAATCTTTCATGCCTAAGACCAAAAGTTCAAGTAAATACCTCATGCCATTCTGTGTCCTACCCCATTCATCTTTGTATGAGTTAAATAGTTGATAATACATCAGGATACATTATGTTTGAACTCCCATATGCACAGACACTGAACAACATAGATTTTCTCATTAAAATTCTTTCAACAACCAAACCATACATAAGCATATAAGGTTCTCATGCACATTCATGTAGTCATTATACTTATTAGCAAAATTATGAATGATATAGATAAATACAAAACAACTAAAGGAATAAACCAAAATAATCATATAAATTGGTGCTCAGCACAAAACTTTTCGCACAAAAGTTTTTGCTCATTGCAACTTTGGCGTTAAATGTCATTCTTCTCACAAAATGGCTCACTCAGCGACATCATTCTGTCACTCAATGGCTTGGAATTAAAAATAGTTTCAAACTTGTAGTGAAAAGTAGCACTTAGCGGTGTCTTGCCATCATAACGTTAGACCATTCGCAAAATTGGTCGCTCGACAGAAAAATGGGTACTTAAGTGTTTGGAGCAAAATTACTTCCAAACTTACACAACCAACTAAACACTCAACGTCACACAAGTCTCCCTCAATACTATATTAGAAAACAATTAATTCAAATATATAATTTGGAAAACCGAAAACCTATTTAAGTGGTCAAATTAGTATTCCTAACTTATGGTTAATTTAGAAACAATTTTTAATTTTAGAGTGAACACGACTTATACAAATAGTTAAATATTCAACTAAATATAATTGGTTGGAAACATAAGAAAATATATATTTTTTAAATAGCATAATTCATAATAGATAACTAATCATCTTTTAACTAAAAAACTTTGTCTTATTTATTAAATAAAGAAAGGATTAAATAGTTGTAAAATTTTCTAAATAGGAAATATTATTACCTTTTATTTAATAATTTTCATAAATCAGTAAAAGGTATATAAGAGAATATGCCTTTATTTATTCAAAGTATTACCTAAGAACTAAAATAACAAATTAAATGTATAGTGATATGTAATGTTCCGACATACTTTAGAGAAAAATGTAAGAAGTATATTTTCAGTTTATCTTAAATTAAATTTTATCACTTAAAACTAATTTAAAAAATAATGACACAAATTTTGGAATATGTAATATATATATATATATATATATATATATTATATAAATATAAAAAGATTTTATTATAATTAAATAAAAATAAATACATAATCTGAAAACAGATTTCTAATTGATATAACCAATAAGTAAGAATAAATAAATCGTCAAATATAAAAATAAACACTAAATGCAAAGTAAAACATTAATGGTATAAGAACTTAATTTCTATATAAAAATTATAAGTATAAAAGGATATTTGATTAAAAATTAATAATAATAAAAATATAATGAGTACCACAGCAAAGAAAATCATTATCTCTTTACCAGAACAGATTTATCAGATGGCATACCATAATTTATTTACAGTATCACGTAAGAACTAAAGTAACACAGTTTCTTACCTTGGATACCAAATTATATATATTATTTTATCTATAGTAATACTCATATCTTAACACAAGCCTACTAAAAATACACATATGGGTAAGAGGGTAATTTGCTCTGCATCAGGCATCTACCTTGCTTGGCTGGTTATTTATACACCATTGCTACCCTCACAGTAGCAGTAGCAGCACTCACCACTGCATTACTCCATAGTTAGCTATGGTGTCTTCAAACCATTTAGCTGCTATATCTCTCTCCTCCCTTCTCCTAGCTCTGCTTCTGTGTTCAGCAGGAGCTAGTTCTTCTTCCAAAAATGCCACAAAAATTGGCCAGGGCTACCGTCTTGTCTCCATTGAAGAGACCCCTGATGGTGGCCTTATAGGGATCCTGCAACTTAAGCAGAAAACCAAAACATATGGCCCTGACATTCCCCTTCTTAGGTTCTATGTCAAGTAAGTCTCAGTTCTTCTACTACTGCTGTGCACATTCATCTGCATTTTTGTTTTTAGAAAGTCCCCTTTTTTTATTTTCATAAAATTAGTTTGGGGAAAGATGTTAGTCATAAATGTTTAAATCTCTGCTAAAGAAAATGTTTTTATTTTGTATTTGGAAGTGTGTGGGATAAGATTGTGGATTCCGCTAGAAAAAAAATGTTTCTATTCAGTATCTGACAGGATCTTGAAGATGAATATGGAGGAAAAAGTAATGCTTTTGGTGTTTCAATAAAAGAAAAGAAAGTCTTTTTTACCTAGTATGTTTATATTTAGTATTTTAATATAACGAAAGACAATTATGGAGGAAAAATAAATACTGTTTTTTGTGTTTCAATCCAAGAAAAAAGTTTTTTTTTCATTCTAATTTTGACCTTGTTAATTGTTTCTGATATCGCAGGCATGAGGCAGATAATCGTTTAAGGGTACACATAACCGATGCACAGAAGCAAAGGTGGGAGGTTCCCTACAACCTTTTACCGAGGGAGCAACCACCACCTTTGTCTCAAAGCATTGGGAAGTTCAGGAAGAACCCTATAACTGTTACTGAGTATTCTGGTTCTGAATTTCTGTTTAGCTACACTTCAGACCCTTTTAGTTTTGTGGTTAAAAGGAAGTCTAATGGTGAGACCCTTTTTGATACCTCCTCTGGTGATTCTGACCCTTTTAGTTCTCTTGTTTTCAAGGACCAGTACCTTGAGATTTCCACCAAACTGCCTAAGGATGCCTCCTTGTATGGTTTGGGAGAGAACACACAGCCACATGGGATCAAGTTGTACCCTAGTGACCCTTACACCTTGTACACCACTGACATTTCTGCCATTAATCTCAATGCCGATCTGTATGGATCGCACCCTGTGTACATGGATCTCAGAAACTCAGGTGGCAAGGCTTCTGCACATGGTGTTCTGTTGCTCAATAGCAATGGAATGGATGTTTTCTACACAGGAACTTCTCTTACATACAAGATTATTGGAGGTGTTCTTGACTTTTACTTCTTTTCTGGGCCTAGTCCTCTGAATGTTGTTGATCAGTACACTACCTTAATTGGTAGACCAGCTCCAATGCCTTACTGGGCCTTTGGTATGATTCATTTGTCACTCTTCTGTTTTTTAATATTGCCTTTTCTACTTGGTATTTATGGCATTACTGATATTTATTTGGGTGCTGTCAACATTTAATATTTAATATTCAACATTTAGCATTCTCCTTTTAGGTAGACTGAGTAATTATTCATTACGAAAACTGGGCCTTGATAGATCCAAATACTTAATGATACAGTGTCCTCGCCTTGAAAAAAAAATCCAAGGAATTTAAGCTCTCATATCATTATTTGATTTCAGTGACTTTTCTTGTGTACAATTCTGATATTATTTTGTTTTGGTGCATAATGCAGTTGAAAATGCAGAGAGTTATGATTTTCCAATTAGCTGTTTTCTGCTTTAGCTTATC
The DNA here is from genome assembly GCF_029865625.1 of Vigna umbellata. Classification (NCBI taxonomy): domain Eukaryota; kingdom Viridiplantae; phylum Streptophyta; class Magnoliopsida; order Fabales; family Fabaceae; genus Vigna; species Vigna umbellata. Next base: position 53,489,439 of record NC_142167.1, on the reverse strand, counting down.
TGTATATTGAATAACGGGGGATGTTCTGATTTGTTTTCTAAAGTTGGGTCTGCAAAGATAAGTCACAAATTTTATGAATTGTGTCGTGGTTAACTTTTGTACGTCCAATTTTAGTAGTTGAGTAATTTAATACCTTTCAGGTCCACATGGAACGATAAGATGCCACATAAAAGTTGGCAACTTAACTTTTCCATATAAAAGAGTTACTCTTTTCTAAATAAATAACTTTTGATTCAAGAATTTGACCTTTGTTACATGATTCTACAAAGCAATCTGTGGGTCCTTGTCAAGGACTATCATTGCATACACGTGGTTATATCACTTTACTTTTTATCTAGGGAGAAAGATGTACTGATAGGACTAACCTTGGCAATAATTTTCCTGTCCTTTTAAAGATAGGGTTTCTTGATAAATGGAATTAAAGGATCAATTACTACAATAGGGATGAGGATTATTGTGAAAAATTCATGAATCAGTTTTCAATACAATTTTAAAACTGATCCAAGGACTTTCCATCTTCAATTTTAACTTGGTGCTGTCCTGATCTCGGATGCCCTTTGTTATTTAATCTGCTTGATCTTGCGGACATGCTGGAATAACATTATCCTTGTGTCAAGGGAAGTATACAGTTAGATTATTATTGTTTCCTACGATCTAATGGTGGATTCATGCCGTGTTTGTGTGTATATTTGTCCTTGGGGAGAGGAGTGGAGCAGAGAGACAAGAGCTTATGAAGTGTAGGGAAGTGGGGTGAATTTAAAGCATGAGAGATTTTGCCTTATATCTATATAATTTGCATTTACATTTGAAAGTTGTATCTGGATTTTTCTTTCCATGAGTAGTTTAACTGATATTTTCACGTATTTGGTATTGTAGGATTCCACCAATGCAGATGGGGATATCACAATCTCTCAGTGGTTGAAGATGTTGTGGAGAATTACAAGAAGGCTCAAATCCCACTTGATGTGATTTGGAATGATGATGATCACATGGATGGAAAGAAGGACTTCACACTCAACCCTGCGAACTACCCTCGTCCAAAGCTTTTGAACTTCCTGGACAAGATACACAACATTGGCATGAAATATATTGTCATTATAGACCCTGGAATTGCTATTAACACCAGTTATGGTGTTTATCAAAGGGGTATGGCTAATGATGTTTTTATCAAATATGATGGGGAACCCTTCGTGGCTCAAGTTTGGCCTGGGGCAGTAAACTTCCCTGATTTTCTTAATCCAAAGACGGTTTCTTGGTGGGTTGATGAGATCCGCCGCTTCCATGAACTTGTACCTGTTGATGGCCTGTGGATCGACATGAACGAGGTGTCAAATTTCTGTTCTGGAAAGTGCAAACTTCCCAAGGGAAAGTGCCCTACTGGAACAGGACCTGGATGGATATGTTGCTTGGAATGCAAGAACATCACAAGCACAAGGTGGGACGATCCTCCATACAAAATTAACGCCTCAGGAATAAAAGCTCCTATTGGCTTCAAAACAATAGCCACTAGTGCATACCACTATAACGGTGTGTTAGAGTATGACGCTCACAGTCTTTATGGCTTCTCACAAACCATTGCAACTCACAAGGGCCTTCAAGGGCTTCAAGGAAAAAGACCCTTTATTTTGTCCCGTTCTACTTATGTTGGTTCAGGCAAATATGCTGCACATTGGACAGGTGACAATCAGGGAACATGGGAAAACTTGAAGTACTCTATCTCCACAATGCTCAATTTTGGCATATTTGGGGTGCCAATGGTGGGTTCAGATATATGTGGGTTCTATCCACAGCCTACTGAAGAACTATGCAATAGATGGATTGAAGTAGGGGCTTTCTACCCATTCTCAAGGGATCATGCAAACTACTACTCCCCTAGACAGGAGCTTTACCAATGGCAGTCAGTGGCTGAGTCTGCTAGAAATGCTTTGGGGATAAGGTATAAGCTGCTTCCATTCCTTTACACCCTGAACTATGAAGCTCATGTCAGTGGAGCCCCAATAGCCAGACCTCTTTTCTTCTCATTCCCAACATACACTGAATGTTATGGCCTTAGCACCCAGTTCTTGCTAGGAAGCAGTCTAATGGTCTCTCCAGTGCTTGAGCAGGGGAAAACACAAGTTAAAGCACTGTTTCCTCCCGGTAGCTGGTACAGTTTGCTTGATTGGACTCACACCATTACATCAAAGGATGGAGTCTATGTTACCCTGGATGCTCCTCTGCATGTTGTCAATGTGCATTTGTATCAGAATACCATTCTTCCAATGCAGCAGGGTGGAATGGTCTCCAAGGAGGCCAGAATGACACCCTTCACCCTCATCGTAACCTTCCCATCTGGCGCAGCACAAGGAGAGGCTAAGGGCAACCTTTTCCTTGACAATGATGAATTACCAGACATGAACCTTGGAAATGGCTATTCAACCTATGTTGATCTGTATGCAACTGTGAACGAAGGAGCCGTGAAAGTTTGGTCAGATGTCCAAGAGGGGAAGTTTGCCTTGGATAAAGGTTGGATCATTGACTCCATATCAGTGTTGGGATTAGATGGAAGTGGAGCAGTTTCTTCACTTGAGATAGATGGAAAGCCTTTAATTGGTGCGTCAAATGTGAATGTTAGTACATCACAACATGAGCACTTGAACAGTGAGGGAGAAGGAGAAAAGAAAACTGTCATGGTTGCTTTGAAGGGCTTGAAGATCCCAGTGGGTAAAAACTTTGCCATGACCTGGAAAATGGGGTGAAGATAGTTTCAGTGCCCTCTATGTTATTTATGATTTTGCAACTTTGTTGTGTTCTTTTCCTTTCTACAATTCTTGTAGGTGTTGTGAGGGAGAGGAGATGAGCTAGAATTGTGCTCGTCCTTTTCCATTTTAAGTAGCAATTTCAATGTTATGTTAGTTTTTTTTTTGTACTCCGGTTCAATCTTGTCATTCAAGTGATTTAGAAGAATAAACTAAACTCAACATTATGAATCTAGTAAAAAAATCGAGAATGTAATCATTATGAGCTTATAGTTTAGGTGGTCTCCTCGTCCTCGTATCGTATGTATCTTTTTTCAAGGTCATTTCAGCAGGTATGACATAGAACGTGTAAGTAATACATCCATACATACATACTGGTGTCAACCACCTGAAATAATAACCTCATAATTTTTCAGGAAAAAGAACATTTTAAAATGAATACAAAAATTTCAACATTCTATCATTTTATTCTTCTACGCTCCACGTTTGCATAATCAAATTCTAAGCTTCCCTTTGTCACTTCAATATGTATACACAACCAAAAAATAGTAGTATGCACGTATATTTGTAGCAAAAATACATAATAAATATTAAATGAATATTCTTAAATTCATATATAAGTACTTTAATTAATTTTAGTAAATTGATTGTTGGTAGGATGGTATAAGTATTATATCTAATATGAGGTTACTCATTACTTGTTATATTTTAAGTAACTGAGTGATTGATAATGGGTGAATTTGATTTTATATTATATCTATGAAAAAAATAATTTTAAAAAAAATTATATTTTGTGATATAACTCATTTAAATTTATTTTTCAGAAATACTAAATTTATTTATATTAATATTTTGTTGGGTATGTTATTTGAATTTTATTTTAAAATTAAATTTTTCATCTAAAAATATGTTGAAATGCTGTTATTAAATTTCATAATTATAATCAATGCTAATAAATTTATATAAAAAGCATGATTAAAATCTCGTGTTTCAAAACCATTGAGAAAGAAGAATTTGATTCTGTTGATTATCTAACGGTGATTCTCATAAGTAGAATATGCTCCTTAATTTTGCAACGAAAAGTTTCCTTCCAAAGTTTTGATTTGTGCCTGAAGTGTTATGACCTTTATTCACTCACTCACTGCAGACAACCTGAACTTAGAAGAAGGAAACCTATAAAAAGATATAAAGAGATATTTTCGGAAACACAATATCTAATACATTTTTTTAGTACATATTATATATATTAATAAAGATTGTGATATCAGGAGACAAATGGTAAAAACTTAAAAAATAGAGTATTAAAGTTAATAGTTGTTTTAAAATAATGAGATTAAGTGTTTTATTTTAAAATAATTCTATAAAATAAATAAAATTTATTAAACACGTCTCATTACTTAAAACACAAATCATTTATCTAAAACTTTGTCTTTGAGTTTTCTCTCACTTCTCTCTAACTTTTGTAACTCCTCGATCATTTGTTTGAAGATCAGATCACTTCTAAGAGATCATCATTTTTTTGAAGATCAGATTACTTCTAAGAGATCACAACTGAGTAATCTTCAATCTTTACCGATCAGTTCTTGGTTTAGAGCAAATAAGTTTATACATTTTTTCCTTTAATTATCAGTTTATGATTATGCATAGGAAACCCCTTTCCCATGTATCAATCATGTTCCTTTTCTTTGTAAATTTGAGATCCTAAGGGTTCATTCCGATCACAATTCGATGTTTTGTAAGTGTTTTCAGAGTTTCTTGTTGAGTCAAAAGCAAGTGTGTTAGAGTTTTTAGATTTACGTAGCTTCAGTATAAGGTAAGGGAAGTTAAATGTCTAACTTTAATTTATGTTTTTTGTGTAAGTTTGGTGCTTGTATGTTTGTTAAACTGATGTAGTTATAATTTCAATAATTATGCTAGTGTTAGCTCATTTAAATGAGTAAATTTAGTTATTTGATTATTGATTTCTGATGTAATGTAATTTGGATGTTATTGCTGTCATGAATTGTATGTTATAAAGTTGTTTTGATGTCTGAAACTGGATGCAATGTTTAAGGAATATTGAATTGTCTAAAGACATAGGTTTTTGTGGTTAAAAATGAAGGTTTTGATAGACAAGTTTGGGTGATAGTGTTTGGATTGAAAAATCTAGTATTTCAGGTCTAGTTATATGTTATTTAAAACTTGTGAGCACCTTGAGTTGATAAAAATATGATAAGGAAATAGGTATGAGTCAATGTTTAGAAGGTTTTAGGTTCAATTTTGGGTTTTAATAGTTGAGGCTTTGAGATACTAGTTATAAGAGAAAATCAGAAGTTTAGGGTCATTTCTTAAGTCATTTAGAACTTATTTAGGTGTTGAGTTAAGCAAGATTAGAAGTGGGACTGATATTTGGTCATTAAGTTGATTTTCTGTCACATTTTAGTTCACAATTGAGGTTCTAACTATTGAAAACTTAAAATAGAAAGGCTGTGAGGAAACTGGAGTCTTGGGGTGTATTATTGAATCCATTATGACTTGTTCATACCTTTGCTTTGCTAAAATTGGTGTTAGAAGGAGTAGAAATGAGATTGGGTAAGTTTAAACTAGTCTAGTTGGTTTGGGGTGTTTTAGGGGTTGGTGTGGCGTTGAGCCCCCTTTAAGGTCGCCTGAGCGCCACTTTCCAATAAGCTTCTTGGCTCGCTCACGCTGAGTGCCCCATTCTAGTGGGCTCTAGCGCTAGGTAGTGGACACCCTTTTGTAGGTTTTTGGTTTTCCAGTTTTTAGGTTATTATGTGATTTTGATGCACTAATTTGGATACTTTGATAAATATGTAATGGTCTAATGTGAATTTATGATGTGTTGCATGAAGTTATATGTATATATGAATGGAAACTATGGAAAAGAATTCCAAGGAAGAATTTCTAGTGGGGTTTCAAGTGTTGTTGGTATGAATACAATGAGTTCAGTCGTGTGAGTTATCCTGAAACTCTAATGATCATTCATTCTCAATTAGAGAAGATTGATACATGTGATAAGAGTAGCAGGAGGTCTTAGTCTAGGTACTTCCAGTATGACCTAAGACGTAGTATAAACTAACCTTGTGAGTGTGGTCGGGTGAAACCCGTTAACAATGACTTTGCAAAGCAGTAGAGGCCACCATAAGTGTATAACTTGCCATAGCTCGACATTCATACTAAATTCAGATAGTCTAGTCTAGGTCTTGGTATATTTAAGATGTTTGGTTTGTGTGATGTGAAATATGATTCAAGTGTGAAATGCTTAAAGTATATTATGAATTGTTTTGTATCACTAGCTTACCCTTTTTGTTTGTGTATTATTGGTATGTTATTGTGATTTTGTTTTGGTTATCATCATCTAGTGGGTGTAAGTAGGGCGATGAGTTGATTGCGGAGGAGGTTTTAGACGAGGGACAACAAATGTTTAGTTTTCTCTAGACTAGTTTGTTGTATATAGTGTTGCTTTAGTTGACTTGTATAAAGTTTTAATTTTATGGTTATAATAAATGACTATAATGAAAACTTGTATTCCATGTCCTATTAACTCTTTTATTTTATTAATTACGTGATAGCTGTGTTATAATTTAATATTATATAATTGAGATGTTATACAAATTCATTAAGTAATAATAGTGAAGATAAATAAATAAATTTTTCATATATTTTAGTAAATAATAAAAAATAATCTGAAAAGTTGTGTTAGTATTACTAATATTTGTCCTGAGAAAGAAAAATGGCAGACAAAGAAAGGGGACAATAATAAAATTGTAGACGACAAATACCTTTTATTCCTTTCGGTGATGATCTCCTTCGCTAAGGTTGGACCAAATTGATATCAGATCTTGCTAATAATTTTGTTATGAACATCTCAAACATTCTCATTAATTGTCTCAATTGTCTTCATAATAAAGTGAAAACATATATATGACAAAAGATATATGTGTGTGTCTGTCATTCTATTTATTTTTTGTGCTTTCAAACGTAATAGCAAATCATAGCAATTGTTTTTCAGGAATCATAACGACTTAGAAGGTGGAAGGAAAAGAAAAGAAAATAAAATTTACGTTCAACTTTTTTATTAACATTTGATAGATATATAGAATGTTTAATAGATTTAGAAGGGAGAATAAAAAATATTATAAATTCAAATTTTCAACTAAGAGGGATACTAACAACTAATATTTATAGATAAATAAAAATAAAAAATATGATACGTTAAAGTTTTAAAAAGTAATTTAGAAAAAGCTTCATTTATAAATAAACTAATTACATATATCTTAGATTTTAAAGTAATTTACTCACCTTTCTTACTAAAAAAAGTTAATTGTTATTTCACCTCTAACTTTTAAAAGACTCTTTTGTATTTTTAATAAAATAACAAACAATGTATACCTTAAATTAAAGTATACATTTTTTTTATCATATACATTTTATTTTTAATTAAATATATTTTTTTATTGATGCCAAAACTAAAATTCACACACCCCTATTTTTCTGACTTGTATTATTGTTTTTTTTATTAGATGATTATATTATACTACTTACTCTTATTAAAATTTGTTGAACAAATTTGTTTCAAATGTATTTTTTTTAATTATGATAAATATTTTTATATTTATTAAATAGATATATTTTAAGCAAAATAACTTATTTTAGGTAAGACAAAATTTTACCTATTGCTACATAACCCTTCATGTTTTTAACGATAAGACTTCCTTTAAGGTCGGTTAGAATCTTACTTAATCATTAGAGTACGACAAAGTTCAAGAAAACAATATAGGTTTGTGTGTACGATGTGAGTTATGAGTTGAATTCTAAAATGTATTGTGTTGTAATGATAGATATAGTGTAAGATCCTAGAAAATATTATTAGTCTAAACATAAATTAATTGGTCGGAATAAGTGTTGGTAAATAAAATAGGCTATACATTATAAAAATGCTATATGGTCTACTTAATAGGAGTGTTGGTATTAAATTTTATAAAGGTTTATTTATGATGTGGGCCGTAAAGAAGTAGTTAAATATACACAAGCTTATAGAATGAACACAAAGTGTCAGTTGGTGTAGTGGTGAAGTTATATTGGTATTAAGTGGACCAAGAGGATACTGGGGTAGGTGGTTAATTAGAGGCTATGAATGTTCAGTTTCTGATGATGCGAGAAGAAGGGAAAATCCTTCATGGTTTTCTTAAGGTTGAGCATGCAGAGGAGAGTTTCGCTAAGTGGATCAAGTGAAGTGAAGGAGAAGCAAAGTGGAATCGGGCGAATGAGTGAGTTTTGCTAAGTTACCTCTTGTATAGTTTTAATTTTGATCTTTAGGCTAGTTAGGTAGCTTATATACTTTTAGGATGATGTAGAATTAAGAGATGTGAGACCTAAAACCTATTTTAAAAGCTACATTTCATATTTAAGGTCTTTAAGTCCCACATCCCTTAGTTTTCTCAACCTTCTTCATCTCCTAATGCTATATAAGCAACCTAAGGTCTCCTTTGTAAGTATACATTGAAATTTGAATATAAAGAGTATTTTGCATTCAATTTCATTACTTCTTTGAAATAAAATTTTGTCTCTTAGTCTAAATTTGAGTTATATCTTATGAAGAACAACTGACAATCCTCCTTGGCATTTATCTTAGATCCTTCTAAGTTGTTTGTCTTCAAATTTATAAGTTTTTTTCTCCTTTCTCTCTTTCAATTTTAGCGTTTTTAATTTCATTTCTTATTGTTCTTAGTTTTATTTCTAGATGAAAGGAATTAAGCAAGAGTTGTTCGACATAGAAAGAAACACCAAATACAAGCTAATATAAAAAATCCCTTTTACAATTCTACGGTAAATCATTCTAAAAATAATAAAAAATAACAATTAAACGAATCATATTTACAACTGAAATCATTCCAAAATGATATCTACAAAAAGAAGTCATGAACGAAACAATTATTGAAGATTAGATGAACTAAAAATGTAAAATTGAAATAAATTTGTTATATAATCCATTTTATTACTAAAAAGTAAAAATGATCTTCTAAAAAAATAAAACATCTAGAAAGTGTAATCATTATACAATAAAACTATAAAAATGTTCACAGAATTTGTTATCCATGACTTAGAGGATTTTTATTGTAGATTCACGATAGGTGCAAAATGTTCTTATTAAAATATGAAAAATTCCTTATGGAGGTATCAACTCCTTTAAATTGAGATATAATAATAATGTCTAAGTATTGAATAAAGGTCCACCCAACACAATATTTAGACAATGATGTTAATAAGAGTATAGAAAGACAATCATATAAGTAGAAAAAAAATGGTTTAAACCCTCCCTTGGTCCTCAATTTTGTATGAAAATCTCAGTTCGGTCCTCGTTTTTTCATCTGTCTCAATTGGGTCATATTTTTTGTAAAAATGAATACATTTTACCCTAACCGTTAAGTTGTCACAAATAATGTTAAGAGGTGCTGACGTGGTGCACGCTGATGTAAAAGTGTCTGATTATGTGGGATTTTTTTTTAAAAGAGTTTTTGACGTGGCAAAAATTATTTCTAATCTAACAAAGAAATTGGTTTCTAACAGAGACTCGCTCCCCATGGACCTCGTCGCAAGTCGCCGGCCACCCAACCTCCCCATGGAAGAAATGAGGAATGTAATTAAACCAATTTAATCCTAATTGAACCCAGAAAACCTAAATTGAACTCCAAATATTGCTATCCTCTCTTTAATTCGATAACCCAATCTGGGTAGTCCCTCTTCCTCTTCTAAATACGTTAGGGTTTTTTTTTTCTCAATCTATCCTGTGAACTCTGAACAAAAGGTTCAGACTTTTGCTCCCAATTCTCAAAAATTAAAACCTAGCTTGAGGGCTCTTTGATCTCGTGCAAAAGGACTGTTAGGGGAGCACCCATCTTTTTTCCCATATCTCTTTCGGTCTCGCGGACAACCCCAACTCTGGGAAAGGTTCTCCCTTCACGCGAGCACTTATCTTCTTCCCCATATCTCTTTCGGTTTTGCGGACAACCCCAACTCAATATTTTAATTCTTGTACTTATTGTGTATACGAATATGTTTTTCAAAGATACTATTTAGGCTCTGTAATGTCTTCATCACCCAATTTAAACATTGATCGTCACCTGAAAAAGAGACAAGGACCTGAAACCCATTGATCAATACCTATTCATTGCCCCCAATAACAAAGAACACTAAAAAACAGATTCAACATCCTAGCCACAACCATGTTCAACCTCCAACCACCAGAAACCCCAAAGCCATACCCAATAAAACACAGTACAAATAAGAAGATAATCGTCGGCGACATCGCCGGCGCCGAGTGTGGATTCCGAGTAAAGGCGAATCGATCACGACGGCTCAGGATTCACATAACAGAGTGTGTTTTTTCCCTCATCGGTGATGCCTTCGGCGACGACCAGGATTATCGGCGGCGACATGACGATGAGCGTTGGTAGTGGCATAGTGTGGCGATTTGGTGGCGAGCCTTGGTCGTGGAGGTGAGCACAGTCCAGGAGTCGCAGCGCGGGAAGGGAGAAATGTTGCAGGTGACAGCGGCGTTTCTAGCATGGGTGAGGTTGTCGACAGCGATTTCGGCCGACCACAGAGGTGCGCGGCAACACTGGTCAAAAGGAGAACCCTTTTCTTTTTGAAGAAGAGAAACCCTCTGTTGCGGCTAGCTAGGAAGAAGAATGGAAGAAATTCCTAAAGTAAGAGCTTCTTACTGCACCAACACAATTTTTTTAGAAAAGACGAAGAGTATCAACACAGATTTCTTAGACAAGACGAAGAGTATCAAGTGCTTAGACAAGACGAAGAGATCAAATGACAATTAGATTTGTGCTATGTCAAACACTGCTTATTTAAATAACAAAGTACACGTAATCAAATAATACACATCAACATATTATCTGTACACCACGTCAGCACCTCTTAACGCCGTTTGTGACAACTTAACGGTTAGGGTAAAATGTGTTCATTTTTACAAAAAAATATGACCCACTTGAGACAGATGAAAAAACGAGGACCGAACTGAGATTTTCATACAAAATTGAGGACCAAGGGAGGGTTTAAACCAAAAAAAATTATACCTTCATGTGATAAAAATGTGTATTTATATGATTTTTATAAATGACATAATAAAAACAATTCTATATTTTAGTTGTATTCATTATGTTATTCTTAATTAAAGTGTGATTAAATTGTTATTGGTTGAATTTGGTTTTATTATTCTAAATAATTGAATAATAATTCTTGTTTTGAGCACAATGCTACAATTATAATTGTTTTTAGAATATTTTGTTATTAAATGATAAATGATTTATGCTTTCAATATGTTGAAACTAATTTTATGACATGTAAAATTAAGATAATGGTTCATTTTCCCTACAGTGTTCGATTATTTTTCACCGGATACATTGTGACATACTTAACATATGTTTGAAAAAATTGTTTTAACGAACTCAAGATCAAGAGTTTTACATAAAAATACTAACAAAGTTGAGAAATGTTCTAAAATGAAAAATAAATATATTTTTGTTTGAAGACTCGACTTTTCCTGTATGACACTATAGGATGTCTATATTCTTAATTAATTAAAAATTATCAGAGTTTCTAAAAAAATATTAATTTCATTACACTAATTATTTATATTTTTTTCTTAAGAGACCTAACGTACCTTCTAAGGTCTCCTTTTATTTCACAAACTTTTCACCATCCAGTACTCGTCTTTCAACCCTCTTTCGTCTAATGGTGGAGTGTTTGTAGAAGATTCTTTAATACTTAAGTTAGTATTTGAGTAGAGATTTTGGTCAAATATAAATTAATACAAAATATGAAGTTAAATTACGATTAAAATAATATTTATAAATATATTTTATTGGCCATGAGTTCCATCCGAATGAATCTATTGATATAAAGACCCAATGACCAACTTATTTGTGAGAAACTACACCTATTTTTTACTAAATATATTAACGCAAGATGTCTTCGACAAACATACGGTATAATGAAGAAACATTGTTATAAAAAAAATTTAAATCCTCATGTAGAAAACATAGTATCTAATAGTCAATATTCAATGTCCAGTTAAGTGATCTATTCTTTATAGAATATCTAAAACTATCCAACACTGAATACAAACGATATCATGTAATCTTGTTAAATAACTTAATTAAAAAAGTGTAATTAGCCAAGGGATCTTTTACTACATACATTGCATACTTAAATATTTAGGTTGTCATTACGATGCAGTCACTTTAATATTAATTATAACATTTTACAATGTTAGGTATTACTGCTAGTGATAAGTTTTTGGCTATCTATTTTTAGGGTTTAAAGTTATTTGCTTTGGGGACAGGCACCTTATTCAAGGGTGAACTTGGAGTTGTTGGATCACATTACATCACATGGAGAGGGGTACATGATGGGCCTGATGGAAGTATCACGTGACTATTCTTATTACATCACATGGAGTAAACTAAGCACGTGACACCCTTGAGAAAAAGCTAAATGATCAGACACAAAAGAATGGCACACTGACACGCACACACCTTATCACCAAGAGGATAGTGAGTGCAATCTTATTAATTGTAGTTGTTCTGTTCTCGCAGATGCGGACCCAGAAAGACAACATCACAGGTCACACACATTATTAAAATAATAAAATAGATTTTTATTTCAATAATATTGATGAAAAAATTATATTAATGCATTTTAAAAGTAAATGAAATTAAATTATTAATATTGAAAATAATTAAATGAAATTAAAAAAATATCGATAAAAAAGTTTATTTGACCTAAAAAGATTAATATAGTTAAAAATACCACCTTGGACACAGGGTACTAACAATACATTACCAACTTGCTGATCATCTACATTTTTTTAACAAATTTTATGTATTAGAAAATATAAAAGAACTTTATTAAAATCTTAAGGCATTGCTACGTTGGACCAACTTGAAATATCTTATAAAATAGTTTGGACCAAATTAAACAATTGTGTAACTGAACATAATTATATTAGTTTGATAACACTGATGGAATTGGATTGACTACTGGTGATGAGTTGTAACTTCGGACTTCACTCGTCACGAGTTTGAGTTGAGTTTAAAAAGAAATTGTAAACTTTTTATGTGAACTAGCTTTCAATCCGACTCACTTAGAACTCAATTCATTGGGAGAGTCTGTGATAAGCCAGATTGGCTCACCAATCCACCTAATTTAATTTAATAATTTATTATTTTGTGTTTCAATATTATTAGTTATTATTATATTGTAGATGGTGATAAAGAAGATGTTTTAAGAGAAAAAAATATTATAGATTTATCTAGGCTTAAATGCTTACTTCGTCCTCATGTTAAGAGAGGTGAATTTCTCTTTAGTACCCGATTTTAAAAATGAAGACATTGGGTCCCTATGTTATGAAAAGTGTATGAATAAGGTCATGTCCGTTAAGTTGACAGTAACGACGTTAAGTCCATGCTGATGTGGCCCTACTTTTTCTCTTCTCTCTTCTGTTGTCTAGCTTTTTCTCTCTCTTGTTCAATTTTTTCTTTGATGATTTGTTGAACTTGTTCTTTTTTTGTGGACCTTATTCGTAAACTTTTCATAACATAGCGACCTAATGTCTTCATTTTTAAAACCGGGTACAAAACAGAAATTCATCTCTTAACATAGGGACGAAGTAAGCATTTAAGTCATTTATCTATTTCAAGACTCTAATATTATAAATGGATAACTGATATAAAAATTATCAATATTAAAAACTTACCTATTCACTTTTGTACATGTTTTTGGATTATGTTTGGATGATATGATATTTTTTTTAATTTTGAATTATTTTTAAAATCATTTTAGTGTGACGTTTATTTATATTTAAACTAAAAAATATATAAGTTTTTTATTTTAAAAAAATTATAATTAAATGAGCCAGTGAGCCAACCCGTTCTCTTGCATTGGCTCACTAAATAACCAACCCGTGGTGAGTTAGACCGGATCGAGCCGAATTACCCGTTTTGACAGCTCTAAGATTAACACAGTTCGTAGGTGTATAGGTTGAACTCTATTCAAAAAGATAATTTTAAAATTTTAAAATAAGATTATATATATATATATATATATATATATATATATATATATATATATATATATATATATATAATCACTATCTCTCGAACTAAAATTAATTTCATTAATTTGTCCTAAAGATATAATACATATATATTCTGTTTAACTTTTTGAATTTAAAATTACTCTTTTAAAATGGGCCAAAAAGGCTTGTTGCCCTATGGATCCTATATAAGATAAGATCTAGTTAGGTCTACAAATCAAAGTTTGTTTGAAATGTAGATCAATTCGGTCAGTCATATTTTATTAATCCAAATTAGTATATCATACGATGTGAAGAGATTAGATCCAAAATTTAAATCTCTTTATGATACTTAAAGAATATTATTGATGAATAATAACATCTAAGTAACGATGGGATAATAAGCACATATGATTAAGAAAATACAACCTAAAATTATGTACGAAAGATATATTTATTATTTGTTACAGTCACAAAACTATACTAAAATGTTAAAAGTTATAAAAAACAGTTTGTCTGAATTAAACAAAATTGGAAATTAATTCAAATGAAGTCAACTAGACTATTTTTTGTTTTATCAAATTATATTACACTACAAATGTCATATGCAAAAAAATTTACACAAGAATCGATTGGGCTAAATTTGGATGTATTTTGATAGGGTTCACTTGATCAAACTTGGTCGAATTTTCATTGTGACTAACTTGGTCTAATTTTGCCAAATTTCGAACAAGTTTGATTCGTTCGAATTCATTCGGAGTAAACTCGGTTGAAATCAACTAAATTTAAGACGGGGCAACTCGGCTGAATTCGGCCAAATTCCAATCAGAGTTTACTTGGGTTAATTCTACCAAATTTTGGTCATGGTCTACTAAGCCAAATTCGGCAATGGTTGATTTAGCTAAATATCAGTCAAAGTCACTGCCACACATATCCTTTTGCATCTGTATGTCCATGGCAAGATTAATTAATTCCAAAACTTAATTTGAGTTATTTTATTCCATATCTAAACCTAGATCAAAAGAATGAATAACACTAGATACATATAATCATCTAAAAATCAATTTGTCATGGACATGCATATGAAAATATTTTATTTTTCATACATGAGTTGATCTTTTGAATTTTCAGAAAATAAAATATGAAAGTCTTCAATGAAGTCAAAATGTATTTATCTTTCTCGAATTCTCTCAAGTGTTTTTGATATGTGTTTTCGCTCAAAATACCTGTATAAGTAAACAACTTTGATATTTAGCAAGACTCTCATATTCACATACTTTAAAAAAAAACATGTAATTAATGATGATAATTAATGATGATGAGAATTTTTTAAATTACCATAAGGCCAAGGTAAAGGTGTTGAGATTTTTTATTTTTTGAAACAGATTTTTTATTTTTACTTTTTTTTATAATTTTTCTCTCTCTAAACTTTAACTTTTTCCATTCCTTTTTGTCATTTTTATTATTTTGTGGGTGAGGTAATCACTTACACACTTATTCATCACTTATTTACAAGACAATCCATTTTTTCTTCTTTCTTACTAAAGTAAGGGGAAAAATATGATTCTTTTATTTTCACATTCCGACATCGTGAAATTACACTCAATAGAATAATTTTTCAATAAAAATCATATTGTAGAAAACTTAATGATATATTTTGCTCAACGAAATTTCACTCGGCAAAATACTTGACTTATTTTAATTATTTAAGTCTCATGATTTTCTAATTTTTGTCTATAAAAGTTTTAATTTATTTTAAACATGAACAATTCTATAAATACTATATTATAAAATTTTAATCGTGGTTGACTTTATTATCCCTTAGAACTAAAAATTAATAAAATAGTAGTTATTAAATAATACTGTTTTTATCAAATTTGAAGTATGAGACTTTTAAGAGTTGGTGAGAAAACTACTGTGCACCAAAAATAAATAGAAAAAATTATTTGACAGTAAAGTTATTAAGAGTTTAAAATCTAAATAATATAAGATGAGAGAATTGAGTATGATAAATGAATATGAAATGTCTACTTTTGATAACAATTTCTTTGGCTAGGTTGGGCCAAAGTTAAAATGGAGATGACCGTTGAAAATATATGGTGCAAAAATGTGGTAGATCATCAAGGATATATGTTAGAAATGCGAAAGTTATGGTGTTTGTGAGACTAGAAGCTCACGACCCTATGGTGGTTAAATGGTGGTGGTGTGGTGTTTGAAAGTTCTAAGAGAGGTTAGACTAACTCTAAGAGGAATGTGACTAGATGGACCTCATGAGTTGCTCTAGTCTTGATCTAAGATGAGTAGTATTACCAAAAATGGGTAACATAACATTACTCTACATTAAAGATGATTACAAGAGAGGAGACACATATATATATAAGCAATGGTATTTCCTAAAAACTCTAAAAGCATGGTCTTCTACCTTTGCACTTAGTGGTAAAAAATGAGGCCTTCTAAGGAGTGGATAAGTATACACAAATCCTCTCCAATGAGAGGAGGACATGTGACTACTCATAAAGCAAAATCCTCTCCATTCCTGGAGCGTCATGTAGCCACTACTAAAGCTAAATCCTCTCCATTGTTAGCATGACACATGACACATACTTTCCATATGATTTGGATGTCTTGCTTAAGAAAAATATTCTATACTAATTAGGCTTTAATACAAGCTTTAAGCAAATCTATCTACTTGGCTGAAATACATGACTTAAAGAAACCTACAGTACTTTCACCAAAATACATGGCCTAAAAAAACCTATACTACTCTAATTTATGCTCCATGATGACTCTAAAGGCAATCCAAAAGGTAGAGTTTAGATCATCTTCATGAATGACTTCAACTCTTGTTTTAGATGTTTAACTATAGCTAGAAGGTATACGATCATATTTATAGACTTTTAGACTACAAATATATTAACTGTTATATTGATATTTTATTAAAGAGTAATTGAAATATATATATATGCATATATATATATATATATATATATATATTAAATAATAACATTATTTTTTAATATTTGAGAAATAATTATAACAATATTATTATTTTTAGATATATGAATAACATTAGGCCGAGTTAAGCTTGTACATTTACAAATGAAAAATGTATAAATAGAATTTTCTTATCATTATAGTTTAATAAGATAAAGTCACGTACGAATTTTGCATACAAAAAATATGTTTTTAGTTCTCTCTTTGTGGAAAAATTAATGTATTTATAAGCATTCAAAGAATGACCTGATTAGATATGTATTAATCATTTGATCGTAGTATGATAGCTTTTTAAATGGCTAGTAACTTTTAGGATTACACTCATCATATTACACCCAACCGGTGTGCCATAAATCAATTTTCTTTATGATGTCTTATTATTCTATCATATCCAATTTTAACCTACACAAGATTATTTTCATTATCATGCCAATCAACTTTTACTTTAAAGGAATTCACATCTTAAAATATAAATATCATAAGTCATCTTTCATTCTAATCATATATTTAAATAAAATTATTAGTCTATTAAAAAATTAGTACTATCTGTTAGGATATATATATATATATATATATAGAGAGAGAGAGAGAGAGAGAGAGAGAGAGAGATATTAAATGTTCTCTTATACCCAACATTGCGGCTCACCATTTCAAATTCAATGAAAAGAAAAGTCACTGATTCAGGAGCGAGTAATGGCTTACCAAGCTTAGTACCAGTAATGGGAACATGAATGGAAAAGAAACTAAAAAGTAAATTTTATATCTTTTAAATTTTGCTTTGGTTGTTGAAAACATATACTTTTATAAAAGTAACTAAACATATTTTGAATTCCCTTTTTTGTTTTCTTAAATAAAATACAAAGTTGCATTAGCGAAAACATTATATACATTCATCTATTGAAAATAAATTTTATTTTTAATTCATGGAAATACTCAACCTAATTCAGTGCTATAAATGTATTCACGTTAAAATTATTGTTTAATTTCGATAATTTATATAACGTATAAGATTTCCTGAAATATTATGATTCAAGTGAAATTCTGAATATCATGGAAGAACCATTTTTGTAAAAAAAAAAAGAAATTTAGCAACCTTTTACAACAACCTAATAACTCAAAAGGCAATATATGTGTAGACATTGAAAGCAAACAAAAGTAATTAAAAGCTATTAAATAGGAAATGGGAATCGAAAAACAAAAAGGAGGAGTGAAAGGAGAAAAGAAGCGTTGAAAAACGTGGTTGAATTGAATAAGGAATCAACTTAGGTGGCGTATTTGTGGACCCCGCCATTACCCAGGTGCAATGAAATGGTGCAGTGCAATGATGCAACGCAACGCAACGCGGGAACGGAAGGAAAGGAATCGATCACTCCTTTGAATCATCCTAATCATTCCTTTTCCTCACACCAATCACACGCCTTCTTATTCTCTCTTTCTCTTCACATTTTCTCTTCTCCGATTTTCCATACTTTACTTTCCACCCAATTCAAACAAGTTCGTAATTTCAATCCTGTTTTTTTTTTCTCCTTTTTCTAGTTTTTGTTTTTACCATCAGAGTATGCTGCTTTTGTTTATACGTGTGTTTGCAACTTTCAGTGTATCCGAAGGTGAAGGTAAGACACGATGACGACGGTGAACTTGGTCTCAAAGCTTTCCTGTCTCTGTATTTGCAGCCATCTTCTCCAGGTATTTCTAATTTGTTTGCGTTTAAATACAATTTTAATCTTTTTTTTATTCAGTTTGCAAATTGGGTGCCCCTGTTTAGATTCTATTATTAGAAAGCTCCCAATTTTGATCCATTGTTTAATTTGTCTACATATTTTTTTAAATTATTTTTATATTAACTTGAATGAGTCTTTAGTTTCAATTGAACTAAATAAATGAAAAAGATTATATATAAAATTAAAGATTAAAAGCGAAATAGACTAATTTCTAAAACAAGAGACCAAATATCTCTATTTTAAAAATTTGATTAAAATTGTATTTGAACTCTATTATGTGTTTTATATTGCTGGTTTTAATTTGCAACTAAACTGTTACATATAAAACGTTTATGTGATTGCATGTTTTATGTTCCTTAATGCACGAATTATACTGATTTTATATACATTACTCTTCATGCTTAAAGATTTTTGAAGCAATAGTTGAGTGAGTGATTGTGTTTTCCTTTCCTTTTCCATTTTGTTAGTTTTAGTTTATGATTGGTTTTTCACTGTAGTTTTGGCCTAAATTTGGAGTGAGAGTGGCATTATTACGCTAAACATTTTCATTCGTCTAGTTAGTCAAAATTGTGGTTGGTCATTATTATCTATCATATTCATTTTACTAAATATAGAAAGGAATCGCTATTGTCTGATTTTACAGTGACAGACAACAAAGTTGTTGCCATGCCCTCTGTTGTCAGAGTACCAGAGTGTTATGTTCCGCATGTAGCTATTCCAAGAGTTCCCCTAACTGAAGATTATGGAGACTTCAGTGTGGAATCTGATTCTTCGGTAACTACAGGATCTGAGAAGGCTGGCAGTACTGATGAAAATAAAGTAAATATTAGAGTCAGTTCAATTCCTCCACCTCGTGCTGTCATTTCTAGTCCTGGTAAATTCTCATGCTTTTCATCGGATTTTGTTAGCTAAATTTGTTTGTGTATCAGATGCCTTTCGCAATTTGAATATCTGAATTTTTTTCTGAATCTGAAATTGACAATGAGATCATAAGAACTATCATGATTTATAATATGCATACCAGTATCTCGGGTTTCTTTTCATTGGCCACTAAAGCTGAGTGAAGTACTTGTTTGTAGATATCCTATTAGAAGATATGAGAGTAATTTTTCTTCTTAATTATCCGTTAAAATTTCTTCCAAAAGGATGCAATACACATGTTGTCAAAATGGGGTTTTCAGATAAAAGCCCAAACCTACTTTTATGTACTTCAATGGGAACTGAAACTCATAACTCAACCTTGCATGCAAAGAAACCTTGGACTACTTAAAAGAATTTTTTAGAGAAACTGAATTTGTGAGTGTGATAGTGACATTTAGACCTTCAAGGAATACAGAGCAGTCTTTATGTTAATAGGAAGTTGTTTTTGCAGTATGACCTATGTAAAAGGTGTCGGTGTAATTTTGTAAATTCTGTATTAATGGGTGCAACCGGCAACAACCATCCTGCGTAACTTAGTTTGCCTAATTTGTGTTCCCTTTCACACTCTACTTAAATTTTCCCTATAATCAATAATTCTAAACAATTGTTATGATGCACCTTGTACAATCGCGATATAGTTAGGAGAAAGCTAATAGACGTATTTTAAAGTAAAAATATATGCAAATAAAACTCCCTTTTGAATCTCACTAGTAATGTTTTATCGGGGATTGCATGCTGCGCTGTAGTTATTAGGATTGCAGAAGATTTCTTCAGTTAAAAATGAAATCTTCAGAAAACAAGGGTAAAACAATGTTTTACTAGATTTTTCAATTTAGCATAGAGTGATTTTAGTTTTACATTGTTGCATTGTGCAATGGGGCCAGTGTTTTCTTGGTATTTCGTAGTCTCCAATTTCCTGTTCTAAACCTGAATAGTGCGAATTTAGGTTGGTTTTCTACCCTTCTGTTTAGGTTAGTTTTCCTGTTCCAAATCAATTGAGCACAGAGTGAGTGCTAAGTCTCAAAAAACCCATCACACAGTTCTGAACTTTCATTGGAAACTTCAGATACTTCGAAGTAACTTTTACTCCCCTCCCTGGCTGTTCGAGAAGAAAAGAAAAACCAATTATTTGTCTCTTGATGCAAGAGTAAAATTTTTAGCAAGGAATGTTGGGTAGTTATACTTGTGGAGAGCATCGTTTATTATGTATTTATGTTGAATACTGATTCTAGTTTTTTATATATGGAGATACGAGATATCTGGGTGCTGGCTAGTTCTCAGTTTCGTACGTGATTTCTTACAGAGCTAACCCTGCAATACTTTTTGTATTTAGATAATGACATAATGATTGGAAATCGAAACAAGACTAGAGATGAAAGACTTTCTACTTCAAAGAATGGTGTTGTGTTGCAAAATCGACATGCACACTGCAAAGTTAAATTGCATGATGCCACTGATATTCCTTCAGATACAAGAAAACACAGGGAGCCTGGGTCTAAAGAAGAAATTGATTCTGTAGGAAAGAGAAAGACCCATAAAGGTAGCATAAAATTCGAAAAGGTACCCTGGAGATTTTAGTTCTGGTGAAATCTATGAGCATGACTAGATACAGTTTTTTGGAGATCAAAATGTAGTTTGATATTAATCTAGGATTAGGTTTCCTGCTATAGAAAAAGAGAGAATACAGTGGTGAATGCTTTGGTGTTTCATGTAATATAGCCATTCTGCATGCTATACTTACCTCAAAGTTTTGAATGACCACTTGATGCGCCCGTGCAAGATTCTTTAAGGAAGAAGCCAATGCCTGAAGGGTCATCATATATATTGCATTTTCCCCCATCTTTAATCTTTTTTTAGATTGTTTGAGGGAGCATATAATATAGTAAGGTTTCATGGTATCTAATGTGTATAAGAAATTAGTACCTTGGAGCAAACATGAACCTTACGAATTTTGCTACGTATATTGTATGTAGATTATATGACGCTTAAGTGAATATAAATTTAATATGAACTACTCATTTAAGCTTTGTTGTCAGTACTCATTTCTCTCATTCACCCTCATATTTAACTACAATCAATTGTATAAAACCATAACGATCTAAAATAAAGCCAATTCCATACTAAATGTGTACCGGGATAACATGACATCATGCGGTCAAACGTTCCTTAAAAGTAACACATGAAAGATACATTTGTATTTCGATAGATATTTTAGAACAATCTAGTCATTAAAGCAAAATATGAGATAAATAGATAATTTGGTCAATTATTACGTAAATAAAATGTGAGATAAATAGATAATTTGGTCAATTACTTATCCCCTTCATTAATTTTTCAAAATATTACTAAACTTAATGCAATTTTTTAATTTCTTGTTTATAGATATTAAACTGGATTTAAATTTGTGACTCAAATCGGTTTTACCACGAAAAAGATTGAATTAGAAAAAAGTTAATTTTTTAAGTGAGTCAAAACTGGATCAGACTTTTTTAACCTACGATTAAATAGATTGGAGACAAGTTGATAGTAAATTAACTTGTAATTCATCAGTAATAATCTGTTTTTGCTATAGTTTTTTTTATCATAATTATTTAATATTTGTAATTATTTAATATTTCTAATTATTTAGATTGAATTTAATAAAAAAAAACTAATTATGTAGTTGACATTTAATTTTTAATTATTATTTTTATAATAATATTTAGTAAAATGGATATAAAAGAAATAAGTCGAATCAATCCATTTTTATTTTTACTTTACCTTTTATAATATAATTATTAATTGACTTTTTTTTAAAATATATAATTGTTAACTATTTTTCTTAAATTCTGTTTATCTTTTACTTTCTCTATTTTGTTTACTCATTATATTAATAGTTTCTATCACCAACTATTAGTTATTTCTTATTATTCTTATTGTTTTTTCTTATTTATTATCTTAATCAATTTAGATGATATAACATCATCATTTAATAGAATAATTTACTAAATAAAATATTATATGTTTTGATATTATATAACATATAGATAAGAAAATACGTAATTAACCGTTACAATTATCCAAAGTAATAATTATATAAATAAAAAACATATTTAAAGAATCTTCTAAACGCAGAGTATCTCAAAAGAGTTAAACTGTTATACAAAACATCCATATATCTCAACTACAGTATCTTCTACTCACACCGAATGGTGAAAATTGTCAAAGAAATTATTGCACGCACAAACAGTCAACAAAAAAACAAAGGTAAACTAATAGACAAAGAAATTAACATATCATAGTTTAATATAACAAATCATAGATCAGCATTCACAACAACTCATCAAACACATGATCATATCACAATTTGACATCTATACTCATTTATCCAGATCCGATGCTAACATAGACTTCACTGAAGGCATACACTCATGGTAGTATTTATACTCTGCATAATCATAAACAAGGGTAACTTAATCTACTTTCCCATGAGGTTAATCTTCCCCTCTTCAGACCCAAAATGGCTAAGGTAGACCTCCTCTCATTCTCTTCGCCACCCCATTCATCTCGACATGAGTTGAATGGTTGGTAGAATATCAAGATACATTTCCTCTAAAGTCTCACTTTCAAGCATTCACCACAACTTACTTGAACATAAAATCTCTCCTTGAGATTTGTCTCACAACACACATCTTTCATTCTCACAACATACTCATACCATTTCAAAAGCATCAACAATTATCAAAACATATTCACTGTAAACCAATCACACAATAACAAAATTTTCTTCACAACAACTCACTACACACACTAGACAGGGAAAACAACTTAGAAACACTCACCAACAACTCGGGAATGGTCCAAAACCCCAAAAACGACCTAAAGAACGTCTAAACCTGATGTCTAAAACCCCAAATTTGAGATCCCAAACCACATAGTTATTGTCATACAACCCAAATTCACTAGGCGCTTACCACCAAACGTTCTCCACCAGACGCTCTTCACCATATGCTTACCACTAGATGCTCACCACTAGACGCTTACCACGAGATGTTTACCACTAAAAACTCATTACAAGACACTCGTCACCAGACGCTCGTCACCAGACGCTCGTCACCATACGCTCGTCACCAGACGCTCTCCATCAGACGCTCACCACTAGACGCTTACCATTAGACGTTTACCACCAGATGCTTACTACTAGACGCTCTCCACTAGACGCTTATCACTAGACACTCACTACTAGATGCTTACCACCAAACGCTCACTATCAGATGGTTGTGATAATCAATTATCTAGGGTGATAATCGATTATCTTTTCATAAGTTTTATAACTGGAAAATTGTTGTGAAAACCTCTTTGGAATAATTGATTACCATCAGGTGACATCCAATTATCTTAGTGCATTTTTGCTGGAAAACTGCGTTTTGAAGCAGAATGGAGGAGAGACAAGCTTCAAGGTCTGCAGAACATGATGTTGAGCAAGAAATAAAGTTCTTTGCTATAGTTTGGGTTAGATTTGACTTTTTTGTAATGTTGTAGAATGGTTAAGTGTTGGAGTGTATCGAAATATGTGTTTGATCATTAAGCATGAGAGGTGAAGGACATGTGTCTTATTGTTGTACCTAGTAAATCTTAAGACTATTTACCTATGATACGGGATAACGACTCTCTTTGGCCTTGTGTACGAAAAAGGAGTGTTGCTCGAGTGTTGAACCTTCTTTGTATGGGGGAATGATGTTTTGCCTAATCTTTGTGTGATAGGGAAACGAGTACTTTAGCCGTGAAGGCGGGACGACTCAAGCGAGCCTGTATGAAGAAGCTATAGGTGGCCTGTATGGGGAAGTTACAAGTGTGTGAGGTAGACGACTAAAGTGTGACTGAGTCTTTTATTGTGGAATCCATAGTATTGTGGATGCTCATGGTGATGTTCATGATGGGGATATTCATGATGAAGATATTCATGATAGAGGTACATGTGTTGATCGTGATGACGATGATGCTTAGAGGATGCTACATAGTTAGTGATTAGGCCATAAACGTAGTGTTGTTAGCATAAGTGTTGATGAGTGGATAGACTGATGGTCTATGTGTGTTATGTTCGTGATGGAATCCAAGATCGAGGGATCGCTGCAGATTTGCATTTGACGATGAAACTTAATGATTCTTTGTGTAGTTAATTTTACATATGGGGTTGCTTGTGATGTTACGTATTGTTATTTGTTAATCATATCTTGTATTCTTATGATTGGTGTTATTGGTAGCTTACCCATACTTGTTTGTGTTTGTGGTTGATCTTATCGAAGATGACCATATAATGGATTATACATGAGTAGATGATATTGCAGATGTTCCTGAAGTATGATAGATTAACGAGATGATGGAAAATATTTGGGATTTTGTTAAAGTTCTTTGATTTAGTGATTTGAGATAATGTAATTTGGAGTTATTTTTATTTACTTGGTTATTTGAATTACTTTTTAATAATGTTAATTGGACATTGTTTTTTAAACTATTACGATTATATTTGTTTTTGCATGTTTGAATAATGAGGTTTTTGAAAAATATGTTTCCACACTAGAAGAATGTTTTGAAATATTCATATTTTGTAATAACTCGTGACACTCGAAATTTGGAGCATTAAATTTTGGTATTAGAGCCTAGTTTTCAAAAAAACTTTAGGATCTTGGGAAGTGAGCTCATCTAGCTTTTGTTATGACACTATAATGGATGCTTATATGAATAATTGTTTGGATGATTATGTTTAAATAACTGTTATTGGTGTGTATGTATGAAGATGTCTTGTATACCACGATCCCTTACCAACACCTCTAAGGACATTGCTCGTGCTCTCGAGCAGATGGTGTACGCACTACGGGGACATCATGCAGGACTTGTCCTAAGGCACAGTGCTAGTTGAATTACTATCTACGCCATAATTCATCAAAGTTCAATGGAAAGGCTACTCCTGATGAGGCATATGATTGGATCTACAACAAGGAAAAAATCTTTGGAGTGATCAAGTGTACTTGATAGCATCCTTCTTGGCTGGGTTGGGCCAAAGCTAGAAAGATGCAATGGAGATGGTCTCTTAAAAATATATGGTGCGAAAAATGGTGAAATAAGATCCAAGGGTTGTGCAAGCTATGGTGAACAAGGAAGAAGGCTCACGACCTTAGGTGAATAAATGGTGATGATATGATGTTTGGTAGCTCAAATAGAGATTAAACTTACTCAAAAGGAATTAGGGAGACATCATGAATTGTCCTAATCTTGATCTAAAAAGTTATTATGACAAAAAAAATAACAGCATAACATAATAAACCTATCTTATATTACTTCATGAAAAACAAATTAGAACCAAAAGTCTATAACCATTGTTGTTGGATATCTTATGAAAAAGTTTACATGCGAATAACAGTAGATACGCTAATGAATGAAAACACAAAAATTCTTAAGGAATATTAAAAACATTATGTAAAGAGAAAGAATGGTATACTATACAAATTCATTCTTGATGAACACATAAAAACAGAACACATTGGTTTTAGTGAGTTTACACAATGCACAGTCTCAATCATAAAAAAGTCTCAATCATAAAAAAGCGAATTACAAAAATGGACCAATACAAATTACTCTAGCACATATCAACCCAACTATACAATAAGCTCAAGTCTATATAAACTAACAGCAAGTGTAGATATAATTACATAACAATAAATAAAAAATCTTAACTAACTAAAAAATATA
This sequence comes from Vigna umbellata, assembly GCF_029865625.1. Lineage (NCBI taxonomy): Eukaryota > Viridiplantae > Streptophyta > Magnoliopsida > Fabales > Fabaceae > Vigna > Vigna umbellata. The sequence goes on along the minus strand of NC_142167.1, from coordinate 53,463,250 downwards.
TTAATAAGGCATAAATAAAAAATGAAATTAATTTCTTTCCAAGATAATGAAACTAGAGACTACTTTCCAAAGAAAAAATGAAGAAATTTGAAAATATTTAATTTCAATTCTTATCACATAACACAACTTCAATGTGAGAGTAAATTGTACAGGATTACAAAACCTATTGAGCATATCATGATCACAATAAATAGTTTATTATTCTGTTTGATAAAAACTCCTAACAACTTACGTGAGGTAGTTGAGTATGAGCAACGTGTAGCTATTTACGTACATTAGTTGTCATAAAGATTCACAAGAACGGTTTTCCTGCTTGAAAATCCCTGCAGAAATTTGTCTACCAATGACTGAACATCATTAGATGCAGTCAGAAACCTTATAAATAGCCACCACCAGTACACATATTTCGTTGAGTTTGTAATTACTTGGGACATCTATTTTGACAAACAGGTAGTTAGTTGGTTGAAGGATTTAATTAAAGATATTATTACACAATATTACGTCGACAGTAGCTTCTACATATATAAAACTTGGAGGTTCGAGAAAATCTTTTACCCATAGGAATTAAATACATGTTAAAAACATTTACAACTTATGTTTCGTGATCATTTAACTAAGTTAAACTTATTAACATTTTTTAGTCAAGGTCACCTATACTTAATTTTTGAACTGTTTTAATTTTAATCATTGACTATATATATTTTATTTTGAACTTATTTTTAATGGAAAAATAAATTATAATAAAAATATATGAAGTGAGATTGAACTAAATCCTGCAAGTTATTTATTTTTAAACTGTAAGGATCCCTATCCAGGCCATTGGCTTGAGAAGTTTAATAGGGGGATTGCAAACTAAAACCCCTTCTAGGGAAAGAATAATAATAAATACAAGGCATCCTTGCTTATAAACTAAAGTTAGTGTGTATATTAATTAATTTTTTCATATTAATTTCCTTAAAAAATATTTTCTTAACTTTATACATATATTAATTTTAATAAAAAAAAGTTTTTTATTTTTTATTTTTTTTAAGGTTTAATCATTTAGAACATCTTTATTTTTGTAGGGTTTTCTCAATTATGTCCTCGTATTGTAAAATCTCTCAGTTAGGTCCCTGAATGTGAAAAATTGGATCAATTTAGGACTTGCCGTTAGAATGAAATCAAAACGCAACTTTGCAAAACAAACGCAACACTCGTGGTATGGCCGCACCCATTAGCGCCACTCGCACAACCATCATCAACCACCGCGGGAACCCAGAACAACCATCCTCAACCACCACGGGAACCCAGAACAGCGAGAAAGGAAGAACCCAAAACGAAACATCAAGAACACAAGAAATTCCCATAACTCCAACTCAGATTCCAATTTGAAACCCCCAAAATCATAGAACAGACAAAACCCTAAATTGCAGGATCCAAAACCCCAAATTCACAATTTCAGAAACCCTAGCCCTAATGTTGCAAAAGAAGAACTACAATTTTCGTTCCAATCTACAGAAAAGAAAGCAAAAGCAACCCCCAGATCGCGAGCCCAACACACGTTCTCCCTTCGCCGCGAAGACGCTGGAGGGCAAGATCCTCGCGTCGCGAAACGTCATGCTTGAGCCCCTTGAAACTCGTCTCTCCTTCCCTGTGAGAAAACCCCAAACAGAACCCAGGACGGGGAAAGGAGAAAGAAAGGAACGAACAACGCGCCATCACGATCTACCCGAAGAATACGAAGACGCTGTCGAGTCGCGTTCTCTCCACGCTGTCATCGTCACCGCCATTTGTCCCAGCATGAAACGGAAAAGCCCTCTTCTCCTTACAAGACGAACTAGAGTAGAGGAGAGAAAGGAAAACATTGCCTCCCTCTGTAAGACGAACAGAACGCAATAACGTTGCGTTTTGATTTTCATTGAAGTTTTTTAAATATGTAAATAAAAGAAAGTCAGCTCAGCGACCAATGTGTGGCACATCAATAAAACTTGGTAATGTCACTCTGCCACACATAACATTTTTTAACGCCGTCCACCCAAATTAACAACAAGCCCTAAATTGATCCAATTTTTCACATTCAGGGACCTAATTGAGAGATTTTACAATACGAGGACCTAATTGAGAAAACCCTACATAAATAAATAAATAAGGATGTTCTAAATGATTAAACCTTTTTTTTAAATGTGTATCAAGTTTATACATGTTTAGATTATAGTAAGAGAACTTAATACTTTTATTTACAAAAGCACGTTTCAACATTAAGCCATTGACTCTCTATCATTTTTTAATGTTCCAACCATTGAATTGTGAAAAATAATTTATAAACGGGCCACACACTTTTTTGTATTTGTTTTCGTTCAAGCGTTAAGCAAAAGTTTTCAAGTATTAGAAAATCGATTTCCCTTATATTTTGTTAATTCCTGAATTTTTTATAATAGAATATTTTTCCAACAATACTGTTGACTCTGTTGACGGTTACGCACATGCCACTGGAATTTCCTGGATTTAAAAATCTAGGTGCTCCCAACAGAAACAAAACAAAGAGTTTTGTTTCGATTGATGCCCAACGCCACTACACAGAATGATATATGCCTGCAAAAATACTCATTCATTCACCATAATTCATCAAAATATCCAACTCATTCTTATTTCACATAAGCATTAGAATTTCAAAAGATATTCATTCATCAACCAACATAACCAATTTCTTTTATCATCATAATTTAATATCACGTATGTATTTGCACGCCCTCATCATCAGTATCTTTTCAATTACCAGGATTTCACACACAAAAATAAGAAGAACAAATCATTTGCATTGAAAGAACATAAAACTACTAAGAAATAATTAAATTCAACTAATTAAGAGATCATAAATATCAAGAATTAAACAAATAAAAATATTAAGTTTTCCTTACCTTGAAATAGTTTTTCCTAAAGTTAAAATTCAACAACTCAAAGTTAAGAAGTGAACTTTAAACCTAGCTCAATTTCACAAAACCAACTTGTAAGGTGAGGTTTGCACCTACTTATATATTATAAATTGGTCTTATCTCTAGTCGATGTAAACTTCCAACACTTAATAGAATGAGCTACTTCCAACAAGGGACCTATACAAAGTATCCAAAAAAAACAAAAATTCAGTATATTGTAGATTAAGCAGAGAGGGTCTGTTCTCTCAATTTTCCTTATTAAGATTGATGACTAAAATAAACCGAAAATTAGAAAAAAATGGTCCTATAGAGTAAGTAGAAACTTATCCTCTTTTGAAATCTGATTGGTCCAAATACTATGGTGTAGTTAGATTTTGAAAAGGATGAGAAGTGAGGAAGAAATTGACACTAGTGCAAAAAGATGATTTAACAATCGCCTAATAGGCTTTAGTTTCAAGAAAAATGAAGTTTTTCAAAATGAGGTGACAATTTTTGAAATTATTTGTATAATTATATGCTTCAGTTCTAAAATAATTGAAGCATATATTAACATAGGCTTTGGTTCTAAATAATCTAGAATTGAAGCCTATCATGTGATTGTCTTTTGGAAAATATTTGCACAAATATAGGTTTTAGTCTTTTAAAATCGAATCCTATAGTAATGCAAATTTGTTTATAAATATCACTATATACGTTTTGAAAGGCTACACTCATGCAGTCAAAAATAAGCTTCAATTTCACGAAAGGTTCTGCTGCACAACATTGTTGTATTATTCTCTTTCGTCGCTGCAATTTCACGTTTTTCTCCATTATAGTTTCGTTGAGGTTCATTTTTGTCTTCATTATTGTTTATCTTCCTTCTCGTTTCACGTTTATCTCTTTCTTTCATTCTTGTTTTCCTCTTCCTTCTCTTATTGTTTTTCTTCGTGCTTTGGTGCCACCATTGCATTTTAGTAGTCATTGTCACATTTTTGCGTTGGAATGACGCAACATTGCAGGCTTGTCTTGGTCTTGATCTGTTGAGTTTGGAATGCCACATCATTGTTGTTGTCTTAGTTGTTGGTTCGTGTTTGAGCGGTTTGTCTTGATCTTTCTCATTCTTACTTTTGTTCTTGCTCTTACACTTGCTCTTGTTCTTGGTCACGTTTGATAGAAACCTATTACTTTTATGTTATTTTTTTTTTTTTAATTATTTTATACTTTGCTTGTCTTTCCAACCAAATCCTATTTTTAAATAGGCTTATGTTGAAAACCAAAGTCTAAACTCCAGTTTTTTAACCTCGTCTAGATATGCTTTGATTATAAAATTGAAATATAATGACAAAAAGAAACCGATGTCAAAGCCCTTCATTGCACTAATGTGAGAGAAGAAAGGGTGAGAGAATTTTTATTGAGAGAAAGATGAAGAAAGAAAAACGCTTAAATGCTTACTTCGTTCACATGTTAAGAGATGAATTTCTATTTAGTACCCGGTTTTAAAAATGAAGACATTGGGTCCACAAAGAAAGAACAAGTTCAACAAATCATCAAAGAAAAAGCTGAACAAGAGAGAAAAACAGCTAGACAGCAGAAGAAAGAAGAGAAAAAGTAGGCCACATCAGCATGGACTTAACGTCGTTGCTATCAACTTAACGGACATGACCTTATTCATACACTTTTCAAAACATAGGGACCCAATGTCTTCATTTTTAAAACCGGATACTAAACAGAAATTCACCTCTTAACATGAGGATGAAGTAAGTATTTAACCCAAAGAAAAATAAGTAGTGTGTGGATGTGTAGACGTAACATTACATAAAAAATGACATTGAATATCATTTGATTGTTATTTCAAATTATGCGTAGAAGTTTATCTAGGAATAATTATGTTTCAAACAATACTCAAGATTCTTAATTTGGAATAGTTGAATGTCCAAATAATACTCACGTTATTTAATCAAGTAGCTGGATTTCAAAACATACTTGTATCTTGACAATGTTAGTTTAGTTAGAGAAACTTACATCAAATGTAAATCTTTCTTTTCCTTAAGTTTGGTTACATTACATGTTACTAAATTTAAACTAATAAAAGGAGAGTTTTTATAAGCTAAATTTTTTAGAAGTCTTTTATCGATCATTTATCATGTTAAAAATTGTGTATACTGCATATCATCGTACAAAATACTCTTAAAAACTGTCACAAAAATTTAATATACAATTCAACTTTTTGTTCATTTTACTTGTTTTCACAGTATTCAAGTTTAAATCAGTAATTGTCATAACATAACAAGTGTATCAATGTACTTGTGAAAAAAAAAAAGTTAAACGAGTATTAAATATAAGACTATTATATATTTATATATTATATATTTTTTAATCTCTAACTAAAGACTAAATAATGAAAAATATTTAATTACACTAATACTCATTAATTGTTACTAGTAACTAACGTACAGAGTTTCCCATCATCTATTCAAATTTATGGATAGATGGATATCTGTATATAGTTCTAAATATAATGTTTTTAAAGAATAATCTGAAAGTATTTTCTCATAATAAATGTTCCAATGATTTGATGATAATCATTACAAAAGAAGTGAAGCATGTATATGTAAGAGAAAAAATAATCATTCATCTATAACAAAATAGACACGTACACGTATAATAATAAACTATGTCAGAAAAAAAAAATGCAAAAGATGCAAAAGTTAAAAAAAAAACATAACAAATTATAATAAACATGATTAATTATATAGTAATATATTTTGCTACACCATTAAACTATCAAAAACCCGATTTAAATTTCTTACACATTAAAAATTAGATTTTTTTTTCTTGAAAAAATAGTAGACATTATCTCAGACTATTAAAGCAACTACCCTTGTACGAAAAAGCGTAACTAGTGTACTATGTATAGGTTTTAAATTATTATAATTTATTATTAAATAAAATAATATGATATCTAACGGAGAGAGGTTGCTGTCGGCTCAAAAGACGGATCTTACTGTGTCTATCTTTTGAGGAGTCCCGACACTCTTCTCTCATCACTTTTTCTTCTCTCCTTTTTACACTCTTTTGTTTTTTCATACATTAAATTTTGATTGGCCAGTAGTACTGTTTGGTTGGTACCAAACGAAACGAGTGAGTAGGACGAATACAGAGTGTGAAATGGTGTACAGCTAGCACAACTGCCAAACAAGTCCCTTATCGGGATACAACGTCTTTGGCTGCCTGTGGTTGGTTGAGGATATATTTTCATTTATAAAAACACCCATGCTTTGTCCCTACTCTTTCTCATTCTACCACCTCACATTTTTTAAAATTGTTTAAAAGTAATTAAGGTTAAATAGTAGATTAGGTTACCACTGACTTGTTTTTATTGTTAAAAAATTAATACAAATATCTTAATTGTTAGTTTTATTTGAAATATGTTAGTAGTTAAGCTAATTAAACATATAATTGGTCTTTAATTATTATGTGTGCTTATTAATTGAAAAATAATATTTGTATGTAAATCATTTTGCAGGGAGCTTTTTATCTTTTAGATTTTGTTTGGTAAATTTAAATCATAAGTGTTTCTTTGAATGTCAATATATTTTTTCTTCTTAGTAATATATATATATATATATATATATATATATATATATATATATAATACATTTGACAATTAATATATCTCAATCATTTACTATTTCAATCATAACGGAATTTAAATAAAATTGATAAAATTAAAAAATTTATGTTAGAATGATTTTTTTTTTCTTGTAACTAAAAAGGAAAAAGAGTCAATATTACTATATTAAATCCATTAGTTAACCATTAATTAACAAGGTTTAAAAAAGTATGACAAATGATAATAAAAAATTAATTTAAAAACATTGGAGTAGAATTGTTTTAATGAAAGATGTCAATAATGGTATCTTTACAATATAATTTTCAATATATTTTTAATTTCTATTTTAAATTTCTTAATTAATTCTTTAAAATATTGATTAGGATGATATCTTGTATAAGTAAATGCTTAAGTAATTGATATTGATAACAATAATAAGTTTTTTGTAAGTTTTCATTGTTCTCCTTCAATATATTTTTTCGTTCGTTTCAGTTCATTTTTGTTCTCTATTAAAAGGATTGTGCTTTCTTATAAACTACCAACAGTCAATTTTTTGTCTAATGATCATTTTTCAAGAGAAGCTATATATAGAAGAAAACTTGAAGAGAAATAGAAGAAAACTTGAAGAGAAGATGTTGTTGATGCTAGTGCAAGAAAGATAACACAAGAAGAATAGCAACGAAAAAAGAGAATAGAAAGAATATCTTGTTCATATAGCATCTAAAACTCAATATCTTATGGGGAAAAAATCTTAGCAAACACAGAATACTTATATTGTCTATATCTTCTCCTTGAGAGTTATCATCTGTATTCGTGATCTTAACATTGCTTGTGTGTTGTAAATTCGGAAGAGAATTAAAACACTTGTCTAGACGTGTTGTCTAGGGTTACATCCAAAAGTGGCTAAATTCAGTCTAGTCGTGTTGACTAGGGAACCAGGAGTGGTAGTAATACTTGTAAATCATGAGTGGTGAGAATACTATATGAGATCCTGAAGAGGCAAAACTCGTGTAATATAAAAATATTAGTGGAATTTCTTAAGAGTTATTAAGGGAGAACTAGACATAGCTAAGTTTAAATGAACTCCTATAAAAAATTTTGGCTTATTGTTTTCCTATTCAAAATGTTTTTCATTTATTCATCTTATAAAACCCAACATCTAGGCATCCTATAATTGTTATACATTCTTTTTACAAACTATTAGACACTGCTTTAAAAAAAGAATTTCAAAAATACTATTCTTCCCCTCTAGTATTTTTTTTCTCTAAGTTTTCAATAATAATAATAACAACAAAAGCACACGTGTGAGATTATTAGATTTTTTAATTTTTAGAGTGTTTAATTTATATATCACCATTCTATTATAAAAAAGTCATATAGCCATAAAAGCACTAATAAAAAATAGGATTTTTAAATCGCCTATTACGCCTCGGTTTTTAAAAACCCGAGACGTATAAAAAAGCGGTGGCAGAAATGTAATTTTAGAGACACTATATGCTTCGGTTCTTCTAAACCCGTTGTCCAAAAGAGTATACTGCCTCGGTTGATTAAAAGATCGAGGCAGAAAACTGTGGTGACCACTTAAAAAAAATAATATTTTAAACTGTAAATCAGACATTTGCTTTTTCGAAGAGAGATACTGCACCGGTTGCAGATTAAACAAAGTCGTATCACATTTATGCTTCGGTTTTATTGTAACCGATGCCTATATTAGGGTTTATGCCTCGTTTTTTCTTATAACCGATGGCTATAGTTGGGTTCGAGGGTTAAAGATCAAAACTTTATTCACTTTCACTGTTCTTCTTCCCAAGTCTCTGCGCAAAACCTCTCTACCTCGCCGTTCACCATTGCTCTTTGCTTCGCCGCCACGCCACTGCACCACCGCCCCCGTCGTCTCAGTTCCCACTACTAGGTGCCCCACTACCGTTGCTGGCTCAACCTCTGGACGTCGTTGTTTCAACTGTTCTTCATCGTCACCACTGGTCCTTGACTCCCCGCCGTCGCCACTTCCAAGTGCATCACTGCCGCCGTCATCTTCGTCACTGGTGTTGTTGATGTTCATCCGCCATTGGTGTTGTTGTTGTTGTTGGTCCGGTATGTTCTTCTCATCAACCACCGCCAACCTCTCCTCCCTTCTCCCTCCTCCACTCCTCCTCCATCGCCCCCCTCCTTTATTTTCTGATTGATGCATGTGGTGGGGTTTGGCTGGACTTGATCTGAATCGATAAAAGTTTGAAGCTTTGGAGAGGGGAAGTATTTTTGGTGTTAGCTTTCGATTTTTTTGTTTGATCTTGAAGTTTTGTTTTTTGCTACAACTCTTGGTTGGTCTTGGGGGATTCACCTCTGTAAGGTACCGAGTGAGGCTCTACTGAAGAATTGAAGTGGTTTGGAGCTAGATTGTGAAAAGAAGGTTCTTTTTTTCTTGGGGCTGTTTGTCGGCGATGAAGGGATTGAAGGGGGATTTTGTCCTTTGGTGAAATGAAAAAGCATCTCGGTTGTTCGATGAACACACGGTAAGGCTCCCTGTTTTCGGATTTTCGATGAACAACATCTGGGTTGTTCGCTGATGTATTGAACTGGAAGAGCTTTCTGGTTGTTGTCACCACCTCAGACATCCCCTTACTCAAAAGGATCCTCAACGACAGCCTCACATCGCCCTCTCCAATCTCTACCACCACCTCACCTCCGACGACATCGTCTGGGACAAGTTCATTAGCTTTCGTGGCCACAACTTGAGGCCTTACGTGGTCGGCGACTGGTGCTTTTCTTTGCTGCCCTTTCTCCTCATCCCGTTCTCTCCCAGCGGGATGGGCACCCTGCGCAGAACCTGTTCGATGGAAGGCTCGTGAAGGGAAGGTCCATGGTGGAAGAACTGATACTGCCTCGGTTTTAAGAGAACCGAGTCGAATCCTAGATACTGCTTCGGTTAAAGAGAACCGAGGCGAATCCTATTGACCTTTTACCTCGCCTACATATGTCTCGGTTCCCAAACCGATGTCTATTCCTTTAACTATACTAGTGAAGAAAACAACAATAATATTTACTAATATACAAACTTATATGAAATAAGTATATATTTTACTAATAGAATGATGGTAAATTAAATACAAAAAAATAAGTATATATTTTTTGTGAGGAAGTTTTCATTTTAAAACTAAGAAATTTATTATAATTTTGTTCTTACAAAACGTCTAAAAGGTTGAAAAAAAATATTATGACTATTAGTATAGTTTCGTTATCACATGTAATATGATTTATTTAAATATCAACTATAAACATAGAAATTTATACAAATTTATACAAATATATACAAGAATAAACTATATACAACAATATTTATATAATATACATATTAATTGTATCACACTATCAACATAGGACACACATGACAAATTATAATTGAATCACTTTCAATCAATATGCAGAAAATATCAATCACATTTCAATGAAATAGAGCAATTTCTCATCATTATCGCCTTTGAAAGACTTGTATTAAGTATGTTCTACCATATATTAACATATGACCCATCGAAAATACTATTAGTAAAAAGAAAACAACGTTAGTTTCTTGTTAAGGTGGGTACATGTGCTTATTTATTTCCCTATATCATTAGTGATAGAGAAATGAATTTCATGTTTAATACTACAACCTTTAGAACCCATTATCTCAGGTATTCTCACTACATGCACCCATAAAGTGTCACACTCATTGATTGCCTCTTTTTTAAGCTAGGTAACTTCAAGAAAGAATATGAGTTTAAGGGTGCAAGTTGGTGCATAGAAGCTATTGAAAGGTGGCTAATATGGGTCAGTTTTTGTGAGCTTTAGATGGTGGAATGGTGGTGTTTGAGTGTTATCTAGAGAGGTTAGGCTAACTCAAAAGGAAATGTGACTAGAGAAATCCTAGAAGGGGTGTTCTAGCCTTTGGTGGTCTAAAAGAGTAGTATTACACAATTTTGGCACCATAACAATACTCAATTCATAGTTAATTTTTACATGGAAGAGACACCTCTATTTATAAGAAAAGTAACCCTAGAGGTGTCTCCAAAATGGAGAAGCAAAACCCTAACTCTCTAACTTGAAGACCTACACAAAATATCCTCTCTATTAATAACACGCGACCACTATTAAGGTGAAATCCTCTTCATTAGGAGAAAAACACATGGCCACTACGAAGATAAAATTCTCTCCATTAGGAGAAGGACACATGACCCTTACTCTCTTAAAGGTAAGATGACTTGGATGCCCGTTCTTCTTTGCTCCTCAAGGTGGTTTTAGGCACAAGTTGACTATAAAGTCAACTACAAAATGTTTCCTCCATTAGATCATCTTCCAAGCCCAAAATGTTATACTACAAGGTCCAAAATACAATCCAAATGAAACAAAACCTCATTGATGGCCCAAGATGAAAAGAGTTTGGGCCCACCTTCCATATATGAAGCCAACTCTTCTTTAGTGTGTTTGGTCATGGTTATGAGTTATTTGTAAGACCTAGGAAAATTAGAAATATTTATAAATGATATTCATATGAATTTACCATAATTTAAATGTGTTAGGTGAATGCATGTAATATGGTATAAATGATTGTTAATTTTTATGATGTTGGAGAGCTACCAAAGGAGTTAAAAATGGGTTATATATTAGTTTATGCATCACTTATTAGTTTGAAGAAGGCTAGCTTGGTGGTCCAAGCACTGGTCCACACGTGAGGGACTAACTTTGAATCTTGGTTGTTGCACTTGGGGGAATTTAATTCCTTTTGAGTGTTGAGTAGTTCTAGGGAAAGGTTGTCGAGCTCCTTCCAGCGTGCACTCAAAACTAAGCTTTGGAGAGGCTGAGTTGTTGTAGGGTTGTGCTTGACCCATTTGTCCAGGAGGCTAGATTAATGATTTGTTTTTCAAAAATAGGTCCAAAATAATGAGTTGGATAATATTTTTGCTTTATTTCGGTCATGGGCAAGAGGTGTGGTAGTTTACCACTAGTTTATGGGTTATAAATACTAGTTTAATGAGAGTTATCTTCATAATTAAAATCTTGCCACCTTGAGGGACTTTTCAGAAAAAGAGATAAGACTTCCAAGTTTGTCACGCAAGGTCTAGAAGTTGAAAGGATTAAGGTTGAATACGGATAAAGGTTTGCTTGGAATAGAGGTAAAGGGAGTTAGCCTTCAATGTCTATGTTTGAGAAATTATGTGGAAGTGCATGGCCCTTTTGTTTGGTGTATGTGTTGTGAAGGTGATGGTATGTATCATGTGAGTCATGTTAATTATTTTAACCAAATGTCATTGTGTTGCATGTGTTTTGTTGAGTTATGTTCATCTTTGTATTCGTAAATTATTATGAAAGGTTTTAGGATTTTTACGTGTTGCATGAACATGAGACATGATTTTATGTGGTATGAGGTTGTCGGATCCTGCATATATAATACAATGTTGATATATGTTTGTGTGTGTATGGGGTTGTTCGGTCTTGCATGTGTAATACAATGTTGATATGTGTATGTTTAGTCATATTTTTTTTAAATTAGAGAAACATTGTTCCTTTCTAAATTGAGACCAAATTTATTTTTTATATGAATGTTATACTAATATAATATTTTGATTTGGTGGTCAAAATTATCTATTTTAGAGGTTTTTTTGTAATTTTCTAATATTCCACTCTAAGATTATTGTATATTTATTGAATTTATTTATATTTAATGTTTATTTCATAAATATATAATACTATTTGAAAATATTAATAAATATAAAATATTTTTTTATTTTCATGGTATATGTAAATTACAAATTTTACTGCTATATATATTAATATAGTATTTTGACTTAAAGTTGAAAACTTATCATTGACATTTGTTTTAATTTTTCCAATCTTATATTATTTTATATTGAAAGTATTTTCAATGTCACGTAGTTGTGAAAGTGTTTTAATCAATTTTATAGATTAATTAATATTTATAATAATGAAGTAACTTTTGTAATTTATATAATTTTATTGGTAAGTAAATTAAATTCAACTATATTTTTTGAGGAGCACAACATTTCTTCATTTCATTTAAAAGAAATAAGACTAAATTAAATCAAAAAATAAATATAAAGATTGAAATTGAATACAAGACAATAATATTTTTTTGTTGAAATGACATGTGACGTTGACATTGACACGTGATACTATCACTATCACTACCATTGCCACGTGTCACTAACAGTGTCACATGACATAACACATACCTGACATGTGGAAAAAAAAATCCTTTTACAAAATACTTAAAGAAAAAAAAAATAAAAATGAAACTCTTTATCATGAATGATCTATTGACTTCAATCAATAACTTGATTAACTAGATTTGATGTTTGCCTTGTTACCTCCTCAAATATGTAATTTGACTATACAAACATATTTTAATTATTCCCTAAATTTAAAAATAAAATAAAGTTTAATAAAATATAATTTTTATAAAATAAAAGAATAAACATTTATAACCTATTTTAGGGAAGCATATGTCCTGTCTCATCTCATTTTAGGCCTAATAGGCTACAAGTTATGTTATGTGAGTCGAACTTATGCACGTTGAACTCGTACCGGTCAACGGACTCAAAATTCCAATATGTCTCATGTTTTCTCATTGTGGGTCTATGAGCCTATCCGCTTGGCCAGCCTTGCATTATCATCCCTAACCTATTTATACACTTCTATTATTTTATTCAATAAAATTTCTTACACCAAAAATAAAAAAAATGTTTTCTTCCACTTGTTTTAAAATTATAAGATAATATTGTAACATTTTTTTCTAGATATATCTTTATTTATAGTTATTAAAGCATTCAATTTTGCACAAAAGTTACGTTATTACAAATTTGAGAAGAAATTGTTGGTTTTTTAAGCTATTTTATAATTAAGAGTTTTAATTTTTTTTATTTACTTTATTAAATAGTGTTATTTATATTTTGTATAAATAAATAATTAAAAATTATTAATAATGAAACTTAATTTAATACATCGATAATATAATTTTAAAGTTCAACTAATTTATTTATAGGTGTACAATAAATTAAAACTAGTTCCATAACGGAAAAAGTATCCCATTAGTAATACACTTTTCATTCAAGAATAAATAGTCTAAAGAGAAAATAAATAAATAAAATGTGTCATTTTTTTATTTAGATATCTCATTTATAAGTTTTAAGTTTATAATAAATTTGAGAATTCTCAATTAGATTCCTATTATTTTTTTTATTGATTAGTTAAATTTTTCTATTTTTTAATTAGTCATATTTAATTTTTCCTTAAATTGAGTGAGATGTCTATTATCATATTTTGTTATCTTGTTTATTTGTTTTTATATATTAAAGAAATATGAAATTTAGTTATTAATAAATTGTTGTTAATGTAAAACAACAAGTGGTTTTTATTATTTTTCATTAAAAACACATTAGATAACAAGATAGTCATGTTTTATAAGAATCTAGTAAATTATTTAAGAGCATCAATGATATATACGAGAAGAAGTAGAGTAATTTATTATTTAAGTATAAAACTTACAAATTCAAAAAGTTAATTATTCAAAATTTATTTGAAACTAATTATCATCTCTCTACATTATTTTCTCTTTATATATTTCTCTCTCTCTAAATGTTTAAAGTATTTGACTATATTTTCGCATATTATATTAGAGTCCACTTTTCTTAGAGAGTTCAAATGTGTGTGTGTTCTCATCCTCTTTTATCTAACATATTCTCAATGAAAATAATAAAAAGTTATTTGTTATTGTCTACATTAACGATAATATATCTTTATATTAATCACAAAACTTTACCTTTCTAATCAAAGAAGGCAAATAAGCTTAAATCCATATTACCTAGTTAACACAAAAATTTATATAAAACATGCAACGGTTAAGAATTAATTATAAAAGTTGTAAATATTATTATATAAAAAATAATAAAGACTTGAAATTTAAAGTTTTTGGCATATGTACTAAGAATTGAAATTTATATCTTGAATTTCATAAAACATATTTTCTCATTTTATGTGAATATAGATTTAGTCATATAAAAAAGTTCAAAAATATATTCTTACCTTCCAAAAATTACTATTTTGTCTAATACATTCTCAAATAAAATTATTCTCTTTTATTCTTTGATCAAAATAGTTTCGAGGTGAATTATAATGCTTTTAATATTCAAATTTCTTCTGATCTAATATTAGTAAAGAAATCTTGAGAAAATATGTAAAACACTATGTGATTCTCAAGTCAATAAAAATTTTAGAATATGTATTAGAATAATAGTAAATGAGAGATTTGAGTACGAGAGTTGAGTTTCATAGTTGAGTATTAAATGAGTACTCTTTCTCATATGATGTTATATTTATATGCTTCCTAGGCCATGAGTAAGCAAATAAATTAAACAAATTTTTTTATTCAAAGATAATCAAGAGTTATATATTAAAAATATTATATAATCAATTATTATATCATAATCATAAAATATCATCTGTAAATATCTTGGAGATATTTCACAATATATTGGGATTATGCATATAGGCTCAAGGTTTGGAAGCTAGAAATAAGGAGCAAGTGGATGTGTTTTGAGTAAACACCAAACATTGTCTCAATTAAAACTTTGTTTGACATAAAACTCATCTTAGGTGAAAAAAAAAAATTAAACTAAGGAAAATGAGTACATACTCTTTTAAGATAACCAACTACCAAATATGTAACTCGTGGATGTGTAGTCATTTGAGCTTAGTAATGATGTATTATGGGTAAATACTTTTTAATTATTTCTTGGACAATTTTTCATCGAGATTATGTGACGCTTTTAGACATTCTTATGTAGTTCTCGAAAATATTTCAATCCTTAGCGTATTTTGAAGCTTTAATACTCAAATATCTTTCCATCCTTGAATATATTTAAATCTTTAACACTTTTAGATGCTTTGGTATTCAAATGTCTTTTAATCCTTAGTAATTTTAGACACATTGCTATTAAGATATCTTTCAATTCTTAATGCTTTTAGACACTTTGGTATTCATAGATATTTCAATCCTTAGGATTTTTAGACACTTTTGATATTTCAATCATTGAATATCTTTCAATTCTTAACGTTTTTAGACGCTTTAGTATTTGTATTTTTTTAATCTTTGAATATCTTTCAATCTTTAATGCTTTCATAAACTTTCGTATTCATACATAATTTAATCCTTAGAGCTTTTAGTCGCTTTGGTATTAAGATATATTTTAATTTCTTTCACTTTCAAACATTTTGATACTTGTATCTTTTCGTCATGTTAGACATTTTGATATTTAGATATATTTGAATTTAAACATTTGTAATCTTTATGTATGTTTATAGGATATGGGATATGTTTCAATTCAAGGTTATGTGATGTTTGTAATTGGATAAAATTTTATGCTCTAATACTTAAACATTAATTGAGTGACCTCAAAGTGTTAAGGAAGAAAAAAAAATTAACTAAAATTTATAATTTAATTTATTGATTTACAAGAAAAAAAAATGAAGAATAAACGTTACTTTAACTGGCCTCTATTCCAAATAAAAAAAACTCTTATTTGACTGGAACACTCAGAATATGCCTCGTCTTGTAGTTAACGGAACTTAGGAAAGAAGAGAAAAACTAAAATATTAAAAATTAAATATTATATAAAGAGATTATACTCATTAAACCATAACGTTTTAAAAAAACCTCATCTTATTTATTTTTCTCTTCAAGATGCAAGAAAAGAATTGTCAATATGCCTAAATAAATGTTTCTCAAAATATGTTTTTCAAATGATACAAAACTAACTTCCAGTAGTATTTTTTTTTTATAATTTTCAATTGAGAAATTCATATAAAAAAGGTAAAAATAAATAAACTCCAATTTAGCTTCATTGATAATGAAAAGAAATTGATGAGTAGAAAAAAAATAAAAATAAAAGTTCTATTGAAGAATTTAGAAAATCTTCCACTTTAAAAAAAAAATACTCATATTTTAAAATAAGGAAATGTGTTGATATAAAGAAACACTAGAACCAGATTAGGTGTGGTCAAACATTTCACTCATGCGGACTATTAATGAATTAGGTTTAATAGCCAATTTAGTCCCCACTTTGGTTGAAAAATCTCAATTTAGTCCCTCGTTATAAAAGTGTTTTGAATTAGTCCTAACTTTTAAAATAGTGGGTCAGATTGGTCCTTTCTGTTAAATATAAGTTAACAAAATTAATGGATGATGATGTGACACAACTTAAAGCTAACGAGGGATCAATCTAACACATCAGCTTTAAGCTGTGTCACATCATCATCCATTAATTTCGTTAACTTATATTTAACGAAAG
This sequence comes from Vigna umbellata, assembly GCF_029865625.1. Taxonomy (NCBI): domain Eukaryota; kingdom Viridiplantae; phylum Streptophyta; class Magnoliopsida; order Fabales; family Fabaceae; genus Vigna; species Vigna umbellata. Next base: position 53,446,406 of record NC_142167.1, on the reverse strand, counting down.
GGACCAATCTGACCCACTATTTTAAAAGTTAGGACTAATGTAAAACACTTTTATAACGAGGGACTAAATTGAGATTTTTCAACCAAAGTGAGGACTAAATTGGCTATTAAACCAATGAATTATAAGCTTTCACACTTTTAAATAATAAAAAAATTATAAGCATTGGATATTGGATGAAGAGTATAGCATCGATATTAACCGAATGTTTAATGTGATTCAATGATACTTTTTACGAGAAAATTTACTTGAATGATTTACAAGATTGCTGTGTACTTTTTACACGTGATCAGTCATAATTTGTAAAACATAGTGAAGAAAAAAAAATGTAAAACGAGGCAAAAAGAGAAGAACTTTGTAATACTTATTTGTCAAACTTTTGATTTACTATTATATCTAATATTTGATTTTTTTAAAATAATTATATTTATTAGATTTTTCTTTTTATTTGAGAAATAATTTATTTTTATTTTTCAACTAATTACTTTTAACAAAAACGTATATAAAAGAATACATCTAAAAGCAGTTTTGACATTTCTCCGAACAAAGAGCATTTCAACCCTCACCGGTCAATCAAATCAATCATACACTAAATTTTTAATCAAATTTGACTTTTTATTCATTTTCTCTCATCTACTTCTTCATTTCAACCAAAGACAATGAGGCGTTTGCACTAAAAGTAGAGTTGCTATGGTATCCAAATCTGGTACAACATAGAAAGGTTGATTACAAAAACCTTAAAATTTGTGAGGATACCATAGAATTTGTGTTTGATGGGCGGAGATAATAAATTTGTGAACAACGGAAATGTCTTCTACACACTCAAAGAACTCATGATTACAGTCTATGGAGAACCCCCTTGGACGGCTCTAATAGCACAAGAAAACCCAAGGCAATTCTCCCTTTGCCTCTCATACATCTTCTATCTCTCTAAAGAAACAAATAAATTAAAACTCAACTGACAAAACACTACCCGGGACCAGATTTAATCCTCAGATCTCACAAAACTACAACAATTGTAACCAAATACCACAAAACTTGAAATGTAATACTACTACTCTATCGGACATAGCTCGTTCCTCTATAGCTGCAAAACTTATACGCAAGGTATATTGAGGGGTTCTTCAATCCAACCAGCAAACTCATCAGCACCAATGTCATCAAAATCGTAATCAGGAAGCTCACTAGGCTGACCGTCATCAAAGCCATATATCTGAATGTCTTCCAAGGCAGCAAGATCATCATCAAACCCAAGCTCTTCATCAAATCCATGCTCCAGACTGTCTAATGCAAACCAATCAAATTCAAACTGAGATGGAGCACCAACATTGGCAGCATTGGAAGCAACAGCAGATGGGTGTGGCACACTCAGCATACTCAAATCAGGAATATCTAGCTCAGCAAATTCAGCTTCAAAACTTTCAGCTTTTAAACCTTCAGTCTCAATCTCAGCAGCTTCAGTCTCCAAACCTTTAGTCTCAACAACTTCATTGCCTGAAACCTTACCACTCACAGTCAAATTGGAAGCAGAGGTATCCAACTCAAGCACGGAATATGGAGATGTGTGTGACAGGATACTACTCTCTGAGTAGTCGATAGTAGCAGACTTGGAGTCTGTTGCAGATTCTGCAGCAGAAGAAACACAGTAGTTGGAGTTCTTCTTTTCTGAGGCTCCCACAGTTACAACAGATGCAACAACGTGGTTATTGTTGTTGTTGGTGCCAGTGTTGTTGTTGTTGTTGCTCCTCCCATCGGACAAAGCCTTGGCCATGGCTTCAAATTCAAGCCTTTTGGTCTCATAGGCCTGAGAAGCCTCTTCTGCAGTGTTGTAAGTGCCCAACCAGACACGCGCACCCTTGAAAGGATCGCGAATTTCTGCAGCCCATTTGCCCCATTTCCTCATCCGAACACCTTTGTATTTGCCACAAGTTTGTCTCTTCACAGAGGGATTTTTGGCCAAAACCCTCTTCTTGTTCAGTTCCTCATTGTTGGAACTCTCGGTGCTAGTTTCAGCTGCAACGAGAGAGTTAACTGGAACTGGTGGAAGAGCAATCTCAACCATAGTTCTCTTCACCTTCCTACCGTTCCCAAAATGCTCCTCTTCATCCGATGATGAGTCGGTGGCATCAGGATCATCGCAAATGATGCGCAGTTTCCTTGTCATTTTGGAGTCATGAAATGGATTTCGCTTCTGCTTCAATTTCTTCATCGTTTTAGCCGATTGATTAAGAGCCTCCAGCATGGTGAAAATTTGGGTCAAAACCCCTAAAACCCCTCAAACACCCAGAAAATTGCTTACCAAAACAAAAACAAAATTTTAATTAAATAAAACAAAAAGAAAACCTCAAAATTTCAAGAATATCAGGTGAGATCCACTCTCAGAAGGAGGAAGAAACTAGAGAACTTTTTTATCTGAAAGCCTCCATAACAAAACACAACTCCATGACATGTCCTGCAAAATAAAACAACCAAAAACACAACCACAAGAAAAACCTCAAACTCCAACACAACATCAAATCCAAAGCATCAACAACAAAAAGCACAAAACCCACATACCGTTTTGGCCTCAAACTCATCGAAACAGCGGTATTGAACACTAGCCAGAGTAGCATGCAGCAAACACAAGCATAACCAAACCCGAGCTGCAACAGAGCTCCAATCACTACTTCCAAATAAAACCAAGAAGACATAAATCTCCTGCTCTTCCTCCTTCAGTGGATTCCTCACAGAAATCCCAGGAAAAAAACACCACTCTCCCCTCTGACCAAAAAGAGAGAAACTTTTAGCGATAGAGTTACACAGTATATATAGAAACACAACACAGGACAGTATTATTAGATGAAAAGATTATAAATCTATGGCCAAGATTTTTCTGTCCCAAAATACATTTTTTACTCACCTATGTCTGAGTTAACAGAAAAAACAAAAGAAAAAAAAGCGGCGACCTTGGCACACGGATTAAAACAGACACAGACGCAGATCTCTATAAAACATTAGACAACCCAGTTGCATATTGAAAAGTATCACTACCTTGTTTATGCCACGAGAATCTTTAAGACTTTTCTGAGGGTAAATTTACCTGGTTTTGTTTGTAATTGTATGTTTGTGTGTATTATTCAGAATTCACTGTTGTGGTGGCTGGCACCCAACCCTTTTTTTCTCTGCCCTGTCGCTTTCTCCCTGAGGTTTCTCACTCTCTCTTCACTCTGCTTATTCTCTCTCCTCTGTTTTTTCTACTATCTCTTATACCACCCTTTTCATTTTTTTTTCATCATTCCTTTGTGTGAATGATGAATGTGTGCTCTCTCTAAACCTCTTCTGTAGATTTTTATGTTTTTTTGGAAGATATATTTGCCAACTATTTATTACAAAATTAAATATGTTCCTTTTCTAACTGTTCTATTTCTAAGACATGCATGTATGGTATTGATTTTTCATTTAGCATTTTTGTCTCCTAAAATAATAAAATAAAGCAACTAACATATTGTCAATTTAAAGAAAATATTAAATGACAGCTGTTCAATTTACTTCTACTAAATATTTCACATTTAATACCTTTATAGATAACATAATTTTAACTTACCCAACTCTTGAATTAAACATATATTATCTTACCTACTGAATTAAATTTTAAAATAGTCATAATTTACATCATTCATATTTTAGTATATTTTCAAAATTATATATATGTAATTTATATATGCATACACACACATATATAATATGAAAAATAACATATAAATCTAATTATGAATTATAAAATAAATTTTTTATTTCAAATTTATTCAATAAAATAATTTTTGCGTAAGTTACATTTTTAACTCAGTCTTCCTCCATTTCCTTTATTAAGAGTTATAATTTATTAAAAATGGTCAACGTTGAAGTTTTATTTCTTATTTAGCGATACTTTGATTTAGGGTAAGTATAAAAAATTGTTATTTTTAATAAGTTTTAGTTATTAAGAAAGAAAAGAGGTGTTTGGAAGACATTATTCCTAACATTTCTCTCAGTAATTAATATAATTTGTTTTATTTTCTTAATATAAATTTATTATTTTTAAGCATATTAATTTCGTTGAACGGGTTGTATTTCACCTCGATATTTGTAAGATGTGTTAAGAAAAACGCGTTTTAGTTATTATTTTGTCTTGTAAAATGAGTAATTTGTTTTAATATGTTTGATTGAGCGTTATATGATAATGAAAATTGGCGTTATTCTTGAAAAAGGTAATACATTGTATTAAGATGAACGCATGCTATTTATTTCTTTATTGAGTATCCAGACATGCACTTAAAGAAGAGATTTATTTTTCAAGAATGTACTTTTATTATTATTTTAAATGCACTTCTATGTAATCAATTAGAGAAATAAGTATACATAAGTTACTTAATTAAGTTTCAAACGTTAATTTTTTTCTAACTAAATGTATGTTATCTTCAAATATTGATGGTATTGGGTTTGAAAATTGAATTTGAATTAATAATCGTGATTACAAAATATATTGTTAAATTACTTTAATTATAAATGTATATATTGAAATTTTTTAGTTTATATTCCTATTAGCCTTTAAGCTTTAATTTGGAACCAAATATCGTAAGATTTTCTTCGTTTTAAAATAAAATATTTGTTAAACATATAAGAGAGGTGATGTGAAATAAAATTTAATTATTATTTTCCAAAGTTGTAATTTCAATAGTATAATAAAAAGTCTCATTGTGATTTATGTTTTCACTTTATTTTTCTGTTAAAATGTTTTAAAATATTCTTTTATTATTTTTTATTAAAAACTAGTGAAAATACATGTGCATAATAATAAAGAAATATTATTATTATTATTGTCAAGAAATTAAATATAAATATTTTTTATAAATTTATTGTAAATAAATTGCATTTATTTTATAGATAGTTTTATAATTAAAAAAGTTAAGTTAAAAAAATTTTAACTTTTAAAAAATGATAAAATTAATAAAATAATTATTATAATTATAATTTTTTTTATCTAAAGTGTAAATTTGGAAAACAAATGTGAATATAAAACAGATAGTTGCCTTTATATATATAAATAATGTATTTATAGAAAAAGTAAAGTTATTACATTAAAATTATTTTAAAAATATTATATTCAATGTTTTTGTTAATAATTAAATATATTTATGTTGGTAGAACATACATGTTATATAAAATATTGTAAAGTGAGTAAGACTTCTTTTAATTAAGAGTTTAGCAACAATATTAACTATAAAACGAACTAAACCTTTATAATAAACAATTACATTATATATATAAAAGTTTTATATTAAATTAGATTATTGATTTGAATTCACTTAAATACAACTTTATTCACCTTAGATAAAGAAATTTGGTATTTAAGTGGTGGTAAAATGATGAGATTTATTATTTTAACATTAAACTATCAATTATGAATAAAAAGTCTTTATAAAAGGAAAATTCTATTTTCTTTTTCACTTCCTATTCATCTTATTTAAGATCACAGGAGTGATCATCGTAATAAATTCTTCAATTTGGATTGATTGGTTTTTTCGTTCGAGTAAGCTAGTTTTTTTTGTCCATTTTCTTTTGGTCCAATATGTTTTGTTCTTGAAAGCATTTCTCTTTTGGTTGCATGTGTCATTAAGTCATCAATATGAGTATCTGTTGATAAATAATCATAATGGTATGACTTGATCGTTTTGATAATATTTCTGTGTAAATAGAACATCTTGTGGAGTTAAAGGAGTCGTAGTGTTTTCATAACTGTTTGAACGATTTAAGAGATGAGGAAAACCAATTTTTATTGCTTTTTCATATGGTTGTGTATTTAAATTGTTGAATAAAATTTTAATGTGATAACATTCGATTTTGAATTATTACTTTCTTTGGTCTGTGTGGTATTTTGTTGAATTTGTTATAAGTTGATATATGAAAAAAATAAGTTGTGTTGGTTTACATATTGAGCTTTGAATTGGTGAATCTAATTGCATAATTTAAGGTGGATATGTTGACATATTTTTTTTTAGTTGTAAAATTGTATGAAATATCCTAGTGCAGAAAAGGCCTTTAACGTCACGCGTATAACGTCTGACCACTGAAAATCCAATGTTAAAAATGTTCGATGGTAGTTTTGTAAATAAAAAAATTACTTAGACGTTGGCTATGGAGGGCCCCGACGTCTAAATACGTATACACGTCGGCCCCCTCAAATGGACGCCAAAGATATGCGAGAAAAAAAAAAAAAAAACATATTTTTTATCGGCTTTAGACGTCCGGGGTAAGGAGGACCCGACGTCTAAAGCCTATTTAGACGCCGGCCTCCAACATTGAACACCAAAATGGTTTGCTGCAGAAACCTAAAATTCACTTTTTGACTTCATTTAGACGTCCGATCCCGCCACCCCGACGTCTAAAGACTATTTAAAAGTCAGCCCAAAAGTGACTGTTCCATTGCCCTTAGTTGTCCGTCAATCAGTCCCGACGTCTAAATAGGCTTTAAACGTCGGTCCCCCCAACCCAGTGTTGGGTGGTTCGGCAAATGCACTGAATCGTTTCAAGTAATAAACTGTGGTAAGACCAGGTATCGTTTTTCCAAGAGACTCGTAATACTAGAGAATTGTGCAATTAATAACTCATATAGACTCAATAGAACAACGTTCATTTACATATATGTGTAATAAGATAAATTCACAAATATACAATGGTTGGACTTTGGCCATTAAAGACACTTAGATATGGACAAGAATATAAATGGTATGAAATGACATTGCTAAGGTTAGTTTCACCTATTTCACTCTTGTGCTTACCCAATTTCATCTCCTCTCCATCAATTTACTAAAGTCAATCCACAGAAACACTCTAGCCCTAATCCCTTAGATGAAAGAGCCTAGGTTTTCCCTATTAAACTCCAATCCCTTGGAAAATCTAACAAGCAAACCCGCATTAAAGAGCTAGGATCTTAAGACAACATGTGAATCATCTTCCATTCGTAGAATCAATGACAACAAGGACTCTTGTTTCAGTTCTAGGTTCCATCTTACGTCCCCATAATCCATGAAACCCCAAAATCAAGTCATGAACATTCCTATTACATGCAAGCTTTAAGATTGGAAACAAGAATACTAAAAATTGATAGAAAATGCACATATATAATCAAATCAATCATCCATTACATAAGAATTCATAGGCTACAACAATCCCTAACAAGATGAATCTGGTTCTCTACTTCCATGGAGAACCATATAGCTTACAAAATGGAAGATGGAAGAAGAAGGAGATAAAAAGGAAGAGGAGGAGATGTTCCCACAAGCTTCTCACGGCCTCCATGAGCTCCAGTAGTGAAATCGCGCCTCCAAAAAACCAAAAACCTGAAGCTCTTCGCGTTTCTGAGTTAAATAGAGCAAATATGCCATGTCACCAAAAATGGCACTCAAGCGCCCCTAAAGAGTGGGGGCCTAGGCGTGCGTCAGTCAAACTCAGCAACTGGTGCACTAGAGCTCAAGCGCCCATGGAAAAAGGGGGCCCGATCCTGACTCTGCTGCACTGCTTCTTTTTCTGGTTTTTTCTGCAGATTTGCTTGCTTTTGTGGTTGATTCGGTTCTCCACGTTGTTGGAGATTCTTCCAAGCATAGTTTTAGCTACAAAATAATGGGATTAGTGATGAAGTTACATCAATGTAGCCTAAAACACATTTATTTAGAAAACAAGACAAAAGAAGAGGATTAAACAAGTTACAAGTTAGAAAGGAGTTGATTTTGCTACTAAAATGATGCTTAGATAATGGTAAGAATTAGCATTATCACCTAGACGCCAAATGAGTCTGCAAAATTAATATTTTAAACCCCTTACACGTCGGCTAGGGAGGGGGCAATGTGTAAATGCTTTTAGACGTCGGTTGGGAGGGGGTTGTCGTTTAAAGATATACTATTACCAACCCGCAAACGCGAGGCAACAGTTACGCGCATTAACTGTTCATCGTCTTCCTCACGTTTTCCCTCCTCCATATTGCATTTCAAGTTTGATTTCTTCCATTTACACTGTTTAAAATCATTTTTACTCCGATTACATTACTCTTTGATGAATTATCTATTTGAATCGATTAAAATGCATTTTCGTTGCGTTTTGGTGTAGTTCTTGCTGTGTTCTTGGGCGACTCATTTAGGCCAATTTTTTGGGCATTTTTGAACAGTGGTGCAATCTCTAAACGCTTTCTCACTCCTCCATTTCCCTCCACTGCATTTTTGATCCATTAAGAAGGTTAGTTTTTGTGTATGCATGATTAGGTTTTGGGTATGCATGTGATTGGGTTGTTAGTTATAACATATATGAATTTTAGTTTTGGGAGATATGATTATTTCATGTGATTTTGCATTATTTGATAAAGTTTGTTTTGTTATTATGATTGACATGTTAAGTTATATTAATATTACCTTGTGTTTTCAATGTAAATATAGTTATGGGTAAACCTCAAGGTTAGCTAGTTCAAATCCTGTATCCAAAGGTTGTAAGTCATTTATAGTTCTTATTCATTTTGTATGTTATTGAATGATCTAAATAATTGACTATTTAGTTTGTTGTTTTAGTGTAAAAAGCAGCTAGATTCATGGGAATGTGCCTACTATGTCATCATGTCTTGGATTAAAACCATCATTCGAGCTGACAATACAGATGACTGGATTGAGGTAATTATGCTTACCTTTAATACATTACAAATCAAATTCATCTTTGAACATATTCAAACATAATAATGAAATTTTATTCATTTTGCAACGCTTCAAGAATACATCTCCTGTACCAGAGGACACAATTAAAAAAATAAGACAATAGTGGACAACTTATCTTCTGTAGAGATGGAATTATAACCCTTGCTCATGCCTTTAGGAAGACTTTTATTGTTGTTGAACATTAATTAACTTTAGTTTAAGTTTTGATTGTTTAAGTTTAGGATTGTTTTTTAGATTGTTTATTATCTTGTTAACTTGAAACGCATAGAATATATTATATTATGATGTGGTGGGACAAATTTCTGTTTTTCAAGTGTGGTTTTATTGTAAAAATAAACTAATTTAAAAAAAACACCCAATAAATGTCAGTTATGGTATATCCGATGTTTATTGATGTCTGTCACTGTACTGACAGACGTAAAATGGCTTCTAGTGACAACTCCAGTGTTTTTTGCCCTCAGCGCGAGCCAACGACGCTCAACGCCCGTAGACGTTAGATCCATTATATCTGATGTCTCATATGGCGTCTGTTGTACATAGATCTAACGTCTAATATGACGTTTGATGGGTTACATCCGACGTCTATTGACGTCCCTTGCAGGAGTCGGCGTCCCATTGACCTCACCCAATAAAACGTCGGGAAGGGATTAGATGCCAATAGCCCAAAATAACAGACGTTAAAAGTCTTTTTTACAGTAGTGTATGAAAATCTTGGTTTGATTTTGGTTAGGAATACCTCTTGAATTGAAATAATTTAACACTTCCTAAATTAAAAATCTGAATTTTGAAAATATTATGAGGTTTGTTAAGTAGGGGTTAACTAAATAAGTGTCAAATTACTCAATCAAAGACCAAAATGGAAGTTTGAATTTTCTAATAGTGTTGAGCACTACTATCATGTCGTTAGGCGATACTTAGTTAGTGTTGGGTGCAACCCTATTTTCATAGTCTGAATTACTTGAAAAAAATGAGATTCCCGCTTTGTTAATCGTCAGATCGAGTTGAAATATTTATAGCAAGTCCTAGACATATGATTCTTAATTTTGACTGTTGGGATCTTTCATTAGAAATCTGTTGGGAGAGCAATTTTTTGTGTAAGATTCCCATAGTTTAGATTATTGATGTAACACCCCTTTTAGGATGTCATTTGTAATTTATAAAACATTCATTATTTTAAAGACTTGCGAGCTATGATACCATCACTAAACATTGAACTTAGAAAAAAAAACTTTATTTATTTAACGTAAGAAATCTTAAAACCTATTAGAAAAAAACTTTATTTGAATTCAAACTTAAATTACAATTTAAAACAACATTATTCCAATTACATTTTAAGACCTCCCAACAAATGCAGGCCTCCTTACTTTAAGCTTCTCCATCATCATCTGTTATAAAGATGAATCTTAAAAGTTTTGATGATGTCTCAAAGTCAAGTCTCAAGTGCTTTTGTTGCATGAAGATCTTCGTGAAGACTTGTTTTTATGTTAAAGTTTTTCTAATTTAGTAGAATCATGTATAAGATGTGGTTTATCTTTGATCCCATGTATTGTTTGTCTTACGTTGCGTTAAAATTAGTTTTGTATCAGAAAACCTTATTTTTACTCAGGATAATCAATTATCAACTAATAATAATCAATTCTCAATAATCGATTATGACTTACCACAATCGATTATCACGAACAATTATGAGAATTTTTAAACAAGTTTTTTATCGTTGTACATTCATTAATTCATTAAATGTATAATCGATTACCTCATTTAGATAATTGTATCACACATTTAGATCTCTTTAAATTGGATATTCGAAGTGAAGGTAGTGTTGTATGTAAGTCCAGAAAACCCTTTGATTATAGTATTAATATGTACTCTTGCCTCATCAGCCTAAGGGTAACAACATGATATTCGAAGTGAAGGTAGCGTTCTATATAAGCCCAGAAAACCTTTTGATTATAGTATTAATCTATATACTCTTGCCTCATCAGCCACAGTGATACTAACAGGATCCATTTTGTCAATCTTGCACCCTAATTTCTTGACTACATTTATATATAAGAAATTATGGGTACTCCGACTATCAATGAGAATGTGCAACAGCTTCTTCCTTATATGATTGTAACCGCATGGTCTGAAACTTGGTTACCCCTGTCAAAGCATTGACATAAATCAATGGTTCCGAAGGTGAATCAAGTGGGGTTGCACCAGATTGGGGCCTTGATCAGAGTCAAAATTGTCAGCTATTTCCATGACATGGATTTGTAGTTTCTTCTGGGTTTGGCTATGGGCAAGGGTAAAGGGTTCATCACAAAAATAACTGAGACCTTTAGCCCTCCTTTCACTCATATAGGCAGGGGTTAGCTATTTAGTGAATTATGTCTTAGGTTTTGTGGGTTCTAAGGATGTGGAAGGGGTTGACAAGAACGGCTTTGCAACGGGGTGGAGTTTGAGGATTTTGGACAATGGTTTGGCATGCATGCCATTGACATTTCCATACATCTTAGCCAAGGAAAAAGCTTTCATAACAGAGGTGGGCTGGAACATTCTCATCATCATTTGAATTTTCGTTTGTAGACCACCAAGTAAACAACTCAATTGATGGGTTTCAGATAAGTCAAGTCTTGAAACAATAGCATCAAATTCAGTATGGTAATCAGTAACATTGCTTTTCTATCACAGTCGCATCAGTTCTGCCATTGGGTCGTCGCAAACTTCTCCAAATCTTTCAATCAAGATTTGCGTGTAGGCATTCCAAGAAGGCAAGTTGTCAAGACCAAGACCCACATTTTTCACATATGCACTGTGTCATTGGAGAGCTTTTCCTTCAAAATGAACTACAACCAATCGAACTTTGTATTCCTTAGGGGTTTGATCAGTCGAAAAGAATGTGCCGTATTGAATGATCCAATTCTTGACGACATCACCATTGAAGCAGGGAAAATCCAAACGGGCAAGTTAGGTGTTACAAGAATAAGGGCAACTAGAACCCGAGGAAGAAGAATGTTCTTGGCGTTGAAACATGTCCTCTATCGTTCATTGTAATGAAGTACCAATCTCCATAAATCTTTCTTCCATTCGCGTAGTGAGACGGTCTTCCAGTTCGCGAAAAAGGGTTTGATTGCGGGTATTGTTAGCCATTGCGGAATTGTGTGGAAGGTTACCTTCTGATACCACCTGATCCGGATGTTCTAGGAAGGGAAAGGATCCTCGAAGAACAACCAAAGGAAGTAGGGAATCCAACAATTGAATGGATACCGATTGACTGAGAATGTACAAAGTGAATGTTACAATAAAATGTTCAATGCCAAAAACTAAGGCTGTAACTGCAATATATATAGTAGTTCAGTTATAACTTACACTAACGTATATCCTACACCAAAAGGCTGTGTTAAAGATTCCTATTAACTAGAGCTATGATCAAATTATAGGTTAGTACAAACTTCATTCTATTAAACCGATTTTATTAAACCGATTTTGTGATGTTGAGTGAGGTTTAATTTTCACTTTCTTAAGCGTAGGTTTCCTAAGTGCTTATGTACTAGTCAAAACAGAACTAAATTTATGTGTTTCTCTAATGCATGATTGGATGTATTTTGATGGGAGAATCAGCATTGTTTCTTCAACCATTAATAATGCCCAAAATCTTAAGTAAGTAGCTTTCGGTTCGTACAACCTCTGGATATATTTTACTGTTAGTATGATTCAGTTTAACAAGAATACAAACAAATGTTCTAGTTACTTCATTCATTATGTCACAATACTGGATTTAAGCCTACTTATAGTTGTGTATTCAATAATAAGATGATTGGGAATTCTTCAGCTTGTCCTATTGTTCATATGTGATTCAAATATTCTTCTGATAAGAATTATCTTTGCCCAGTTACAACCACAACACGTAAAGGGTTCATTTGCTTTTTCTCTGCCTCTTGGCAAGTGGTACAACGCCAAAATAATTCTGTTGGGAATGATATGACATAAACTTTTTATATTGTCTGTTCTCAAGATTTTCTTAAGGAGCTTATTTGTGTGATTGAGCTTGAGCCTGAGTTTGAGTTGGATTGCATATAATTGATGAGAAAATTGCTTATCATCCCTATCATACATAGAGCCTTTTTTGTCATGGAAGAATTTTGTTTGTCAATCTTGCTTGTTCTTCTTGGTATTTGATTCTAGTGACCTGCTGCTTCTTTTTTTTCTCTTAATTTTGGGAAGGACCTCTTCCTAATCCCCATAATCAGTGCAACTGATCCTGGAAAACAACTCACTTTTTAAACGCTTGCCGCAGTTCTTGTTAAACTATAAAATAACACTTTTGTAAAGCATATCCAGCTCTGTAATTCAGAGTCATGGTGAATTTATCACCCTAGAAAGCTCTGCCACACTTGCATAATGGAAAGTCTAGACATAGTTGTTGCTGCATTTACCTCTACTACCCTTCAGTTAAAGTTTTTTCAATCATTGTTTGCCTTAAATAAGTTGTACTGTATCTATTTTCTTTCTAATATTATTGTTAATTTTCTGTGATTTGTCTCGTTACTCGTATTAAGCTTCCTGGTCCCAACAAGTTACAAAATATGACTCATTATAAAGACCATTTTTTTTATGCATTCCCAGGATCACTTTTCTGGTAGGGTTGGCCGCATTGTGAAGTTCTGATGGGTTAAGAAGAAGAAGAAGAATATTGTTACAGAGGAAGATGACGAAGAAATATTTTTATTGATGTCAAGGAGCTCAAAGGCAAACTGTTGAGCTAGAGATCAAACGCCAAGTTGCGTCCGTGTTATTTGTTAACAAGAAGACAAGATGTTGAGTTGTGCCGAGCTGTTTGATGTCAAGTTGATTGATGCTGAGTTGAATTTGAGCAGGAGACCAAAAGCCAAACATGAGGAGAACTTGGCAAGCTCGTCAAATAACAAGGAGAGGTTGGCTACACAGACGAGTAGCGTGGAAATCCCGACATTATGGATGGAGAGCTCGACGTTGCGCATGAAGAGCTCAAACAACCAATGGAGGTGCCTTAACAACTCAGTGGAGAACAACTTAGTGGAAAGTGAAGCATAGAGCTTAATGGAGGTCTTAGAAGAAGAAGAGACTACGGTGAAGAGCTCAGATGACAAGCCATTAGAGAGCCTGTTTTGTCTAGTTTAGTGATTAAACAACTCAGTAGAGTAGTAAGCAAGCTCAACCAACTTGATTAGTAGCTCGGTTGAATGCAAGGACATCATGGTTAGCTTGATGGCCTAGAAAGCTTAGTAGAAAGTGTGGATAGCCCAACAAGGGACATGAAGAGTTTGACAAAGATGGTTGAGGACGTGTATCTTGACAAAGATGTTGGAGATAATAATGATGAGAGTGACAAACTTGGAGATTAAAATTTTGAGGATAAAGCAGGATAAAATATTGGAGCTCAAGGATCAACAAATAAGGCCGTCAAAGATGTTGGTTAAATTGATATAAGAGGTTGTGGAGAAAAACTCAAAGATAAATATGAAGAGATACAGTGTTTAAGGAAGTTCAATTGGATGCTTCAAGAAAGAGTGAAGAATCTCAACGCAGATAACCAAATATACAGAGAGTTGGCAAAAGATAATCTGAAAGATGGCTTGCCTATATTATCAAGGAGAACCACCGTCGTGGCGAAGCATAGCAAATTAAATTTTGGCAGCAGTGATATTGAAGAAAGAATAATGAATAACAAGGGAGGGAATAGTCCCGAAGAAAATCATAAAAGAGTATAAATTGTAGTAGATCGTGGTGATAGTAACGTTATTGGGAAGACTACCAAAACAAAGAACAAAACAACAAATGTTAAAAATAAGTCGATCAAAGTCATAGAAAAATCAACCATAAAGAAAAGAAGAATCTGTATCTGATTGAAAGAAGCAAACTCGATGTGAAATGATGCACATGAAAAGTTAGAGTGCAAAGATGAAGAATGGAAAATTTAAGTGTATGAAAGAATTTTTTTGGAAATAAACTTATAAATTTTGAAAGTTAATTAGTAATTTTGTTTGAATTTTATTTTATTTTATCTTATATGTCGCGATAATTTTGATTCTATTAGTTTGGATCAAGTAATATTAGTTTGATTTTGCTAAAAATAAAATAAAAATTAGTAATTTTAATTTTATGGCATGATTCGAAAGAAAATTACTTGTATTTTATGGCATCTATTTACTCACTTTTACCCTAACCACTGTAATTCCAACCAAACGACAGTTGTTAATATAGTCAAGCTTGACTTCCTTCACTGGAGGAACCACTTTTTTCCCAGTGCCAACAACTTCAACAAGCTTGCGTGAATGGGAGGAACATGGAAAATGAAAAAGTTGAAATTTTATGTGGTTTTTTCCGGTGGGAAGAGACTCCTTCACCTCTCTTTAGTGGTGCTTTTGTGTGTCACAGTGTTGCAAATGTGGGTGTGTTGCCACTCATGCCAAGTTGGAGCCATTCGTCTGTTCCCATCGAATGCAATATTGGCCAAAGTGAAATTCAGCCATGGCATTGAGGAGGATGAGAAGGTCAAGGAGGATCTGTTGCATAAGCACTTCAGTGGAACTACTTTTGGCCTTTTAAACAAGAGATTCCTTGAAAACAAGAGAAGGGTGCCCACTTGCCCAGATCCTCTCCACAATTAACAGTACCATTCCTGCTTCCAACTTTTCTTTCTTCTTTAAATAATTGTGTTTCTATGTGTTTTTAATTACTACTTTCTTCTTTACGAAAATTCAGAAAACGATATTAGCAGTACTATGCTTCTCTCTCTGTCAATGACAACAGTTTGATGGCAGATCAAAAGTGGTAAAAGATAATCATCCTTTTCAGTGCACACAGCCTGCATTGCAGTCTAGGTGATGAACCTTGTTATTCAATTTGGTAACTCTTTTAGCTTTATTGTTTGGTTCTCATATATGTTTCATTTTCCCTAAACTCTTGACAATTAATGTTTCTGTTAAGAATCATACTCCAAAAATATTTGTTTATAATTTGAGTAATGATAGATAAGTAAAGTTACTTAGAAGAAAAAAATATCAGAGATCATAATAAAATGAAATCTAACAACATACAAATAACGAGTTATTTGATGTGATTTATAAATCTTGAAAACTCTCGTACTTAGGAAACTGTTCTTTTACTCTCCTTAATTCCTAACATTATATTTGGATTCTGATGCTAATATGGAATTATTGATATCAGAAAATTTCATCCGTTGCATGTTCATTTGCCCATACTCATCAACAGAATACTCCATTTACTTCTCTGCCAATTGCGACAGCATGATCTGAAAGAAAAAAAAATTGAATTTATATGCCTTTTCTGGTTAAAAAGGTAGAGACAAGGCAAAAGATAAGTTAAAATTCACTTTTTCAACCCTTCAATTTATACAAATTGTTTTGTCACCGATAAAAAAAATATTGATTGGTTTCAAGAAACAGTATTGATGGCAACTATATACCTAACGAATAAGTTTGAAAGATCCTTTACTATTATTAACGGGAGTAAAATAGTTAACTTAGCTTTTGGAATCTAATATGCTCTTATTTAGATTAGTAGTCGAAAATAAGTAAAATTTATGCTTCTGAATTTCTCAGAGTTTCATTTAAACTCTAAACTTGTCCGTTTTCTTTCTTAAGCATCTAATAATTAAGGATTAAATATGTTTTTAGTCCCTAAACTATTAGCCGTTTTTGGTTTTCGTCCCTTTTCAAAGTAAGGTACAATTTGGTCCTCATTCTTTTCGAAACGTTCGTTTTAGTCCTCAAAATTTTGGTTTTAGTCCTCATTTGTTGCTAAATGAAGACCAAATTTTGTAAGCAGTGTTTAGTTTTCGAGGACTAAAACGAACGTTTCGAAAAGAATGATGACCAAATTGTACCTTACTTTGAAAAAGGGACGAAAACCAGAAACGGCCAATAGTTTAGGGACTAAAAACATATTTAACCCAATAATTAAATAATAATAATAATAATAATAATAATAATAATAACAATAATAATAATAATAATAAAATTCTATAATTAGCTCTAAATAATTTAATTTTAAAGATTTAGATAAAATTGTAACTTTTAAAAATTATAATAATATTGCTATAGTCTAAAGTAGTTCTGTCAATTTGCCTTCCTTACATGATTTAGTCCTGACCCACATGGATTGGAGACAAAAAAAGACTAAAAAATCTCTTATAAAAAAATTAATAAGGTCAAAATATTTATAAAAATTCCATGAATTAGGCTCATCCATGATTTTTTTTAAATATTATTCATTTTGAATATAAGAAATTACAACATATTAAACTATTAAATAAATTAAATTACAACATATTAAATTATCATCCTATTATAAAATTATAACATATTAAACTATATATTTATCAGTTTATAAATAGATTTAAAATTTTATTTATTTTTTTTCTTTATTAGGTAAATATAGTATTATTGTTAAAATAGAATGTAAAATGAAAGTAAAAAAAGAAGTGGATGTCAAATAATAACCATGTCAAACTGATCCTTTCTTGGTTATATAAAGGCTTACTTTATGTCTTATTATTATTTAACTTTTTGGTTTACGAAGTTTGTACCATATCAAGGTTTCTTCATTTTACATTATAATTTTTATTTAATGTGAAGCTATATTTTTTAAAAAAATTTCCTTTCATTAGATAATCCTTGTTATCATTTTTCCAATTTTGTTTTTAAAATTAAACAATAAGCACGTAAAAAGAAGGAATGATTGTATTTCTATTTTTCCTAAGATTAGATAATGAACACATTAAATTGTAATAGCAAATGACGGTTCATTCTCTAAACAATAACAAAAAGAGATCATTAAATACTTTTAAAAAAACATATAAATAACATAGAAAAAAACATTTAATTATTATTGCAAATATAGAGAATAAAAATTATATTAAACCTTTTTAGAGTTTAGTTTATTAATAAAATGAGTTAAAGTTAACTTCGATACTGAGTTGCGTTTAAACAAAATGCACAAGTTTTATTCATCTGATTTGTAAACTCACTACAAACTAAATAATTAATCATTTTATTAAATATTAAAATTTAGTTTTATATTTGTGAAGTACTTAACTAATTTTTTTCTATAAATTTTTCTGAAAAAAAATATCATCATGTTCTTATATTATATTAAGACATCACAATGCGTTATTGAGAATGATACGTAGAAAATAAGCTCAAACGAAAATAAGTTCAATGTAGAAAAAAAAAGATAAATATGTTTTTAGTCCTTAAGATATCAAGCGATTTTGGTTTTTGTCCTTCTTCGAAAGATTTGTTCATTTTAGTCCTTTTAATTTTGAAACTTTTATGTTTAGTTCTTAAAAAGTAACGGTGTTAAGTTTTCTTTGATATGACAAACAGTGAGCCCACGTGTGATGCCACGTTTCTCTTTTTTCTTCTCTGTTACTCTTCAACGGAGCAGCGTCCACCGCCTCCAACAGCCACCATCACATCGGCTATCACTACCGTTGCCTGAAGTAGCCTCCTGTCAGTATAAGAAATCCATCTGGTCAAAAAACGTTGTTGTCTCGGAGCTTCGTGCTCTGTTCGAAGTTGGTAATGTCGGTGTCAGTGTCAATCACTTGAAACTCTCCTTTCTCCTTCTCAAACACTGCTTGAGTTATCTGAGAGTTTGTGTTACCATATGATGGAGTTTCATTTGATTTTGATTCATCAGGGTCACTAGTGGATGCATCTGCTTTAATTGCAATAGGATAGATATAGTCATCCCCCACATTCAATAACTAACTCAGACTCCTCAAATATCAAAAAATCAATACCAGTTCTAGCTGGTTGTTTAAACCTCTAGCCAAGACCTTGTTGGAAATTTACAGTCACAGCTGGAAGAACATTTACCTTCATTGGGGTTAGGATGCAACCTTCCCCTTCTTTTGCAAAGAAAAGTATCGTGATGCTATTATGGAGGTAAAAGGAAATAAACCATTTAGATCAAACAAATAAAAGAACTATCCCACAAATATTCACATTCATAGTCTTTAACCAACACACACAATTTTAATCTTAAAGATCACTACCCAAAAAAATAGGGTTTCTAATTTTGGGGGAATGCTGCTGCTGCTTATGGTGGGAGAACAGGGTTTCTCCCTCTCCTTCACGGCGGCTTCACTTAGTTTAGGGAGGAATTCTTGATCTGGTTTTTGTTTTTGCTTCTTTGGTTTCCTTGCAGGTTTGTGTTGGCTATGTGCGTGAAGGGAAAGCTTTTGCGCCGCGAATGAGATGGAGGTTGCGTGAGAAGATGGATTCACAATTAGGGTACTTGAATTGGGATTCTTGGTTTCTCTGTTTAGGTTTCTACGTTGAACTTGCTGTTGTTGATGGAAGCTTGAAGTTGCACGTGAGAAACGACATTGTTCACGATCAGAGTTCTTCTTCTGCAGGTTTCTGGAGGTTGAAGCTTGCTGGAGATGGTGGCTATTGCGCATTCGCGATGACTTTGTAGGGACCATGATGGTTACGCGTGTGATGACAGCTGACAGTTCGTTAAGGCTTTGCGACATTGACTGTGAGGGTGGTGGCGACACAATTGTGGCGCGGTGTCAGAGGCGACGCTACTCTGTTGAAGAGTAAAAGGGAAAAGAAAAAAAAACGTGGCACACGCTGGCATCACACGTGCGCTCGTCATTTGTCACATCAAAAAAACTTAACACCGTTACTTTTTAAGGACTAAACATAAAAGTTTCAAAACTAAGAGGAATAAAATGAACAAACATTTCGAAGAGGGACGAAAACCAAAAGATCGCTTGATAGTTTAAAGATTAAAAACATATTTAACCCAAAAAAAAATTAAGAATATAGAATGTCTATGTGTGAATGTTCATGGGAGAAAGTTGATACAAGTGAGTTGTCAAACAGAAAAGAAGAATTTTCTAAGTGATTTAGTCTAAGAAAACACTTCATATTTTGAAAAAAATGTGTTTTTATTTTAAATTGTAAAAAGAATTATGAAAGAATATATTTAAGTTTTCAACTTAAGTTCGTGATAGAAAATTCAAATTTTGAAATTTAAACATTTTGTTTCTTCCTCGTATTGAGTAAAAATTGGTGTTGATTGTCTCCTACTTTCATTTGCGATTAACTAATAATAATATATTTAACTAATAAAGATAAAATTTTAAATCTATTTATAAACTATCATATTATAAAATCACAACGTATTAATTTACTTATTAAAATATATAATTTTATATATGTATATAGATGATATTATTTCTAAAAGTTAATTAAAGTTTTGTAGTAGGACTAAACCCATTTTAGCCCTAACCTTAACCTACTTGAGAGGGGACTCTAGGGGTTGGAGCTTGTTTCTGACCCTCACTTGAGCAACTTCCTAAAATGGGGTTTTTTGAAAATGGGTTAAGACTAACCCATGGGTCATGGATTAAATTGACAACTCTAGTGTAAAGTTAGAATTCTAAATCGAAAATTTTAATAAACTTGACAATTGGTCGAGGCCGACTTAGCTTAACCTTCAACATAATCACCTCGACTCGATCTTCAATTTAGGCTGACGTGGAATGACTTTCAGCCTAGGCCAACTTGGCTCAATCATCGACACAAACTGATTAAGCTCGACCTTTAGCCTAGACCAATTCTTCTCGACCATCAACCCAGGCTGACTCGACATGAACATTGACAACCTGCCGACTTAGCTTAAGCATTAACCTTGACCAACTTAGCTCGAGCATTGGCCCGGATCGACTCAACTCAGCCATTGGCCTAGGCCGACTCAACTTGACCTTTGATTATGACCGACTGGATGCAACCTTTGGTCTGGGTCGACTAGGGCTCAACCTTTGGCTCAGCCCACTTGGCTCGACCTTTGACCCAAGATGACTAGGCTCTAACTTCAACTCGGGCTTGCTTAGCTCGACCTTCAGTCTAGGCTAACTTAGCAAAACTTTGACCCAAACCGACTTAGCTCGACTATAGGTTCAGACTTACTCTGACCAACCATTAGCCCAGGCCAACTCGAATTGACCATCAACCTAGACCAACTCAGCTCATCTTTTAGTCCAAACCTACTCAGCTCGACCTTGAACCTGAACTGACCTGTCTCGACCTTGAACCTGAACTGACATGTCTCGACCTTCATCTTAAACAGACTCAAGTTGTCCATGAGGTGACTCGTTCTTCATGAATTGAGTGATAGCATAGTAAAAAGTACTAAAATTCCAAATTTTTTATACTTTTAAAGATATTTGAAATTCTTCTATTTTATTAATTTAAAATACTTTTCAAAAATTTTCAATTTTTTTGAATTTCTTTCTATTTTTTATCCAAACAAGTTATTTTAAGGTAAATAATTTTAAATTCTCGAAAGAATTACCCTTTTATATTATCTCACCCAAGCACAACATTTGATATTATTAATGCATACCAAAAGCTATTATTTCTTGTCCAGAAAAATGTTACTACTTTTCATATTTTTGTTTTCGTTTGAGGTGAAATGAAGATACCTATGGAAATGGGTGTCCATTGCAAGCACAATGTAATTTCTTGTACAACTAGAATCCTCAATAAACACCACTAGAATCAATATTTGTGGACCAGGGTTCAAACGAAAAATTGGTCATATTTTTTCTAAATTAAACAGAGAAAAAAATAGCATAACCTTAAAACGCAGAATACAACCTGCGACAGCATAACGATAATTTACCCTAAAAAATCTCCCCCGTTTCTTGTTTCTGTAAACCTCGTAAAAACTGAAAAAAAAAATGAAATTTTCATAAGATAATAAAAAATAATAGAAAAAAAATCTCAAGAATAATTCAAATTAAAACTTTCGTTTTCCTTTTGAAATTAACAAAACCTACCGTGGCAGATTGATTTATTGAGAGTAATCGTAATCGTAGTCATCAGGGCTTCCTATTGGCTTGTACGTTTGGTTTACGTAACCATCGCGTGCAGACATGCGAAGGGCATAATTTCTATGAAGCTCCCAAATGCATCCTTTCTCGCAATAGGAACCACTTCGAAACCCTAAAAACTGACCAATTTCTGTCCTCCCTTGAGTCAACAAACAGTTGTATCTTATGGTGGTGAGAAGCTTGAGTTGAACGTCGAACGTGAATGGCTTTGTGCTAGAGGAATCCAATAGCCCTCTCGTAATGTCATTCTCGCTCGATATGCATTTGATGTTCACAACCTCTCCTGCTATTTTCGACGTAATATTCACTGTAAGTTTCGGATGAAGAAATTCACCCCACATGGAATTCGAGGCTTGGGAAGAGGCTGCAAAAGCGAACATCAAAAGCAAGACGATGAAAAGTGCTTTTCCACCACCGTAAGGAACAGCCATTGATTGTTAATTACGGGGAGGTGATGGTTTTGCTATTTTCTCATGTGTTTGAATATCGTGTGTGTATATATTGGAAGTTACGTCTAATTGAGGGGAACGAAACATTGGAAGTTGTTAATGCTATGTTGCTAATTAACCATATGTGGTTTCATAATTTCCGTCAATTGGCACACGTTTTAGAGCCATAGAAGGTAATTTTGGTCGGTTCTTCGTACCACTGGTAGAAATAATAATTTGTGATTTGGTTATTGAAAGGCAAGGTTTAGAAAGAAACTCAATAAATTTTATCTGTGTTATGTACTTTTAAGTAATTCTTTGTATGTTTATTTTTATCGTAAAATATTATAAGATTTAAATTGTATAATTTAAAGAATTGTTTTTAATATATGGCCACAATGATTTTATTTTCAAAGAGAAATAAAAAATAATGGAATACATTTTTATATTTTAAAATTTACTCATTATATTCATAAGATATCAAATGTGTTTTACTATTCTTTTTTCATATAAAATGATAAAACATATAATATATATTGTATTATAAGATAAAGTTTTATATATTGTCCAATACAACAAAAAGAGAAGAAAAACCAGATATAGAACTAGTGTACAATTGAAGTAAACACTAGTGCAGCGAGGGGCTTTTACCGCGGTTGATTTTCACTATACGTCGCGGTTCTTGAACCGCGGCATATTCAGCCGCGGTAGTAAGTCAGACACTTTATGCCGCGGTTCGAACCGCGGTATATAGGCTGCGGAATATGCCGCGGTTGTCTAGGGAACCGCTGCCTAAATTCATTTTTTTTAAAAAAAAAAATTAAAAATGCACTATATGCCGCGGTTGAACCGCGGCATATAGGCCGACGAGTATGCCGCGGTTAGTGTCAAAACCGCGGCCATATGTCTCGTTTTTAAAAAAAAAAACGAAGCACTATATGCCGCGGTTGTGGTTAGAACCGCGGCATATTCCCCTGCAGTTTTTTAAAATTGCAGGTCTGTTTTTGTGATATCCACTACCACAAAAACAGACCTGCATATAAAAACATTTACAGAAATTCAATTTCAACATAACAAACACATGTTCAAATGTATTTCAACATCAAATAAAGTAGAGAGTCTAAGAAAATTCTATCTAATCAAATGCATTGTTTAAATCTAAATCTAAGAGCTATTGTATAATCTAACTAATGAATAGTAGTGACTTCTCAGGAACTGGTGTAGTAGTCTTGAATCTCTGCAAAAGACAATTCATTTTAATTAGTGTATATGAATTCAACATTTGTTAAAAAATCAAAATTTGTTAAAGTTAAATATTACCGTTTCCCAGCTTCTTGTGATGTGAGAACGAACAATATGGGTCATCAAATACATTACATAGTATCCACACTCATATGACCCATTTTGTCTGTTACACTACAATATATCATCACAGTTGATAATAGTTAGTGAATAACATTTGTTATAAAACAATTATAACAAAGTATGACTTTAGCATATGTCAAACCTGGAGAGAAATCCAAGCAATCTTTCTACTCTTAACAATTGATCTCCCGTCCATCATCATACTTGCTGGAATAGAACTGTATATAAAAAAATGTTTTAGCATTCAGTTATATAACAAAGAAAGTCCAAACATTGAGGTTTTTACCAATCAATTGCTTGTCTGAGTTGTGTGGGAGGAGGCCTGTGCAATGAGCAGAACCACAAAGCATAGTTGTCTTGCACAGACATAACAAGAAGTTGCCAATGGCGCCTGAAATTCATAATAACGTAACTATTAAATATTAAAATCACATATGGAACATTATTATGTTAACAAAGTTCACTTACCCGGATATATAAGGCAAAAAGTATATTTTCTTGCCCCTTCGAAAACTGCTTATCATTCTCATGTTGATATGATCAAAATCATTCTCATGTTGATACGTGGTAAATTAATCCAATTTCGATCCATATTCCTAAATATTACATAAAAAGATAAGCTACTAAAAATCAAACTTCCAATTACATACAAGAACTACAACACACATTACCAAAACTATAGCAAAAACCATACCATACATTACCAAAACTAACAATTTCATGCATTATCAAAATTAAAGCAAAAATTATACCATACATTACCAAAACTATAGAAACTTCATACATTACCAAAACTATAGCATTATGCAAAAACTAATGAAGAAATCACGTTAAAGATGCAAAAGGGCATAAATACCTGGAAGAGGAACGGCGAAAACGCTTGGTGCAACAAAAACCAAAACGCAGCAGAGATGAAATGTCTCGTTTTCAAACGATTTTGATCGGCTGAAATGTTTCAAACGCGTCACAAATGAGAAAGGAAACAATAATTTTGAGATTAAACGGTGCAGAAACGCGTACCTGAGATGACTCGGAGGAAGAAGAAAACGCGTTCCAGAGAGCTTGCGCGAAGACGACGACACTGTTCCAAGTTTTGTTTTTTAACTCTGAACGGGGGAATCTACCGCGGTTCCCTACTTAACCGCGGTATAATAGGGGTATATGCCGCGGTTTAACCCCCAACCGCGGCATATACTGATTAAAAAAATTATCCTAAATGGCATTTTTGAAATTATTTTCAAACTATATGCCGCGGTTCAGCGGGCAACCGCGGTATATACCTCGAAATATTTCAAATTAATATTAAATTAATTTCAGATGGGAGAATATGCCGCGGTTGCTCGTAGAACCGCGGCATATACCCTTGTAACGTGCTCAACACAACTGCCCCCCAACTGCCTTCTGGGGAATTTCAGAAGTTACAGGGGGTATATGTCGCGGTTCTCTGGGCAACCGCGGCATATACCCCCTGTAACTTCTGAAATTCTCTGACTGGCAGAGAAGTTGAGACGTTACAGGGGGTATATGCCGCGGTTGCCCAGAGAACCGCGGCATATACCCCCTGTAACTTCTGAAATTCTCTGACTGGCAGCAAATGCAATAAATTCGCAGGGGTATATGCCGCGGTTGCCCAGAGAATCGCGGCATATACTCTGTTATTTAATTTTTTATTCATACGTGGCGTCAAAGGCAATGGTTGACTGGAGTATATGCCGCGGTTTGGAGCAGAACCGCGGCATATATTTTCGATTTATTTACAAAACTGCCACCGCGCACCATTATGCTGCGGTTTTCGTTGAACCGTGGCATAATGTGCGCTGTAAAAACCCAATTTTTTACTAGTGAAACTAAATTCCAAACACATCTTGCCAAACACTAAAAATCCAGTTAACAACTGTTTAATTTTATGTAAAACTAGTTATTCTTAATACTTATATATTCTTTTAAATCATGTGATTTCATTCCGAGCCACAAAACAGAACTTATGAACAATTTTCAACACCAAGTTACCAATACATAAAGTCTGGACAAAAATTGGTTTCCAAAGACAAACTAACACAAACAGTACTAGAATTAAAACATGGTACTGGTTTAATCAAAACAATTGCTCAATAAAAAAATAGATTAAAATCATTGAATAGAACCAAACACAAATCCAACCCAACCAAACACAAAAACATATAATTTAGGACACAACAAAGAAAGGGAACAATGGACACACCTGGTCTCTCAATGGCGTCTCGTTAGAGCTTCGATGCACCATGAATTGAAGCCTCATGAATTGAAGCAAGGAGGCTGTAGAGGATGATCTGTGAAAGAGGCTCTACGAAGGAGATGATGATTCAAATACAGGGATGAAGGAGGATCTGCAAAAAAGGCTACGGTGACACATAGTTGCTTCACTATGAATTACGAGGAGGTTGACAAGGCAAGGAGACTCACCTAGGGTTGATTCACTCTTTCACACACAAGGTTGGCTAAATCAAAGAGAGGGTTTGCATAAAGGAAAATTGACCTCCAAAATTTTTTAATCGAATTTACTAATGTCCTCATTGAAGGTATCCATCGATAATGACTCATGTCTTTTTCGACAACATTGTCCACGAATGTATTATACATGTGCTTTATCGATGCAATTACTGACAGTTATATCTATTGATAAGATATCTGCCACAATTTGTCAATAAATGAGTATTACGGATGGAAAAACATATGTCAATAAATATTTGTCGGTAGTAATTCTATAGTGTCTTGACCAATAGTGTTACACTATATTATTCGATATGTTCTCGATCTTCTATATTATGTATATTCTTCTTATCTAAATTAATCTTAATATCCTTGTCAATTTTTTTCTTCTTGAGTTGACAATTTTTCTACTTTTCTTTATTAATTAGCATATTGTATTTGAATTTCCACGTTTTTGTTTTGCTCTTGTAAATAGTATTTTCACTCCTTATTTAAAAATAATAAATACTTTCATATTTTTGTTACATGGATTTATTCTCCACCGTTTGTTTATCAACCTTTATTTATTTCACTTTACATTATTTTTAATAAAAACAAGAGACCATGAATTATATATTAATTATAGAAAACACATACTTTTCTTATACGAGTAATTTGATAATTTTCTTTATAGTGCAATTTAATAAATAATATTCATCAATGGAAGTATTTATGAAAATATAAAGAATTTATAGTTTATATTTGAATATAGTTGAAAACATTTATTAATTATATTGAATACACTTTGACCAATATAAAGTTTAATTATCATGCACATTTGGATTAACATTCTATTAAAAGAAATACACATCAGCATGTGGTAATATATAAGCAATATCCTTATTTAGTTATATTTATTTGAGTAAAATAAATATGTTTTAATTTAACATGAAATTATAATTTATCCGTATATGTCTCAAACCTTTATATAATTTGATGTTCAAACTTAAAAAAAAAATATATAGTTTTCTTAATACAATGAAGTTAATTTCTTTTATGTATTAAATTACATTCCAAATTTATATTTGATAAAAAATGTGTCACATAGTATAAACTCAAATATCAATGTTACTTGACATGTTAAAAGACTTTAATACAATTAAGTTATAAGGATTATATTAATTTATTTTTAAAATTTGAGAACTAAATTGTGTTTAAATTTAAAATAATAATAAATTCTAATTTTGTGATAAAATTTAGATAGTAAACTCATACTTAGTCCTATTTATTATTAAAGCTCTTAAAGTGAAGAGTTGCTTATATTCTTAAATCGTTGTACATTGGACCAATTGAGTATAAACATAGTCTGTTTTTAAGATGGAGAAAATAACTCCTTAAATATTTTGTGATGTCTAATTTTTTTAATAAATAATTTAGCACCACAAAATTCACAACTAATATTTTTTGACCAATCTAGTTAAATTTACTAGATCACTTTCTACTTAATCAAGAATTATAACTGATAATTGTCAGGTATTATTTTTTCTACTTATAAGTCTAACAACGAAAGACAAATTAATTTTGATTATACTCACGTAATTTATAATGAGACAATCAATTTATAACAACAAACAATTGAAACACCCTCCAAATTTTTTTTATAATGCATCATCTAATTAGAGATTGACATTGACATTGACGTTAGTAGTGATTTGATCGTAATATTTATTTACTCGTTCTGTTGAACTTTTCTTACATTGATTATCTCATTTCAAAAACATTATGAGAAGTGGAAAGTAAAAAAATATGAGAGACATAATGAGAATTGAGATGCAGTCATTTTTATAAGCTAAGTGAGGAAATGAATGTATTTATTGTGATTTAACATTTTAAATATTTATTTAGATTTTTATGAATATCCCTGTCACTAATGCTATTTTTCCTCTTGTTACTCTATAGGTAGGTATTTAGTAAGTATATACTTCGAATATATTTCTAAGATTAAATTATATACGTGAAATATATTCTCAACAGTTACAAAAGTTAATGTGTGGACTAAATTAAAACACTTTTAAACGTAAAGTATTAAAAACACTAACAAAAATTTGGAGCACCAATTTTGATGGTAGTACAGACCAATTTTTGAATGTAAAAAGAAATTTATGTACCTTTTTGCACTATTTTATATTTGTATTAAACATTAAATTGAAAATAAGGTTGTAAATTTTATGATTTATTTAGCTACAGTCCTAAAATTATCAAACTTTATAATGAATTAGATATCAGAACTTTGAACATAATAGCATGAATTAAAATTTGATACATTTAGAGAAACAATAATATATGGGAAAATAATTATTATAAAATTAAAATTAAAGATGTTACACTTCACACATGTTAGTGATATATATATTCTTATTATTTGAATTAATCTTAATATCCTTGTCAGTACCTTTTTTCTTAAGTTTATAATCTTCCTATTTTTTTCTTAATTCGCATATTGTCATTTGAGTTTACACGTTTTTGGTTTGTTCTTCTCAATAGTATTTTCACTCATTACTTAAAAATAATAAATTTTTTCATATTTTTTTTACATATATTTATTCTTCATCACTTGTTTATCAACCTTTATTTATTTCACTTTACATTATTTCTAATAAAAAGAAGAGATCATGAATAATATATTAATTATAAAAAAACAAATAATTTTTCTTCCAAAAAGTATTTTGACCATTTTCCTTAATGCAAGTTAATAAATAAAATTCATGAATGAAAGTATTTATGAAAATATAAAGAATTTATCGTTTATCTTAATATAGTTGAAAACACTTATTAAATAGTATTGAATACACTTTGACCAGTATTTTAAAGAGAGCTTGTTGGGAAGACTTTTTTAGAGAGAAAAACAAACTTTAACCTTGCATGATCACATTGTTCATACACCATGAAATAAGTAAAAATAGAACTATAATCATAAAATACGATTTCAAAGCATGTATGATAAAAAAAATGTCAAAGAAAAACTAGCATGGTACCAAAATATCCGAACTTATAGCAAATATGTCTAAAACATAATTCTTATATTGAAAAGATGTCCAAAATATTTTTCACAAAACTTTGATTTTATGGAAAAGGAAAGAGAAAATACATTAACTAGTTAGAAAGAAAAGGACAATAGATGATATAATCAAATAATTAATGTACAAGTTATCCAACTAAGCAGGATACTATCTAATCAATGATGTTGTGTTAGACAATTACTTTCACAAAAAACACTTGGCTTCCACAACAGGAAAAAGAACAACATTGCATATTAATGAAGTCGTTGATGAAAGAAAACCATGGGCGAATATATATATTCCGCCCTCGCCCATGGCCCCACAGAATTTTTCTCCCTATTTAAGGGAGCTCCAATATACTTTATGAAAAATTGTCAACATAAGCTTGTGTCCTTATCCGTCAATTTACCCACGCTTTTCCTCCTCCAATACCTCGTGTTACAAATTGAAATGTCTCATGATTTAAATTACCTTGTAGGATTACCTCTATACCCTTTGCTTTCACAATCAATTACAAATTTCTCTTCATGCAGTGCTCTCGTAAAGCCTCATATACTGCCAAGGTAATAAGTCCCCACATGAAATTATTAAAAGGAAAAAGAATACCACGAGAAAAAAAAAAACCACAATACCAGGAAAATTTCATTAGGGACCTGACCAGTTTCACTTGGTGGCTTGGTTGGTGTTAATATATATATATACACTCCTTTACACTGTTATTCTAAGTACTCGGAAAAACCACCATGAAGATTAGTTGTAATGGTTGTCGCATTCTTCGCAAAGGTTGTACCGAGGACTGTGTCATTAGGCCATGTCTTGAATGGATAAACTCCTCCGAGGCACAAGCTAATGCCACCCTTTTCCTTTCTAAGTTCTATGGTCGTGCCGGCTTGCTCAACCTCATCAATGCTGCCCCACAACAACATCGGACTGGTGATTTTCCCTCACAATTATACCCTTACCTTAAATTAAACTTACGTATTTCAACATATTTACTTTTTTGTAAATCTATCTGTGATTAAAAATAAATAAATTCAGTACCCTCTAAGAGAATAATAATCACCATTTTGTTGTCATTTGTTTCTAGTTAACAGAACAATGACAGTATATCCTTTTTTACAATGGATAATAGGATGGGAAAGAATGTTGTCTATATAGTTTGATGAAAAAAGTTATTCTCTATCAATTTTTCGGTGTGATTTTGGAAAGATTTTGAGATAAAAAATATATATTAATTATTTACATCTTGAAGAAAATGACAATATTTGTAAATTTCAGATGTTTTCAAGTCACTAATGTATGAGGCCTGTGGGAGAATCATAAACCCAACATTTGGATCAGTTGGGTTATTTTGGAGTGGTGAGTGGGCCCAATGTCAAGCTGCTGTTGATGCTGTGCTAGCTGGGTCACAGATCAATGTCATGCCAACATCTCATTCGCAAAGCGACCATGGTTCGAAACTCCTTGACATACGACATGTGTCTAAAGATGCCAACATGGACAAGGTGAGAGGAAAATCTAAGAAGCACAAGGATGTTATGATGCCAATGTCACATGTGGGTTTAGTCAACTCAGCTACATTATGGAATCCAATTTTAAGTCATCATGAGCCAAGACGGTTAGAGGGTGGTAATGGGGAAATAATGAAGGCTGTGTTGGTGAGCCAAGACAAGCCAAGAATAAATGGTGGAGCCAATATTGATTTGGAGCTAACTCTTGGCTAGACTAGGCTTCTCTTGTTAATGAAGTGCTGCCACCGAACCAATAAAAAGTAATAAAATATAGGATGTTTTTTATATTTTTATCTTATTATTTGTTTTTGGTTTTGGTTTTTTGAAAAGAAATGTAGAAATGGATCGTTGGAGTTATTTGTTTTGTTTTTCATTTTTTAAAAGAAATGTAGAAATAGGAGCATTGGAAATTGTCAAATGTAAATGTTGGTGGGGGCTTTAGTTAAGCGTATATTGGTTAATGGAGGATATACTTAAATTTAATAAATTTCTTTTTTTATCAATTAAAATTATTTATGATCTTAAAAGTCGTATAATAAAATATTTCTATCACTGAATGGTATAGGCATATTTTAATGATTTATTTAAGATAGTAAATGCTCTCTATTGCTTTGTCACGAGTTCTTTTAGAAGTAAACCAATTATTTTTTTATGTTATTTTTAATATATGTATATATTTATGTTTTTATTTAGTTTTTAATTAGATTTGTATTTTAAAAAAATATTTTAATTAAGATTTATTATAATTGGGTTTATTGAGTATGAGATACAAAAAATTTAACAACCTTTTAGTTGCATAAATGTTTTTTTTAATATTTAGATGTGTATTAATGTAGATGCTCTTAAGTTGAGTTTATGAAAATGTGAAAATAAATTGGTTAAAGTTTTATGATACCTTAAAGATAAATTCAACAAATAACAAATAATGAAAACTAGAAGAAGTCAAGTCAAACATTACATGAAGAAGACAAGAAAAGCATAAAAAATTGAAGAAATTTTGCTGACCCTGTCTAAGAAAGAGTATGATATTTTCTGAATTTAAATCCTCCAGAAATACAACAAAAATAAATCAGAGAAGAATGTGGAAAAGACAAGATGAGGATGCCACAATTTAGCATATTAATAAGTCAAGTGAAACTTTTTCAGAAAGATGTTAATCTTTGATACCAAGATAATCATCTCTTAAAGATAGCAAATGCATGTAGTATGACTTAAAAGTCTTTACATATGTATTTGGTTCTCCTATATATAGGCACAAATGTTTAAGCAGCCTAAGAAACCATAAAAGAAAGTTTAAAGATATATCAGGCCCAAAAATAACTTTGAAAATTTAAAAGCATAAACATATTGTTTACAATTAAAGAAAATTGCAAATATTTTTAATTGCCTAAACTATTGAATAATTATGCTCCAAACCATGATCTTCATGTCACTTTGAATTCTAATCTTCATGGAGCATCATGAGTCTTGAAAAAATTTGTTCTTTCAACTGTTTGCTCCTTGACCTAGTCATAGGTCCTTTGAATTGCAATCTCTTCTTCAAGTTCTTCTTATATAGGATTAAGGGATAATCCTCTACCATTGATTTAAATTTAGAAAAGATCATACTCTTTCCTGGATAGGATTATATCATCTAGTATCTATAGCAAGGTTCTAATTTGAATATCCTATTTTATCTTATTTTCCATCATATTAAAAAAAAGCCTAAAACTTCTTGAATGTTTTGTGTTGTGCCTTGAATTTAAATTATTCCCATGTTCATGATCAAATTTTGGGATCTACTATTGTTCGTAGGGATGGTAACAAGAGAGGGTGAGGCAGGTTTCATTATGCTAAACTCATTCCCAAAGGAGAAATCCATTCCTATCCCAATACCCATATAAATGAGTAAAATATTTTTGTCATCCTCATCCCCATCAGATAATATGTACACATGTACTTGTGCTTGTACTCGTTTACTTTTTGTTTCAATATCGATTAATTAATTTTTGTAAATAAAAGATCATAACAAAGGAAACATGATTTTATCAAATATTCAATATCAAGAGGATATATTATTGTTTCTTCAATATGAAATATAAAGAAAAAAAATTATAATTGTTTACATTTAAATTAGAGTACCAAATAAAATTTCATGAGAAAGAAAAATTTAGACTTAATTACTCGCTTGGTCCTAGTTTGGTTGGAATGTTTTAAATCAGTCCCCACTTGGTTTTTTGTTCAATTGAGACCCAATTTTTGAAAAATTTACTTGATTAGGTTGAAGTATTTGAAAAACATTAGAAGGGGTTGAATAGTGTTAATGGAAAAATAAATTCGCAACCCTTTTGATATAACATGTTTGTTGAGTTTTGGATTTATCAAATGAATACTTAAACGCTCGACCTTGTAAATGATTTTGAATGATAATTTCTTTTGACGTGTTATTCTGAACGTACACTACAATGTTTATAAGAACTTCCTTAGTTGAATAAGAATCGTTTAGTGCGGAAGTTTCATGTATGTAGAAATAAAGATGCAGGTGCAGGTTTTATAAAAAAAAAGTGTTTAAACAAAAGGTAAACAACAATCTTACATATATTTTATACTGGTTCACTCCATCTAAGCTATGTCCAGTCTCCTCCGTAGAGGGTTCCACTATAATCTTCAACAAGATTACAACTGAGTATTTGCACCACTTCTGATCTTCTCAGTCAACAAGTAACCTCCTGTTACCATATACTGGATGAGTATTCGCACCACTCTTGGTCTTCTCAGATAGTGAATAACCTCCTGCTACCCTAGATCTGGATGATTATTTTCACCACTCCTGGTACTGGACAACCTTGCCTAGATTTCCTTAACTCCATAAAGTTCAACAAGTGTTTTATTTCTCTTCATAATTGCAATCAACAATTGCTTACAAGTCGTTTAGACTATTATTCTCGTAGAGAGGATGTGAGTACAATACAAAGCAGTCTAAACACTCGCAGATGTTTCTCTCTCTTCTCTTTCTCTCTTTCTTGCAGTGTTAGTAAATATTACAATGAAGCTCGAGAGTATTGTTTGATTTCTTTTCTTTTCTTCTACTCTTATGTTTTCTTTTCTTGAGCTTTTCCGTGCTTTTCTTTTGAACGTTTTTCTTAGGATGAATATTTCTATTGTATGCTATCCTTTTTTGATTCTTCATCTTAATGATCTTCTATTTAAAGGCTCTTAGAGAAATGTTCGTTACACTAAGTTCTTGGCCTTGATTCTTGTGTCTTCTATTTCTTTGTGTATAGTAACCATTGGTTAAAGTCAACTTGTCAGAGTAGGCTTTCTTTTTTAGTACTTTGCTTGTACTATGTTGTACTTCCTTTTAGACACCGCTTCTCAAGTGAAGAACATTTGTGAATATCTCTTTTGACTCTAACGTCCAATTATGATTTTTAAATGAATCATGCAGATGTGTGTAGAGTAGGTTATATGCAAAGAATAGAGTAGATTGTGTGTACAAAAGATATGTCTTATCTCTTATCACTTTTGTTATTTTTGAACGTTAACCATTTAATGTCATTTAATGCTTGCTAAGAACAACAAAGTGCTTTTCATTTTCTACCGTCGAGGTAGTATTTAGCAATTAAGTTTTTCTTCTAAAGATACCAAGCGTTGAGTAAGAACTTCATCGCTGGACGAAGTAACAGTTTTATCTCATGGTATCGTCTAGACTGATGTAAACGCTTTTTGTAGTTTTGCCTTTTTAGAGCCATAATGTTTATCATGTTATGTTTTTTGTTTTTTTTTTTTGCATTTTAGGTTTAAGCTTTTAGATTGTTTTTATCAAAGACACTGTCTTGACATTTTTTCATTTTCCCGATAGTTCAACCGAATACCCCTTGGGTATAGTAAGATTACACGTTTAGCACAACTCTCTTAGATGCTTTAACTTATCGGTTGTTTAACATTGTGTCTAGGTGTTTTGATTTAGGTGTTTTTATGTTTTCTACAATCCTAAGAGTTTTCTTAAGATTTTTCTATGTTGGGGATTTTTGAGCCTAAGTCTTATGTTTCATCCTATGGTGTTTTCAGATTCTTATTTCATTTAATGTTATTTGGTTAAACTTCTTTTTTTTTAAACAAGGTTTGTATGTTTTAGCGTGTTTACCAAAAAAATTATTTTGTACCTTATAGTGAGAACTCGTCTTGCATTGTTTAGCAAAGTATAACACAAGTGCGTTTAACAAGTCTCTCATATATTACATTGATGCATTTTGTGAGGAAATCATTTAATAGAGCGTCTACTCATGTATTAGTGTGTTTGATAAAACTTTTCTTAAAAAATTTAGATTTTATAAAGTTTTTAAATAAAACACATATCTTTTATAGGTAGTCTAGCGATATGGGTTTCACAAAGGTTATACTTTGTTAATCATATGTTTTGCTCATAGCTTGTTAGTTAGTCCTTAAACCATGTGAAGATACTAAACGATCTTGATCTTTTTCTTAATAGACTTCCTTTCTTTTTGCAGTATTGATTAGTTGTGCGAAACTAACATTTTGTATTATATCTCTTTTCAGAAGTGCAGTGTTGTCTTTCAAGCTAAACATATATTCTTTTATTTTGCATATATGTTCTTTAGACAATACTCATTATAAGGAATGTGGTACTTGATTGATTCTTGCACTCAATGTTTATCAGATTTAATAGGACACTTCTTATGCTTATTACTTTGCAATTGTATATTTTTAGGCACACTATATGTAGACTTCTTCTACTGATCAGACACTTTTATATCATTTTAACTTATCTTTTACATTGTTTAACATCTCATGTAGATTTAGACATAACCTTAACTTTTACTCTGATTTGACTTGACGCTTAGATGCTTCTAATCTTTAAATGTTTTTCTTTCTGACTTCTTTTTCAAGCTAAGTGGGCATCTAGATGTTTTGTGCCTAGATGATTCTATGATGTCGATTTTCTAGTGTTCAGACGCTTTTTCTCTTATGATCATTATATGATTTGATTTTACTTTTTTGTTCTTCTGTGATGTATCTATGTTCTTTCCTTTCTTTTAGACATTTGATTACTTAATACTATTTCACTTAATATTGTTTGTTAAACTTAAAACTAGAGATGCTCTAGACAATCTAGTCTCTCTAGACGATATTGTCTTGACAGTCTGTTCCTCGATCAACAAACATAAAAAAGGTAATTAATGTTTGTTCCTTGACCAACAATTGTCTATTTCATGATTTTATTTATCGGAATGTCATCGGTCATTTTTAACGTTGGTTGCTTGGTGGTCGGACGTTGAATAGTAGACATTGTACGTGAATTTTGCATTAGTGCATGATTATTATCACAACAATGCAGCTCTTAGGGCCGACGTTCTTTAACAGCTTCAGGTCAACCCGATAACTCAATATATAGCATAAAAGCACGACAATCCGATCTCGGTAGCTTAGAATCATGACAATTCAACAGGTTAATATAGTAGCAACTCGACATAGTAGAAGCTCGTCACTCAAAAACACAACAACCCAATCTTGACATCTAGTAGGTTGGTATCCAGAAATCCGACAACAACCTACTTGTAAATTGCAAACACTAGTGTAATAAAGAGAAACGACAACAGTTATTTTTGCCTATCCGCAGTGATTCCGCAACCGAGGTATATACAGACGAGGTAAAAAGTCTACCACTTTTTGTCTCGGTTCTGAACCGAGGCAAAAAGGTGTATGCTTTTGCCTCGGTTACTGGTGAACCGAGTCAGTACATGGGGTCTTATGCCTCGGTTTGGAGTTGAACCGAGGCAATAGAAAGGTTTTTTTATATTTTACGAAAGAATACATTCTTGTGTAGCTGGATATTAGTTTGTATTAATAGATGCATTTGGTGGTTCCATTACACATATAAAGTTGTGACTAGGTATCAATCCATACTTCTTCAATGGCCACAAGTCTGGAAATCTGGAAAAAACCAGTATGTAGTCCTTTGGATAATTGTGCAAGGATGCATGACTCCTGCAAAAGTGATTTGTGGAGTAAAACATCAGAATGGAAAAATTTAGAAGTACTAAACTAGCCAGTAATGTAGGATAAAACTGAAATAAATTCTTCTGCAGGTTGAATATAACATTTTGCAACCAAAATAATTTCTCACCATTTGCATTTGCACATTCAGCTACAAGATCAATAGCATATTTATGTGAGCCTATTATTGTGACTCTTTTTCCTTTAATCAATTCAGCAGCATAACTTTGCCATAAAAAATCATTCAGAATAACGTATAAAGTAAATAAAAGAAGTGGAAATACCAGCAATGTCTTGAAAATCAGAAAAAAGTACTTTTTTAGCTTTTGTAAGAATCAAAGGCTTATGGGTTTTGATGCAATGAGCATTGCGGAGTTGTCATCCCAAAAAATCAATTTCTTCCCCACCCGACGCTAGCAACAAATGAGTATCAGCCACCAGCTCCTGTGTAATAATCAGCCATTCCACCCTCCCTTCCAGCAAACCTTGTAAGCAGCGACTCTCGCATGCGTCGCCATCCCTTGCGTCGTTCCGGGTGCCGAACCAAAAAGACTTGCGTCGAAAACCATCAATCCTGCGACTATGCTGGCTGTGTGGATGTCGTGACTGTCATCGTCGCGAGGGGATCTAGACTCCTTAGTCTCGTTAATAGGACCTAACATGGCCTCGCAACCCTTGGCAAAGAACCTGACTCCGATCAACTTTCTGTTCCAGTTGGAAGCACTAGAGTTCGTTCATGTTAAAGGGACCGCCGACACGATTGGGGTCGTTGTCGCCCGTCGGAGGTCTCGTCGATGGAGTGGTCGGGGACGAGGCCGCACTCGGAGCAGACGACGCGAGAAAGAAGGCACTCGGCTGCACTAGGTTTTCCTTGCTTGAATGAGGCATTTGGGGAAAAATTTCATCTTTCCAATATTAGAAAGGCTTATATGCCTCAGTCCTTCTTGCCCCCAAGGCAATAAAGGCTTATATGCCTTGGTCCTTCCTGTCAACCGAGGCAGTATCGTTGCCACCACAAACGTACCAGGTGAAAGGTCTAATTAATATAATATCTGTGGGGTTTATGCCTCGGTTAACCCTTCCAACCGAGGCAGTATTCTCTTTAGACATTGGTTGCTTGACAACTGAGGCATATGGTGTTCTAAATATTACGAAACTGCCACCACGTTTTGATACGCTTCGGTTTTGCTGAAATCGAAGCGTAATATGCAAGTTAAAAATACGATTTTTTATTAGTGAAAACTTTCTAAGATTCACAAATCTAGGCTAAAACTAAAAAGTAAATGAGACAAAGAAGCTAAAGGAGTG
Organism: Vigna umbellata; assembly: GCF_029865625.1. NCBI lineage: Eukaryota > Viridiplantae > Streptophyta > Magnoliopsida > Fabales > Fabaceae > Vigna > Vigna umbellata. Next base: position 53,408,681 of record NC_142167.1, on the reverse strand, counting down.
TAATAAGTTTGAATGTGGGAGTATAGAAATTGAGTTATCAATGGTAGATATGAATCCCATTGGTTAAAAGCATCATCAGATGAAATTTTGTTAAACATGTACAAAAAGTTGCTCCTCCCATTTATTTGTTTGTTGCACTCGACTTATCTATCATACCTAGTCTGGTTTAAATTTTTTGCAAAGGAATGATTCAATGAAAGCACTTAATTATTTTTTTAACTGTGGTAACCTACGTCATGGAAAAGAATCACATACCATTCATGGTTCAAATTTTCTTTGTTGAAATGAAATTTTAAACAATGTTTAACCTATATTTTTATCAGTTAAGAAAGTAAGGATTTAAATATATACAGAACAAATAATCATAGAAAGTTTTTTTTATTACGAGTGAATGATGGTAGACAAAAAAAAATAAGGAGGTCTCCTTTATCATTTTTGCTCGCAAAGGGATTTTTGGTTTTTATGTTCAATTGCAAACACAACAAAACAATGGAGAAACAAAATAATGATGAATTTCAATAAAGCAAGCGAAGAAGCAAAAATAAGAAACACAAGAAAAACGACAGAAGCTAGAAAAACAACCAAAAGAAGGAAGGAAGAAAACGTGTATTCAGCAATTTTCATTTTTCAGTGCTACGTTTTCCAGCTCTAATAGCTTTAAAAAAAATTAAAAATCCATGTCAAAATGGTCAAAATATCATGTTCCATAAAGTAACATTTCTGATTACCGAAACATGGTAATTTTAACCTTTTATTACTTTATGCTATTCAATTTGTATATACATTCGAATTCAGAGATGAAACTAAGACATTAATTTCAAACAAAAATGTAAAGGTGGCACGGTCCATGCACCCTTTTTTCATACTCTCTTATTTTCTGTTTAACAAGGGAACAGTGGGTGGTGTCGCTATGCAAGATCTCTTTACAAACCTCCCTTTCATTCTGGGTCTTTTCTCCGCATTCATCTTTCGAACCTCATACCTTACTTTTTTCGAGAACAACCTTTTACGTCGCTTTTCTCTATATCTCAATACTCTTGCTTCTCTTCCATCGTCTCCCATTGTTGAATGACACCCAGATAATTCACCCAATTCCCCACGAAGATGGCAAAACTCGACTCCACATGTTCCCTGTTAATAGATTAGGATTAATAATACAATCTCACTATAAAATTTTTCAAATCACCTATTGTCATAAAAAAATCCCCAATAAATGCCCCATACTCTAGCTATGTATGTATGTTGTCCAAGTTCATCGTGGAAGAAAATGAATAATAAATTAAACCAACGTAAGAAAAAGCAACCATAAAGGGTAATTAAAGCCATAGATTGTAGTCATACCATGAAATGAGGCCAAAACTGCTGAGTGCCCAAGTTTGGTTTAGCACCAGTTGTCCATGGTGATTTTTGGGTCGTCCAAGCACTGATTACAGCCTCGTAATCCAACTGCAACAATAGTATCTTCTTCTTCAGCTGATAATTTTCTTTGAGTACTTGCTGGTTCTTATCCAATTCAAGCGCCTCCTCCTCCACCTTCACATGCTCCTCCACCTCCTTGGCACCCACCAGCCCCAACTCTTCCATTCCCACAAACTCACTCTCTAGTCCCTTCCCCAACAAACTCTCAACATCGGCACTAAACTCCGCAATCTCAATAGCGCTTTCACATCCTAAAAAAACAACTTTCCTCTCATCGGTCATGGATACCCCTTGTTCAGATGAAGGAGTTGCGGGTACTCTGTAAAGAAGCTGATCTGTGCTCTCTTCATGTGAATTCCAAATTGTTTCTTGGGGACACGCTTCCGGTACCACATTGAAGGGGCTCTTGACACCCTTATTAGTGTGCCTCCCGTGACGTGGTGTTCGGGGTTTCTTGGTGAACCCTTTGTGCCACGATGGAACACGACTATTACTCATTCCAGAAGATAAGTCATTGCCGGAGTTAATGTGCGAAATGATTTTCAAGCGAACGCGGTGGTGTCTACGCGCTAATGGGTTCGCTGAGTGAACGGAAGAGTCACAAGCTTGGCATAGGAACGCGTCGTCGGCCGCACAGTACCAACGCGCTCGATTTCTTATGCAGCCATCACATGCTCTTGCCGTTTTTGCGCCGACAGTTTTTCCCATGTTCTTGTTGGAAGACATACTTGCTTACAGAAAAAAAATTCTGAGAGGGTGATCGGAGCCTACAACGACTGAGAGTTGAATCCGGTGAGAAATGATGTTGAGTTGGTTTCCGAGCAAAACATCATTGGGTTTGATTGGACTATATATCGGAATTTCTGGGAAGTTTCTGAATGCTGCTTATGGGGGAAAGGTTGTTCAAGAAAATATGAAGACCGTGGAACACAATTATTATGTAATAATCATGATGATCGTGTAGGATGAATGACAAGTGAGGGAGAAGGGGCGCGTGTGTCAGCGAGTCGTACAAGCAGCACTTTTCCTGTAGGGGATGGACCCTCTTGTTTTTTCTTTCTTTTTTTCTTTATAACAGTGGAAGATCTCTGCGGTTTCTAAATTCGTAAATGTAGATTTTTTTTAAGCTGTTTCATGCTATGTTAAATAAAGCAAAACTCTTTCTGGTAATGTTTTTTAATTAGATTAAATTTTTATATTTTAATAATTTTCTTTATAAATAATTTCACTAAACTCATCTTATCTTAATTTAACATATTCAAAATCATAATTTCTCCAATAATTTGGATTACAGTGTGATTAGTAATCATTACTTTTTCTATAATAATCTAAAATAATTTTATCTTATCAGTTAAGTTAAGTACTCATGCCAAATTTCTTAATTCAATATACTAATTGAGTACTATTTTAAAAGTTATTTTATGTATAATATGAATTTTAAAAGTAACGGCTAACAATATATTTTCATTTTAATTTGAGATCATGTATAACTTTTATTTAAATAAAAAATTTAAAATAATATATTCAAACATACTATTATTTGATTACCAATTAATAAATAACAAACACGTTTCCTCTTATTAACTATTGTTTAATATTTAATTATATTTTTGTTTTAGAAAGAAAATTATGAAAAAAAAAATATGAAAATTAGAGAAGAAATCAACCCAAGCTGAAAATCTTAAACTGAACATGAAAAGAAGAATACCTATGATTTCAAATCTTCTTATTACTGTGGGAGCATTTTATATTCAAATTTCTTGAAAAACAAAGTTGTTATTGTAATCATGACTTTTATACGTAGTCATTTGGTAAAATATTTCACTTAATTCCTTTTTATTTAATTTTTTTTTAAATATATCAACTTACATCTAAGAATTACTAAAGTTATCAACCAATCTTTACCGACAATTATAAATTTGTTAGTAACCTATATTTATTGATAAAAATTACTGATAATTTATGTCATCTTATTTTAGTTAAGTACCAGAGTAAAGATTCATCGGTAAGTACCAGAATTAAGTTAATTATGGATTTGAGAAATCAGTTTTCTCTCAATTTCATTTTCGCTCTTCTTCTCCTCTACGAAGCTCGTTCCAACCTTATTCTTGCTTTTCTATATTGGTCATTCATTGTATTCTTCCCGGATTCGAAGTGGCAGAGGTCGTCTCCCTCAAGGATTGTCTCCCTCATTCGTTGATCTTAGAGACAGAGCTTCGTTCTAGTTGGAGGTTTCAATGATTTTGGTGGAGGGTTTGTCCTTCGTTGACGCTGCCATTGGGAGCCTGATGCTATGACGTTAGGGTTTTAGTTCCAAGGGTGTTGCTCGATGGTTTGAAGCTTGTTGGTGGAGGGTTCTTGGTTGAGGGTTGTTCGTGCATGTTTGGGAGCTTGTTTGAGGGTTCCTAGTCGAGGTATGTTCTGTTTTTTACAATGAACCTAAAAATTGAGCCCTTGTTCTTCGTAATTGGGTGTTATATGTTTGGAATTGGGAGTTCTCAAGAATTTTTATTGTTGTCAAGGGATTATTTCTGTTAAGGGAGAGTGCATGGTTGTGGCATCCTTCATTAAGGGATTGTTGTTGTCGTAATTAGAGGGATTGTTGTTGTCGAAGGTCCTTGCTTGTTGTATCTTCATCGATAGAGAGTGCATGGTTGTCGAGAGACCCTAAACTGTTAGCTGCCTCACAAACCATCGAGGTAAGTTTTGAGTCCTTCTTTGTTTGTATATAATTTGTTTTTGTATCAATGTATTTTTTGCTTTATTCTTTGTATTTGTGTTTGTTTCTTTGTTCTTTGTATTTAGATTAATTAGTATAAGTATAATGGTCTATACAAGTCATTCATGAAGCTATAGTTATTGTTAGTATGTTGAGTAATCAGAGGTTTAGATTTGAACTACACCTCATGCGAATGTAGTTATCCTAGTACGAGTTGTTCACAACCGTCACCATTGGCACCACAGTTATCCTAGTACTTAAGGTCTAGGTTTGTATTTAACTATCGTACTTGAGCTTTGTATATTTAAGCGTGTTTATAGATATTGGGCTAGTAGATAGAAAAGGAAGCAAAAACCACAAAGGCATTGGATAGGGTTGCACTCAATCTGAAGCGCAAGCGGGCGATCCGATATGCTGCACATTTTAGTAGAGCTTCATAACCAATTTTACTCTATTGTCCATCGTATGTATCACCAATGAGCACGGTTCTCAAACAGATGAGATTTAGTGGATGTAATTGACAAATGTTGGTCCTCATATTGTGCATAACTTAGTTAAGCATTTTCAAATTATAAAAAGAGTGGGAGACTGAAGCATTTGATGTTCTATAGGAATGGTAAATGATGTAACCTTCCTAAGGATGTTGTTGACGTGGTTAAGAAGGATCTTGAAGTTAAGAAGGTAGTTGTGGAGATCGAGTTAAATGGATATCATCTTGTATTTGATTTTTTACATCTACGCAAAGTGGACCTAAAAAGTGGCTTGCAACAGGCTATACCTTGACTACATCTACAAGTTGAAATGAATGGAGTGGATTAGTCTGTATTGAGTAGTGTAGTGGGAAGTCAAATACTCTAGTTAAGGATATTCAAATTTATACTAAAGAACACTATTGTCAATATGATCTAGAAGTTTAACATATATTAACAAACATGATGAAAGAAATGTTGTTGAAGCTATTTAGTACAATCAAGACATATGTTTAAAAGTTTATTTTATAATAGGAGATATAGTTCTCTATGCTTCTTTTGTAATAACAAATACTCTTCTTTGTTCTTTTGTGCAGGTCTGATTGTCTCAATGTAGGGTTATACTAACAATACAAATTGCATTAGTCTCTGCCAAACACTTACTGACGGATTTATCGAAGGATATATTCTTTAATAATTATTGGTGGATTCATTCTTTCATACCAATGGCCAATATCCATGGATAATGATTACCAACAGTGAAATTACTGATAAATATTGATCGTCATTTGGTCGTTTTCTACTGTTTATGTCCTTTATATAATTTTTGATTTTTTTTAATGATCCAATGTTACTCAATATAATTGAATTTTGAATTTGATTGTTATATATATTTTTTACATTATAAGCAAGTTTTTCTTTCAACTAACTAGTATTAATTAATGAGATTATAAGATAAAAAATAATGAGATTATCTGAACTTTTATTTTTATTTTTCTTCGTAAACAACAAGAAAATAATTGAGATTAAAAGATGAGTAAAATGTATTAAAAACTCAAAAGAAAATAGAAAAGAAAAAAATAGTTTAATCAACATTATTTTTAATATATACTATATATAATTTAGAATTTTTTAAAAACTTTCAAAATTTCTAATATATACATTTCAAATTTTCAAAAAATTGGGGAGCCATGACAACTCCTGTCCCTTAAAAGGTCTGCCATGAATACTAGGTAATAGTATATTAATAAAAAAATTAAATTATAACTGATAAAAATTAGAATAAATTATAAATAAATAGTAAAAATAGCATATTATATGTAAAATATTCACGTTCAAATATCTACAGTTTTCATGTGATCAACGTTACTTTTCCTAAGAAAAACTAATTTTGATTATCAAATTCTCTTAAAGATAAAAACTAAAATCACTTTTCTTCTTTTATATGTTTCTCAAAATATAAAAATTAAATAAAATATAATATTATTATATACTATATTATTTAAAATTATTTATAAACTCATATTTCACGGTAGATATACTAATTATGTATTATAAAAACAAAATCAAATTTAATTTAACTCTACCATAATATATCTCAATTTTGTCTTATATAAGAATATTAAATGTAATAACAAGATGTAATATAGATTGTATATAATATATACTGGTTTTTTAATTTAATTATACTTGTACATACAAGGTTGAAACTAAATTATATATTTATAAATTTATATTTCTAACAAACATTTTGGTCCCAGTATGAAATTTACGTATGCTGCATTTCTTTTATTTTTGGTTCATTTGAGTGATAGATCTAGTAAGTTTATTAAGGTATCATAAACCGTTATTCAATTAATTAATATAAAAAATATATGTACAGACTTCATAATTATAATAAAATCATGAATCTTTAAAATAAAAACATAAAACGTCTCTATTTTAAAACCAGGAAGTAAAATAGTGAATAAGATGAAATATAATGATAAAAATTGTATTTTATTTTCATTTTAGGTATTTTCTTTTAAGTAGCTGACAAAGAGATGAAACAAACCGAGGAAGTGAGGATTGATTTTAGCTGACAAGGTTGTCGGTGACGGTAACATACAAAGTTGAAGCTGAAACAATATTGTGAAGAGAAAAAGGAATAGATAGAACCAAAAGGTTTTGGGACCACTTTGTATAAAATTCAGATAAGGTAATGTCTTGTTCAAATTTCTATTATTAGAAAACAAAAAGTGCAGAGGAAAACTTTGTGATCCCATCAAAGAAAGCTCATATTCACACTATCATGTGAAATCTCTTTGATAAGAAATCTAACCTATAAGATGGCAGAAATTTGGATCAAGTATATGAGCTCCACCAATTGAAAATCGGATAAGGAATTCCTTGTTGGATTTTAGACCCAAAAACTATTTTTCTTTTACTTGAATGAATGTGTATTTGTATCAGTGTGAGAATTCCACCTAAACAATTAAATCCATTCATAATCTTAGGTTAATTTAATTTAATTTAAAACAAACCGATATAATTAAATAATGATTAATTAAATTCTTATATTCATGGTTTGTAAATTCAATAAACTCTAACCAAACAAGTAATATGTATTTTTTTTCATCAATTATCATGTTTTTTTCTTTTACGAAGATAATATAAAAATTAAAGTTAGTATGTAAATCTTATGCTCAAATACTAAATGATTAGGACCGATGTACAATATCAAATGTGAGGACTATAAGTTATGAGAGGAGTAAGTTACGAACTATTTATTAAAATGTTTGTTTTATAATTTTAAGATTTAAACTAAAGTTACACTTGCTATTACAAATAATTAAATTATATAAATATTAAGATTAATATAAAAAAATATGACAAATACAAAATAAGATGTATAAATTTGTTTTTTCTTTTGAAGTTAGATGAATAAATTTGTTTGTTCTTTTGATTTTTATTGTGATTTACTTTTATCTACGTTTTTTTCTTCTTAATCAAATAAAAGTAATGATTTTCACATTATAGCAAGTTAGCATGGTTTTAAACCTACATAACATATCAATCATGAGTCCAAAGGTTTTTATAATTAATTAAGAATTTATTATGATTAACGTTAGAAAATTTCATTTGATTAAATGAATTTTTGCTAATAACTGAGAATGTACTTTGATTAGTGGTAAACTTTTTAACAAGAGTTAATCAAGAATATATTTTGGTTAAATTAGTTTTTTACTTGATATAAGAGGTAAAAGAATAAACATGATTAGACATAGTAATACGTGATATAAGAGGCAAAAATAGTTTTAACGTCACACGTTTAACGTCTAACAAATGGAAAACCAATATAAAAAATGATCGGTGACAGTTTTGTAAATAAAACACCATTTTAGACGTCGACTAAGGCGTCCCCGACGTCACATATGTATTAGATGTTGGCCCCCTCAGGTCAGACGTTAAATGGTCTGCCAACAGAATTGAAAAGTCAATGTTCTGTGAACTTTAAACGTCGGCTACAGGGCTTTAACGTCTATTTCATATTAGACATCGACTTCCACCACCACGTACATAAAAAAAAGTGCGAAAATACCTCATTTTAGGTGTCAATATTAATTTTTTTTACGAATAAGACGACGGCTTGGGAGGAGGCCGAAGGCTTATAGCAATTAGAAGTCGACTAGGAGGGGAGCCGACATCAAATGCCCTATTTTTTTTCACTAACTCCAGAATGCAAGCATCAATTACGCGATTTCTCTCTCACTGCTTCATCTTCTTCCTTTTCCTTTCTCGTTCACCATCATTGTTCATGTACGTTTTCTTCCACTTTGCACCATTTAAAATCATTTTGCACCAATTAAAATTCATTTTTGTTGGCTTTTGGTGCAATTTCTTGTGCGCGAGTTCTTGGACCTCGGCGGTGGCATTTTCCCTCTCCATTACTTGTGCCCATTCTCTTTCGGTGATTTCCGTTTTCAATCCTTCAAAGAAGGTTAGTATTTTGGTTGATTGTTATTAGTTATTAGATATCGGTTATTAGTTATTTGATATGTGAATTTTAGTTTTGAGATGTGATTAGTTATTGAAGATATGATTTTTAGTGATTGGATATTGGATATTGGTTATTGGTGATGTGATTTTTAGTTTTTCTGTTACATATTGTCTCTTGAGTATGCATGAATGATTAATTAAGTTTGATGTGTTAATTATGATATTGTAGTATGAAATCATTGAGTGAAACTTAGTTTATGTTTGAGATTTAACACAACCGATTAAACTTTTAATCGTTTGTATTAAATTTTGAATTGTCCGACCGGACAGTTTGGAAAAATTATTTTTCATAATTTACTATAACAAGTACGTTGGAGTTTATGGATAAGTTTGATAAAATTTCGGTTGAGATTATTTGTATTGTTCTCCATATGCATATTTGATTGTGGTCATCCGTGACCACTTTTAATTCGTGTATTTCAGATACCAATGAGAAATGCTGCCGAAATCTTATCAAATTTATCATGTTAGACTTCTTTGTATGTGTATTAGCAAATTATGAAAAATAATTTTTCCGAATGGGTAGGGCCAAACCTTGTGAGAGTTAAAAATTTGAGACTGATGAAGTTTGTTACGAAGTATGGATTGAAGGTGAATGAATGAATGTCACATCAGTCAAGAATATGAAAAAGGAGTTTCGGAGTTCTTGCAATAAGTTCAACAAAACGCAAACTCTGTGAACGAGACATATTTTTGTCCTTATATTTGTTATCTTAATCAAATACTTCAAGACTTAGGCAATATGCGTGACCATCTATTCATGTTCGGTATAATGAGAACTTATACCGTTTGGACTTGGCATGGAGAAGTACTAGACAAGCCTACAATGTCATGAGGAATAGATTATGTGAAAGAATGTTTGAGTATTCATTTAGAGGACATGATATGTGATGTTGGTGAAAAAATTTTTGGAAGAGCTAATTTGTATGATTCTCTTAAGAATGATTCAGAGCAAGATTTGTATTATGGATGCTCCAACTTTACACGTCTGTCTGCAACTTTGAAGTTGTTTGGTTTAAAAGCAAGGAATGGATGACCGATAAAAGTTTCACAGAGTTGTTGGAGTTTTTAAAGGAGATGCTTCCAGAAAATAACACTCTACCTATCCATAATTACAAGACGAAGAAAATTTTATGTCCAATGGATATGGAATATCAAAAGATACATGCTTGTCCTAATGATTGTGTTTTGTACATAAAGGAGTTTGCTTCACTAAATTTGTGTCTTTTTACATGTGGTTTATCACGGTTTAAAAAGAACATTGACAGAAAAAATGGTGATGGAGGCAATAATGGTGCACCTGCTAAGGTGATGTGGTACTTACTTATCAGCTTTGAACATTCGTATGCAAACATAACGAATTTGACTTAATTTTGTAGCCCTTCAAGAATACATCACCTATATCAGATGACACAATTAAGAAGATACGACAAGAGTAAACAACATATCTTCTATAGAGATGGACTTAGGACCTATGGTCATCCCTTTAGGAATAATTTTATTGTTGTTGGATACATTAATTAACTTGGTTTTGATAATTTAAGTTTTGGATTTCTTTTTAGAATTTGTTAGTATTATAATCACCTTAAACGCATAGCATATATAATTTTGTGATTTACTGAGAGGATTTTCTGTATTTTAGGTGTGGTATTATTGTAAAAACAAATTTATTTATTTTTTAAAAAACACAAATTCGACGTCGGTTAGTGTCAAAATCGACATCAATTGATGTCTGGTAATGCACAGTCTGACGTCTTATTCGTTCTAATGACTCACCCTAGGATTTTCTCGCTTAACAAGGCAACAACACGCTAAGCGTCATTCCACGTCGGTTTAGCGATAGTCTGACGTCAATTTTGATGTCTGTCCACGTGGTTGTCGACGTCAATTAACGTCTCATGTGGAATCCAATGTCAATTAGACGTCTCCCAATAAGACGTCGAGGCGAGGTTGGACGTGAATGTCTAAAATAATAAACGTCAAAGGCCTTTTTTGCAGTGGTGTTCTTAATCGGTTTCTTAGGTTAGATGAATAAATTTGTTTTTTTTTTCTTTTGATTCTTGTTGTGATTTATTTTAATCTACCGCTCTTGCTTTGTAATCAAGTAAAAGTAATGATTTTTACATTATAGCAAGTTAGCATGGTGTTAAATCTACATAACATATCAATCATATGAGTCCAAGGATTTTTATTTTTAATTGAGAATTTACTTTGATTAAAGTTAGAAACTTTCATTTGATTGAATGAACTTTTGCTAATAATTGAGGATGTACTTTGATTAGTGGTAAAAACTTTTACAAAAATTAATCAAGAATGTACTTTGGTTAATTACCTTTGTACTTGATATAAGAGGTAAAAGAATAAACATGATTAGGCATAATAATATTTAGTTGAGAATGTACTTTGGTTAAATTTGCTATGATTATTCTACAAATTATTGCTTTTAGTTGAGAATGTACTTTGGTTAAGACTGAGAATGCCAACAAATTAATTGAGAATTTACATTGACTAATTTGAATATCTAAGACAATAATTAATTGAACAAAAATCTTTATATAACCAATGATGAATCCTATTTTGAAAAAGCAATGAAACCAACCTATTTTCTTTATCATTGTTTTTATCTTTTTAAATCTTTTTATAAATTTACTTCTTTATATCTTTTGTTATTTTGTGTGCTTTGATAAAATTCATTAAAGTACGGGAGAGTGAAATTAACGTGTTAAATAAAATAGTTTAGGAATAATTAAAATAGAATATATTATTTAGGGACTTATTATTAAGATAAATATAATTTTATTGTAATATATTATGAAAATATTGCGCTTTTACAAATATTTCAGAAAATAGACCTAATATGGATAGATATGCCTCTTATTTATAGTATGATAAGGTAGAAACCCTAGCCATAAGTAAAAGAGTCATAAACTTTGAGTGTTCCATGATACTTAGAGTTTGATCAATTAAATGAGAGCTCGAGGGTAGTGTAGAAGGGGGGTGTAGGAGTTATTCTTATTATTCATTTTGTGTAATGTGATTTTGTTAATTATGTTTGGTTTCTTCAATTGCATATTCTTTCCCTCGATATGATGTTGGCATGTTTCTCTTAGGCTAGTGATGATATTATTTGTGTGTCGCAACTAGGATCGCGACGGGACGACAAACCGAAAAAACGAGTTTAAGAAAGAAAACTGGATTTTGGTTTTCGAGAATTGGTTACATGTAGGGAAGGTATTATCACTCTACCGCACATGTCTAAAAATAATAGCTTTAATTAACTATACAAAGTTAATGTGGTTTTCAAAATTTTTAAATTTTCCCAAAAATAACACTATAAGAAACAAAAATATATGTTTTTTTGTTTTAAGGGCTTGATAAGGATTGACTTTGTTCTCATTCAGAATGAAAAATTATGATTACTAAGTTTTTTAAGCTTGTTTTTTTTTGAAGATTTTGTATGTTTTTGATATTTTAAAAATAATGAGAAAAAGGGTAAGCAACAAGTATTAAGCTGACGCATACCGTCACAAGTATTTATACTTTTAAAACAATAATTAATTATTTAGAAAAAGGAAGATTATTAAGCATTAAAACAATGCTCGTACCTTTAAATTATTTAGAAAATGAAAGGTTATTAAGCACTATGACAACTATACGAACAATTTCACCAATACTCATACATTTATGAACATGAAAAACCTTTTTATCTTTTATTTTATAATTTATTATTTTAATAAAAAAAATGGATGCAAATATTAAAAAGGTGCAAGCAATAAAAGGACTTATAAAATGGATGTGCAGACAGAGGAAAAGGAGTGCAGGTAGAAAACCCTAAAACCCAAACCAAAACCTAAGAGGGATGTAAATATTAAAAAGGGGTTGCAGGTAATAAAGGGACTAATTAAAATAAAATAGAAAGGGTGCAAGCAGAGAAAACGTGGTGTAGGAATTAAGGCTAGAAAGCCCGAGCGAAAATAAAAAAGCTGCAAGTAATTAAAGGGCCTAAAAAAACTATGTATTGGTAGATAAAAACGGGGTGCAGGAAGTAAAATGAAAGTGTTGAGCCCATCTTTTTCTTCAAATCAGAAAACCCTCTTGTACGCGTGCACCCTGCCACCACCGAACCAGCCGCCGCGAAGGTCCTTCCGCCTGGCCAAAGGCGTCCCCGGCAACACCGATCATTGTCGAAGTCTTCGCCGACCATTGCGCCACACGTTCCTGTCTCATTTCGTGTGCAAGAGAGAAGCACCGCTTCTCTGAGCTTTCGTCCACGATGTCGTTCCGCTGGAGGCACCGCTACCCTTCACGGCGATTCAGCCTCTTGATCTTATTTCGCGGACTAAACCCTAACACGAGGGTCACTGCCACTACTCCGCAAGCCCATGACGCCGCTGGTGGCACCAGCCACCACCAGAGAGTGGGACGCGTGTTGTCGACAGCTGCTTCTCCTCTTTCTCTGTTTCTTTGGTTTGATTTGATTGAGTTGATACGCATACTAATGATCTTCGTGATTGAAATTCTATAAGAAGATATGTGGTTTTGAAGCAAGGCTGAAATGATAAGGTGGTGATGAAGGTGTGGGTGGAGATGGTTGAGGGTAGGATGAGGCTGGGATGGTGAATCTGTTTTAGTGCTCTCTGTTCGTGACCTTGGGTGCTTCAGGGGCTGAAATCTGATAATGACGATGGTGGTGGTTTGGTTGAGAGGCAACGCGTGGCTTATGGAGGGTGAAAAGTAACCGTAATTTTGGCCTATAAGGTGGTAGTTTGGTTTTGCGATACGGTGGAGATTAATCGAAAGAATGCAATAGGTTGAAGGGAACGAAGCTAACTTTTAATAATAATTAGTGTAGACAATATGTTTTTAATAATAATTACTGCAGACAACCAATGGCATGCAAACATTGCGACATAACCTTTAGGACGTAGAACTTATCATTCAAAACCTTAGTTTCTCCAATTACTTCTTCTTTGCTTATTACTTTTAGCAAAACCCCTTCTATATTTTCTCTGACCTCTTTATGTGTTTATTTGTATTTCTTTTTTTTTTTCTGGTCTCATTTTTTCGATAGAATGGATATTTATACATACATTATAATGTTTTTTTAATTTTATTTTAATTATGAATTAATTGAAAATGAACAATATTAAAAAAATATTCTTGATAGTAATATTTTTCAAAAACAATCCAACAAAATAATATTTGAGATATTGATTATAATTAAGATGCCATATAAAAAGTATGAAAAATAAATTGAAGTTAAGGATATGAATTGTACTAACTAAACAAATTGGACTTGTTTTATTTTATTATATTTTTGTTTTTTACGCTAATTTAAAGTTTAAAAATAAAGAAAATTTATTTTATTTATTATTATTATTATTCTTTTTTCCTATCCACCATTAGCATATTTTATTATTATTCTTTATTTCTTTATCTTTTTATTATTTTTTTCTTTATTATTATAGCTTATCCGATCCAAATTGGATTTTATTGCAATTCTTTTATTTAGATTTTATTAGATAACATAAACTTTTAAATTTACATATTATCATAATAAAAAATATAAATAAAGATAAAAACATTAATTTAATTTCATTCGGTTTAAAGAGAAAAAAAAATGGATTGGACCATTATCTAATAAAGGATCGATATATAAAAAAAAAGGAAACTTTGGTTCGACCATGGCTAAGGTCGATAATATATATATATATATATATATATATATATATATATATATATATATATATATATATATATATATATATATATATATATAAAGAAAACAAAATTCTTATTAATATAAAATTTATTTGTTGAAAACGGATGAACGTGTTTGGCTTATCCGATTCTATGCACCCCATCTCGCTACAACATTTCCTCCCCATTAGAACAATTTTAGTACTGATATAATACGACTTTACCACAATTCATACACTCTACTCAACTAGTTGAACTATAATTATATAATTTACCGTTCATAGACATGAAAGCATGTTTAAAGAATAATTAAAATCTTAAATATATTTCCTTTCTAAATTTTATGGTCTTCTAAATTCAAATTTATTTTTCTACATCCTAAAATTTAGAAAAAAAAACTTTTTTTTAATCTTTTTATCTAAGATACTATTACAAATTATGTTCATTCAACCTATTAATTGAAGAAAACTATACATAATAACTTATTTCAAGATTATATTGCTATCTTAAAAAATTATTAAATTGCATATGTACTTTTTGTTTTCAAAATTTTTATTTTGATAGTGTTGGTAAAAGATTTCATATTAACTAGATATGGTCAAATTATTATACAGAAGAAGAATAGATCTTTCCTACTTACATGTCATTTTTATAATATTGAATTAGAGATAAACTCGCTTAGTAAAATGATATCGAAACTTTATCCTATTCAAATTTATTTATACTTTTATACCCATTACTATTAGACTTGCGAACAACAATGTTGTATTGTTATATTTAAAAATTATGAAATTACATATTCAGTTTTCTTTCAAAATATTCATCTTGGTAGTATTTAAAAAACGATAATTAAAAAAAATTGTAATCAAGATTTAAGAAATTAAAAAGATAGTTAAGTACTAAATGCAATTTGAAAAAAGAATAACATGTTATTTGCGTTCTATTCTTGATTTTGAGTTGTATCTTGACCAACTTAATCTAAGTGGGTTGATTGAGAAGGCCTTGAGAAAGCGAAGTGAAGGATGAAATGTTCCTTGGAATTGCCCAACCCACCATGTACAAGCACCTTCACGCTTTGATTTTGATATTTGTGTCCTTGTCTTGTTGGCATGTTAGTCATCTCTGTAAAGGATTTGGCTTTGGGACCAAGAGTGTCCAAATGCAATGGCATTCTTGAGATTAAAGGCAAAACCACAATCATGCCCATCCTTTCAAAAAAACATATTGATTGAAAATTGATTTTTTTAGAATGAGTTAATTCTGACCCCTAATAGCCTACGAATACATGCTTTGGTTCTGATATGCATGTCAAAGTATATTATTTATTCAGACAACCTAATGTTTTGTGAAGATGAGAGATGGCCACTAAGAGTTTTTAGGTAACACGTTAAGCACATTATGTTGTCATTTTAGGTGTGTCTTTTAGAGGACGGAATCTTGTTGTGAAGAATAAGACTTAGAAAATGTTATATATATATATATATATATATATATATATATATATATATATATATATATATATATATATATATATATATATATATATATATATGATGATGAATAGATGAAAGGTGTAGATGTTATGGTTGGAAGACATGTGTATGGATCACGAAAGATGTTAAATATTGATGACGGTAATAGATACTCCTTCTATCTAGATGAATATAACATAGTTCAATAAGATTCTTTAAAGTTTTTAAGATTCTTTAAGTTTTATTATATGGAGTTGTTCCAACCTACGTTTGTTTAGGTCATATTCACATATTATAATTAAATCTCGGCAGTATAATATGTTAGTTATTATTTATCATTTTGTAATTATTTATTATCATCTTATTATGTTCTTTAGGTAAGTATTATTTCAATAAGAAGATAAGCTCATAACTTTATTGATCATATAAATACAGCTTCCCAAGAATACCAACTTCATAAACACTTATATTTACCTTATACATAAAGCTCATAATTCTCTTACTGACTTGAACGTTGAAGTGTCTTTTGTAGCTAGATCTCCTCCTTTTTAACAACAAGGGATTCGATTACCAACGATCGTGAATGATGAGGTCACCTTTACGATATTGCCACTTGTTTGTGAATCCAAGCTCAAGATCCTAGTAAGATCATTTGACACCCATTGTTGGGCCTTAATAAAACTATTCTCTGACCTCACTTTCCCATAGTCACCACCAGAACCTAAGCATAACTCTCTCACGAGATGGAATCCAACTTAGAGATGACCATACAACATCAAATGGAGATGTTAATATAACAACACAACAAGCAACACAAACATTACGATGTCGAGCTCGAAGCCTTTAGCACTCAACGACAATGAACCTCCGTGAGCTTCGAAATTGTCATGTCGAGCTTTAAGGCATTCATGGCCAGTGACAACTCGACCTCCATGAGCTTCAAGAACTTTAGAATAAGTTGATGGCCTGAAGAATGGAAATCATCTCTCCAACCACAGCCCATCTCTTTGGAAGAATATCCCCGTAACATCAAGACATAGCATAGCCTTCCAGATCAATGAGTTTTTAGTAGAAGTCGTGACCAGTCTCCTCAACATTGAACATGAGAGATTCGTGAAAGATCTTGTCATTCCAATCGAGAATGATCTTTTAAACATTGGACTCGGAGAGAATGCAATAAGTTAGTCCAACATAGAACGGGAGAAACTCACAACGATCTCGCCACTGTGACAAGAGCATAGTCGGTGTAGAAATCACAACTCGTACTAGGACATAGAATCAGTGGAGTCCCAGAATTCTACAAGATATATATCCCAATAGGAGGATAGGTCGAGAATAGTGTAAGACTCCCCAGAAAAACGACCAAGACTTTCAAGTTAGGTCCGACCACATCTATAATTTTCATCCTTTTATAACAAAAGAAACTAAGACTTGTATCTCCAGTGGAGTTGTCATCAACGTTCTGAAGAATGTTGGGATGAATGACTTCGCCACACACCTAAAAGCTTATCTGATCTAGGTAAGCCCCCGTACACAAGACAATAGAGTCTTTTGCATGTTGTTTCCAACTACATTAAATGAACCAGTCATAGATTCTTAACTTGTTTTTGGATCTCTTGAGTTTCCTCTTGATTTATTCTATATGCTTGTCTATTTGAAAGAGAAGAACCTGAAATAAAATCGATTTGATTTTCAATATTTCTCATAGGGGTAAAACCTTTCCAAATCTAGGAAAACCTCCCGGAATTAGCTACCTTTTTGAACTCCTTAGCTGAAATAAGAAGACTGGAATTCATGCCCCTTTAAGCTTGTGATGGTTCGTCTCCTTTTTTTTTTCCCGTTTTTGTGTCATTTACAATGGATCCCCCGCACTTTCTTTAAGGTAGAGTGAACTTGTGCCATTGGGCTGAAACACATGTGTTTATACTTAATACATGAGTTTAGGTCATATGTACTAACAAGTTATATGTACGAATGATACATATTATTCAAAAGCGGTAACTAAATGTTAATTGAAACAACACATGGAAGACATATTTAGCTTTATTTTAATGAACTTCAACAATAAAACAACAAAAAAACAAGAAAATATGTGTATTATTATTTTATTTCCTTCGCAAAAGCTCTGACACTTAATAGTGAAAGATTGGTTAATTAGGTTTCGTAAAAAGAACATAAACTTCAAATTGATTAGTCACGTGCATAGTAGGGAAAATAAAAATATTACGGTATGCCCAACCTACAGTTTTACTGTGTACATATTTAGCTGTGGTGCCTGAACAAGAAAGAGAAAAAGGGAGGTGGGCATATACATGTATTCAGCAACCATGATTGTACCAACAATGAAAAAGTTAAAGAGGCCAACTCACCAAAAACAAAATAATATCTTCTAATTCTAATAATATATATAAATAAATACAATTTATACATTACAAGTTGGGAGGAAAAAAATGTGCGTATGACAAAAGTTTCTTGTCCCACACCCGCCAATCATAATGTATCAAATTTATAATTTGATTAAGATAACTCCGTTTTTTTACCTAGAGCCAAATTATTTTTAGTAGAAAAATTTTATATCATATTCGTGGCCATAACTCCACAACGTGGTGTGAACGCTTCACAAAATAGTTGCTGTGACAAACTATCAGATCCTTCCAAAACTTTTAGGCTATATATATACAAAACTTTGAGGCCATATTTTATACTAGAATACGAATAGATAAAGGGGTTTTAGAAGATGGAGCCGAAGGAAAACCATGATAGAAGGAAAAAGGGAGGGCTTATCACAATGCCCTTCATCTTTGGTAAGCCTCAAATTATATTAAAATTTTGCCTCCATTACAAAGTAATTTGGTAGTACTTTCTGTAGTGTGATTATAATTCTGCTACGTAGCTCCTCAAAACAGAAGAGTCTAAATAAATGGTTTTGGATTGATTTGTTTTGGTGCAGCAAATGAGGTTTGTGAGAAGCTGGCCGTAGTGGGATTCAATACAAACATGATTAGCTACTTGACCACACAGCTGCATTTGCCATTAACCAAAGCCGCTAACACTCTCACTAACTTTAGTGGAACTGCAAGCTTGACACCTTTGCTTGGTGCTTTCATTGCGGATTCTTTTGCCGGAAAGTTCTGGACTGTTACTGCTGCTTCCATCATATATCAGATAGTAAACACCACCTTTTCCTAACTTTTCATTGTGTTCAAATTAGATTATAATTTTTTTTAATGGTAGATGTTAATTATTTGTTTGTGAAGGATTCAACCATCAACTTCTTGATGTTGCATTAAAACTTAATTTTCTATTATTTGTTTAAATTCTGGAGTCATATTAATAGAAGCTCTTCAATATTGGTAAAAGAAACATTCACATATTCACAAGAATAGATAGGACTTTGTCCTGTCAATGTTATCTTGGTTAGCTGTTAACTTTTTTCACGTGAGGATATCTGCAGAGGTGTTACGATTTGGCAAAAGGCCACACTGGTCACTAGCAAGTTACAATGGTAATTACAAATTATGACAGATGCCTCTTAGGCTGATTCAAATGGTTAGATGGAATAAAAACATGAAAGTGGGTAAAGTTTTAAGTATGTTTATGTTTAATGAAAGATCATGTTATGTCAAAGATATGAAGAAGAAGGGTATTTTCTATATACTTACAAGTCTAATTATATATTTATTTTTTGTTTTATAATGAGAGAAGATTCATTGATTTTTGTTGATAAACAAAGATGTCTATATCAGAATAACTTTTCTTTGTCTGCTTTATAAACACACATGGTTAGTAAGGGAACCTTTTCCTAACTAGTCACTTTTTGTCTAACTAATCAGGGAATGATTAGTTTGACCCTCTCAGCGGTGCTTCCACAGTTTAGGCCACCTCCTTGCAAAGGTGAAGAGGTATGCCAACAAGCAAGTGCAGGACAGCTGGCAGTTCTATATGTCTCACTCCTTCTTGGGGCTCTCGGATCGGGTGGTATCCGACCCTGCATTGTGGCATTCGGGGCGGACCAGTTCGACGAGTCGGATCCCAAGCAGACAACAAGGACGTGGACTTACTTCAACTGGTACTATTTTGTGATGGGTGCAGCGATTCTTGTCGCTGTGACTGTTTTGGTTTACATTCAAGATAACATTGGATGGGGAGTGGGCCTCGGGATCCCCACCGTCGCAATGTTCATCTCAATTATTGCCTTCATTGTCGGGTACCCGCTTTACCGAAACCTGAACCCGGCTGGGAGCCCGTTTACCCGATTGGTACAAGTGGCTGTGGCGGCAATTCGGAAGAGAAAGGTGCCAAATGTGTCTGAAGCTAGTTTACTCTACCAAAACGATGAACTGGATGCCTCTATTTCGTTGGGAGGGAAGCTTCTCCATAGTGGACAAATGAAGTAAGTGCTTCAAATATTTCTTCTTTTAAAATCCACAAAAAATTAATGTTAATAATGTATCCACTTGTTTTTTTTTCTTTTTTCTTTTAGCTTTCT
Organism: Vigna umbellata; assembly: GCF_029865625.1. NCBI lineage: Eukaryota > Viridiplantae > Streptophyta > Magnoliopsida > Fabales > Fabaceae > Vigna > Vigna umbellata. The sequence goes on along the minus strand of NC_142167.1, from coordinate 53,388,374 downwards.
GAAAAAAATATAATTAGTAAACTTTTACTAGATTTTCTCGTCAGTGGCCGAAAGTCATGGACCACGTTCTTTTCTTCGTGGGGTCATAAAATGTTCTGGAAAAGTTTGATCATGCTGATTTACACATAATTTACATTAAGAAGATAAAATGAAATAACGTGAAATATTTATCCAATATAAATAATTTGATAACAAGAAAAAATAGAAAAAAAATATATTATGTGTTTTCAAAGAAAAGATTTATGCCTCATGTCAGAGGGAGGGAGATAGAGATATATATATATATATATATATATAGAGAGAGAGAGAGGTTCATTTCATATTAGGTAGATAACCACGAAGTACACAATCATGTCAATCTAAATTTAGATGGTGCACAGAACACAACAGGGATGTCTTGTCCATACATGAAATCAATCATATGGTTGTTTTTAGTTTTCTTCGCGACCACAATGTTCGTTTGATGTATATCTCTAGCAATTCGACTTTCGAAAAGATGCCTTTCTAGTCCCACCGAGTACCAAATAAAATTCAAAGATAATGATAACCTTAATGTTAGGTCCATAAAAAATCTATCCTTTTGGTTTGCGAATTATAATGTACTTGACTAATGAATGATCAATATTACTTCTCAACAAAATTGTGATTACTATATTTTTGATAGAGTAATTACTACATTAAAATAGGTAAATGTTACAAAATAAAAATAAATATATGCAAACACAATTCCTTAGAAAAAGCATAAGTTCGTGCGGGCTCATCTTCAAAGAAATTATTAGTGTCTCTAATTTCTCTGTCTGTGTCAACAAAGTCAACGACATTACAACAGTTAATTAAAGAAGAAGTTATTAGTGTCATTAATTTTTGTGTCTCTGTGTCATCAAAGTTAAGAACATAAGTTTAGCTCACAGCACTTTCCTTATTATGTGGTACATTTTAGAAAAACAAAAACAGAATTAGTGAGCTTTATATTATATGTTTTATAAATTTTTTACGACTTTATATTTATTCATTGTTATTAAATGTTAGGAGTACATGTATTTTGTATTAAAGAATACTGAGAACAAAATTTTAAAGTTAATAATATTGAATAATTTGGCATATTTATAATGTTTTTAAAACGCCCAATTAACTTAATTGCTTTCATTATTTTGTATGATTATATTAAAATAATTTGTATTCTCTCATCTAATTTTTTATGACTGAAGTGAAGTTGACAGGAATTTTCCATGTTGAAAATTGATACAGATTTTTGGACAAGGCAGCAATTGTGACAGAAGAAGATGACAGCAAAACACCCAACTTATGGAGGCTAAGCACAGTGCACAGAGTGGAAGAATTGAAATCCATAATCAGAATGGGACCGATATGGGCCTCAGGCATTCTTCTCATCACAGCATATGCCCAACAAAACACATTCTCTCTCCAGCAAGCTAAAACCATGAACAGACACCTAACCAAAAGCTTTCAAATTCCAGCAGGCTCCATGTCTGTGTTCACAATTCTCACCATGCTTATCACCACTGCTTTCTATGACCGAGTCTTCATCAAAGTTGCCCGAAGATTCACTGGGTTGGACCGTGGCATAAGCTTCCTTCACAGAATGGGTATTGGGTTTGTGATCTCAACCTTGGCTACATTGGTGGCTGGTTTTGTTGAAACAAAGAGAAAGAAGGCAGCTTTGGCACATGGTCTTTATGACCATCCAGATACCACAATCCCAATCTCTGTGTTTTGGCTTGTGCCACAGTACAGTCTTCATGGAATGGCTGAGGCCTTTATGTCAATTGGGCACTTGGAGTTTTTCTATGACCAGGCCCCTGAGAGCATGAGGAGCACTGCAATGGCACTATTTTGGACTGCAATTTCTGCTGGCAACTATGTGAGTACCCTTTTGGTTACTTTGGTCCACAAATTCAGTGCTGGACCTAATGGGTCAAATTGGCTCCCTGATAACCTCAACAAGGGAAAATTAGAGTACTTTTACTGGATCATCACATTACTGCAGTTTTTCAATCTTATTTACTACTTGGTTTGTGCCAAATTGTACACTTACAAACCAATTCAGGTTCATGACAAAGGGGATACCAGTTCAGATGGGAATCAAATTGAGCTCACCACCCCTGTCTGAGTGTGATGTTGTAGCCTAGGAGCTGCTTACTCTTTCGATGACCATGATCGGACACTAGGAGACCCATGTACTGTATATATAAATAATAAATTATTATTATTATTATTATTATTATTATTATTATTATTATTATTATTAGGTTTAATGTCTCAATAATTTCCTAATTTCGTTCAGAATCTCAAATAGACATTGGCCAATTACGGTAATAGTTCTCTAATTACTAATGAATATTAATTTAATGTCGAATGATGTTAATCAATTTTATTTTTGTTTTTTTAATTAATTGTGATCCTTTTTTATAACTCTACGAGATCTACAAAACAAAAAAATAACAAATTTCAGTTTTCGGTATTTTATAAAGCATGAATATGAACGTGTAGTGTAGTATCAACAACAAACAATAATAACCAACAACAAACAAGTTCAACTAAACAACAACAAACAAGTTTAACAAAAAAACAATAAACAAGTTCTTCAAAACGAAAATGAAAACGAAAACTAACCTTCAAAAGGTGGGTTTGTCAGAATAAAGTTTCGTCACAGTGAGAGAGAAAGCAGAATGCGCCTATGAAGGACAAGAACACGAAAATAATCGGTTAAAACAAACAAAAATCATAATTAACATGCATTATGTAACGTCCTGGCAACATATAGGGAATATTGACTTTTCAAACCAAATAATTTCTTCCTCACACCAAAGTTACGTAACCACTCTCCTTCAGCCAACCACCTTACCCTTTTTTTTCTTAAATTAAATCCACCAAAACTCAAGACCCCACCATATTATATACCACTTTCTCCTTGTTTTCCTCTCTTCATTTCATTAAATCCCTCAACACTTATTTCTAATTTGTTTAATCTCTTCTTGACTTTTCAATCCTAACTTCACACTCATTCCTCACCTCGTTTACGTTCCATCCATGTAACTCCTTCTCCACACACCTAAACACTACAATTTTCATTTTACTATTCTTTTTTTCTTCATTTCCATAACATTTCAAGTCAACTCCAAGACTCTACTCCATTCCTTTCTTTCTCAACTCCTACCCCAAGACTCTCATTACTTCTCCTTGCCTCTATTGTAATGTGCCCATCTCCACCTTCCACTTTCATAATTCTTTCTTCATGTTCTTCTTCCACTCAAGACATACATAACCGTACATGACAATCTGTTAAGCAAACAACATTAATCAATCCAATACACATTACCAGACAATAACAGTCCCAAGAGAACCACTAAACAACACAAAACCCCATAACTCATACTTAGACAAAGAAAATGGCTTTGAAACCATCACCAACAGTTCCAGACAGGTTTAAAACCCCCAAAACGACCTAAGGAACGTCCAAAACGGACATCTGAAACCCCAAAAACTATAAAAACAAAGACAACAGCATGCTGATACGCCCAGGGGCGCTCGGGGGGCGTTGGGCGCGAACCGCCTCGCATTTAGGGTCGCTCGGGGGCGCTGGGCGCGAACCACCTCGCATTCAGTTGACAACAACCATGAAATTTTACTTTTGATGCACTTGGAACCTGTTTTAATGGCTAAAGGGGTTCTTTACACATTAGTATTGATGGGAAACACGTTTATAAGTTGAAACAAACATCCATTTGATCACTAGATCCAAGACTAGGTGTATCAAACCACTTTTGACACTTTAAAATCCAAATTCACTTCTACAAGTTGCCCAATTTCATTTCTATCCTTTAAAACCCTCAATTCTTCCAACTATCAATAATAACACAGTTTTATATCAACAACATACCAGCTCAGAATTTAACAATTGAATTAGGATGTTTTTGAATCTCAACTTTATTTTATTGAGAAAGCCACTAATAGACGTTCAAGATGTAAGGAACCTTTATTTTCTTCCACAATTGGGGATTAACTAATTAAGGAATGTCAAATATGAAAATCAACGCCTCGGTTCGTAAAATTTGTGAAAAATGTCGATTGATTCGAAGACGAGGACGAATTATAGTAATTTGTTTCAATCCAAAACATAAACAAAGACAAGGATAATATTTGAACAAACAGAAGCTTTACCAGCTCAGAATTTAACAGACATACAGATCATACAACAAATTTTCAACAAGACACTAGCTCCCCTTACCTTCTACGCATCATACACTATGTTATATCCCAAGTTAAACCCCTTACCTATTAAAAAGAGTTAGGAGCCTTTTTAGACTTAGGAGGGTTTGAACTTGAGACCAAGCACACACACCCTCCATGCACACTCTCATCAACCACTAGACCAGGCTCCATCAGCTACTATAATAGCGCAAACAATTATACTTAAACACTCTTTCAAACTTTTTTCCAAAATTAATATGAAACCAATATTAATTTAATTTTCTTCCCTTCCTTAAATATTTCTCAACATTGATTCTCATCACAATTTATTATTTAATACCACAAAATAATATGCTTAAGGTAAGGAATCATTTTATTTATACGGGTCTTACACATTAGTATCAAATGAAATAAAGATTACATGTGATGCTCGTCAAACTTCGGTTGAGAAAAGTTTCAATCTCCCTGCTCAAATTTTTATTGAATGCACTAACCTTTTGACGACGAATTTAAAAGTCATTTGATGTTTTATATTCTTTTACGTCGAATTACAATTCTAAACGACATTTAATAATTGCATATATTTACAAAAATGCCACCACTCATTTTTAACGTTGGTTCTTCAGTGGTTGGACGTTGGACGTTAAACGTGTGACGTTATACGCTGTTTTTGTACTAATGGAACTTAGAAAAGTCTCACATTTCTTTGTAGTTGTTATCCTCTCTTTAGAGTTATCAATTTATAATTGCTCATAACACTGATTGTGTTGTACATTCTTAAGAGAATTAAAATACTTGGTGTTTATCTTAGTCGAGTTAAATAGTCTAGACATGTTATCTAAGGTTGGACGAGAAGTGGTTAGAGTACTTGTATACCATGAGTGGTTAAACTCGGACTAGTCGTGTTGACTAGGTGTACCAATAGTGGTTAGAATACTGGTTGTTAAACTGAAGAGGTAAAATTCGTGTAATCTTCTTGAAGATTAGTAGAACCCTTTAAGAATTCTTAAGGGAGAAATTAACATAGCTTAGATTGAGTGAACCAGTATAAAATGTGTTCTTTATTGCTTTGCTTCTTCAATCATTTTCATAATGCCCTTTTGAAATACCTTTGGCTAAACATATATTTTGTCTATCAATCTTTTGAAAACCTATCAAACGTCATTTTTGAAATGTTTTAAAAACACTATTCACTCCCTAGTGCTTTCCTATGTTTTCAAACTCCAATCAAAGCTTCGAGGGTGAAGAAACCATTAACCTAACATCTAAGAGTATTTGGATATGGTTGCTAAATAAACCAAAAGAGACATAAACTAGAAGACAAAACTATTCAAGGCATCTTATGGGGATATGCTACATAATCAAAAGGCTACAGAGTCTACAATCTTCAAATAAAGAAGTTAACTATTAGTAGGGACAATAAAGTAAATGAAAGTGTTACTAAGAATTGGGAAGTAGAGCGAATTGAGAGGAAGAAAATATACATGCCCATCATTCAACCCACTACAAGCCAAGAAGATTACGATGTACATGCTCTAGAATCTCTTGAAACTCCAACGTCAATTTAATATCAAGAAGAATCATCACCTAAAACTACTCTAAGATGAGTCAAATCTTTGGCAAACATATGTGTATCTTATAACTTGGTCTTTGTTGTTAGTGAAAAATTGAACATCTAGCATGTAAGGAGGTGTCTTAAAAAGAAGACAACCCTAGCTTGGCCACCAAGCTTATCCAAAAGCATGCATATTGACCTCCGTTCTAAAAGGTCAACTTCAAGCTCTCCATCTCTCCAAACATTCACCTCTCCTAGTTGGTTCCAAGATTAAGGCTCTCCTCCATTCTAAGTAATGATATCTTCCTCTCATTTAACATAATTTTACCCTATAAAATAAATAAATAAAAGAGTCAACATTCCAACTTAAGTTAAGTCAACTTTGATAAACAAGACAACCAAAGTCAAGTCAACAAAAATCAACTTAGGAAAAGTAAACATAAGGAATTGAAAAATAAAGACAAAGAAGTTGGGTTTGAGGTCTCCTTCTAGTCATGCTTCTAGTCACTCTCCTTGAAACGTTCTCTGTGGCTTCATGGTGAGTCATAAACTCATTATATTACTGACAAACTATCTTATCGATAAATTAAATGGCAAGTTTTCTGCCAATCTGATGATATGTTTTATATGTTAAGAGAAGATGTGTGAGAAAAATAAGAGACGAAGAAATGAATGACAAGGAGAAGGAGGAGAATTTGAAGCGAGTGGTAGTGACAATGACGCGAAGACGCAATAACAATGCTAACCAGAGTTTAAGGAGGGCGAGAAGAGGAAAAGGAGGGTAGGAAGAGGAAAAGGAGAAGAAAGAGAAGAAAAGGATTGATGACGATAATCGTGATAGTAGTGAGGAAGACGCCGATAAAAATGAAAAATAAAAGGAGAAAGAATAAGAAGAAAAATAGAAAAAAGAACAAAAAAAAGAGAGATAAGAACCCAATTGCAATTGCTACACCGAAATCTAAAAAATATTGATGAATTTCATGTTACATTGGTAAAATTGATCGATGAACACTTTAAAAACAAATTTTTAACGTTAATAATTTTTTGATTTAAATTACTGACATATTTTTTTTATTATTGACGAATTATATCGCTTAGTAATATTCCGTTTTCTTACGGTGGGATTGTGAATTTTTTGGCCTATTTAAGGAGGACACTACTCAAGGATTACCATTAACTTTTCTTTATTTTCGTCGGTTTTATGGGAATGCTAAAGAGAGTTTTTATTGTCATGTGTTTTTCAAAATTTATAATCTTAGTGAAAAACAACACCATTCCAGATTTTGCACCACATAGCATTTATTGTAGAAAAGTTACGTAACTAGTCCTTTTACGCGGATTCGTGTGTAAGTTATTATCGCAACCAACAAAGAAAACACGCTATCTTTCAGTTTCATAGGAAGAAACGATGAAGTTATAGCTCTTACTGGTAAAAATACAAGACAGAGACAGAGAAGAAACGACCAAAAAATGCATTAAAGAACCCATTAATGGCCTATAAAGTATATGAAACCAAAGTGAGTTATAGAGAGGGTAAGAAAATTAGAGAGATTGCCGCACCAACTTCTCGTCTAACTAGATCCACTGAAGGCTATAATCCCTCTTTTTCTTTTCTTTTCTTATAGCAAAATCATCAAGATTTTCGTACATGACATCACTGGATTCGTTTTGTTGCTGACGCATTGTGATGAAGCCACAGAAACTGCACGTATACAATGGTTGTTTTAAACTTTGGAGGTAGTAACTAAGAAAAATCTTTAAGGTTTCAAAAAGATCAATTCAAACTAATAATGTTACATGTTGGTTTAAAAGTAGTTTACTTCTGCAGTATCCAACCACTAATGGGTTGACGAAGGTTTTATATGTAATTTTAGCTAAGAAAATGAACAGTTGTTTTAGGTAAATGATGAGTTTCAAACAACCTTGTGGGTCACAAACACGCCATATATTCGCCCTATAAATAGGAAGCATCTACCCCATATCCCACATTAGAATTTGAAAGAAGTGACTAAGTTTCCCTTATTGGAAGGATAGGACAAAGAAGAGAGACATACCATAAAATAATAGACATGGGAAGATCTCCATGCTGTGATGAAAGTGGTTTGAAGAAGGGTCCTTGGACACCTGAGGAAGATCAGAAGCTTGTTAACCACATTCAAAAATATGGTCATGCAAGCTGGAGGGCACTTCCAAAACTTGCAGGTAATTAATAATACTATAATGATTTTGAATGCATTGATCACAGTGTCATGAGACTCATGATGAATACTTTCTCTTTTTCAAGTTCTCTAACATAGTTAATGAGAGGTGATCATTTCTATCTGGTAACAGGACTCAACAGGTGTGGCAAAAGTTGCAGGTTAAGGTGGACTAACTACTTGAGACCTAACATTAAAAGAGGAAAATTTTCCAAAGAAGAAGAACAAACAATTCTTGATCTCCATGCCATCCTTGGAAACAAGTAATTATATTCATAACTCTTATGGCATTTATATTCACAATTCTTGATTTTGTAATTCAATTTTTTTTTCTCCATTCCACACTAGATGGTCCGCAATAGCAAGTCACATACCTGGTAGGACAGATAATGAAATCAAGAATTTTTGGAACACTCATCTGAAGAAGAAGCTGATTCAAATGGGTTATGATCCAATGACACACCAGCCTCGAACTGATGATATTCTCACAGGCTTGTCTCATCTCATAGTACTGGCTAACCTGAAAGAACTTTTGGATCAGCACCATCAATCATGGGAACAAAGCCTTGCAAGGCTTCAAGAAGAGGCCATCCAATTGACCAACCTCCAAAGCTTACAACAACACCTCGTGCAGCCACAATTCACTGAGGCAGATCTTAACACAGTTAGTAGTATGACAAACAGTACCTTCATGATGAACAACGACATCGTCAATGTTTCAAATGATACCAGTGTGTCACCATCTAATGGAATTGGCACTGTCCAATTGGCTAATGATTCCACCCCTTTCTCTCACATGCCTGAATTGAAAACACCATCTTCTTGTTCTCCGTGGCTTTTCTCGTGTTCAAGCACTACCCCTTCTTCTCCTTCTGCCCATGTTGTTCCACCGGTCACGTCAGAGGTTTCATTGACTAATGTGGACGACAATTGCACCATTTGGCCAGAGATCCTGCTAGAGGACCCTTTCTTCAAAATGATTTCCTAGTTTGAGATTACTCCGTGTAATGTTGCAGACTGGAATATAGTGCTAATTTTAAGTGCTATAGTCATAAAATTTTATGTCGATGTGTGTTTGTTTGTATACAAAATTCGTTTATACGAGTACATGCATACTCTCTTTTTATATTTTTATCACGATTCAAATCTACATTCGCATCTGCTAAGTTTTCTATGAGTTAATCATTTACTTCATGTAGTTGAATAACAACTGCTGAGAAAAGTTATTAGGAAATTCATTTTCTTTCATCTTTTAGTATCGACGATTTCCAATTATGGGAGAGGAACCCAGTAGATAGAATTCTCAACTACACCTCTTCCTTCGATTGTTTAACTTAAGTTGTAAAAAGGGTTTCGAGCTTATCATATTAACACTCTACCCTCTTCAATTTAATTTATATATAATATTTTATTTTATTTGAACGTTGTATTCGTGACTAAAAATTGAAAATTATTTGAAACCTGAAAGTAGAATATTATTAATTCTTTTATCTAAAAGGTGCTATATAATTATCTAGGTAAATAATTCTTGATATCGATAAAGACAACAAAATAAGCAGGTTAAGCTAATTGACTTTTCAATGTAGTTAATTAAGAAATACTTACTGAAAGTAATATATGTGCAACGGCAACACGGGTTCAACCAATAGAAATGAAAGCTATACGGATGTTTTCTACAGAGCAGGTGATTATACTATTCCTTTTCTAACAAGGGAGACAAAAATTTTCTTGCTAAAGAAACCAAATCATACTAATCAAAGTCGTTGCGTCGTGTATTTGTGGTGACTGGACAGTGATCAGGAATGCCTTTGGAGATTCTACTCTTATCATCAAAATTCGACTCCTCGACCATTAATATAAAAATAAAAACATGAAAAGAATAATGTATATTTATGGACCTTTAAAAATCTGAAAATCCTCACAATTTAGAGGTCTTTTTGCGTACAGAGGACCTTGCACAAGTCATTCATGCTGGCCTAATAATAATGATATTCATTTGAAAAGTTATAAAGAAATATAAAAGAAATCAAATGAATGAAGTCAGATGTATACTAATGAAGAGTTAAAGTGATTAATGAAAGATCAGCCTATACTCTTTCTCTTGAACCATTTTAAACTATCATAAAGATATAATATTATATAGATGTAACAAAATAAGAATAATTTTGGATATTATATTTTGAGTCGAATAATCTAGATTTTATTTAAGTTTTGTATTATGAGCCAAATAGTCTAGATTTTATTTGAGAGGTGTTTCATCCTGCACTTCCAAAGGTTTCATCCTAAACCTTCAAAATTTTCTGAAATACCTGCAATGTCCTTTATTAAGATGTTATTAATTTTTAATAAAAGCAAAAGAAACTTTTGACTAGATTCTTTGACTCAGATTCTCAATCTCCATTAAAATATCTTGGTTTTATAATTTAAGATATATAATTATTTTTTAATAAAAGAATAAGATTTAATAAATATATAAATACTTGCATTAATAAATTAATTATGAACTAAATAATTTTTTTTATAAATATTTCATATTTATTTTAAAATATTTTAATGAATTAATAATACTTAACACTACTAAAAAATATTTTAAATTTTTCATATCACTTTTAAATAAATTTTATCAATTTTAAATAAATTTATTTTTTTTCATAAATGAAATTAATTCAAATTCATACAAATTACCTAATTAAACATTTAGAAATAATATAATAAAAAAATTTAAAATAATCTAATAAATATTTACAAATAATATAATTAAAGAAAAACTATCAAAAACATTGTATCGAATATGAAAATTCGAAAGGAAAAACATAAGATCTCGAAATATAATTTGTTTTTCTTTTTGGATTTTCATGTCCGATACAATGTTTTTGATAATTATGTCTTTCATTTATGAACATTAAACACACGTTTTATTAGTTTCATTTGTGATTAAATTTTTTAATTTTATAATACAAATCAAAATAATAAATACAACACAAATGCTAACTTTATATATGATAATAAGGTGGTACATGAGTAATAATGATAATCAATAATAACTATGATAATATTTACAAAACCTCATTAATTAGAGGGCAAATCTGGAATTTGAAGGTGCATGGTGAAACCTCGTTATGAGCCTAGTAGTGTAGGATTTCAATTTGTGCTTTGTATTTTGGGTCAAGTAAAATATGATTTTAACCAACCAAGTCAACAAAGGGCCAAAGCCCAATCTTGACCATGTTTGGACGTCTAAATTGGGGGGTTGAGTAATGGGTCAACATTTTGGCTAAGCTTGGAGAACAAGGGAACATTTTCTCCTAGTTAGTGGTCATGTAGAATAGTTTTTCCATAGATAATGGTCACATGTCACTCTCATTTGAGAGAATTTTTGTCTCTTGTTTCCTTCCTATTGGAGAGGATTTGTCCTTGCTCTCCAAGTCAACCAAGGTGGCTCTTTTAGATCTAAGTTTGTGTCAATTTTGAGACACCTTAGCCTATAAATAAAGATGTCTCTCCATCATGTAATCACCTTTGGAAATAGAGTAAAGTTATGTTGTCATTTTGTGCACACAACCTCTTCTAAGGTCACCCTGGGCTAGAGCAATCTAAGTGGTCTCCTCTACACCTTCCTCCAAGACTTAGTCCAACCTCTCTTAAAGAATCCAAAACACTTCATCTAGGGATGACAAAAAATCTGCGGCGGTAGTTACTATCCGCGGGTATTTACTACCCGCGAGTAACGGGTAACAAGTATTTTAATACCCGGTTCTAAACAGGTCAAGTACGGTTAATATACTACTTGACCCGCGGGTACCTGTTACCCGCAAAAAAAATAGGTTTCTAGAAAGGTAAACTTTTTTATAAAATTAAATTCATTTTAAAGAAGTTCTATTTATAGTTTTGAATTTTTAATAATAAGAAAAATATTGAGTGCCTTTTATAAAACTTGTTTTCATTTTTAATCAATTATATAAATTTTGTAAGACTTCACAATATTCACAATTTTAAAAATACTTTCTATTTTATATATATGTAAGAAATTTTACAAAGTGTCGATAAGATAATTATATTTGAATAACTCTTTAATCTTATCTCTAAAAAGTAACAATAAGTAAACATATTTTTGTTGTATATATAAAATCTATTTTACAGGTTTTGAAAGGATAATCGTGAATAGTTATAGTTATCTATTTTACGTTTCAAGAATGATTTATGTTTCGATTTGTGAGGTTGAGGTCAATTGTTCTCCTTATTTCGCTCGTATGACATTTTTGTATAAGTCATCGTTCGTCATTCACTTCACTTTTGTTGTTTAACAAAACTTGAAGACTACCTACAGAAGGTACTCTAGTCAAAATCAATATACATTCGACAGTTCGCAATAGATATGTATTAAATGTAAACCTACAACAATACCTTAAACTTATGTAAACCTATAACAATACCTTAAACTTATGTAAACCTACAACAATATCTTAAACTTATGTAAACCTACAACAATACCTTAAACTTGTTTTTACAAATTTTGGAGTGGATTTCGAATTAACACCCACCTAATTACGACTCAACATGTAATAATCATGATTTGGTTTAATATAATCATCTTTAATTCTAAATCATGTTTAAGATCTGACTGGTGAGACCTCTTGGTTGGTTCATGCTTCCCAACTAACCGAATTCTTACATAGAAGAACATATGATTTTAATTAACCGTATAATCATATAATACAAATTACAAACTATAATGCGCACAAATAAAAATAATATCTGGTAATAACCAAATGTCTATATACTTTTCTTACTGTTTCTGATTATATACCTACGAATTACTTTTCAAATGTTAACAATATAAATGTATCTAAAATTTTAAAAAACATTGCAATGATTTCAAGCCATTTTAATTTTATGAAATATAAATACTCTTAAAATGACTTCTTTCGCTCTCATTTATATTTTCTTTTTATAAAACATGGGGGTAGTTAGTACTAAATAACTTGTTTTGTCCACAATAACCTTGAACTGCAAAATGGTCATGTTCTATTACATGGGAAATCTAGTAACTTAATTTTAATATTCGTGAATCACATTGTTTAACGTAGTGTGCCTGCCTCGGGAAATTAAAAGCACATAGTCTTTTCTCGTTGAATGCATGGTGGTAGACAGACGCAAAACACAGAAAGCTTCAATTCCACGTTATCACGAGTAACACCATCTTTGTTGTCAACCCTTTGTGAACTCTCTCCTATCCCAAGAATGGTGGCACTACGTCTGAAACTCTAATGCCACTGTTCTTTACATTCTTTGGACCACAGATTCACGTAGAAATTCTCAAACCTTTTATACTTAAATGTGTTTCCATTTTTATAAATATGGTATTAGTTTTTCAATTTAGGCACCCAAAAAATATTCCATTAATTTTCAAGATGCTCATAAATCAATATTAAATAATGACAAAAATAAATTTTAGAAATGATAGAACGAAATTTAATGATTTCTTTATTGCTAGACCAACAGAAAGAACAAATATAAAGACTACAAAAATATACATCGATCGATACTTGTAATGGGGATTCATTGAAGTTGTAATTGTTGGGATTGAGAAATAGTTTTAGTTCCCAAGCATTTGAAATACTATATACATTACAGCTAGTGTTTGAACGTTCAAGGACTAGTTTTTGCAACGATAGCTTCTAAAAGTTGCCCTCAGATTTTATAGGTATATGAATAATTTAAATTTGATTGGATTACGGAATTGTTGGTTAATTTTGACTTGGGTTTTCCTTCACTTCCTATAAATGAAAACTTACCCTTTGGAACTGATTTCTCTTTTAGGCAATTTCATTTTAAGGTAAAACTTTACCTTCCCAAAGGAATAAGACTACTCATACAAGTTATATCAGAGACTGTGATGGTGCTAATCAAGAACACTGCAGCTTGTGTTGTGTTTGTGTTTCTTTGTGCTGCCTGGTTCTCCACTGCACGGATGAACCCTAAAGGTATTTCTTTCATTTGGTGTATGTATATGTTTCTATTTGTTATTTATGGCACAAATTTCTTCACAATGATTTCTAAAAGGAAAATGAAATTGATTTCTTGATATGATTAATGTATTTATAAATAAGTCAATTTAGTTTTATTTTATTTTATATTTTGCTAATAAAATATGTTAAGACAAATAATCGTATAGTAAATATTGGCATAATATATTCCATTTTTAGTTTAGTGAAAAAAATTGTAGTGAAGTAAAGGAAAGTAAAATTAATTTCTTGAGTTATGATTAATTTATTTATAAATAAGTTAAATTTCTTTTTATTATTTTTATGTTCTTTTAATAAAACGTTTTAGGATATATAGTCTTACAAGTATTGGGATATATTTAGTTTTCACTACAATAAAAGCAAACTACAACTTTTATACAATAATTTTAAATGGTAGTTTTGTTTTAACTTCATTTGATATAGAATGATTAGTTTATTTCAATTTACACGCATGATAATTACTAAAAACTGAATTATGTTCTATTAACTTGATCATTAATTAATTCGTATAAAATTGATAAAACTACAGATTTAGTAGTAAGATTGTAATATTTTTTCTTAGTATATTAAAAGTGAAATATGTTTATTGTACTAAATCAATCTTTTATTAAAAAAACACTTAGAAGTTCATAAAAAAAGCCTTTAATTCGCATTTAACTTCTTCAATTTTTTATTTTTAATTTACACAAATTAATTTTAATGTATGCCAAAGTAAATTCTTCTTATTATAAAAATTCTTATTGAGAAGCTCCTTCCACCAAGTCCTTAATTACTTTCTATAGATGATAAAATTAACATCGTTGGCAGAATTGTATTGACCAAAAACATGGTGGAAAATGCAGGTGCTGCAGTTGATGAAATTCCGGATATAAAGGTAAATGAATGAACATTTGAAATATGGGATGATATATTACAAGGGAATGTTTGACAGCATTTGAACCAAACTATTTAAGTCTATATATGATAGTATATTTGTCACATGTTATTAAATTATAAAAGAAAATGTGGCTCATGCAGTGGAACTGCAGTAAATGAATGTTTAGTCTAGGAATGCAAAACCATTTCATAAAGGATAACTTAGCATTTCACAGACTAAAAAGCTTTATTTTGTACCATATATTTGGAATTTAACAGGCAAGTGTTGCAACTAGGGTTACGAAAAGTACTACAGTGAAAAGCTTCGCGACAATTGATGAAGGGAAGTTGAGCAAAGCATGTGCAAAAAGAAATGGTAGAAGACGTTTGCCTTATGAGGTTAATGGAGGTCCCTTGGCTTTTACTGCTGATTATCATCGACCAGCACACCATCCACCTAAGAATAACAAATGAACTCTTAAGTTCATCCTCTTAATGGAAGATATTTGGCTGTTTTTTAATTTCTTTATATATATCATCCTTTGGTATTTCTTAATTTAATTACTACATATATGAACTTATAGAATTGCTTATGGTCTCAATGTACTGTAAACAAACATGATGAACCAGTTAAGTTAAAGAAGTATTGACGAATAACTCAGATATATATATCATTCTCCTTTAAAGTAGAATTTTGTTGTTAAGGTTATATAGTTGTCTATGGAAATATGATATATTTTATTAAATTTTTTAATAAGAGATTGTGAAAATACATGTAAATTTAGTTTTGATGAGACTAAAGTAATAAAAATATTTAAAATTATAGTCAAAAAATAATAATCTAACATTAAATGCTAGTTTTTGACAATTGTTTAAGTTTTAAACTTCAGAATTACTAGTAAATTATAATCTTTTAAATAGTATGATTTTAGATTTTAGAATATGAAATAAAGAAAAAAATGAAAGGTAAAAGTAAAAAGGAAATTGAAAAGTAACTTTTAAATTTATTTTTACAACTTTTCGTTATAAAAGATTATTTTAATTTATTTTCTGCAATTTTTTTTGTGCTTCTATAATTATTTGAATAGTACGCGAGGATACGTTAGATATAAGTACGTTAATCTGTGTGTATAGAAATATTGAAGAACTTTTTTGAAAAACAACGTTCTCTAGTTTAATGTTTATGAGAAGAGACAAATTTAGATTCATAGTCTAAGAAATGATGCGAAAAAACCATAAGTTATATATATGTGATGAACAATTGCCCAAAACAAAAGGAAATATTTTTTCATTTAACACAAATACACGTTTATTGAAGAATTTAGATATAACTTTTATTAGTTTTGACTGATTAGTTCCGTGCATAGACCATCTTTGAAGCATTGACGTGTTTTTCTTTTTCCCTCACTAGCGACAACACTTTATTCTGGCAGCCACCTTGAAGGTTAATTTTGTTTTTATTTTTGATGTGTACAATGAACTTTGTTAACAAATTGGCTGTTGCACTTTCGATATTATATATATATATATATTACCCTTAGGAAACTTGTATGTTGTATTTTGCATTGGTTATATTTTGTCTAGTGTGACTTTTGGCATTTTAATTAAACCATACTACGTGAAAAATTGATATTACCGATGGTAAAAATCTATCGATAATGCATAAAATTCACCGATAAAACAAAATTATCAACGACTTACCGACAGTAAAAAATCTGTCGGTAAATTTTATGACGAATTCTTTATTTCGTCGGTAATTATCGAAGAAAAAATTTGTCGGTAATTATCGACGAAAAAAAATTCGTCAATAAATATCCCGATTTAGTTCATCTTCTTCTCCGCTTTCCCTCTCCCTCTCCTTTTTTCTTTCACATTTACCAATCTAGAATCTTTACACGGTGAGGAAAAACGTTGGCTTTGGTCATTATAGTGGACAAAAGCATTTTTACCAATCCTTCTTCTTCTTTCTTTCATCTTGAAGCCTTTTTTTCAAGAATCGTTACATGGATAAAAGTGGTGTTGCACGGTGGTGGCAGTGCTTGAAGAGTGAAAAGGGAAGAACAAAAGCAGCGTTGCACAGTGGCAGCAGCGACTGAAGTGTGAAAGGAGAAGAAAAAAGGCATTGGACGGTGTTGGGAGTGGTTGTAGAGAAGAAAAAGATGAAGTCAAAGACCTCAATGACGTCGGTGAGGATGGAGACGACGACTTGGCTAAACGAAGATGGAAGTACGTCAAAGCTACCATGACCTGAGGACATGCAGCGAAAATGAAACTTGCAAGAAAGAGGGCGAAATAAATAATGCTTCTTGTGGACAGAGGGAAAAAATGGACAGGAAAATTTCCACTCTTTTTATCGACAAATTTTTCGTCGATAAGTGAAGTAGGCATTACTAACGGATTTTACTAACAGATCCTTCTATCGGTAACGCATATTTCACTTATCGACGGATTCTTCCATCCAAAAATGTCGTCGATAAATAAAAAATGAGCAGGAAAATTTCTGCTATTTTGTCATTTCATTACTAACGAATTTTATCGATGGATTGTTTCGTCGATAAGTGACATACACTAATGGATTTATTGATGAATTTTTTCGTTGATAACTGACTTACGCATTACTGACAGATGTTTTCGCTGGTAACTAACTATGCATTATTGACAAATTTTTCCGTCATTAAAAAAAACCTCAAAATTCGTCGATAAATCCGTCGATAATGAAAATTTACCGATAGATATATATCTGTCGATAAAATTTAGTCGGTATAGATCAGTCTTAACGATTTGTTTATAAATTGGTTGTTGCACTTTCGTTCTTTTGATATATATTGCCCATGGGAAACTTGTTTGTTGTATCTGGCATTGGTTATATTTTGTCTAGTGTGATTTTATAAATTTTAATTAAATATTGGGTGAAACTTAGTTTCTGTTTAAAATTTAACACGAATTATTAAACTTTTATTTGTTTGTATTAAATCTCAAATTATCTATCAGATAGTTTGAAAAAAAAATATTTTTCATAATTTGCTATAACATGTACGTTGGAGTTCGTGGATAAATTTGATAAAAAAATCGTTTTGAGATCAATTTGTATTGTTCTTTAAAGGCATATTTGATTGTGGTAATCCGTGATCACTTTCAGTTCGTATATTTCAAAGGCCAATGCAAAATGCTGTCAAAATTTTATCAAATTTATCATGTTATAACTTCTTTGTATGTGTTAGTAATTATGAAAAATATTTTTTGAATAGGTAGAGGCCTAACCTTGTGAGAATTAAGAATTTCAAACAAATGGAGTTTGTTACGGACATAGTATGGATCAAAGCTAAATGAATGAATGTCACGTCAGTGAAGAGTATGAAAAGGGAGTTTATAAGTTCTTGCAATATGTTGAAGAACACACAAACTCTATATTTTTGTCCTTATATTCGTTGTCTTAATCAAATATGTTAGGACTTGTGCAACATGTGTGATCATCTATTCATCTATGGTATAATGAGAAATTACATAATCTATTCTTGGCATGGAGAAGTACTAGACAATCCTACAACGTCATGAGGAATATATTATGTGAATGAATGGATGAATGATCATTTAGAGAACATGGTATGTGATGTTGGTGAAGCAAATTTTAGAAGAGTTCATTTATATGATTCTCTTAAGAACGATTCAGAGGAAGAGTAGTATCCAGGATGCTCCAAATTTGCATGACTATCAATAACATTGAAATTGTTTAAAAGCAAATAATGGATGGACTGATAAAAGTTGCATAGAATTCTGTGAATTGTTGAAGGAGATACTTTCTAAAAATAACACAGTACCTATCTGTAATTACGAGACGAAGAAAATTTTATATTGAGTGGGTTTGGAATACCTAAAGATACATGCATGCCCTAATGATTGTGTCGAGTATGCTTCACTGAAAGTGTGTCCAACAGGTGGTTTATTGTGGTTTAAAAAGAATGTTGATGGAAATAATGATGATGAAGACAATGATGGTCCACCTGCTAAGATAATGTGGTATTTGCCTATAATTTCTAGGTTGAAATTATTGTTTTCCACAAAAGAAGATGTGAAGAACTTTAAAAGACAAGTTGATGGAAGAAAGTGTGATAATCTTAACAGTGAGCTAATTCCTAAGAATTGAAGAAGAAAATTGATGATAAATAAATTACATTCTCATTAATTACAATTAATACTCTATTGATGTTGAAGCTAAATTGAGCATTAGAATATCTTCTGTAAACATAACCTTCATTCACCTTGTGACAGACAAGCACTTTTTGAAGAACGAATATTGAAGACATTTGAGGAATTGAAATCTTTATAGAATACTTTTTAAGTTTGTAATAATATATATTGTAATAATCTATCATCTTCGTTATTAATTTATTATAAGTGGGAAAGGTATAAATACTTGAACAAATAATTAAAAGAATTTAATTAAATTTATTTTAGTGTCATGTTTACTGTTGAGTCAAATAAAACTAAACGTAGTTTTAATTTACGTCAAACTAAAGTCCTTTTAGAACACTTTCTATTTTTCACACCAAAATGTGAATATAAAACTAAACATCACACTAAACACACTCATTAAAAGCTGAACTTTTGCGGTCGTGTTCCTATTTCAATTTTATGGTTGAAAAAAGAGTTTCTTTTCACATTAGCTAAAGCTTTTAGCTATAAAACAAATTTTTCATGAAAAATGAATTACAAAATAAAAATCAATTTGAAGTAATTTTCTAATGCTAGTATAATGTTAAGATTAGCCAAAGTGGGTTGTTAAAAAAATTATTATAAATATATAACCCGTGAATATAATCATGTAAGAAAAGTCAAATATAGGTGAATATATATACCCAATCCTCGCCCGTGACTTACGAAACTCGGTGCTTATTTGACTAATTATTAAGCAATCTATTAGTGTTAGAAATGCAATTCTCTTCTTATCAAATTGACCTAATAAAGTTCAAGTAGGTTCAAAAATTCTCTTTCTATTAAAAAAATCACATAAAGTTTTTCTATTAAATATATACAGGGAGAGAGAAAGTTAGATAGAAGAACCTGGTATTATTCACAAGTAGCGGTACCTTAAACACATAAATACATTCATTTGATGCATATGATATTATCAAATTTTAAAATTGTATAAACTAATAATACTATACCATAATTTTATATTTATTTCACACAAAGTATAAGAATAAAATAATTATAAAAGTATACATTTTTGTATTTCTAAAAAAAAATATTAAATAAATATAAAAAATTTAAGTGTGTTAAAAGATATTTTTTAATTTTAAATTATATATTTCGATAATCTAAAAATTCAATAAAAATAAGTTTCTTAACGTGTGTTAAATGAATTGAATGTTAAAAACTAAAACTATTTCAAAGTATTATATATTATTGCTAACAAATTACATCAACTACATTGGAAAAGAAAAAAACACTTATCTTTTCTTTCTTTCATTCATTTCAAACCACCATGATTTTATGATAATGATTTCCATAACCCTCTACAATTTATTCATAGTATAATGATTTTGGATTTGGCCATAAGCTTTAAATTGCTTCCAATACCCAATGAAAGAAGCAAGAAAGAGATTGATTACACAGCACAAGCATCCCTTTCTGACATTGAAGCGGTCACCAATTTAGTCATCTGTTCACACTTCACACAATCGCACTCCAACATTCCAACACTTGTTTCATTCTTTATATTTTAATTGGTGTCTATCTAGAGTTTCCGATTACCACAATACTACAATTTCTGAAAGATAATTTTTTGTAGATTTTGTGATTATCCACGGTAATTTCTTTATACCCTTTGAATTTTTCCAAGTTCAATTTTAGTTTTCTATATATTTTTTTGTCTGTTTTATAGTTTCTCTAATTTTAAAATGTATTACTTTTAGTCTTTTGAGTGGTTTTGATAATGTTTTATGCAGAAAATGTTTTAACCCTCTTTAAAAAAGAAAAATGTTATATTTCAGACTAAAGAGAAAAATATACAGAACTTACAATTATATTTTTAATTGAATATATTTTGAGTCTCAAATTATTTGAATATAAAATTGAAATTCTGTATGAAAATTTGATACAATGATTCTTAAATTATAAAAATAAATATTTAATTTAATTTTATAAAACTTTTTAACGTTTTGATTGATGTTTTAAATTAAGGTTTAAACTCTTTATATCATTAACATATTTTAACTTAAACATAAATTTCAAACAGTATTTAACAAGTAGAAAGTATGAATTAAGAAATTATGTTTATTTCAATTTAAAAATTAAAATATATCAAAATTTTAAATTAATGATAAATTCTAATTTTATATTAAGATTAGAGACTAAAAGTATGTTTAATATATTTTTAGGAGACTATAGGATTAGTACGTAGCGTATAAAGTAGAATCTCTTTGATGTTTCATGTTCCATGTCCCAAGTATGTCCATTTCATCCATAACACCACTTGTTTTCAATTTACTTTTTTAATTTCTTGTTTCTGTGTTTTAGGTTTTTGTTACTCTACTTGTTTTTATGTAAAAGTTTTAATTTCGTTAAGAAGATGGTTCACGGATACTGAATTTAGAATGTTAGACACTCAATATAATCCAACACACAGAAAAAACAAGAAGGTCTACTGTACGTGATTAAACAACAATTATATTAATTAAAATTGTCAAAATCATAAAAGACTTTTAAATTATGCTCATCAACGACACATCGTCAACACAGTCAAATTACAACATCATTAAAAACAACTTCCCAGTCAAATTAGTAAAATTTAAATTATATTTAAATATTAAAAAAAGAATCTTTTTCATATAAAAATGTATTTTATTTTAAGAAATGTTAAATAATTTTTTTTAATTTATTTTGTTCTATAAATCTATACTAGATTTATCTGTATTAATGTGTCTATGTTTTTAAGATTTATTCTTTAAATAATTTTTTAAAACTAAAATAATTATTTTATCCTATAATAGTTTACTTAAATTTTACTATTTTTAAAGTAAAATAATTGTATTATCGATTTGTCCATAACTATTTATTTAACTTTAACCTTTTCCAGATAAATAAACTACCCACTCTTCCCTAATTCTTCCTAATTTTTTTGGCTGGTAAGATCTTGTCACTTTCCTGTTGTAACAAATCCACCTATGCACAGTTAATCTCTATTGTAGTAGTTTCTTCTCTTGTGTATAAAAGGGAGAAGCAGAAGAAAGAAATGACAGAGAAAAAAGAACAAGAATTAAGAGAAAGAAGAGAGAATTACAAAACCACAGGTCAGCTTCTTTTTATCTACAAGATGTTTTGTGTTGTCCTATGATAAACATTATCTATTAGAACATGTTTCATTGATTTTTCTACATAAATTATGATAACGACTCTTTTTTATTTTTGAATTATTTTCATTTCCTGTCTGTTGCAACTATGAATCATTTTTTATTGCTAATTTAATGTGAATATATTTGAATTTAATTTGAAATTTGAAAGTTTTGATGTGACTGTTATTATTGAAAATTTATTAGATTCCATAATTTATTGTACTCCATAAAAACGTACATTAGGTAAATACAAAATGAGGTGTATAATTAATTATGTATATGCCTAAAGTCTTAATGGATTATACCTTTCTAACACCATCCTTCTTGATAAAAGTCCACTTCAATATTTTATTAATCTAAACAGAAGAAAAATCATAAAATTATTATGAAAAATAGTTCTGATAAAAACATTTTAGTATTTGTAATTATATATATATAAAAAAAAACGTTAATGTTTATATTATTGATGTAGTTTTATATTAATAATGTTTTTCTTTCTTATAAATAAATATTAAAAAGGTAAATTAAAGTTATATAAAAATATAAAATTATATATGACATTTAATAATTTTTTAAATCTATGCACTTTTATGGAATGTTATTAATAAATGAATTTCAATATTGTTTTTAATTTTGTGAATTGATTAATTAATCTTTGAATTTTAATTCATACCTAATTTTATTAAAATTAAATTAAAATATGTTTGTAATTTCCTCTTTTTAACCTGCACCTTTATCCAAAGAATTGATAAATGTTGGTATTGAATAATTTTCTGTTGTTCTCTGGTGCGAGTGAATATGAGTGATGATTTTACCTTACAACTGCTTGCTGTGTCTACTTTCCATTTATAGTGGTAGAATCACTGGAGGGAGAGAAAACTCAAACAAAATTATATGAATAGTTTTTGTTCTCTACTTTGATCTCCTCTCTGTAATGCTAATGTATTCTTCACTTCTCCCAAACTTATAGCTAACGAAGTTACTCAGCAAAATATCATGGATGTTCCAATCAAATATCCAGGCAAGCTCACCCTTAGGGTGGTTCTCACTTGCATCATGGCGGCTACTGGTGGCTTGATTTTTGGTTATGACCATGGCGTTTCAGGTAAATCCTGTACTTCACATTCGTTTAAAAATTCTTCCTTTGATGCAAATTTTGATTACCCATTTTGTCCCTGTTTCAATCTGAAATGAGGTTTCATATCTGGGATTTCAATGCATTATTATCCTGAGATTGGTGTGTGATCGAGAGAGTTTTTAACTTAATGTTGATGATATTTACTATTGAAGAGTATTAACCGTCGTGTTCTGTTTCAATATTGAAAACAACATAGCTGATGCATATTTTGTGATTGATAAAATTCGTGATGTGGGATTTTTGTTGTGTTTGTTTCAAAGGTGGAGTGACCTCCATGGATTCTTTCCTGATGAAATTCTTCCCATCTGTATATGAAAAAGAGTCGAATCTGAAGCCTTCTTCAAATCAGTACTGCAAGTTCAACAGTCAGATACTGACACTGTTCACATCTTCCCTTTATGTGAGTGCCCTTATAGCGGGTCTTGGGGCATCCTTCATAACCAGAATGTTCGGTAGGCGTTCAACTATGATTACGGGTGGAATATTCTTCGTGGCAGGTGCATTACTTAATGGATTTGCTGTGAACATTTGGATGCTTATTTTTGGCAGGTTGCTGCTTGGTTTTGGCATTGGATGTGCCAATCAGGTATACCCTTTTCTTTCAAATTTAATTTTATGCTTGTAAAATGATTTCACAGGAGATCATGCTAGGAGTAAATTTTAAGACAATTATGTTAAAATTTGATTGGTTGAGAGTAAAAACCCAAAATCCCTTTACACATGAAAGTACAGTAATCCATCAATTGGAAATAATACTGGGTTGGTTTGCTCTGTCACTGCCAATTGATGACTTTTAAGATGCTTATTATAAAATTATCATAAAATAATAATTTCTTATTGGTTTACAAAAGACTCTTGCTGTATGTTTTCTAATTACTCTTGATGTATGTTTTCTTATTGGCTTTGATTATACTTCTTTCTTGCTAACCAATAATCATTTGTATTTTCAGTCAGTTCCAATCTATGTATCAGAGATGGCCCCTTTTAAGTACCGTGGAGCTCTAAATATGTGCTTCCAGTTGTCAATCACTATAGGCATATTTGTGGCAAATTTGTTCAACTACTACTTTGCTAAGATAATGAATGGTCAGGGATGGCGCCTAAGCTTAGGGCTTGGTGCAGTTCCAGCTATCATTTTTGTTATAGGCTCATTTTGCCTTCCTGATTCACCAAACTCCCTTGTGGAACGTGGCTGTCTTGAAGAGGCCAAAAGGGAGCTTGTGAAAATTCGCGGTACAACAGAAATTGATGCAGAATTCAAGGACATACTTGCTGCTAGTGAAGCCTCACAAAGTGTGAAACATCCTTGGAGAACCTTGATGGAGAGAAAGTATAGACCACAGCTTGTGTTTGCCATATGCATTCCCTTCTTCCAACAGTTCACCGGCCTGAATGTGATCACATTCTATGCTCCTATTTTGTTCAGAACAATTGGTTTTGGAAGCACTGCTTCTCTTATGTCTGCAGTGATCATTGGTAGCTTTAAACCTGTTTCAACTTTGGTTTCAATTCTTGTGGTAGACAAATTTGGAAGACGCACCCTTTTCCTTGAAGGTGGTGTTCAAATGTTGCTTTGCCAGGTACCTGTTTCAAACTCAAAGTGAAATTTTGGATTTACATTACATGTTTCAAACTCAACTAGGATGCTAGCTTAACCTAATTTAAGATATATGTTCGCATGTTTGATCTAAGGTTGATTAATTTTGAGTTATAGCAATTTTAATAGTTTGTCTTGAATAACTTTTTTTACTAACTTGATTTTAGAAGAAAAACATCAAAACATAAATCTTTTCACTTAGAAATTATCAATTTCATTAAAAATGTATCTGTTAAACACTCACCCAAACTAAACATTTTTCATTTCATTGATTTGGTTAGTTTTTAATTAGTATGTTTTGACCACAGATCGTCATGACAATTGCAATTGCGGTTGCATTTGGAACACATGGAAACCCAGGAACATTGCCAAAGTGGTATGCAATTGTGGTTGTGGGGATCATATGCGTCTATGTTTCAGGTTATGCTTGGTCATGGGGTCCTCTAGGCTGGTTGGTACCAAGTGAAATCTTTCCTCTTGAAATTAGACCTGCTGCACAGAGCATCACAGTTGCTGTCAACATGATTAGCACTTTCTTCATAGCCCAATTCTTCACATTAATGCTGTGTCACATGAAATTCGGTTTGTTCATCTTCTTCGGGTTCTTTGTGGTGATCATGACCATATTCATCTACAAGTTATTTCCAGAGACAAAGGGTATCCCACTCGAGGAAATGAGTACGATTTGGCAGAAACACCCCATCTGGAGCAAATTTTTGGAGTCAGACAGCACGATCCAAAACGACAAGGCGAACTCCAAATGTTGAATATTTGTTCTTTGTTGGTCTTGGTCTTTTATTTATGCAAGTCAGTGTTAACTCGATTTCTTGTCCTTTTCTTATGATGCTTCATTGTACATGATAATATTTAAGATGGAGTTTCCACCTTGTATATTGCAAAGGAATTTAACAATTGGTCATCTCCTTCATTAGACGTAGAACTATAATCAAGTTACATGTCATAGTGAAAGTTCAAATGGCGTGTGAAATCTGGTTTTATGTGGAAGCTTCAGGGTTTGGATGGACTGTCATTTGTACGCTATTAGCGTGTCACTGGTTCAGTGATTCTGATTCAGCATCAATCTCACTAACTTGCCAATAACCATGTATGACAAAAAATTTCTGTACCCACATATACGTGGGAAATAAAAATCCCTAATGATATTTTAATCGATACCTTGACGTCATTAATACAAATATTTTAATAGGGAATATTGAAAGGATATGGACATTATAGTATTCAATCCAAAATTATTGAATTTGACATAAATAGTAATTATTTGAACATCATTTAAAATTTAATTATACATACATTTTATTTATTTAGACTCATCGAATTTTTTTTTATAAGTTTATTTTTTAAATACTTAAAATTTAATACTTTCCTGCACCCATTTTGTCTTCCTGGACCCTTAACTTTTAAAATACTCTTTACCCTTTTGAAATCTTATTAGAAAAAGAATTGAAGCCCCTTATTTGATCAAGCTCAAGAGATCATTCGACATATCCCACATTTTTTTAAAATTTCAAAATTGTTCCTATATTTTAAAAAAACTTACACCTCCTTTTTTTTTCTTCAACAAATTTCAAAATTCATTAAAAATAAATTCTTTCAAAAAATTTTGAGATTCGTTGAAGGATTTTCTAAGCCTTCAACGAATTTCAAAGTCTGTTGAAGTTTTCGGAAAATTCTTCAACGAATTTCAAAATCTGTTGAAGAATTTTTTTTTCAACGAATTTTGACATCCGTTAAAATTTTTTTTTAAAACAAATTTCGATATTTGTTGAAGAATTTTTTGAATGCTTCAACGAATTTCGAAATTTGTTAAAGAAGGATATTTTTAGAATGTGAGGGTGTAGAAAGAAAAGTGGGGAGGTGCAGGAAGTAACACTCAAAGAGCAATGATCAAGCCCTTGAAGTTCAATAGTCCTTTATTTCCCCATGCATTAGTTTTTTCCAAGAGATCCACATATGAGATCTCATATTAGGCTATTTCATTCCGCATGTCTAATAATTTATCATTACATCTCCAAAATTTTTGAAAATTCCAAATTATCTTTTGCAATTCAAAAAATCATATACCCCACTTTTTATACTTTATCGAATTTCAAAATTTTATAAAGAATTTTTTTCTTTATCGAATTTCGAAATTTTATGTAGGATTTTTCATTTTCTTTATCAGATTTCAAAATATGATGAAAGAAAAATTCTTCATCGGATTTTAAAATCCAATAAAGAAAAAATCATTTATCGAATTTCGAAATCCGATAAAAAAATATAGGATGAAATATTTGGAGATGTAGGGTGAAACAATCCTCATATTATGTTTATGCTATGTAACCCATCCATTTGGTGCTTTCACTACTTAATTTGAAGTTATTCATTTAGCCCACATTGTTTTAATTTTGACAACACTTATTTTAGATAGTTTACTCATATTTTTAAAGCAACACTTAAAAAAAACGAGACCTAAACATTAACGCTTTATTAATCGTGACCTATAATATTGCCTTTTTTTACGTTTAAGCAACAATTATATACTCAGGGACAAGTTTAGTGCTGACTAAGAAAAAAATATTGTAATTTTATCATATAAATCGTCCGGTCAACATGCTCGGCACATGATCGGTCAGTCAACCCTCAACAAAATGTTTTTTTGGAACCTTAAAAGCAATGTTGATCGTTTAGTCTCATTCCTACAGACGACCGTTCGGTCATAAACTGATTACAGGTAGAAACACAAGCTCAATATGATTAACAAAATAAAGCATATTTATGAGTCATTGGGTCGCAATTGAGTCAATTCTAATCAAAAGCTCATTTTAAAACCTATAAATACAAAAGAAAGGTAAGAACGTAGGTGATTGCATTTATTAGACATTTAAGATTTAACTGTAATAATCGAATGATGTAATTAACTAACTTGAGTGTCAGAGTACCTTTGACAGATACACATCCGCTCAGTTTGGACTTTGAAAATGCAAAGAATAGAAAAAACATTGCAAGAAGAGCTACCATTAGAACATAGTAAGATAACATAAAGTGTGAAGGAGTAACTCCCAACCCTATAATCCTAACCAGTAATGTGTATAGCTTTTGAATGCATCTTCTAACTACATGGTTGCCCTAGTCTTGACACTAACATTTTGAGCTTCTTGAGACTCATATGGTTTTAAGAGCTTGTGTTTAATGCTTCTTATGAGTTGTATGCTCTTTGTGTCTAAAGATATGTGTGTATTTGTTGCCTTAAGTTTTCTATGCATCTAGAAACATACTAAATTGTTTGGTTGGAATGGATTTGATTGTATAAACATGTAAGTTAATTTATTTGTATATCAATAAACAAAATTGTATTTTTTTCTTGTCATCAATCATGAGTGAATTTTTTATGTCTTAATAAAGTAAAACAAATAAGTGAATCATATCTCAATGTTAAAAAAAAGTATAATTTATTCAAACTTATAAAATATTAATTCATGTTTGTCACTAAAATTTATTTAACGCTTCTTTTAAAATATTGGTTTAATATTAAACTGATTTTAGAAATATCTCTTACTTGTGTCAAGAATTCCTTATATTATTTCTTCTTGTAAAATTCAAACATAGGAAGTTTTACCATCTCTTAAGGTTATTAAGTTATTTGATGACTTTTAAGAGGATGTAATTTATTTAAACTTAGAAATAATAATTCATGTTTGTTACTAAAATTTATTCAACTCTTCTTTTAAAATATTGGCCTAATATTAACTCGAATAATTTTAGAGTAAAATTTAAAATTCTTAAAATCATAATATTATTGTGAAAATCCAGTTATATAATATTGAATTAATAAAATAAACCACGAAATAAAGTAAACCTAGTTACAATTTTTCTAAAATTTAAAGCACAAAACTTTAGATAAACCATGAATGTTGTCTACTCTCACGTCTCTATCATGCATCTGGAGCATTTGCAACATCCCCTGCTCCCGTATAACCAATGTCATACGATCATCGCAAGACAAACACAAAAAAATATGGGTAAACTACCATTAACATAACCAATAACCATAATATATACACAGCAAGTAAGCACAACTTAATAACAAATCGTCATTTAAGTGTTATCTTTACTAACATAAACATTTATAAACCATGATCATTGCCAACATCCTTATCAATCATATCATAACGATACTATCAATGTTATCCTTATCAACACCGTCTCCAAACACATCATCATCACGAATCCCAAACCTCATCATGAAGGACCTTGGTCTATCTCCTGTACCTAACATAACATTTGTAGCCTCCCCACACAGAATCGAACCATATCACTTGTAGCTTCCCCATACAGGCTTGTACCATACCACCTATAGCTTTTCCATACAGGTTCGTTCGAGTCGTCCCGTCCTCATGGCCAAAGGACTTGTTTCCTTGTTCCGCAAGGACTTACGAGTAAAAATGTCGACACATCGTGCACCGAGTACTATACTTAACAACGAGTCGGAGATTAGGCAAAATATCTTTCCTCGCATACAAAGAAGGTACAACACTCGAACATCACTCTCTTTTAGCACACAAGGCCAAAGAGAACTCTTATCTTGTATCACACGATAGATAGTCCAAACTCAAGATTTATAGTTATAGGATATGCACGTCCTTCTCTTCAAGTGTATACCATTAACAAGACCTCAACTTCACCCTTAAGGTATTAAAATTCGTAACTTATCTATGCATCTTCACCTATTGGTTTTAAGTTTCACATTCATATAAAGTCAACCAAACAACAATCTGTAGGAAAACTAAATACTATCTACACCCTTTTTTCATCATTTAACATATAAAGTTTCATCCATATCCCATGTGAGTCTAATATGGACCCCTTATGAATTCCACTCAAACAATATGTCACAAAATATATCACTCAACATCAAGACAAAAGCCAAATCATTTATTAATTCAATTACTCTTGTAACTCCATTATTTCCTTTTTAAGCCCAATTAATTTTATTTCCAATTTCATTCTCATTATTTTAAGGACAAAATGAAACACATATATTACTCAACACAAACACGTATGGACATGTAAGGAAATCATGAAACAAAACAGACTTAGATAAAGGACACTTATATCTTGAACCATGAATGAAAGTCATGTTCTTGATCCACAAAGGATGCAACATTTGCTACTGATACCAAATGAGGGAAAATAGCTTGCTCAAAAACCAAATGATGGAAATGGACCACGAAACTCGTCACTGAACTACAAAATTGACACCAATGATGGAACATGACCCAAAAGATGGTACAAGACCCATATGAAGGAACAAGCTTTGGTGCCAAATGATGGAAACTCACTTCACAAAGTTGAAGGAGACTCCATGGATATGATGCATTTGGATGTAGGAGTGATGAGTCATTATTTTCTACTATTCACTTAGCTTTTTTCACCCAATTGTATTAATGAATTGTGCTTAATTCTCCATTATTGTCTCATTTTTACTATTTGGGCTTAATTTCAAGAATAATTCTTATTTTCATTAATTTGAATTATTTGGGCTTAATTATTTCAATTACTATTTGCAGGAAACTCATTGTTTGAAAGGTTGAAAAAAGGTTTGAACGTATTGCTCTTGACCGAACGGTCTATCAAAGGCCTAACCGAACGGCCTGTCAAAGATTGACCAAACAACTGCTAAGAAGCTCCATTGAATGGCCGAGCACTACAAAATTGAACGGTCTGCCCATGTCACTACCGAACGGTCAGCTAGAGCCTGC
Organism: Vigna umbellata; assembly: GCF_029865625.1. Lineage (NCBI taxonomy): Eukaryota > Viridiplantae > Streptophyta > Magnoliopsida > Fabales > Fabaceae > Vigna > Vigna umbellata. Next base: position 53,357,700 of record NC_142167.1, on the reverse strand, counting down.
ACCAAATGACCAAGCATCACAGAACCGAACGACAAAGACTTAGTGCATGAGAATACTTGTACCGAACGGTCTGCTGAAGGATTGGTCGAACGGTCTGTGGAACCCGAGCTCAACTGATTGAACCGTACGACATAGCCTTAGTGCATGAGTTTCCCTGAACCAAACGGTTTGTTGAAGTCTGCACCGCACACCAGTGAGCTAACCTGCGGAGCACTGTTTCACCGAGCGGCAAAACGTTCATTGCATGAGAATGCATATGTTGAGCGGCCTGTAAACGCCTACACTGAACGATCTGTGGAAGCATATACGAATGGTCGGTGTAAGCCGAGCTCAACTGTTGAACCAAACAATATCTGTTAATCCTTGCACCAAACAGCCTGAGCCCTTAATGACCGAACGGTCAGATGCAGTAACCTGAGAAAGTAGTGTTGGAAGCACATTCTAGGACTTCAAGAGGATGCCTACATCAATAGTGTAGTTAATTTCATTTTAGAAAGTCATTGGGTCAAACCTTAGGACTTTGGGCCCAATTGTAGGTTATTTTGTAGGACAAGCCCATTAGAAGGGCCTTTTGGTCTTTTGGGTTGTATAAAACCCTAAAAGCATATTTCATTAAGCTCCCAGCCGCCACTTAATTTCTATTCTTGGGGAGCGTCTTCTTCTTCCACCCCTTTGGGGAGGTTAGGTTTTGCTTTCATTTCCATTCTCATGTATTGAATCTTGTTTACTTTGCAATTTAAGAATTGAAATCGTTGCAGTTCGTTTAATTTTACGGTCCATTCTCGTTTTCAATAGTTGTGCTACATTTTCTGCATTTTACTGTTCATCTTCATCCTCTTTGTTGTTCACTACTGCAATCCAGTTTTTACTATTCCTTTTTCGTTTCAGCACTTACATTCACGTTTCTGTTTAATGTTCTCGTTCCATTTTCCTCTTTTGGTTTATGTTCTGGTGTGATTTTCGTTTCTGGATGTTATGTTGCTTTTATGCTCGTTTTCCAATTCAGTTGCATTTAATTATGTTCACATTTCAATTCTGCACATTTACTATTTCTGCCTTTACTGCATATTGTTCGGTTTTTCATTGCTACCATTAGGTCTGTCATGACCGAACGACTCTTTCGTCCTTGCTTATGTTTACCGTTCGGTCCATCTTTATGACTGTTCGGGTTTTATTTGTGTTGTTCAATTTTACTTTTACCATTCGACTTTAGTCTGCATTTCCATTTTACTGCTTTAATACCGATCGGTCTCCAACACGCTTGTTGTTAGAGCCGATCAGCCTTGTTAATAGAACTGTTCGGCCTTGTGAAGAACCGTACGGTCTTCATGTTTTCCAAATTTAATTTAATGCTTTCAATTCTGTTTAGTTATATTTAATTTCATGCTTTAAGTTCAAGTCCAATTGCATTCAAAAACACTTTCAACCCCCCCCCCCCCACTGCATGTTTGACCTAAGTCTCGAACCACATTTGGTCCTCGAGAGACGACCTAGGACTCACTTCCTAATCTATACTGCATTTTTATTGCACATCAAATTTGTATGGGGTGTGACCTCCCATCAAGAAGCTTGAAATAATGAATGAGAATGTGTTTGGAGAGTGGTTTAAATGTGTGTCTTGAAGAAGATTAGGTCAATCCTCAAGGAAAATGTTTGGCAAAAGTCGATAAGACGATTATCCTAGTGAACTTACAAAAAGAGAGAAATGCAAACTTGGCATAATTTCTCTATTATTTCCAAGTTGAATTTATAATGCTTAAGCTCTCCTATTTATAGACGGGGAGAGTGGACCCAACTCTTAAGAAAGAAGAAAGAAAGAGATAATGAATCTAAAATAGAAAAGCTCTAGATCTTTCCTTAAGAGTGACTATTACATGTACCTTTGAAACTAAATAATTAAATAAAAAATGTTCTTAGTTAGTTTCAAATGCATACACCTTTAGAAGATGCCTAGACCCACAAGCAATGTTTTAATATTACTTGAGGCCTAAGGTAGTCCAAAAAATCACTTAGCTTCCCTAATCACTCAAGAGTTACATTGGAAAGTCAAAACTGCAATTTCTGCAGAAAGTTGTCTATTTTAATCGATTATGGCACTTGCATAATCAATTAAATTAGAAAACTACACTCTTCGTAGGATGTTGTTTGTTTTAATCCATTAAGTGATTTACATAATTGATTAAATCAGAGACTTTTCAATAAAAATAGACAAAATACACTCCTAAATAAAATGTAAGCTTAACCCAAATATAAGGCCTAAAGAAAAGACTTATTTACATTTTTAAAATGCTAAGAAAATGAAAAGACAAATTAATACACTATCTTCGAGGAAAGAAGAGTTCTTTGAAGTCTTTCTTCTTCCTCCATTCTCTTAGTCATGGCTCATGTTGTAACTCCCTATACAAGTTTTCGTAAATCAAAGATTTCACTTAAATCAAAATTCAAAAGTAACGAACATCAAAAATCATTTTTGTATTAGTATATTTATCATTACTTCATAACAATTTGGTACAACAGTCATATATTATGACTATAAAAGATGTATTCAAAGAAACATTTATTCACTTCTTAACTATCTCATGCTCTCTTATACATTGGTACATTTCTACTTGGATATCATAATATTTTCTACAATAAAATATGTATTCTAAAAAGTATCTACTCACTTTTTAAGTATCTTCTACTCTCTTATACGTAAACAAATCAGAAAATTTTCTACAATAAAAAATATATTCCAAGAAATATTTATCTAGTTTTAACTATGTTACTCTCTTATTAATACACAAATTCCTATTCTCGTACTTTTTTATACATACATAAATTTTTAAACTTCAGGAAATTTTCTGAAGATAGATTTTTCTTGTCATATCCAATATGACCAACAAAACTATTATAGGAATAGAAACTTGGCACGAGCATATGCAAAAGCAAGCCCAGTAAGAACAAATTATGTAATTCATCTGTTTTAAACAATATTATTCTTCAAAACAATTTTATAAAACTTGAACTGGTAACGAGAAGAAGCTAGAATATTAAATTGCTGGATAATTGAACTCCAAAATTAAAGCACGGCATATGCATTCTTCTTATTCAATTTCTTAAACTACAAAAGCTGTTTAAATGTTTTCAGTCACTCGTGTAACACATTACAATTTGTTTTCCCCAAGCTGTAGCAGCGCTTGAACGAGCTGATCCACTTCCATGGAAGAATCCCCACCTTCACTCACAGCCCTAACACTTTCCTCTCTCATTAACTTCGCTCTTCGCTTTTCAGGACTCTCCCCACTCATAACCCTCTTCACAACCCGACCCAACTCATTTGGATCGGGCACAGAATCCGCCCCCTCACACACTCGAACCGCCACCCCTATTTCCTCCACCAACAGCCCCGCGTTCAAAAACTGATCCGCCTCCATCGGCCACCCCATAATAACAACCCCACTCACCATCGCCTCCATTACCGAGTTCCACCCGCAGTGGCTCACAAATCCCCCCACAACCCGGTGCCTCAGTATCGCCACCTGTGGGGCCCAACCCGTAACCACCATTCCTCGACCCGAAACCCGATCGACAAATCCATCCGGAACCAACCCGTAACCCTGTTCCAGTTGTTCCTTGTTTGGCGTCGGTGCAACCCAAACGAATCGCGTTTGGGATCTCTCCAACCCCATCGCTAACGCTTCCATTTGTTTCTTCTTTAACAACTTCTGACTCCCGAAACACACGTACAGCACCGAACCCTCTTCCTCAAACGCATCGAGCCAATTTAGAACCTCGGATCCCGTGCTTGAATTTTCGGACCGGTTAGAGCCCAGGGGCCCAACCGCGTAGACCCGCGAATGGCCGAGCTCGGCCCGGATGTGGTCCAAATAGGGACTCTCCAGCCTGCGGAACGTGTTGAAGACGCAGGCCCATGCACCATCGTTGGAAAGAAAACTCTCCTTAACGAACTCAGAGTCCGGCTCTGATTCCCTGTAGCGGAGGAACACTGAAGGAAGGTGGCCCCGCTTAAACGACGGCTGTCCGGGAATTCCATGAAAGAGAATGTCGCTATTATTAGTCAGTATGTTTGGATTGTGCCAGCAGCGCCTGAAGACGGTGGTGAAGAAGGCAGCGACGCCGTAAAACGCGATCCTGGGGATGTTGAGTTGGGCGGCGAGTTGGTGAGTCCAGCCGAGGAAGAAATCGTGGATGAGGGCAGCAGGGGGCTTTGGGTGTGTGGTGAACCAGTGGATTATTTGGGGTTGGAGTTTGGAGAGGGCATTGATGAAGGGGTAGTTTCCGGTGTTGCCAACCTCACGAATGTGTTCTGCACCGGCGGGGATTTCGGGGTGCGGCGGGAATGGGAGGACGAGGGTTTGGATGTTGTTTGGATGGGAAGATAGGAGAGGGTTGAGAATGGGAAGGTTTTTGGGAGTGATAACGATGGTGATTGTTATGCCTGCGAGGGCCAGGTGATGAGTGAGGTCGAGGAGTGCAAGAATATGACCCTGCGCTGGGTATGGAAATACAAGGATGTGAGGTTTCGACATGATCTTAGATTTCAAGACTGGAAGGAGAAGATGTGTGGAAGAAGAGTAACGGGGGATAAAGCTTTTTTACTTCACCTACTTCTAAATAATTCAGGAAAAATCTATTAGTGGTCTTTCTTTTTAATGTGGACGCCAAGCCCCTCTTATTCACTTGTTGACTTGACCCATGTCTCTTCAAGCACAACTTTTATTTCATATCATAAAGTATATTTATCTTGGAAATTCTTATAAATTAATTATGAATCAAATTTAAATAATATATTATTGAGAATATTTTATCCTTTAAGTTATAATAGCTTGAAATTATTATGTATTATATATAAAAATTCTAGTTTAATTTTGTTTCCTTTTTACTATGTATTTTTTATAAAATATTTTACCTTTAAATTATTTTTAACTGAATTTTCATACACTAATAAAATGAATGGCTCCTAGAACTCATCCTTGGAGAGCATAATTTGATGCAAGGGGAATTTTCTTTTGAATAAATTTGAAAATTATTATGAAATTTAGCTAAGTATTGTATGAGAGCACAACTTCACCAGCGGAAGTCATGTCCCGTGCACATGAATTCTACAAGAAATGTACAAATAAACGGAATTCGTTTTCATCGAACACAACATACAATTTTATTTCTTACAAATTGAATCTTTTTTTTATTGCTCAAAGACTGGTCGGATTAAACCCAAAAAAAATACGTGAGCATGGCAAGAGTCCGATTATTATCCCAGACGTCGAGTTGCTCCTTACACCACCACATTCTACTTCTTATGCTTTTTTATTTTTTTTCTCCTTCAGTCATATTTAATTATTTGAATTAATTTTTACCAACATCCACCGATTTATTAATAAAATATTAATGGTTCCATATATGAATGCACCTCCACACAGTCACCATTCCCATACGAAAATCAGCTCTCATTTTCTTCTTACCTTCTACGTGTTTCGTTGTGTCGTGAGTGTGGTGGTATTGTGAGTGTGTCTCTCTAAGTTTGTTGTGTTTGGTGGGAGGTTGCAAAGATTAGTGGTGGTGCAAGGAACTAATCCAGTGGTAGCAGAACTCGTTTTTGGTGATGGTGCTTGAAGGTGCAATGATGGTGGTATCAGCAGTAAAGGAGGTTCGTTTCAGATGCGAAAAGAAGAGAGTAACTCTTCAACGAATGTGAAAATCCTTCAACGGATATCAACATCCGTTGAAGGGGAAACATACGTTGATATCCGTTTTCCCTTCAATGGATGTTGATATCCGTTGACGGATTTTCACATCCATTGAAGGGTTACCATATTTTAACTTTTGTTTTATTATATTAGTTTATTGTTATTAAAAAATTAAATAAAAACACAACTAAATAATCAAATAAATAATAATTCAATAACTATAAATAAATTAAATAAAAAAATTTACACAATTAATTAAAATAAAACAAAAAATTAATTAACTGTAATTACATAATTAATTACAAATTACACAATTAATTAAGAATAAAACAATTCAGAACTAAATCAATTAAAACATTTAATTTAAATACTATCTATAAATTAATTTTAAAAAATTAATTAATAAACTAAAAAAATAGAAAAAATCGTGAACGGCTCAATGGATATGGCACATCCATTTGGCCTTGAACGAATATGAATATCGATCGACGAATATCCACATCTGTTGAAGGCCAAACGTATGTCCTATATCCGTTGAGTTGTTCGCAATTATCTTCTTCCTTTGCACAAACACAAAACGCAAGCACAGACACAAAACATCACATACCACAACACACAAAATATAAATTCAAATACATTAAAATGAAACTATCTATCATTCATACAAAGCATGGGAAAGAAACCCAACCTGTCATAGACCAAACGAAAAGAGCGAACCACCACAACATGAACGACGCTCCCTACGAATACCGCACCACCAACACACCACCAAGGCACCAAAATGGAGAAGAAAGGGAAGGAATTTGAAATGGAAAATGGAGAATGGTAGGGGAAGAAACAAATATGGAGAGAAAGAGAAAAAGTGAGAGTGGACGGGGTGGGGCTGCGATTGTCTGTTAGTGAAAATGAGAGGGAAGTGTAAGGTAATTAGGGTTTTGACATAAAAGTAAAAAAGGATAAATGTTAAAAGTAAATAGGATAATTTTGGAATAAAAAAATTAGAGAGGTGTAGGAAGCTCTGTTTCATGGTGGAGGAAGCAACTCTCAATTCCAATTGGCAACAAAGAGTTTGACAACAAAAGATCAACTTTGTTGTCAAGTGGTAGTTCAACTCAATTATTGGGTCGTGGTCCCGTTTTATTGGATTGCATGTTCAGTTTTTTTTTATCTTTCGCATTTTTTTCCTGTATTTTTAAATTCCAAAAATAATATTTTTAAAAAGAGAGAGTCCAGGCACATGGCTAAGGGAGGATAAGCCATCATGGTAGTTCATGTCCGTTATTCATCCTGTTTCGAGTGGACACAATGTTTAAAAGAAACAACTCAGTCTCACGATGGGTATCAAATGTTCTTTCTAGACCGAAATACCTAGAAGCACATGTGTACACTTGCCTTTATTCTTCTGGTCGAGATATCTTCTACCAACTATGTTGATAAGTCTTTTTTCGATATATCTTGATGTTCTCTGTGAGAGAGCTTACAAAGACACTTTGATGCTTATATTAGAGATGTATTATTAATGAAAATATAATAAATGATTTCACTTACGTACCTAGTAAACAATAACTATAAAATAACTATATATAATCTTTGTAAGTCTTTTTTGTTGGACGTACAATTTAGAAGTTTATCATAAGGGTTTCTTAACATACTTTATTATGATTTATCATGTGATTATGTGAACATTTTTAATATTTCATCTCATGCTACAGTGTTAGCCAAGATGTCTTTGAAATGTAAATCGAGATATCTTCCTCCTCAGCCTAATAGTACAATTATTATTATTATTATCATCTATTATTATTATTTTAAAAAAATAAGGAACCAAGAAAGAAGTGCGCTATCAATACTTAGTTTATATTTATTTGCACAGTATAATATTTATATAATAAGTATTTTTATTTATATTATTGTAAAACTATATTTTACATATATTATTCATAATAATAACAATAATAATATAAATTAAATCTAAAGTATAAATAAATCAAAATATGTTAGTTATACAGTTTTAATTTGTTTTATTATATTAATTAAAAATAAAGTGATTTAAGAACTAAACATGCATTGATTATATAACATAATTCATTTGAATAAATAAATAATGATAATTTGAAAACCCACTAACATAAAACAATTATTTAATACTTACTATAATTATATATATATATATATATATATATATATATATATATATATATATATATATATAATATGCAATGTATATTCTCAAGATTCTGAATGTGAAACTTCAAGTATTAACAATATATTGAATTAATTCATAAATAACTCAAGGCACGCAAATGACAAAATATAAACTACTTGAAAATGCCGTGATAAAATGTGAATGATATGTTGCTAAAACGAGTTAGTACAACACACATTCTGGTCAAGGATCCAAGGTTACCAACCATTCAAGCGAGCAACATGTCAAACGCAGTCGCTTCGTCTCTTGCGCCAATTTGTTTTAAGAACCCTATATTTGTTTTAAGTAAAATTAGAAAAAGGATGACATATCTCTGTCTTTATTGGCAACAAGTATGTATCAGACTTAAAAGGCCTATTATGAGTAAGAGTTAAGAATGAATTGCTCTGAGACAAACTCCACAACTACTGTGACTGCTCTGTCTTTTGATTATGAGACTCATTACCTTTCAACTAGTTAACCTCTCTTTGGTATCATTTGGAGTAAACAAAGAAAACCCTTTTGAAAATATTAATATCTTTGAGATACAATGCGTTAGTGGTTATGATGTTATTCAATAATATGTGATATTATTTATCACACTTGCCAATAAATTAATCACATGTGTATCAAGATTTGTCATAAGAGAAGTAAGCTACATGGTATTGAGTCTATGGAGAATGAGGAGATTCACTTTAGAGATATAAACACAATAAGAAATAAGTTTAATCATATAAAGAATTGACACTACTCTTTACTAAAACCTCAAGACAATGGATTACTGGATCTTCAATCTTATACGATGTTTTATTTTCTCAACGGTGAGACTTATACTTACACTTGGAGTCCTAATACATGGGTTTTGCTACAGGCTTAGATATTTCTTAAAATCTAAGAAGCCCAAACATTTCAAAAACTTGAAACTCACATTTCACCAACCAACTTAAGAATTGTTCCTACTTGCCATCCATCTCCTTTTGAATCTCTCAGTGTTATTATGAGTACCAACCCGTTTTGACATCATTCCCATTTATAACTATAGACTTTTCCTCGTCTTTCCCAGTAAGTATGCCTATGTAAGAAGGCATGCTATGGAGAAAAAAACTAGTTCTCAAGAGTCACGAAAATTGAGCCAAATCTTTTTCCCCAAGCAACTCAACAAAGTCTACCCCATTAGACTACAGAGAAGCTCTTCAACTTCTTCCATATCCTCCTTATCATCATCATTGTCACAAAACTCAGATGACTCTTCCCTATCGGATTCTTTGAATCTAGCAGATGACAATTTTCAATTTGCATTGAATTTGATTTCACCTCGTGATCGAAGAAGAGAACCAGCAGTTACTAATACTCCTCACCAACAACAAAGTTCACATGCTGCTGAACCTGGTCAATTGAGAAGATGCAATTGGATCACAAAAAACTGTGGTATGATCAATTTCTTTTGCATTGCAAACAGAGGTTACTCCATACAAACATTCAATATAAAACCAAAGAAAAGTGTCACATTTCTATTTCCAGCAGTATACGGTTTGACTTTTGATAATATTTTTCACTAAGAAAAATCAGACTCAGAATTGATATATAATACTTGCACAGATAAGGCTTACATAGAATTTCACGATGAGTGTTGGGGGGTCCCAGCCTATGATGACAAGTAAGTAACATTTCCGTACGGTGTACATCGTTTTCTTTACCATTAAAATAAGCTCTAGTATTGAAACAACGATCATAAGCACGATCTAACTCCGGTTTGATTCATGAAACAGAAAATTGTTCGAGCTTCTTACATTGTCAGGATTGCTGATAGATTACAACTGGACAGAAATTCTAAAAAGAAAGAAAATTCTTAGGTAATATTGTGTGAGGAAAATTTCCATTTGTATTCATGTTGCTTGGTCTGTGATTCATTAATATATCTATAAAATGTTATGCATGATGACACAGACAAGTTTTTGCTGGATTTGATCCTACTACTGTGGCCAAAATGGAGGAGAAAGAAATCGTGGCAATAGCATCAAACAAAGAAATTCTGTTACCCGATTGCAGAGTAAGGTGCATAGTAGACAATGCGAAATGCATAATGACGGTAAGAGCAAAATCACTAATCTGATGTAGATAAATTTTTTTGTGATTGGGTTTTTTCTGTGACTTGATCAACATGACTATGTAAACTTTTGACTTAATCATATTTTACCCCACAGATTGTGAGGGAATGTGGATCATTCAGCTGCTATATATGGGGTTATGTAAACCACAAACCAGTGATTAACAGATTCAAATATCCAAGAGATGTCCCTTTAAGGACTTCAAAAGCAGATACGATCAGTAAGGACTTAATAAAGCGTGGCTTCCAATTTTTGGGTCCTGTGATTGTTTATTCTTTTATGCAAGCTGCAGGATTGACAATCGATCATCTTGTGGATTGTCATAGGCACAGTGAATGTGTAAGGCTTGCACAAAGGCCTTGGAGACATTTGTAACATATTCGAGGAGTGTTAACAACACACTTTTTAACATACTCTTTATAAAACATTTTCTATTATTGGTTAAATGTTACTCAAAAATACAAATCTCCAAGACTCGTTATATATAAAGTGAGACTTACAATTTTGTGATTTTGCAAAAGAATCCTATCAATAATAAGGAATGTATTTATAAGAGTGTGTTAAACAATGTGTTTTGGTGTTTCTCTTTGTAACATTCAGCAGTTTACTTGCACAATTTGTACTCTTTCTTTTCTGTATCAACAGTTTTCCATACATGCATACTCTAGCAAGAAAAAACAAGAAAATGCAAGCTTTGCAGTCCCTTTCTTTTTCTTCTTTGGGTTTTGGGGTCAGTTTTCCTTCTCTTCTTTCCATAGTGATGAAGTCAATCTTTGCCATTGTCAATAAATTGAAAAGGGTTGCTTGCTTGTCATTGAATTTGAGTGATGATGAGAGTGAGTGTTGAAGCCTTGGTTGTTGTACATTACATGTTTGGTTTGGTAAGTGAATCGAACCAATTAGTAAATGAAAATGATCTTGTTTTAATTGTTTTTAGTCTGATTTTCATTATCTCTAAATCTTTTTATATATGACTTCTATATTACTAAAACAGACTAGTTTCATCAATATAACATGATGTCAGAACCTAACTAATTCATTCAAAGGGAAAATTAATAGATTGTTATTTATACATAGCGCAGAGAGTCTCAACCTATAATACTTACCTCCTTCGTTACCTTCCAAGAAGATGTTCCAAAATCATCTCATCAAAGGTCACAAATATCTTGAACAACCTCGTCAGTCCTTATAATAGAGTTTCAAAAGACAGACAATGTCAACAAGTTAGTCAATCCAAAGTTGTCTGACAACGAATTTAATTACAATCTCAATAAACCAGATTTGGAAGGTGAGTGCAGAAGCATAACTTAAAAAAATTAGTAAATTAAAAGGAGGGTTGTTGTACATAATGCTACAAAGAATGAGAGTAAACGAATTAAAGAAGAATATTGATTCTCCAGTTCATTAATAGTTAATTTTTTTCATCAATTATCAAATAATTATCATTCATTCAATTTCTAAACAGAATTGAATTATTCAAAAAACTTACTTTAATTTAGTCTCTTATTGGTTTGGATGATAGCCATCTACACCAAAACTCCTATGATGCTCTCAGGTTTTCAAATGAATGAACAACTTGGTCAGAAATCTAGAGAGAATCGAGAAGAAGAAAACATAAATATGTTTACAAAGGTAATATTTGTAAAATGGAGCTCGATCACTTGTTTTTTTCTTTTTATAACTCAAGGGTTTCAATAATAAAATAATGAAATCCACTTAGATAGTCTATTCTAACTTATTTATACAAATCATTTACACCTAAACGTTTACTTTGTCTCTTCTACACATAACATTTACTCAGAACGTGTACTTTTACCCTTAGGTTCTAACATACTTTTTGTACCTTATGTTAAAATGAGAAATTTAATATTATAATAGAAACTTTAAAAGGTTAACATAAATTTGAAACTTCCTATATTTTAATTTATTTCTCAAACAATTAAAATTTAGTTAAAGATACAAAATTTTGAATAAAACATGAAAAAAAATAAGAGAGTGAAACTTATTAATACGAACAAAAAATACAAAGAAAAAAAAAGTGAACGAATTTATCCTTGACATCTAACATCCAAATATCTAAACTAATTAATAGAGTTTATGCTGATTAATATTGGTCACGTACAGGAGACCGAGGACGCGAGATGACTTCGACTCTAAAATCAACATAGGATATATAGTATAAAATCGGATTCACACATAGGCAATATTGTTCTAGTAAAACAGATCAATGATGACTAAGAAAGGATTAAGGTAACAAATGGCTACTTAGGAAACTCTAAATCAGGATACACACTTACGAAAATTATGAACAATAAAAATACATGTAAATGTTTTAAATAGAGATTATTGACTAGATATGACATATGATCCAATCATTATAACATTTATTGTCTATTCTCAACCAAGGATTAACTAGATGAATTGAGTGATTGGAGACATTGGAAATTTGAAGGAGAGATATAAGAAGGAGCAAGGTTGTTGGAAAAAATCCAAATGTAAATTTAAGTCTCATATAATAATGACAAAATTATACACCATATAAAATAAAAATTCATAAACTTAATATCTTACTATTTTAGATTAAAAATATGTCAATATATAATAAGATTAAATGTTATATATATATATATATATATATAATCTCTCAATAAGTGTCTAATGAACTGCCTCTCAATGAAAAAGTGATAACAAAATTGAATTGATGGTTTGTCATGATAATTGCTTATACCGTAACCAAAAAAGAAACACAAATTTTAGGTTAAATATGATATTAATGATTTACATTTCGGCCACAAATAACATTTGAAAACAAATTTAATGATAGAAAAAGAATTCTACACAGTGTAATTGTTTTTGTCTGGGTAATCAGATTCATCAAAATGGATATGAATCAATAAACACGTAAAACTAAGTACAGTACTCATATTTTTGAAAAGTCCAACAAGCCTATACACTAGAATTTGCATATGGCGTGAAAAATTAATTATTCCCTTAAGTAAAGTCATTATCAGAGTGGTTTCATCAAGCTACTTAAGTGCCAACATCTCTAAATCTTTTTGTTGTCGTATTAAGAGCAAAATTGCATATTTGTTATTAAAACCAAGAGAAAACATAATCTTCTTGTATTCACAAATATTGTTAGCCATCACTGGCTCATTCCTTAGGTTCTTTTTATAAAAACGGTAATTTGTTTTAAAATTACTAAAATAGACAAGCTGTTTTGCTTCAATTATTTACTTTTTAAATTTAATAAAAAAGTCGTAATTGCACATCTCAGTAGTATGACTTAGTCTTTTAATATTTTTTATAGGACTCAAGCTTACTTTCACATCTTTCCTTTTGCTTTTTATTTTCTTTGTTTTAACTTCATGGTTAAAAAAATCACACTTTCAAACTGTTCTGCGTGAAATTTAATAGAGACACAACCAAAACTAAATAAATAAAACTAGAGAAAAATATGAACAGTTTATAAGATTCAGAGCAATTATGGTACTATTAGTTGAATCAGCGCTGAGAAATCATGCATGATTTAAAAAAATAAATAAAAAATTTCCTGTTTTCATATATGGCTTTTTCACTAAATTTCAAGAAATAATGTATTCAGATGTATACTTGTGTTTTCCACCATATTTGATTCATTTTGATATATATTTTTAATTTTTTTTTACCTATTTTGGTAATTTTTTAAATAAAAAATACATACTATATATTTTCAGGAAAACCATGCACAATTTTTTTTAAAAATATACAAGAAGTGTAATATTTCTCATTATATTCCAATATTTAAATTTTTTTATCATAAATGATTATACTTGTAATATATTTTTAATAATACACTCCTAGTTAATACCAAATTTATTAAAAATTGTAAATTTAAGTTAATAATATTTGTCATTTACAAACATTTTCAATTATTGAATTATTAAATTATTATTTTTAATATACACTATTAATAAAATGATTAATTCCTTACATTTTAATTTAATATTAATATTTATGTTGAAATCAATTTATATTCACATTAATTACAATGTTAATTTATATTATTATTTTTTATTAGAAAAATATTAAAATTACTACTACTTATTATTATTACTCAAAATTATAAATTACACAAATTTAAGTACTAAAAAAGTTTAGATGAAATTTTCATAATCGTTATATATAACTTGAAATATATTAAATACTTATATTAATTTTATATTAACATAAAATTTTTAAATTATTTTAATATTGTTAATTTCCATAAATAAATATTATATATATATTTTTGAATAATTGAAAATATTCACTTATTAAATAAATAAATTTAAATTAAAAAAATTATTTGTAAAACAAAAAAATAACCCGCATATAAATAGCAAACATCAGAAAATCATAGCAAAATTTTGGATGTGATTTATGATTCAGATTCCAGCAAATCGAATTTGTACCTTGAAACAATAACAAGTTCCGTTTCTTACATACTAACACCTAAGTAAGTCCAGGAATTTAACTTTTATTACTATACATTATAAACAATTTCTAGATTGCTTATTTGAATACGAAATTCATTTTTATATTTATAAAACAATTACACCGTAATTAATGACGTTGCATAATTTTTTTCCCACGTTACTTTTCTTTATCAGACTTTATTAAAAGTTCATTAATATTAATTCATGGATATTAATTAATTTAATTAATGTAATTATTTAAAGTTTTCTTGGATTATTACATTATTTAACGATTCAACCTATGTATACAAACTATTATTGTAATAACAAATTTTTTACGAGACTGCCAACTTAATTCTTTTACCTTTATTTAATATTATTTATTTATTTTTAATATTTTTTTAGTTTATATTTTTATGATATTTTCCTCTTATATTGTGTTAAATAAATATAAAAATTCTTATGTTTTGTATTAAATAAATATAAAAGTGTGTTAATATATATATTTTTAATATTCATTCTGTACCAAATAAAAAGATATCTGTATTTTTCATCCCATTTCCTGCGCCTCCTCACACCTTCTCACTGTTGGGTGGGAAACACAGCTTCACGGTGGTGCGACGACCTTTCTGGAAAGGAGAAGAAGCTGGCTCCGTTTGGGAGCTCCGCACAAAGAGTGACGCGGCCAAGGACGGCTACGAGATTATGGTCGACGGCAAGCGCGATAGCCAGAGAGAATGACGCGATGGCGAAAGGGTGATGTAGCTCAGGAGAACGAAGAAGGTGCCTAATATCAAAAGATTGGAGTCCTAATTAGGTGAGTTTTCCCTCCAAAGGACTTCCATTTGGCTTCACATTTTCTTCTTTCAAACTCGCGATTCCACAGATTTCACATCCGATCTCATGAAGTTAACGAGTTAACTCGTGAGTTTACCACATTTCCAGCACCTCTGCCTTCACTTACACCAAATACAGCCTCAAGATGAATACGTGCTATCTCACCCTTTGGTTTGTGTTAGCTTTGGTCTTACCTTTATCATCAGCAGCAGCAGCCTATCCCACAAAACACATTCCTGCTTTGTATGTTTTTGGTGACTCTCTTGTTGATTGCGGAAACAACAACCATCTTCCTAGTGGTGGACCCTCTTTTCTTCCTTATGGTATAGACTTCATGCACGGCAAGCCTACCGGACGAGCAACAAATGGAAAAACTGTGGCTGATTTCCTTGGTAACATTACTCTGCCATTTGGGTACTTATGATTCAACTAATATATCTTTGTTTCATAAATTGCTCTTCATTGTTACAACCTTTTCATTTCCCACAAAGTTAAGTACATTACTTGAATATCTGAAGGTATGATAACATAATAAGAACCACTTGTTTGATTTTCAATTCAACTTATTTTTAAACTGAATTTTATAAGAATTAGTAAAGGAGGACTTGCTTCTGAATTTATTACGTTTACCAATTTTAATATTTCTAAGTCATTTCTCTTTATGCAGCTATACATCTAGGACTACCCTTAACCCCTCCCTACTTGGGTCTTTCGAATCATCAAAGGAACAGAGTAAGCACAGGCATTAATTATGCATCTGCTGGGTCTGGTGTTCTTCCAGATACCAACAACGTAAGTTAATGTCGCACCTGTTTTTGATGTTCATCAGTACTCAGGTACTTTTTGTCTTTAACATGATGTACCCTTTTGGTTGCAGGATACGTCTTTGACACTAGACAAACAAATTAAGTTCTTCCATAGGACTATTACGCATAATTTGCCAAAGATGTTCACTGAGAATGAAGAATTAGAGAAGCATATTTCTGAATCCTTGTTTTTCGTCTCTACTGGGGTGAATGATTATTTCCACAACGGAACCTTCCGCGGCAACAAGAGCTTTGCTTTTTTCCTTCTTAGTGAAATAACCCTGCGCGTCAAGGTAAATATTTCATGTGACAGAATTGACAACAAAGTTACTAAAAATATTTCTGATTGCATTTTTTCATAAGAACTTTTCCGGCAAGAATGAACATGTTGAATATAGCGTTAGATTTTAAGTGGGATAAGAGAACACAGATAATAGCCTCAATGAACTTGATTTGGAGAGATCCTAATGTCTAACTCAATTTCACAATATTCATTTATAAGATAAGATCGAAATAAATATTATGATTTAGTCATATTTGAATAAGCATGCAATCTTCGACTATTTCTTTATATTTCATGTCTTTGTTTTCTTGCAGACAATGTATGGCCTAGGAGCAAGAAAATTTATCTTGAACAACATTCCCCCAGCAGGTTGCTTTCCATCAAAAGCTATCCACACAAGACCAATGGGAAAATGTGATGAGAAAATAAACAAAGCGATCACCTTTTACAATAAGAAGTTGCGTGAAGTACTCCATGAGCTCCAATCAAACCTTCCTGGCTTCACCTTTATACATGCAGATCTCTATGGGTTCCTTAAGAAAATGCGGAAAATTGGAAGTTATTATGGTAAGAAGAAACCAAAATGCATTCATCATCAACAGAAGTTTGTTGGAGAAAATCTTTACAAACATTTTCAATATGCAAAAGTTTTAAAAGAAACAATTTAAAAAAATATTAAAACTAACTTGTGAATAGTTAATATGAAGGATCTAGTTTAATATATTGGAAGTCTCTACTCAATTAGAAATAATCAGATAACGAGAGATAAAACTAATTTACGATATAACTGTAAATTTCATTTTACAAGTTGATTGTGTAAGGTTAAATTAGATTTAAAATCTATTTTTTAACATAATATTAAAATAATCTATCTCATTAAAATTTGTTATTTTATATTGTTCTACGATTAACCATTAATATTTAGTTTTATATTCAATCTTAAAGTCAACTTCATAAGCACACTTGAATAGCTAATATTACTTTTATTTGCAGGGATAGTGGAAACATGGAAACCTTGTTGCCCCAATACCATTTATGGTGATCTCAAATGCCAACCCAGCTCTGTACCTTGTCCTAACAGAAACACTCATCTTTTCTTTGATCAATACCACCCTTCCGAAATCGCAAACAAAGAATATGCATGGCTATGCTTCAATGAGAAGATTATTTGCAAGCACTGGGGTCTCAAACTGTTCTATCAAGCATAGTGTTTGCTTTGTCGTATCAAATAAAAGGATTTGTGACAATCCGTCCCTTGAAATCATAGAACTATGTATTACAAAAGTCGTCATAATCTCAAAATACTGATTGTTTACTAAAACAACGTGTTAAAGACTATTTCACTGATCGTATATCAAACATAAAATCAATTATGTCTTCTTAAGAGAACACCAAATTAATCATAAATTAAAGCTCCAATTATGAAAGCATTTCAAGATTCTTTTCATAGATCTTTATGCTAAACGAATGGTCCCTTGGAATTGTAGAACAAACTAGTGAAAAACATTCATTCACTACTTCTTGTAGTTGTTTTTATACAATGAACAATATATTTTATAGTGTCACATTTCTTGACCATTGCACTCAAAAATAGATAAAAACGACTATAAAAGACCAATTGACAAACTATCCATAAGTCTCTAATGATTAATCTTTAAATATTTTTTTTATTCTTCATCTCGATTCTTTCATTCTTCATCTTGACTTCTTATGTGCAATAATTCTTCTCACACCATGCTTTTTTTCATGTGTAGTAATTCCTCTCACATCGTGTTTGTTCTTTTCATGAATAGTTGGATTCTTTGCTTTCTTTATGACTGACTTTGCTTTCACTTTGTTCGTGTCCAACTTGTACTTCGCTTTCATTGTGGTTAACTTCTTCTTTGCTTTCTTAGTAGGCGACTTGTTTTTTGTAATCTTGATGATATACTTGTTCTTCTCTTTGGTTGACTTATTACTCATTAGATTTCTATCAATAGACTAACTCTTTTTGAGATCAAACCACTCCCACATATTGTTGCATTCAATTACACCGATCTCTTCATCTATTGCTGAGTTGTCAATTCTCATCTTGCACCTCTAGTTAGCTCTCATATCTTTTTGATAATTTTTATAACTTTTATAAAATTTATGTAATTATATCAAAGTAATTATCTTTAAGTCAAAATAATTTTAATATTTTTAGTCAAATTAAAATTTTCTATTTATTTGAATATTCATAAGTTTTATATTTTTAAATTAATTTTTTATGATTTAATTGTCATTTTATTTTTATATATATGCATATCAAAAAATAAAATGTGAGAATTTTCTAAGTATTATAAAATAATATTATGATTAATATAAATAGATTTGACTTTTGTTGTTTAATATTTTTTATATTAATTTAAAACTCTCACTTCTTTTAACATAAGTAAGATATGATAAAGTTAGAGAATAATCATATAATCTAATTAATGAAAAAAATAAACAAAATAATCTTAATTAAAAAATATAAAATTTTCGAGTATCTCATACAGAAAAAATTAATAAAAATTAAATTAAAAAATATTCAAACTTATTATGAATTTAAAATTTAATTAAACTTAATTTTAATTTAAGTTTAACTTACATTTATATTTTAATGTGATAGTTAATACGTTAACCAATAATATAGTTTGCAATTTTAGAGTTTTTTACTAAAATTTACAAAAGTCAAATTTTTTAATCCAATTCACGAAATTAATTCTGAAGATTATAAAAGTTTATTTTAGTTCATAAAGAAACAAAAGTTATATTTTATTTACTCGCTGTGATAAAGAAGAAAACCCAACCTGCAAAAGCAGACAACACAATTTCACCCCAATCCATTCTTGCCATTACGCGAAAACTCCAAACCTTCCCAAACCAAAACCACACTTCATCTTCTTCACTAGCGGTAACGGTAAGCCCCTTCTTCTTCTTCTCTCTCTTTATCCACCCTAACTCATCTCAATCCTTCTGTATGTACAAATATAATTTTGTTTCTTCGCACTTGTTATTTCTATATCCATCCATATGTTTCTATATGTGTGTGTATATATATATATATATATATATATATGTATGTATGTATGTATATATAGGACTTAGGAGAAACGACACAGAATATTATTGCCTTTCAATAACTTCAGATTAAAAGCATTCAATTGTTGATAATTTATGTTACTTTTGCATAATGAATGGTACCATGTTCATATGAGTGAACCAGCACTCGAACTTACTTTCATGGATCATTTTGAAGCCATGTTTATTCTGCTTGTCTACTAATTCAGATTCTGATACCCCTCAGCAACACCACTTTTTGGCCTCGAAAAAGAGTAGTACCTGGTTCCTGTAAGAAAACAAGCACCGGAACTTACTTTCATAGATTGTTAAGCCATGTTTATCCTATTTGTCAACAAACTCAGATTCATATACCCCTTTCAAAATCCCACTTTTAAGCCTCATTTGCTCTTTTTGCACTCCTCCCTTCTCTCCTTGTGGGAAACCCTTGATTGGAACACCTTCCACAGCTTCGTTCAAAACAACCCTCTCCTTTCTCTCTTGGAAAGGTGCCAATCCTTTCTCTAGTTGAAGCAAATCCAGACCTTGGAAAGGCTTGATTGACGATCTGTCGCCTTGTTACGTTCTGTGCTTTATGTAAATTACAGGCCCTTGAGTATTGTACTGTATTGGATCCGAAAACCAAATGTATTTTCTTGGAATGTGACAATTAGGGGATTTGTGTAAAGCGGGACTTAGAAGGACCTATTTTGGTTTGGTGCACAAGAGAATGTTTCAATGTGGTATTATAAAACCACAATCATGCTTATCCTCTCTTGATCAAGGCTTTTTCTTTCACATCTATGAATTGTTGGCTATACTGTACTTGGGCATGTGTGGAGGTTTGGTTTTCAATTTGATATATTTGTGCACCATGCATCAATAACTGTGCTACTCTCGTATGGAGAGTTGAAGGCAGCGTATGATGTGTTCAATCATGGTTGTGTTCTAGTAACATTGAATATGATTGCGAGATCTGTTAGAAGAGGGCTGGCTAATAAGGCTAAAAATCTCTACAGGGAAATATGGTGGCAGATAAAGTGAAACCAAATGAGATTAGAATGATTGGGATAATTTCTTCTTGTTCTCAACTGCAGGATTTGAATCTTGGCTGAAAATTTCATCTTTATGATAAAGTGCATGGCCTTCAATTGGCAATCCCACTCAGTAATTCACTTATGGAGATGCATGTCAAGTGTGGAGACCACTTGGCTGCACGAAGTCTATTTGATAACATGGCACATAAGACCGTTGTTTAATGGACTACAATGGTTTTGGGATATGCCAGATTTGGTTTTTTGGATGTCGCCCTGGAACTTTTGTATAAAATTCCAGAGAAGGGTGTTGTGCCTTGGAATGCAATCATTAGTGGTTGTCCAAGCTAAGAATAGTAATTAGGCATAGTCTCTGTTCCATGAAATGCAAATTAAGAATATCAAACTTGACAAAGTTACTAAGGTTAAATGCTTGTCTGCATGTTCACAACTAGGATCACTTGACGTAGGATGTAGTATTGTGGATTCACCATTCTTTTTAAAAGACAGTATTTTTGTTGATGTTACTTTAGTACTGCTTTAGTTGACATGTATCAAGAAATGGACTTTATGCTTAATTAAGTGACTTATAAGGTGAATTTTGCATTCATTAAGTGAAAATTTTCTCATCTCTATTTAATATGGATTCAATGGTTAAATGCTTTGCTGCATATTCACAACTAGGATCACTTGATGTAGGAATGTGGATTCACCATTCTTTTTAAAAGACATAATATATTTGTTGATGTTACTTTAATACTCGATTAGTTTATATGTATCAAGAAATGAACTTTATATCTAATTTAAAATTATAAAAATAATTTATAAATTGAGGTTTTTACTTATTTATATGCTAATATGCTCTTCTTAAAATGAGGTTTGTACTTATATTGAATAGAGTTAAGAAAACTTTCAGCATATGGACTTTATTAGGCTTGTAACATGGTCAAGGGTCGAAAGGGTTTTGAAAAAAAGGGTATGAAGGCCCAAATGAAATGTTGATGAGTTTACTTTTGACATTAGGATTATTAGTATGATGTTGTCTTGATTGTCCTCGAAATCTTTGATCATTTTTCTCATTTTTCAACTTTTCATAATTTTTCCTTCATATTGCTATCGCTTCATAATTCTTTTCCACATTTCATTTTTCTTACATCTCCTTGATCTTGACCCAATTTGATTTGAAATCTTGAATCATTTTCATCTTCGATTGACTTCTCTTTGCATTTAGATCATTATGACTTGAGGTGAACATATCATGTTGTTAATCCTGGAGCGGGGACAATTTGAAAGAAATATTGCTTTTAGCTTAAAGAAGGTGCAATGGGTAATTCAAATTATTATTATTATTATTTAGAAAAAAAGATGGTCATACATCATTTTGAATCCTGATTCCCTTATTTTTCATAAAGATTAACTCCTACACAAAAATTGATGGTATCCAACCCATGCCGCTCTTATGTTTTTTCTTTATCATTTTTTTTTACCATTCTTTTTTTTCATTCACTTTTTTTGCCTTTTGATGTTCGTGATCATTCCATCAACCTAAGAGAACTGTTTTGAAAACCAACTATCCCACTGTAGTATTCTCATTTACCATCTTGGACAACGATTGACGTCTATTAGGACAATTTATTTTTCATCCAAAAAGATGATAAATTTTGGTGATACACGAGATATGTCAAAAGGAGACATATGCTCATTATATGCAATGAAAACATTGAATTGTGGAAACACTTAGAACTTCCACATTTGTCAAACACTTACAACATTTTTTTGAAAAGTTATTCACTCGATGATTTCAGCAACAAAAGATTCAACATACTTTGTATTTTCATTTCTTCTTTTTTTGATTTTGAATTTTTTGGACACCCTTCATGCTGTCTTTTTCTGAAAAAGTAACTTATATATGATTTATAAAATGGGTTCATAATTCAATTGTAAAAGAAAAATGATAATTCATAAAATACTCATATATGAAACAACTAATAAATTTATAAAAAATGGTCATCCCATTTTTTTTTTCAAATTCTAAATAAACCCTAAATAGATTCTTCAAATTCTAAATATATCCTAGATAGAAAGCACAATAGTAAAACATAAAAAACAGACACGACTAGAATAAGGAGTGGAAGGAAAAAGGCAGCAGCAAGGGCGACGAGCGAGGGCAGCGAGGTGGAGAGCACCGGCATCAACGAGGGCTGCGATCGCAGAGAGTCTCGAGGAAGGCGGGTGCGAAGGTGGCGACCGCCGGTGAGTTTGTTACGTCTACTTTATCCACATGTCCATGTTATTCTCTTCTTACCCTATTTGAGTATTCATTGTTTGCCATCAAAAGACTCCTGGTTGCAGCTCAATCGAAATCAATAGCATTAGGCATGAGTTTGTGGTGAAGAATGTGTTACATCCACAGTCTGAACAGATTTATGAATTTCTGGTTTCACTG
The DNA here is from genome assembly GCF_029865625.1 of Vigna umbellata. Classification (NCBI taxonomy): domain Eukaryota; kingdom Viridiplantae; phylum Streptophyta; class Magnoliopsida; order Fabales; family Fabaceae; genus Vigna; species Vigna umbellata. The sequence continues at coordinate 53,334,812 of NC_142167.1, read as the reverse complement.
ACCACACCACGCAACTGGAGTGTCTTGTATTTACATGTGACATTCCTGCTTATGAAGATAATTTTTTTTCCTTAACTTGCCAGTTTGTTTTCTCTATTTGATTTGCCCATTTAGTTACACTCTTCCCTAGATAGCTTGTACCTATTGTTCGTTTTATCAAGGGTATCCCACCTTAGAAAATACATGTAAATAATATGAAGACATATTTCTCCTGTCACTGTCACGCGTCTTTTCACTGGGTTTTTCAATCTTCTTATGCCTCTCTATATAACTTGTAAGTTTATTATGGAGTGATATTACAGAATGGGTTTTTGACTATTGTGTGTGGCTCTACTTCAGTGTCATAATTGGAAAACTTGAAGACTTGTTATCTACATCATCAAATATTCTTTGTTAACCATCCACATGTTCACTGTATTCTCTTCACTTATTGATTTAATTAGTATTAGATATATTAGATTATTAGATATCTTATGTTGTCTCTTTTGTTACGAGTGCGTTTGACCCGTCCATGTATGTTTTTCTCCTTTGACAAAGATAGTTTTTGTTAGTTTATTTATAACTATGGTGGCTCTTTAACAATGGTTTCTTTATCCACTAAATGTCAATTATGCATTCTTCAATAGCGATTTGCAAGAAGAGATTTTATATGAAGTAACCTCTCAGATTTATTGCTCAAGAAAATCTCCTGGGTAGGTATTTTGTCTTCTATGTCGTTTTTGTAAATCATTAATAATTTGGTTTCACTAGAGTGTAGAAACATATATTTCCGTTAAGTCTTTATTGATTATATTAGTAACAAGTTTGGTACATACGATTTGTATGCACCTAAAGAGGAATATTAAATATAGTAGATTATTAGATATCTTAGATTGATATCTTATCTTTATCTTTTATCTTTAATTAGTTTGTTATTATCTTTTATTTGTATTTTGAATTTTGCCAAAAATTTCTTTTATTATAAATAAAGTATCTTATTTGTACATTCAATACAAGGGAGATTAATTACATATATATTTTTTACTATATATTCAACAATTAGAATTGATTCAATCTGATGGCATCATGTTAAAGACACCAGTCCTTGTACTAAACTGTGTCAAATATTACACATTTCTAAACAAGAATGTGTTTATGAATGCATTGGATTCACTTCACTCTCTCCCATTGTTGGAAGTTGCATGAGTTCCCTTTTCTTGTACTTTTCATTCAGCATTCTACTTTGATGAAGACACTATCACAAAAGAAAAGTGTGAAATGTCCAAGCTCCATTGTTGTGTCTTGGAGATTAAAAACTGTGGAAATTGATTTTAATATGTTGGATTATCATATTATTTTTACTTGTTTTCCCCCAGTTATTGTCCTTGCTTAAAGTTTCCTCGATATGATGGTCAACTCTCGGATGCAACTCATGGCTTGGTTGTGATCTGTTATTGTTTCAAATATTTAACTTGATCAATGATTGATCTAGTGATATGATTTCTATTATAAGATTGTTCAAGACTAAATTTTATGATTCTCCGTGCCAAAGAAACAATCGTATGGTACAGAACCAGAACCAACTATCGTAATCATTAGTTAGAACATTAATTCGAATGATGTCATGTAGATTTTGGAGAATGCTAGCAAAAATTGGGGTGTTGGACTCCTACCTTAAATGACTTCATGCGATAGTTCTACTTCTAGACTCTACTGGATGAAAAGGTCAATTTAAAGAAATTCTGAATACTTATATATAAAACTCTTGGGGACGGTTTCAGTGAAGTAACTTTAGTTAACTTTCCTTAATTTTTAATTGGTTTCTTTTATAGTGTTTTTTTGGAAAATTGAAGTCGGTCATTCACACAAAAATTAACTAAATTTACGGTTATTTTTTTTTTTTTGGAAAAAATCACTGAATCCGTCTCCAAAACTCTTGGCTCTTGTATATTGGATTCGATTATGCTTGCATTTGAAAGCATGATTTTATCTTATCAATATACTGCATCAACAAGACAAAAAGAGAATATTTGTTTAAAACATTTGTCCAAATCTAGTTACTGACGCTCTCTATTTCTGCCTCTTGGGTTCACATATAATGCTTCCATACAAGATTCACACGTATCTACTCACGTTTACTTCCTTGCATTGTTCACTTTTTAGTTTATTTTTTCTACTGCTTCATGTTACTGTTTTTTTTAATATTAAAATCAACAACTAAATTATTCTGCCGTTTCTGGCTCAGGGAGTAGGAAGAAATTGATATTGTAAATTGTCTTGAAATTGAGCAGTGCCAGTCAGAGCTGGATTCAATAAAGGTCATCCGTTTATCAATGCCAAAGTGAACACCTGTAAAATGGTATGGTGGGCCAAATCTTTTGTTGCTGCTACTTCCCCAGACCCTTTTTACCTGTGAATTGGGTTGACCTTTCAGGTTTACTGATAGTTATCTGTTCATTGATAGGCTTCATACAAAGAATTACCAAGAACTGCTCAAATTCGCCTTGTAAGTTCCCATCAGGAGGTTTATGAGCCATGTGATGATTCTTTTGCACTGGTTGATGCTCTTCTAGCTGATCGCTGTAACCTGCTGGAAAATCATCCATCATTGTGCATGGAGATAGGTTGTGGAAGTGGATATGTCATCACTTCCCTTGCTCTTATTCTGGGGCAGGAAGGTTATGGTGTCAACTATATTGCGACCGATATCAACCCTCATGCAGTGGAGGTGACCCAAAAGACTATGGAAGCACATGGAGTGGGTGCTGAGTTGGTAGTAACAGATATTGCAGCTGGACTAGAGGAGCGTTTGGCAGGGTTGGTTGATGTTATGGTTGTGAATCCTCCTTATGTGCCTACCCCTGAAGACGAAGTTGGTGTTGAAGGTATTACCTCATCTTGGGCCGGCGGGGAGAACGGCCGAAGTGTTATCGATAAGATTTTGCCGGTTGCAGACCGCCTTTTGTCAGAAAAGGGATGGCTATACATGGTGACCCTCACTGCAAACAATCCTTCTGAGATATGCCAACAAATGAGAAAGAAAGGATATAGTTCAAAGATTGTTGTTCAAAGATCCACAGAGGAAGAAAGTCTCCATATCATCAAGTTCTGGCGGGATTTTGATATTGGAAAGGATGAACCAAACCAATCTGCTTCTGGATTCATAGGCTCCTTGCTTACACAGATTCCTTTATTTTCATTTTGGAGAGGCACCGATAGTGACAAGTGCTGATTGAGAAAACAAATGATTTCTGATACTAGGATGTTTTGTCTGACAACTGTTATGTTTGCATTGCCATGGCATTCAGAAGGCCTTATAAATACAACGACCAATTCTCCCTGTTAGTTGAGGTCAGCTTTGTGGATCAATTGACTATTATCAAAACTTTGTGAAAAGCTATTTTTTCACAAAAAAAAAAACCACTTTTAGCAAGGTCTTTCTTAGTAGTTTCTTCTAAAATTTTCTTTGCTTTTTTTATTCCGTTTAATTAGATTATTTTCCAATCGATATACTTATCTTTACTTTCATAACCTCTCTATTTTGACATTTGTTCAAGATCCAATAATGGTTTTCTAGGCCACAACCTACAAATTGTTAATGTTGATTTAAAACTTGTCATTTGTGTTAAATCCTGATGTATAATAGATTTTTACCTACTCATGTTGGCAAACACAGGTACCTTATTTATTCAGTAATTTAAAAGATTTTTTTTTAATTGTACAAAAGTAAAAATAATTAATTCTCTTAGACTAGATAAGTAAGCATCAAATTTATCTGTTGTTCTTTTAGAATAAACACTAAAATAAGTTTTTTCTTTCAATTAGATTTCTACTATAGTTACAAAACTTTTAACCATGCGTAATGCTTGGCAAAGCATTTCAATAATTTTAAAGCAATTGAATAAATTGAAAAAGAAAATACAAAGATAGCATTAAACAATTTAAGACTACACACAAATACTTATGGATAATTAAAATTATTTACAGTTCTTAAAGATATAAACATATCATTCCATCTCGTTATGACATTTTAATCTCATAATTTTTTAGTTGAAATTTAGTGTTCATGTTTTTAGATTGTACTTTTGATGTACATAACATGCCTTAAATCATTATTTTTACTAAAGATATTAACAGAGTGCGATAAATTTGAAAGGGTAAACAGTTAATAAATATTGATATATTTTGTTTTCAGTACAGTGATAAAAAAATTAATAATCTTGATACAACAACTTTTTAATTTTACTTAAATTTAAATACTTATTCTGTTTAAAAAATTTCTGAGAATATTAAATTTTATATCAATGTTCCTTTTATGCTGTGGTGTTTAGTTCCCTTTCTTTTATCATATCTTCAGAAATATTAGAATCACACCTTTACAGTTTTTCTAATATATTTTTTAATTGATTGAAATACGTTAAAGTCAGAAACTAACGTATCTTACATATTTTGTAAATCTTGTTCATAATTTTACAACTTCTAATAGAAATTATAAAGATATAGAAAAAATTGTGTTAGAAATATTCTATAATATCTTTCCTTTCCCCTTTTCTTTCTCACTTCAAGGTTCAATGCTTTTATTTTACAGCTTCACCTTTAGTTGCATTGACTCTTTTCCTTCACTAACCCTAGATTTTTCGAAAATGACATAACTTTCTTTTCTAAATTTTGAAAATATTTTTTAGAAAACAGAAATGATTTTCTTAAACTGGGCAAGTCCTTCAGTGACTCATGTTTCATATATAGTGCAGTCCGACTGGAGTTAAGACCTGTTCAAGAATAGAATACAAATTAATTATAAATTTAGTATACAGTACAGTCTTATTTAGTTTTAAGCATAAGAACAAAAAGTCAGAAAGTAAAAAAAAAATTCAGTGTTTTCTGGTAATAATCTGTTTAATTTTCAAATTTCTATTCAAATGACTTGTGTAATTTGAACGGTTTCTGCACCATGAAAGAGAGAAAAACTCTTGGTTCGTGCCTCCGCCTCCAACCATGCTCCGGGTTTTTCTTTTAACTTCAAATCTTACCCTTTTTTTTTTCTTTTATCAATTAGGTGTGATATGTGTCAATTTGATTCATAACTCATGTTTAATCTTAACCCACTTAAGTTTTGGGACCACTAATACTTTGTTCACTTAAAATGATTGGGAGGAGATGATTTGATGGAGAGTGATTGAATGGATTTGAGAGAATTTGAGGATAAATTGTTTGTTGTCTATTTAAGTGGATTTTGAGGTAATTGAGAGTGGATTTGAAAGTAAAGTTTGTAAGAATTAGTGTAGGATTTGATTGATGTGAGAGATAAAAAAATGTTGTTTAATTGGTAAAAATTGAAGATTACCAAAATGTCCCTAGTTATTATTATTATTATTATTATCATTATTGTTATTATTATTATTATTATTATTATTATTATTATTATTATTATTATAAAAGATGAAAAACACCAAATGGAAGCTTTGTTTCACAGGAAATTATGAATTGTGGCAACATGAAATTATGAATTGTGGTATGGGTATATATGAGAATTTCTCATAATCTCCTACAAATCACACCTCTTATGAGAGGATGGAAGAAAGCAACAATCTCGCTTTTACTCGCTTTCATTTCCTCGACAATCAATAGAAACGAACACGATTTTTATTACAATCCATCTTCGCAAATTCACGTGAACAGTAATTTCTTTCGAAGTGAACAAACCCTAAATGAGTAGAAAAAAAAAAGTTTAGTCTCCTTGTAAAGTGAGTTAGGATTTGGATTAAATAGGCTTATTCCACCTCAAATTAAATTTTAATATAAGTTTGGATTAAAGATCGAGTCGAGTTATCTTGGCTTGAAGGTTAATCCGATGTGTCATGATCGAAGTTTGAGCAGTATCAACCCAAATAGAAAGTCAAATTGAGTTAGCCTTAACCAAGGTTATAGTTGGGTCGAACTGAGACAAAAATCAAGCCGAGTTGGTCAACCAAAGGTCATGAAGAAACTGCTAGGCCGAAGGTCACGAAAAGCTAGCCTGAACCAAACCACAGGACGATCATCCTAAAGCAAAGATTAAGGTGGGTTAGCCTATATCGAGGATAGAGGGATTACCCCAGATCGATGGTTAAGATGGTTCAACTCGGGCTAGGAGTCAAGACAGGTCAACATAGGCAAAAGATTGAGATATACTAACTACGGTTGAAGGTCGAGAATGATTGATATGAATAGAAGATCGAGACGAGCCAAAATGGACAAAAGGTTTCGATGGGCTAGAGATGGGCCAATTCCAAATCAAAGGTCGAGATGGATGGACTTAAGTTAAAAATTGTTCATTTAGTACATATATTTTATTTAGTGTTTTCTACTAATAATGTTTTCAATTTTCAAATTTGTATTCAAATAACTTTAGTTATTTGAAGTGTTTCTACACCATGAACTATTAATTTTGATGGGCCAATTCCGAATCAAAGGTCGAGATGGGTGGCCTTATGTTAAAAATTGTTCATTTAGTACATATATTTTGTTTAGTGTTTTCTACTAATAATGTGTTCAATTTTCAAATTTGTATTCAAAACACTTTAGTTATTTGAAGTGTTTCTATACCATGAACTATTAATTTTGATTGAATTTTGATGTTTCTATACTCAATGAGTGAGAATTTGTCAAAAAAAAGAACAAAATGGTTTGCATCCAATCTTAGCTTCAAAGAGAGGAAAACTCTTAGTTCATCCCTTTGTCTCCCACCTTACTCTAGGTTTTCCTTTCAATTTGAATTCCTATCCATTCTTTCTTTTATCAATTGGGTATGCTTTTATGTTAAAAAGAATTCCTCTTTTTCACTTAACCTTAATTTGTTTTTAAAATATATTGAAGTTTATGTGATGCAATCCAAGTAATTTTAGGAACGTCAAATCGAAGAATTACATAAACATGGAAGATTTAACTAAGAATAATCCCAACTCAACATTATTATAGAAAGAAGATATAATAGAGAGTTTGAATGAATGAAGATGTTAATTTATCTCTAGATTTATGGGTTTCCCTCAATTCACTCTTAATAAGTCCCTTTTTTATTGGTCTATTAAATGAGTGGACTAACAAAGTTCTCCTCCTCAAAGTCCCCTCGGTTAAGATAAGGACTAAAGTGGGTTTAACTCTACTATATGATTTTAATTAACTCTTAAATAGTTTTCATAATAGCACGATTCTTATAACATTCTACATTAAAATTGATCCTAAAATACTTTACATTAATTATGTAATTGGTTACTTAATTTTAAACATTTGTAAGTCAATAGGAAAGTTAGGGTCCAACCCAACTTGTTAAACTAGGTTAAACCAACCAAACTTGGTCCATAACATTATCTAATGTAATTTCAAAATTAATCAACCTCGTCTCAACTTGAATTAGCGTGGCATGACCGAACTTGGATTCACACTCACTCAACATTAGTGCAACTCAACTCGGCCTAATGTCGACTTGAACTAATTACTCTTGATGGGACACAACCTTACTCAATCCAACATGGGCTGACTCGACTAGGCCCTAGGTGACCCTAACTTGACTTGACTTGGCTAGAGTTGGCCTGAACCATCCTGGTCAGAGTTGGGTCTACCTAACTCGACCATGGTTTGGCCTAAACCGTCTCGATGAAATTTAAGTCTTACTCAACTCATCATGTGGTGGACTAAACTTGATTCTACTTGAGTTGGGCCCGATATAACTCGGCTTGAGGTGAGGTTGACTCTACCCAGCTAAAGGTTGGTCCAACCTGATTCAGCTCAAGTGGGCCTGAACTAACTTAGTTTGAGGGCCTAAATTGACTCAATCTAAGACAGGTCCAACCTTACTAACTCTAAGGTGGGACTAGACTAAATTGAATCGAGGTAGATCTGACCTAACTTGGCCCAAGGTGGGCTCAACTTAACTTGGCCTAAGGTGGGTTTGACATAACTGAGCCAAAGGTGGGTTTGACTCTACATAACTCGATGTAGGCCTATTACAATATGACCATATGTGGGTCTGACTTGATTGGACTCAACTCAGCCTGCCGTAGACGCAAATTGCCTCAATCCAGGTGGGTCTGACTTGACTTAGCTTGAGGTGTGCTAGTTTAATTGAGTCAAGGGTGGGCTCGACTTAATTATGCCCTAGCTATGCCTGAATCGATTAACCAAGAGATGGGTTTGGCTCAACAAAGCTCGAGGTGGCCACAACTTGACTTGACGTGGACTCAATATGAGCTTAACTTGACTTGATTCAACGTAGGTCTGTTTCTACTTGGCTTGATATGGACCTAACTCAATTGAGCTTGACATGGGTCCAATTTGAATTCACTTAATGATGAGTGCAAATTTATGTCCTCATTTAATTATTAACCTTGACTTCTTTATTGGTTCTTGTGCTTAAAATATTGTTTTATTTAGGACTTGTTATAATTAGGTTTATTGAGCATATGATATAAAAATATGTTAAAAACAACTTTTTAGTTGCATAAATGTTTTATGGATATTTTGAGGTGTGCTGATATAGTTATAACTAAGTCAAGCTCATGATAGGTGTGCAAATAAATTAATAAAAGTTTCATGACATCTTCAAGATTATTGATCAAAGCTAAGTAAGATTATTAATCTTACAAAGTTTTGATCAAATCTATACATGATAACCATACTATAATAACTATTAATCCATTCTTCACCACATATCAACAAACCTTTGTCATGAACAAGTCACTACAGACCCTAAAAATAGTTATACATCACAGATTCTCACTTTAGATCAATATTTCCTTAAATTACCTCTCAAACCTCCATTTTAGACTAAACACACCATGTAATTTTTAATTCTCTACTCTTTACCCTTGCAACCATCTCCAAAACAACATTACAACTTCATTTCATACAAACATTACAACAATGAGATGCAATCATATCATACCAAATATTCAAGCATCAAAATTACTAAAAATCATCATATAAACACAACAATTATTAGAACAGTTATCCCAATTTCTTATAGATAAACTCCATCATGCATATAGAAACTAAATCTACCCTATAAACATAATCTTGAAGAAAAGTCTAGCTTCCATTATCTCACAAGAAATTGTCCAACTCTAAAAACGTCTCACTAATTTTTGAAACGCAAGAAAATTCTAAAACACCTACGAAACACCAAATTGAAAACAGAAAGAGTCCTTAGGACCTTAGATTGACCAAGAATTAGGAAAAGAGATCATGAATCACATGCGACAAAGGATTACAACGCATGATCTCAAACTACAAACAAAAGAGAAAAATGAGTCGAAACTTACTTGTTCTAAACTAGAAATTGATCAGATGGATATATAAACCTTGTCATAGTGATTATCTAGACATCTCCTTATCGTCAAACAAATGATTGAGGAACTCTTAGAAAGATGGTAGAGAGTTAAAAAAATAGTGTTTCAGAACAAATGTAAGTATGTAAGATAATAAGACAAATTTAAGAAATTCTATTTATATAATCAACTTATTTTTAAATTTTATAATAGTTTCAGTATTTTAAAACACTTACCACCTATAATATTCTATTCTATATATTCTTACAATTTATATCAAGTTTCTTATTAAATTACATATAATTATATAATTATGTGTTTAATTAAGTATGATTTTTAAGACAAGAGTTCAGTTTATCAAAATTAATATATTTTTTATTTTTCCACATCCTAAACCTTTTCATAATTGTTCTATATAGTTTTTTAATCCAAACAATCCTTTTTTTTTACTTGGATCTTTTCCCCTTTACTTCCTAACTTTCAATCCAAATATTTATTTTCTGTGACTTTCCAATATGATGTAAAAAAAAACTTTCCAATCCTAATCCTAAGAAATGCTTCAGAATCAATGTTATATAATTGCTGAAAATAAATGCATAGGGAACATCAATTTGAGTAGTCTCATTGGTCAAGAAACATCAACTTCAGGAGTAGGAGGAGTCAAGAATTGTAGGTTAATCCAAAGCCAATCGTGATGGTTCTGTTCTATCTTTTTCTATTCAATTCAAACACATTAAGCATAATATATACTTTCGTATCAAAGAATATATTCGAGAGAGTTTGAAAGTTCCAATATTGCGTAAACTATTACATTATATGGTAATGGGTTGACGTGTGATTTTTTTTCTTTCTTTTAATAATTGTTATAGTTGGACTTTTAACAATATATGAAGTTAAATTATCCATGAAACCGCAATACTATGGTGTATGATTGAAAATTATAAATTATGTGAAAACGAAAAGGAATACGTAGTGATAATGTCATGGTTTATCGTTTTGTTCGCACTATAAATGAACGTGAAAGTGGGAAAGGAAAAGGTCAAGGGCATAAAGTGCTAAATCGAAGGGTTAGTTACACTGACCCTTGTGATCTCCCTGGGCCACGTATGGGCCAGGGCTGCTGAGTGCAATAAATAAATAATAAAAAAGAAAAATAAATACATAGTCTACATCTTGAATTTCATCAATAGTAAAAAAAAGGTTCAATATGAAAACTATTTTATAATTGGGTTGATTATACAGACTTTTACGAATTTTTGTAAAGTTTCAAGGAATATTATTTAAATAAAATTCTACTGGCTATTGAGTTTTCAAACCAAGCCAGTTTCGTATATTTCTACATCTGTAAAATATAATTAAAATATTAATTTATTTTCAATTGTTGCTCATAAAATCACTTGCTTCTTAGAAAATCAGTTTTAGTTGTTATAGATACATATGTCAATTGGCTGCTAAGATAATCACTAAATTATTTTAAAGTTTTAAAATCAATAATGCAATACTTAGAATGAGTTCTTAGTAATCTAATAATCTTAGAAATTGAAGAATTTTGTTTTCTTGAATTCAAAGTTACTGTCGCCATTGTATACTTATTTATATTGAAGTGAATTAGAGTCTACAAATTCATATTTTAACTCTTTAATCTATTTTGGCTTGATCCGCTTAATCTGTTAAATTAACGGATCAAAATAGAGCGAAATAGACTGACCTGTGATTTTTTTTAAAATTAAAATTTAAGAAAAAATATAAAAGGTTAACTTTTTTTATGTTATATTTTTTTTTAAGATGTAAATATGTAATTATTAATCCTATGAAGTTTTAATACTAGTTATAAGAAATTTTTTGATATAAAATGTAATAAATCTTTTAACTTATCTAATTAAAAAATAATTAATCAATTAAAAGTTTACAAAATATTTATATAATCAAATATATTTTTAAAATTTATTTAAATGGTAGACCAAATCAAATAAGTGTTTTAGATTAACATTACATGTTAAGATTAACTTTATAGGTAAAATTTCAAAATATTAGCATAATAAAATAATAAATGTTAAAATAAAAGAATTTGGTTTTCTTTTATTTTCACCAAACTTCACCTAACAAAATAGATTAGGAGGTTATCACGCGCGGAGCCATACCCAAACATTTATGTACAGAGATTCTATATTATTATTTAACTAATTAAATATGGTAATTTATAATTAAGGTATATTGTAATAATATTTCCATTTCCAGTACATTTTACTTAAATACAAAGATACTCCTATTTTTAAAATTACTATAGTTTTAGTTTTTTTAAACTAATTACAACATATATAAACACGCACATGTTCTAAATTTATGTTTCTTTTTAGTCTATTATGTTATTTATAAACAATATTTAACTTTTTCCAAGTTTTTTTCTTCCAATTCTAGCCATCTCTCCCCGTATATAACTAAAAATAATTAATTAAGAATCACTTTGAAAGTTAAATGTGCTTTTTTTTAGTAAATTTGTATTGTGAAATTGGACTCTCTTTTTTCTCTCACTGGTTTATTTTCTTAAATTATCTCTTATTTTTTCATAAACATAGTTTGTAGTTTAGTATTTTTTTTATTTGATTAAAAATTAAATTTCATAATAATGTCTCTTTTTCTCTCAAAATTTTTTGCTTTTTCCGTAACATTATATTTTAATAGTATAAAACTAATAAAATAAGTGTTACAAATATAATAATTAACAAAAAGTTTAAGATTTCTAAAAGAAAATATTTACATAGAATTAAAATCTAACTAGGTAATTGTTTCATCCGCACCCTAAGTTGATTAGTTAAAAAACCATTTTTACATGCTCCCACCATTAAGGTCATCATTGCAAACAAGAAAATGACAAACAAAGAGACAACTACAAAAAACAATGGTAAGCTAATATTATAAAAGAAATTCAATTCATGCAATTATAATTTAGTATACAACACATTTTACTTTGAAACCAAAACAACCTAAGTATACAGATAGATTCTAAACTTGATCATCCGGATACATGCGTTATTGTCGAGTTATGGCGGTTTGTACATTTGTAGTGGTGGAATAATTGGCCTACCCCAAGCTACCACACAAGATTAGTCTGTTAAAACACCCTTTGTATAAGGTAAAGACCCCCAGACTAGGACCTCCTACAACTCTCACCACATGACCTCCCTCTCTACTTGAGAATGGGTGACCATTAGAGAGTGTTAGAATAACCTCTAAGTTGAACTCCTACAATATACACTACTTGAAACAACTATCAAAACTTTCACCTTAAAAACTCTTTTCAAACCATACTTAGAAATATACATAACTTCATGTGTAAAACCTCATAAAAATTTCATTGTTATTACTAAACATTATCATTACATTTCCATCCAAAAGAAACAGAAAAGAAGAAAGTTAAAGAAACCAAACCTACATACAGGATGCCAGACAAAATTTAAATTCTAAGTTTTTTTTAAAAGATAATCGATTATCACACTTGATAATCGATTATTCTAGAGAAAAATCATGCAAAGACGATTTCTTAACTGAAATAATCAATTATAACACCTGATAACCGATTATTCTTGTCAGTTTTGACATTAACATGATTTTTTTATTTGGTTACACCTAAGACTTGTGCAAATGACCAAAATTAGTATCCTTGATCATAGAAGTGATTCACAAACATGTTTATACTCAAAAGTGGATACCATTTTGATCGTTAGCCAGGATTTAGTTGCATCAATTCATACCAACACTCCAAAAGCTAACATTTTGACACTTCACCAACCTTATTTTTGTGTATGAAGAGTCCAAACAAGTTTTAAAAAGCCTAGAAATAGACCTTAAACTTCAAATTTTCCCATTCAATCCCTATCTCAAAATCTCACCTATCAAAACCTCAATTTAGATAAAAACTAGCCTATAACTCTACATATTTGCTACTTCCAATTTAACATTAGATTTATGGTTATTTGAAGTTCTAGACAAGTTTAAAATGATCTAAAAACAACTCACCAACATTAGTTTTAGTTCCAAAATCACTCTTATAAAAATTCACCTACCAAAACCCCAATTTAGACCGAAAGCCAACCAAATAACACTTCCTTTTTACTATTGTCAACTCAGTAACAGATTTATACTTCATAAAACTCTAAAACAACATCATCACATGTTCAAGCGAGCATCATTTCACAACATACACCACAATATTCATCAATAGGAAAACATTCACTCATAAAGATATGAACTTCATACACATTGTAATAGATTCAACTAAGTATACATCCCACGCTCTATCAAACATGATTACATACTTCTTAATATGAAATTAAAGCACATATTAGTTTCCCTTACCTTACAGTCGACCCAACTATTCTACAAGAGCTAAGACAACTCCATCAACTCAAGGAACTTTATCTACACCTACAACTCACAAAAACATGATTAGAGTATACTGTTAGAACCAATGATCAGCAGAGAGTCTTATAGAAGAATCAGACTTCACATGCAAAATAGAGAGAGTTAACATGCAAGGAAAACAAAAGTGACCAAAGAAAAAAGTATAAACTAACTTATTCTTTTGGAGAAACTGATCGAGTGAAGTTATAGACCTCACTGTCGTGATCGTTTAAACACCTTATGATCGTCAAAGAGATAACTCAAGAACTAAACAACTTAGAGAAGGGAGATAAAGTTTAGAGAAAATGTTCTAGAGAGATAATAATGAGACGCGTTTCAATCAACTCATAAATATTTATTATTTTTAAATTAATTATCTTTTAATTTGTTTTGGTGATATTTCTTTATTCTAAATTATTGATGGTTTTTTATTTTTTTAGTTTATTGTTTTGGAATACACGTAACTCTTAATTAAAAAAAATATTTTGAATTATGGATTGATTTTAATGTAAGTATTGACTTATTGAATGTTACTGAATTTTAATTTTATTTTAATATATTTTAAATGTAAGTGTTAAGAGGATCTTACAAAGAATCTGAAAATTAAATGTATCAAAACCATTTATGCCCACAACTATGTTAAAAGGATAATTTGACCTAGATTTTATAAGCTATGTTAAGTATTCGAACATCTCTTTAAGTAGAAATATGTATTCAATATTACATGGATAATATTATGAATAATTGAGAACAACTCCAAACCTTGCAACGATTAAAAATGATCTGCAACAATTATTTTAAAAATCTCTGTATATAGAATATTCCTTTGAAGAAGAGCATTTACAATTAACACGAATTGGCAATCCTATGAACTTCTGTAATGTTAAAATTTTAAACTTACAAACCTACTTGTAAGATTAATACCTTAATTACATCACAAACACTATTAAGATTCAGCTATGAGTATAACTGTATTTTAAATCATCATCCACTAAGAATTAGGAGTGTAACATCATTCTAAGAAAAATTAACCAAACAACACTCCATTTTTGCTAAAAGAAATTGATATCCAAATAATACTCAACTTATAATTGCAACCATAGTCTACCCAATGAAAGTTATTAAATTGATCAAGAAATGAATATGATGACAATTAAGTTGATAAAGAAATAAATATATTTATAATTAATAAATAAAATAATATAAAAATATACCCATAACTATTTCTCTCCCCCCTATATTAGTCCACTTGAAATTGTCGCCACTTGAGTAGATAATTGAAGCTGACTAATTTAAATATATGTTTAAAACACATAGGAGGTTAAAAAGGTGGTAGGTGAAACCAATCAACTTTATAAACAGATTCGTAAACATCAGAAAACTCCCTTGTCTCCTCCCACCAGCCATTCTCTGAAAACCATGGCTTCCTCTTCTTCTCTCTCGCTCTCCCAAGCCCTCCTCCGCCCCACTCCTCTCCCCTCCTCCCACCAGCCCTCTCTCCGCGTCTCCCCGTCACTCCGCCCCTCCCCTTCCACGGCCCCGCTCTCCCTCCGCCGCCGCGCCGCCCATGTTCGTGCCTCCGTTCCTGTTAAGACCGTCGAGAAGGCCACCTCGGATGTCACGCTGGTGGAAAAGTCCGTCAACACGATCCGCTTCCTCGCCATCGACGCCGTCGAGAAGGCGAATTCCGGCCACCCGGGTCTCCCCATGGGATGCGCCCCAATGGGTCACGTGCTCTACGACGAGGTCATGAAGTACAACCCGAAAAATCCTAAGTGGTTCAACAGGGATCGCTTTGTTTTGTCCGCGGGTCACGGGTGCATGCTCCAGTACGCTTTGCTTCACCTAGCTGGCTTCGATAGTGTCAAGGTAGGAATGGGGAAATGGGGAATCCATATGGGGTGGATCGGATCCGTTAAAGTTTTATGCTTTTGGGAAAGCTAATTCTAAAGACTGATTTTTACTTTCACGAGGTGGATAGAGTTATAAATTGATATTTAGAATTTCATCTTTTTTTTGTTACTGAATTGACCCTAGACCAATTCCCTTTTTATTAGCTAGTATTCAATCCGTCCATAATTCCGAGCTTCATGATATTCAGCCAATGAGACTTGTCAGATTCTGGGCAATTACCTGAAATGACAGTTTGTCATTTGTAATCTCTACGATAAAATGTTATATCAAATCACACATTGTCGTATACCAGTCATTCTAATATTTTTAGAGGTTTATCTAAAAGATTTGTGATATAACTGTGTAGGGCGATTTAGGTTTTAGGATGGTTTTGTTTTGGGGTTTTAGTGGGCACAAGCAGATCTAGGAAAGCTAGTTTGTAAAGAAAGTTTTTCCTTTCCTTTTTGTAACGGGGTTGTGTTTGTTTTTCAGTCCGAGTTGGCTTTTTATCTGTTTGTGGGAAGTGTGATGACTGGATGAGTTTTGTTTGTACTGTGATCCTTACTGAAGTGAAATTGTTTCGTTTGACGGTGTTTTGACTTTTTAGGAAGAGGATTTGAGGGAATTTCGACAATGGGGGAGCAGAACCCCGGGACACCCAGAGAATTTTGAAACTCCTGGAGTTGAAGTTACAACAGGTTTGATATGAGTTTGAGTTTGTGCTCTAGAATAGTGATTCTTTTTTCTTTTTGATTCTGCTTAGTTAACCACGTATTATTTCCAATTTTTGTAGGTCCTCTTGGACAGGGGATTGCCAATGCTGTTGGCTTGGCCCTTGCGGAGAAGCACTTGGCTGCGAGATTCAACAAACCTGATAATGAGATTGTTGATCATTACACGTAAAATAGCTAAATCTTATGCAACTTATAAGGCTTTAATTGTGTGACGATTTGCTAATGGCGGCTGTTTTATGCAGATATGCTATTCTGGGTGATGGTTGTCAAATGGAGGGTATTGCAAATGAGGCATGCTCACTTGCTGGCCACTGGGGACTGGGGAAGCTGATAGCATTTTATGATGATAATCACATTTCTATTGATGGTAACACAGAGATTGCATTCACCGAGAGTGTTGATAGTCGTTTTGAGGGACTTGGGTGGCATGTTATTTGGGTGAAGAATGGAAATAATGGCTATGAGGATATTCGAGCTGCCATTGAGGAAGCAAAATCTGTCAAAGACAAACCCACACTGATCAAGGTTAGTGTAATAGGCAACATAAATGTCTAACTTGTTTTTATTATAACAATCATAATCTGCCATTATTTTACGGGAATGTTTTAAGCTAATGTTACAAACTTGATTTCTGTTACTTAGGACTCAATTGTACTGTACCTAATTTGAGAATCTGGAGCATAGGAATGAAACTAATGCAGTAAATTACGGACAGTTTATCAAGCGTTACTGGTTAGTCGTTTATTGACTAGTTCTATTTAACAGGTCACAACAACCATTGGCTATGGTTCTCCCAACAAAGCTAACTCCTACAGTGTGCACGGAAGTGCACTGGGTGCCAAAGAAGTTGATGCCACAAGGAAGAACCTTGGATGGCCATATGAGCCATTCCATGTACCTGAGGATGTCAAAAAGTATGAATGATGGGTTTAGAGATTTATTTTTACCTGCTACATTCCTGAGTATGCAAGTGATACTGAATATGAATTGTTTGTTTATCTACAGGCATTGGAGTCGCCACACCCCTGAGGGTGCTGCACTTGAAGCTGAGTGGAATATTAAGTTTGCTGAGTATGAAAGGAAATACAAGGAAGAAGCCGCAGAACTAAAATCTATAATCAATGGTGAATTGCCTGCTGGATGGGAGAAAGCACTTCCGGTTAGTAATTTTTGAACTTGTAGACTGTTTGTTCATCATCTCTATGTGGAGACAGCTTTTAAGATAATAAAATGTGCAAGATTGATTATGACTCTGACGTTAATGAGTATCACGGTTTGATATCCTGTTATTTAATTTCTTTTTCACATATCTGCATCCAAAAGTGGCAATAAAAACTCATTTCCACTGAGTTGTGTCTGGAATTATAAATCAATTTTCTTTTCAATTTGATATCAGACATACACTCCAGAGAGCCCAGCCGATGCCACCAGGAATCTATCTCAGCAAAACCTTAATGCCCTTGCCAAGGTTCTTCCGGGTCTGCTAGGGGGTAGTGCAGATCTTGCTTCTTCCAACATGACCTTGCTAAAAATGTTTGGGGACTTCCAAAAGGATACTCCAGGAGAACGTAACGTTAGATTTGGTGTTAGAGAACATGGAATGGGAGCAATCTGCAACGGCATTGCTCTTCACAGCCCTGGACTGATACCATACTGTGCTACTTTCTTTGTTTTCACTGATTACATGAGAGGTGCCATAAGGCTTTCTGCGCTATCTGAGGCTGGGGTTATTTATGTCATGACTCATGATTCAATAGGACTTGGAGAGGATGGTCCAACCCACCAACCTATAGAGCACCTGGCAAGCTTCCGGGCAATGCCAAACATTTTGATGCTTCGTCCTGCCGATGGTAATGAAACAGCTGGGGCATACAAAGTTGCAGTGCTCAACAGGAAGAGACCATCCATCCTTGCCCTTTCCCGGCAGAAACTACCCAATCTTCCCGGATCTTCTATCGAAGGCGTTGAAAAGGGTGGTTACACCATTTCAGACAACTCCACAGGCAACAAGCCTGATGTCATTTTGATCGGAACTGGTTCTGAGTTGGAAATTGCTGCCAAAGCTGCCGAGGACCTAAGGAAGGAAGGGAAGAGTGTTAGAGTTGTTTCCCTTGTTTCTTGGGAACTTTTTGATGAGCAGTCAGAAGCATACAAGGAGAGTGTTTTGCCTGTTGCTGTGTCAGCCAGAGTTAGCATCGAGGCAGGATCAACATTTGGGTGGGAGAAAATCGTTGGAGCCAAGGGAAAAGCCATAGGTATTGATCGTTTTGGAGCAAGTGCTCCAGCCGGAAAAATATACAAAGAATTCGGCATCACAAAAGAAGCCGTTATTGCTGCAGCAAAAGAGCTTATCTAAATACTTTAGTTTCTTTCTTTTCATGTAAAACTTTTCATTTTTCTCCTCATTTGGTTTTATTTGCGAGAGGTTGTTTCGGCATGAGACGGTTCCACTCACTCACTGTTTTTACTGGATTTCTCGTGATAAATTTGCCATTTATAAAAGCAATGAGGTTCCTACTTATACATGTATTAAGCATGACATTGTTGTCCTAAATTGGTGATCAATTTTGATAATTCAATAGTTATCAAGATTTACCGTAGTTAGAACCTTCATGTTACTATGTGTAGTGTTGAAAAGTAGGTTTAATTATTTGTTTCATCTTTGTTTTGGTTGGAAAGTTTTAAGTTGATCTTCATTAAATTTTTTGTTTCAATTCCAACTCTTAAAAAAGTCTCTTAAAAAGGTTTCTTAATTAGTATTTTTTAAAATACTAACGACTTTAATGGTATATCACATGTTAATTGGTAGTTTTTTAA
This sequence comes from Vigna umbellata, assembly GCF_029865625.1. NCBI lineage: Eukaryota > Viridiplantae > Streptophyta > Magnoliopsida > Fabales > Fabaceae > Vigna > Vigna umbellata. The sequence continues at coordinate 53,315,686 of NC_142167.1, read as the reverse complement.
TTTATTTTAAATTTAAAGAAATTGGATAATTTTTTGTTATCTATATTAGGTTCTCGATATAACATGGCATTATCAATCTGACGTGGTATTGTTTTGTCACTTGACAAGATAATGTTACGGGTAGTATTATTGTTTTTATTTTAATTTAGTTTTTATAGTATATCTTTCATTTTTCGATAACAATAGTATATCTTTTCATTTTTCGATAACTGTATTTATGACAACGACAACAAGAATGAGAAAAATAAATAACTGGTAAACAAAATTTATGACAACGATAACAAGAATGAGAATAATAAATAATTGATAAAAAAAAATTTTAGTCTGTGTAAGAAATAAAAGGACTAACTTGGTGGGATTACGTGTATACCTTTGGACGATAACGAAGGAATGAACATTTTTGTTTGGAACGGTAGAGAAGGAAGAGGGAATAAATCTAAATAGAGAGAAAAAAAGGAGGAAAGGAAATAGAAGGAAGAAATTTGATGAGACCTAAACATAGCGTATGCAAGAGAGAGAGAGAGAGAGTAAGTTGCGAGAGCGACCATAATGTTTACTATAACAAGAGCAACCACTAGTGAAAGTGTCTTCTACGACAGCGAGAATGGCGACCAACGAGAGTAAGAGTGGTTGCTAGAGCAAGAGCGAGTGGGGAAAATGTGAGAAGAAGAAAAAGTTTTCTACTATGCCAGTTTTAAGTATAAAGTCTAAGTTTTGGCCAGCATTATGCTATTAAAAATAATTAACATGAAACATAAAGTCTTACAAACTTACTTGAAAAACCTTGTGGCTCTTAAGTCTTTTAAACTGCAACCAAGGTAGAAAAGAAACACGTAATTCAATAATTATGACTTAGTTTACAAATATAATGTAGAAAAGAAACACGTAATTCAATAACTATGATTTAGTCTACAAATATAACGTAGAAAAGAAACACGTAATTCAATAACTATGACTTAGTCTAGAAATATAATGTAGAAAAGAAACACGTAATTCAATAACTATGACTTAGTCTACAAATATAATGTACCAAAATGTAACATATGAGTAGAACGTTAAAAATTCACCATCATATTCATTGACAAAATATAAACTATGCAAACTTTCAAATATCATGTAAAGTATCTAAAACTCGAAGAACAATCCACTTAAATTTAAGAAAAGAACTCATCTTGAGGAAGTATATTATCAACCTCATCCTTCTCTGCAGGACTATAAGGCCTTGTTCTTTTGAGTGGATTTGAGAGAGTGGATTTGAGGGGATTTGAAGATAATTTTTTTTGTCATTTTTTTGAGCGAATTTGGAGGTAAATAAGAGTGAATTTGAAAATAAAATTTGTGAGAATTAGTATAGAATTGTATTGACGTGACAAATTTAAAAAAATTATTTTCAAATTCACTCTCATTTACCTCCAAATTCGCTTAAAAAAACAACAAAAAAAATTATCTTCAAATCCCCTCAAATCCACTCCCTCAAATCCACTCAAAAGAACAAGTCCTAAACAAATTAAGCTTTCTTCAGGTGAAGTAGTAGTTTCATCTTATATTTTCATATCTGTATGTTGCTTTCTTTTAAAAAACTTGCTAAATCTCATGTAAAAAAAGTATCATCAATCAGAAACAAGTTAAATAATTCTCGAGGTCTCTATTTTTTGTCACTCGTCTCAAATAGGTCACTTATTTTTTTTTATCTCAATTAGATTTCTATTTTTTGTCACTCGTCTCAAATAGGTCAATACCATACTAACACCGTTAACAAGGGTGTCACGTGTCAGTTCGTGGTTTTTTTATTTTTAAATATATATATTTTTTAAATAAAAATTTGTCATGTGTCAAACTGACATTGTGTCACGTGATAATAACAGTGGAACGTGGCACTTGCAATGTCACGTGTCACTGTCATACCACATGTCATTGCATTAGTCTCAATGTGGTTCTTATATTTTTATTTTGTCTCTATTTAGTCCTATTTTTTTAAAAAATTAAACAATTTTTTCTCTCCCCAAATGCAAATGAAATTTAATTTGTATATAAATCTTATTCAAATATTTTTATTAAACTTGATATTTTTAATAAGATTAAGTGTATTTATATTTATATTTAGCTAATTATATAAATATTAATTATGTTATTTAAATGTACTAATAAGAGTTAAAAAAAATCAAAAAGTATTTTAAAAAAATCATGAACTGACACGTGACACCCCTATAACGATGCTAATACCAACGACAAGGACTTGATTGCTTTAATTTTTCAAAAATAGGGACTCGATCATCATAGCCAGCAGATCCACCACGATAGCCAACTCACCAATCTCAATCATCTACACCAATATATGACTTCACACGTAAGAGGCAGAAACTGCAATTGCGGAGAGGGTGTGTATGACTTTTGAAATTTATTTTGTGATGTTGGATAAACTTTATAATGTATTTGGATCCACTAACTGGATTATGTATTGATTTCGAATAATATGGATTATGTATTGTTTTGGAAGAATGTGGATCATGTATTTTGGAGAACTTTATGTTCTTGTAAAAAAAATCCAATGTATTTTGTTCTAAAATACATTCAGTAATACAAATGTTATTATTCACAAGTTTTTCTATTATACTATAAAGTTATTATGTCAAAGTTGATAGTTCTACTACTATCTTGACACAATGAAGAAGATGTGTTCTTACTCTCTTTTATATCATTATAAAGAGGACTAGATTGAATATATTTTTCTAATAAGTGGGACAACAATTAACAAAATAAAATACATAAGGAACATGATATTCATTCATGTCTTAACATGACAACTATTTCATTAATTCATTATACAACAATATCATACATCCTTCACATAAAATAATTGATATTTGCTTCATCATATAACCCGAAAAATACTACACCTATCAACACAGTTACTATACACCATACTACTTACAAACCATCCATTTTTCAACATGAGGGACAATAGAACTATGTTATTAAACCAAGAACACAAACTACTCCTACTAATAATTGGACCTTTTTATTCGAAACCTTCGTGAATTCTCCTAATTTTATCTTCCTCCTTTGCTTGAGGATAATACCATCTCTCTCATCAACATCTTCATAACACCATTTGAAAAAATTACATCACACAACATCTTCACTCTCACTCAGTTATCAAACACAAAAATAACAAAACCCAACATTAATTTTCAGTGCCACATTTTTTTATTATATAAAACATTACCCGAAAAAATGAATCAATGAATCTAACCTTGTACTTAGCACAACTCCAAAATTGTTTACCAACATTCTTTGTAATTCTTGGTAGTTCTCATAAGTGTAACCTCACCACAATGGCAAATGGGTGCTGAGGCCAAACCTTACACCCACCACCATGACGGGAATTACAACTTCGCAAATGAGTGTTACAACAAGAGGAAGAAGATTGACCACAAGATATACCCACTCACACATCTTTAACTAGACAATAAATATGAATCTCCTTTTCTATGTGACGAAGATAACCTTCACTTCATAAAACCTTAAAACTAACTTTTGTCCCTCTCAGTTAAAGAGGTAAATAAGGAAGACACACATCAGTGTTTAATACAAGCCATGTAAGATAAAATGTTCCACTTAATATGATTTTTTCAACCTATAAATTATTATTAACAATTATAACGGTGTTATCCTGTAACAACTTAATTAAATAAAATTGACAAATATTAGAACTAAATTGAAAAAGAAAATATTATAACTAAATTGAATAAATTTAACAAAAATTAGGATTATTTGCACCTTAATTAAACAATAAAAAATTACAACAATCATAAGAAAAAAAAGAGAAACATCACCACACATCGACAAAAGAGTATAAATTAAAATCTTCATTATTTCTTCTAGTCACAATTGAATTAATATCGTTATAAACTTGTTTCAAACGTGGTTTAAAAACATTTGTTTTCCAGTGGTGAACTAATAAATATCACTCCCACTTTAACTACAAGAAATTCAAGACAAAATTTATGCCATGAAGATAAACATGATGTAATATGATGGTGGGGTTCCCTGATCATGTCAATACTTGTGGGGTGTTGCTCCCTCCACCACAACACCTTTCTCCCTCCACCTCCCCAATTTATTTTAATTCCAATTATATCCTTATATTAAAATTTTTTATTTTTACTATTTTAATTTATTTCAAACTTAGTTCTCCTACTTTACTTCTGCACCAAATTTTCCATCTCTCATTTTCGTTTAATAATTTGTCTTTCATTTTACTCTGCAATCCAATCTGTCTTCTCCGTTTCACTTCTCCTCCTCCATTTCTTTCTTCTTCATTTTCCTTACATTATTAAAATACATTAAAAATATATTCAAAAATAATAAATCAAAACGTTTAAATTAAATTATTAAAATATTTCCAAAATAAAGAATAAACTAATAAAAGAAACCCTAAAATAAAAAACGTAACTTTTAAACGGAGGTGACATCCTTCAACGGATGTCAAAATCCTTCAACGAATGTCAAAATCCGTTGAAGCATTTTGACATCCGTTGAAGGATTTTGACATTTGTTGAAGGATTTTGACATCCGTTGAAGGATGTCTTAAAGGTTACGTTTTTTATTTTAGGGTTTTATTTGAATACACACCTTGAGGAAGCAACACACACTGCACCACTCCACACACTGCACTACGAGAGCGATACTGCACCACGAGAGGGAGACTGCTTGATAATTTTTTCCACCACCACCAACCTTTGCAACTTGTAAAAGAAAGAGAGGAAGAAATATAATGTTAAAATGAAAGAAAAATATTTTACTTATAGTGGAATAGGTTGTGAATGGGTAAAATTAAAAAATAACCCTAAAAATAAAATTTTACTTAGGGCAAAATAGTAAATGGGGAGGTGGAGGGAGAAATGTGTGGTGGTGGAGGGAGCAACACCCATACTTGTGCCTTTTGGAACAAATTAAAAAAAAAGTTCAGAAATCATGTGGTCCGGAACAAATAATTACTTGGGCCGCTCTATGTAGTCTAGACAATTTCTTCCTGCACCTCCATTATTTCAACCTCTACTTTAATACATTTTTTTGTATTCTAAGATTTTGTAGTCTACAATGTAAATTTTGTGTTCTGAAATATATAATCTGAAATTATTTTTTATTTTATACATTTCAAAATATATAATTCAAAATACAATTTTTTATACTCCAAAAGGCACAATCTAAAATATAAAAGATACAAAACCTATAATTCGAAAAATATTGTCTTTCCCCATCGGAAAGAAAAGCATATATATGAAGTGTGCTAGTAAACCAAGATCATACATAATGATAAGAAACCATGCTTTATTACTGTGCATCATGAAGAGATTTTCAGTCACCATCGGTGTACTTGCACATCTCTTACAAAAACATAACTAATGTTGTTAATATAATGATAATATTATAGTGAAGAATTTAAACTATTTTGCAAGCAAAAACTTTAAATCTTAAGATCAATGTCGTGATATTAGTGAACTTTCAGAACTCAATTCATTTAAAAATTATGAGTTTAAGAAAAGTAGATATTCGTTGTGTGATAATGTTCTTGTGTGTCAGTAATAAAGAAGAATTATTTTCCTAAAAAATTGGATTAAATTTGCAGTGAAGCTTGATCCACATGAGTTCATGATGAAAGTTGAGTGAAACACAAGCATTTTCTCTTTTTATTCTTTTCTGTGATTCTCGTCACTCTAACTTACATGTAGATCATACACCTGTATTCTAACTTTCCCTTCTTCTCAAACAATTCACATAAATCACTCTTTGTTGTTACAAGTGTGTGTGTGGGTATAATGGATGAATTTTAAATATATCTACTCTAAGCCCTTCAGCTATCAAATGCTAAATTTGTTTATGAAAAACATCCATTCCAAAAAAAATTATTTAAATAAGCAAATCCTCACTTCCATTTCTGAATTAAATTGTTTATTGTTAACGTTAAAAATTTGGTCTCTAAATAGTCTAATTCCCATAAATAATTATTTCATCTAGAAAATAGACTATAATTCAATTCTTGAAGAGTCTAATTCTGACATGGTTTTTCAATTTATTTTGAGAAATGGAAAAAAAGAAGAAGAATATAATCCGATGGTAGTATTCACAATTAATATTTTCGCTTCACACTAATTTGAATATTTTTTTTAAAGGTTCAATATGAAAAAAAAAACATCAAATTCTAAGATAAGATAAAAAAGATTTCGATATGTTCTCACTATTAAAAGTTCATAAATGTGAAGTGTTGGATATCACCTAACTATTAATTACTCAAGTAATAGGATTTTATCATAAAAATAACATTAATACCAATAAATATTTGTTTCCTCTAAAATACAGTCACGTTTTGTTTTGGAATCTTCAAAAAACAGTTGGTTTTTGTGAAAATTATTATTTTTTTAATACATTTTTCCTTTACTCTCTAGAATTATAGATTGTTTATGTTTAGTCTCTGTAAAACAGTATTTTAAAAGGAAAAAAAATGACCAAAATGTTATAAAAACTAAAATAAAATACTAAAAGGCTAAAAAGATGAAATATTATAAGAACTAATAGTCAAACAAAAAACATGTTTCATCTTAATAATAATAATAATAATAATATTAATAGTTTTGAATCATTACTTTTTAATCTGAATTATCAGTTTCTTCAAATTCAAAAAAAAAAAAAAAAGATATAGGAAAAGCTTTAATATGGAGCTTGCTTTGGGATGGTAACTAAGGAGACAATGGGACATGTCTGAGTTGCACTCTTCTTCTTGTCTTTTTCTCTTCTTAGGTGCATCATTCTATCTTGCAATGCAATGCAAACCTTTAAATGCTTGGCATTGGTCAGCCTCAGTACAAGTGGCAATGAAAACTTAAAAGAAAAAATAGCAACAGATTAGGATGCCACTTCATCAAAAGTCATTTTCCACTTTGGACAATCAGACAAATCTCTTAAGACTACCTTAACAAATATTTCTCTCACAAATTCAATACTAAGTTATGTCCCTTAATGGCCACTATTATTAATCTAGGAAGATACAAAATCCTATCAGATCCACAGCAAAAGTTGTTGCAACTTAGATTGTCACTCATCAACACTTTCACCAAATCTCTCTATGCTTATCTAACTGACTGAAAATGACATAATTTTAATCCCTTTTTTAACACCATTTTAAGAATTATATATCTTCCTTTAAACCTCCAATTACTATTATTTATTAGCTTTACTACTCTCTTTTATTCCAATTTTTGGAATTATTCAATGCAGCTTCTAATTCTTTTATTTCAATCTTTGTTTTCATTTTTATTAAAAAAAACAATGTGATATTTTTTTATTAAATTACTATTAGTACTGTTTAAAGATGATTTGATTATATAAATAATGATGTAACACTGGTGATTGAACTTTTATAAAATTACACGTCATTTACATTACTAATTATCATTGATGTTAACATTAATTTAAACCTAACTCTTTAATAAAAATGATAATTACTTTAAGACAAAAAAATTAGAGAAACATACTAAATAATTAATGTCAACAAAAATTAGAAAAAAAATATTGTTACAACTATTTGTTATTATATTTGTAGAATATATCGTATTTCGTTTTAATAAATTTTTTTTAAATATTCGTTTTAACGTAATGAATTTATTTAGTCAAAAAAATATATCAGTCTTTAATTATGAATTATGATTATTCTAACTTCAAGTTCATTAAGATTTATTAGTTAATCCTCACATATAAAATATGAACTACTTTTAAGTTTAGAACTATGTTATGATTTTGTAAATATAAATGTATTTACATTATATTTTATCTCTGCTCCTAAACAATGTAGGATATTAAGTGTATCGAAATAATTATATATAATAAAATTATGTATTTTATGAAAACATAAAAGTTTTTAATCTAATAGTTTATCAGAAATAAATTCTTAAATCTAATTTGTATAAATTTCTCTAAAAAAATGTCATTTCTGAAACTTATTTTATTTTTTATTATTTTGTTTTCTTGAAATTAAGTTTTACAGAGTGAAAAGGAAATAAGAGAAAAGAGCTTTGTTATTGCCTCCTTTTCTTGTAGACAGGAGAATTGAAGAGATATTAAGTTGCATTAATAACCACTTGAAATCGATTAGGAGGATTGAACCTCTCGACATAATGAAAAGCCAGACATTCTTGTCCAATGGTTTAGTGGGTCCATTTCTTGTGATGTTCCTTCGTTCGGTTTGGTTTGGTTGCTGCTTACTACTTGCTAAAATTCTGCTTCACCATACGCAACCTTTGTTTTCTAGCACTTCAGGCTTTTCTGGTTATCAATTAATCTAAAAACCCAGATATAAGTTACACTCGTGTCCATTTCAATACATGCCATAACTAGGATATATGGTTGGTGTAACATCCCAAAAAATACAGTATAAACTATATAATAGAATAATTATATTTACCAATAATTCAGATCAGTCTTACACTAGAGTGGAACGAACGCTTATGGCCGAACGGCCTTACATAAAAGAGTTACAAAATTAACTAAACAGTTTAAGGAAGTTTAACCGAACGGTTTATAAAACTTATACCCAACGGTCAAATAAAATAAAAAAGGGAAGGTGATCGAACGACCACCTTACTATACTAGACTACTGACCGAACGTCCTATTGTTCGGTCTTCACTTCTATCTCTACCAAATTTTCTTCTTCCAGCGCTTCTTCCAGCAGCTCGTCTCCTTCTGCTCACATCCACACGGATGATCATTGCAATGACAAGGACGAACGTGCAAAACCAGACAACACAGGAAAACACAGGGTAAGCTTATGTAATTTAATTCAGTTACAAACATACAATTCATACCATCAACACACAGAATAGTTTAGTCATACTTTCATACAAAGCCTAATACTAGACTGACTGTCCGGACTGTATGAATTATGTGTAGCTACGACGTTCGTGCACCCGGATGATGTAGTAACTGGAATACTCTCATCAGCTGCCACCCGAGGTTAGTCCTATCTGTCCAAAGTACCCCTAAGGACTAGGACCTCCTGCCGTTCCCACACATGACCTACCCTCCTCTACGTGAGGACTAGTACTCACGGAACATCAGGATGAACCGCCAGCTTAGCATAACCACATTCATACTTTACAAATTCAGTAATCATCCATGAGTCGTTCCTCCCTGGAACGCTCGTTCAAAATCCACAACATTTCATCCATCTCATATTCTCTTCATCTTTCATTATCCATCATTTTAATTTCATCTTTGTTCACCGATTTTAAGGACATCAAATACAGAACGTTCAGTCCTCACTCAAAACGAGGATGAACACTTGAAACGAGACAGAGAAGTCTCCCGTTCCAGAATAGAATAAGACCGAGAGGGTTACTGTCAGGTTGAGAAAGAAACCGAGTACAATTATATAATATATGAACGAACGTTACTTACAACATGAATCAGTTAAATGAACTGACTCTCGTGAGCTCAAACCAACACTCAAAGAACATATCAAGTATTGAGGCTCTAGGCCGGAACCAATGAATGTAGAACGTCAAGACGTTTAAAGAACCATACTTTAGAAGAATTCACATATAGAAACCTAATGTCAGTTAATGACCGAACACGGTAAAGGGAAATTCTACTAAAGTTGGACGAACGCTATTTCATCAAGATAGATCAAACCATAAACGAGTACAAACGCTTGGTATAAGACCGAGCACTACTCATTTCGAGAGCTTGGTGTGAGACCGAGCACTACTAAACTTATAATAGAAAGATTAATAAATATAATAAGATACTATTGGAATTGTGTTTAAAAATAACTAAAATATACAAATACATATATTTACAACATTTAAGTTTATCACCGAATACTCAGATGCAACTACACTTGGTCGAACGCTCAAGCATAGTATTACCACACGAAGACGTTCGTCCTCAACTAGGATTCTTTCCAAATGAAAGAATCCAATTTCAACTAATGTTATTAATATTACCGAACGGTCAATGACCGTTCAATGACGAACGAACACTATCATAGGGAAATTTCATATCCAGTATTCATTTATCTTCAACTCATTTCTTAATACAAAATTTCGTAACTTTATAAATTCATATCATAATCAATTTCATACTTCGTACAATCCATATCATACTAATTAATCATATTCCATATAAACAAGCATATCAGCATCCATACTTTGTATACATTCAACCACTCAGCACATGCATTCATTATCAACGAACGTGCAAACGAACATACAATTAAATTATATAAGCTTCCCTTACCTCTGAGCATGAACGATCGTCCTAGAGACAGAATACGCTTCGTCTGACTACAGATCTTTCTACCCTTACGTTCCACAACTCTTCAAACTAACCAAAACAGCCAAAAACCAATAATGGTTCAGACAAGATAACAGCACGCAACCAAAACTTGGTTTGCATGTACCAGAAAACGAACGGCTAAGAGCAGAAGAACTTACCGGTTCATAACTTGAAACTATTCGGTTCAAACTGAAGCTCTGGACGCCGGGAGTGCTTCTACGGTGCCTGAATGGAGATCGGAGTAGATAAATGGTGAGTTTTAGTAGAGAGAAGGGAGAGCTTTTTAGAGAGAATGAGGAGAAATGGAAGATCAGAGTTTTGGAGAACAAGGGTGCATGCAAAGAGTGTGACGCGAATTTCAGAAAAATCAATTTTGTTTAAAACGAACGTCCGCTCCTCTGCTGACACCTGCATTCCGCTATCTGATTTCTGACTCCCCTCAACTTGACACCTGGCGTCCGTTCAGAGAGATTTTGGGTACGTTTTTAATGATTCTGACAGTTGGGTTAATCAAAGACGTGTTACAGTTGCAAAACATCAACATATTTTTTCAACAATGTGAAGGATCGCTTGAGAGATACAACACCAAAAATAATGGATTAATGATTTTTCATTATATAAAATTTACACTCACTTTCATACATATCTAGAAACTAACCAAAGGATATTTGGTTCCTTCCTTTTGTCCTCGGAAAATTTTTATTTTTTTTTCTTCTTAGCACCATATAATAGATTATTCAAACATTCCAATAGTTGGGACGGCAGAAAAATAATTCAGAGAATTGATCACAACCATTTTAAAAAAGAAAAGAAAGAAGCCGACTTGAACAGTGTGAGATGTCTCATTTGCTTTGTAAAATACATTGAATTTCTAAGTATGTAAATACAAAAATTATCCATTCATTACAATGGGGTACGCACGTGCCTCAATGACAAAAGTGTATGGTTTATAGCAGGACTTGGAAGCATCATGGCACAATGCAACAAAAGGATCCACGGTTTTGATTAAACCTGGATTCCTTTACTCTACGCCTACCACTCAAGGTGTCTTTTTCAAAGAAACCGAGTGTCATCAACATCTCAAAGATAAGGAAGTGACTAAATGCATCAAACTTTTTGAATTTTAAGACACAAGTTATCTAGATATCATGATTTCTTAACCTGTATCAAATAGTTCATCATAAAGTTAGAAACATGTTACTTTTAATCAATTATTGATATTGAACCACAGACTAAGCATATAGATAAGTATGTAAGTAAATTTAATTAATCCGTACAATATTATTGAATTGTTTGCAAACTAGTCTATAAACATATTAATATTGTAGTAGAAATCTGGCTTTCAGAAAACTGACTATTGAATTAATGACCTACTGTAGGTTGTTTTTTCCCCATACTTTGCTGTAGTTAATATTATTGCTTTCGCAGTAAATCAACTAACGTATTTATGTTTTACAGTAAAAACAATCACTTCTAAAGTTTAATTTATTAAAATATCATACCTTTCAGGATAAATAAAGTTTATTGCACATGACATTCACTAAACACTTTATTTTACTAGCCAGAAGAAATCAATTCTCTTACAAAAGTTTTAAAGTATCACTCTGAAGTATGAACTATTTCTTATCTCAATTTTTGTTAAGTCATTCTTTCACTGTGAATACATCTAAACTTAATTTCATCAAACACAGCCAATCGAACCAAACTTACTAACAGGAAGACTAAACCATATAGCTTGGTCTATTTTGGAAGACTAAACCATATAGAATCTTTCTCATTTCACAAAATCAGTCAGTAATTCAGAGCGCAGATAGTTATGCAATCAGCAGAACTGCCATTGGAGCCAGTGTGAGCTAGTGGGGTTTTCAGAAAACATGCATATATGAAGGAATCAAGGTTTAAAAAAACAACAGTGCAAGTTCGTCTGCAACATCAAAGTTTTTGAAATGTTTGAGACCACCATTGTGGCCGCATGTATCACGTCACAGCTTGTTACAGTATAAAGGCACATAACGAATCCACAAAATAAAACATTGACGACGGGGAAAAAAGGGCACATGCCATTTCACTATATACACAAGTTTCATTTCACAATTTTATCCTACAAAGAGAAGAAGGGGTAAAGAAGAAATAAAATCATAAAATCAAAATACAAACAACTAAACTAATCGGCTCACCACTTAGCTGATGCCAAGCATATTTACAGCAGGTTTTCCTAGGCTCTCTCTCCCAACCAAAGCACTCATTCAAATCTCATAAACCAGAACTATCTTTAACAACCTTTCATGCATTTCCCTAAAACCTACAAAGCCTTATTCTTCTTCATCTATGGTCCTCCCTATCATACCATTGTATTGCTCAACTTCAAAACTGGCACGAAGTACCAAGCCTCTGTCTCTGCCTCTGACCAAAGGTTATCGATTTCCTCTTAGCAAATGCGGGATACAGCAGCTCCTGAAACTTCTCCAGAAACAATGTCCATTCATCCTCAGCCATATCTGCTACATCCACAAAGCTTATGCTTGCAGGAAGCTGCTCGTTGGCACTCTTGTGACCAGACGATGAATTTGAAAAATGGCCACTATCCACCTTTCCTCCAGAATATTTCTGTTGATTCTGGTTTTTCCCATCTAAAATAGTATTTTTCAGTGTCGCAGAAAGTTCTGAAACAGTTGGGATTTTTTCTTCGGCAGAATAGGTAACAAATTCCTGAGGAGATTCTCCCTCACCTTCTACCTCCTCCTCGATGCATTCATCCAATTTGGAAAGCGGGTTGCGACCATACCCGTTCCCAACTGCAGGCTGAAAAGTTGCTCTGGTTAAAGGGTCATCCATTGCCATCTTTGGTGTAAAATCTAGTCCAACTTCTTCATAATCTATATCAAACTGAAACTCATCATATTTCATCTCAGCCCTGGGAGAGGGCCTGGGAGACGGTTCCTCCCTCTCCGCCACTATCTTCCTCGCCTCCAAACAAACAACCTCGAGTTCACTGGGCTCCTCCTCTCCCCTGCGGAACTCCCTAGTCATCATCTCACCAATTTCAGCAAGACAAAGACCATAAGCCGCAGCCTCCTTGAGGAAAATGGTACACAGCACCAACACTCTGAGACACGCCTCTCGGATCATAGGAAGCTCCATTCTCAGCATGTCACAATCACGATAAGGGTCAAGATCTTCAATGTAGGCAAGTTCATCCTCCGTAAACGGAATTGAAGCCTGTGGCCAATGAATCCACTCAAAATATGGATCCTCCAAAGTTTCAGGAAGGCAGAGGCCATGATCAATGGGAATCAGCTCCATCTGACCCAAACTCCCAATGCCATCAAGCTTTCTAACCAACAGGTTCCCAGCATGCCTATCCGTGTTAAGAATCCTAATGTCCAAAATCCCTATACGATGCACAGAAGCAACCGGGAAGCTCGATGTCCCATGATCACTGGCGTCAAAATCATGAGGAATGAACTGCTGGAAAGACGCAATCTTGCTAACCAGCCTCTTCCTCCAAAAATTGTTCCCATTCACACCATCATTCACATTGAACACCGAGTGCGTAATCTTCACCAGTGCAGTCGGCGGCACATTGGCAAAATGATCATAGTCAAGAAGATATGCTGCAACCTCCCTAAACCCAGTTTCCCCAACCCGAACCGACCGCTTCAGCCCAGGCTGCCCAAGTGCCTTCCCAACAAAACCTTTTGGGTTATTTGGAGCAAAAGGCTCCTCATCAGTGGGTTTCACGATTGCAACACTATCCCCCTTACTGTTCCTGAAATAGTATGCACCGCCAAGCCCACTATGCACTGGAATCGGATCAATCCCCATCTTAATCGCCTTCATAATGTCCTTGATCATGTGCTTGATCCTATCAAGGCGATTAGACTGTCCCAATATCTCAATAGGACCACTCTTATCCCTCTGCCGGATGTCCCTCCCCTTTGGAGAAAGACACGGCGTGGAAGAGCTCCTATGGATGTGATTCCCCCTAGTGAGCAAAAGGGGAGAATCATTCCGAACGGCACTGAGATCATTCTTCAACACAATATCCCCAAAAGTCAGATAACTACTCTCTTCAATGGGGACATTCAAAGCAAGCTGCAACCTCCTTTTAACAGTGTGTGCATTGTCACCCCGATCCAACTCCATACCCAACACACACCCTTTCTCTGTTTGCACAAACACGCGCCTTCGCCCTGCGGGTTGCTTCCCATGATACTCTCTCCCAAGGGGACTGCTCCTTATCACTGCCACGGCCATCTGAGTCTGCACAGGGCTGTCGAGTTTTCGAGACATCAACAGAACAACAACCACAGCACAAGACAACAGCGGAAGAAAGATTCGTTTTCTTCCCTCCCAAGTAGTTGTCAACTACAGTGAAAGCTTTATTCCAATGTCTCGCAACGATCATTAATTTCTCACATCAACCAAACCATGACTTCAAGTGTTCACCTAAAATCTGCATACATATATTACATAAAGGCTAAATTACAATTCATAAATAAACCCCATGTGCGCATAAATCATAAAAAAACAGCTTCAATCTACTTTGAAAGTTATTGATAATAATAAAAAAAAACACACACATAAATGTTAAGAGCATCATGAATTAGGATTGAGGGAAAATAAGAAGAGGATAACAAATTGAACAGAAGGAATGGAAGTACCCCTTATCAAGGGAAAGAAGTTGAACAGGGTCGATTCGGCTGAAACTAGAATTCGTACTCGCTGAAATCAATGCGAGATCTGAACACGAAACGAAGCGAAACAGTGGAAAACCCAGCAAACGATGATTCGGAGGCAAAAATGAGGATTAAGTAAGGGGAAGAAGACAGAGTCCCAAGAGGAAACCGTACGATGAGGCAACTCGTCCGAGTTGACTCGGAGGGTTTTCTTCTCAACAACACGCAAAAGCTTGTTGAACCTTTGAACCCTCCCTCTCTCTCACTTTCCCTTTCTATATTTCTCTTGTCTTTCTTTTTTATTTTTCTTTTTTTCCGTGTGCTTTGTATTTCTCGCTCTCACTCGCTCACGCTGTAAGTGTTCTTCTCGCTTTAACCCGATGAGGGGAGGCCGGTTAAGAAACTAACCATGGTTAGAAGCTGACTACTCTGTCTTTGTGTGATGGGAGAGTGGAAGGGTCTAGAATCAGGAATCAGAGCCGTTGGATCATGCCGCGCGATAACTACACGTGTGAGGGTAGTATGACGTGGAGATAAGGAACTGGAGGGTGACGTGCGACTGAGGAGTCACCGTCAAGGAAGGAAGTTAGCGAACTAGGGAAGGGATTCAGCAATGCTGTGCGGTGATTTTGCATAGTCTATTCTCCTTGCTCACGCGTTTCTAGCACGTGTGCTTCTTCAATGTCAAAACTACCCTTCCCACAAATATTAACGCGCGTAATTAAGACTCATTTATTGTTATGGATAAGAACACACTTAATTCTTTTCTTTTAACATCTCACTTATTTTCACTTACTCCTTAATTACTTTTTAGTTTTGTACCGTACATGTTGGGTTAACTATAATTTAAACGGTTAATTATCATAATAATGTCATTAAATTTAAATGATCATAAAATTAGACTAAATAATTAATTAAATAATCTTAAAAAAATGATCATAAAATTAGACTAAAAAATTAATTAAATAATCTTAATAACAAATCGTTCATTTTCAACAATCATCTAATATAACATAATGTTCGGTCATATGAATAAAATCAAATTAGATTAATCTTAAAATAAATTAACACAAAATTAAAACATTAAACTTAAAATAATACATCAAAATTGAACAACTGATTTTTTTTCACACTCAAAACAATTTATTATAATTACACACTCTTAATAATTTCTTTTAATTCTGTTAGAATAACTTTTTTAGTATTATAGTATACAATGTTAACCTTGTATAATATCTACGTGACTTTAGTTTATCTATAATTAAAATTTAATAATTTGACATTAACTTAAATATGTTTAAAAGATGAAATAATTACCATAACTCAAAAGCATAAGTAACATATAACACATATACAGTATACAAGTTGTACCTACTTTTTTTTTTTATTTCTCTTTATAAATATTGTTACATAGTGTTGGTTCATGTGCGACATAAATACAGTAGAATGAACTGATTTAGATATTTAAAAAAAAAACAATTTTTGATTAAATAAATATTATAACCTACTATGTACGAACAACTTCAGCTTTTTTAATATTTTAGAAAACTGAAAATTAATACAAAATATATTTTACTCTTTAAATAAATTTAATTATTCAATTAATAAAATTTGAACTGGAGATAATCTACTTGATTAAGTGAATATCTAGCACAAAATTAGTAAGAGGCCATATTGATAGAACCTTAAAAGTGGAAAATTTTTAATCAGATCAAATAATTGAAAAGATAAGATTGCCAAATTCAAATTAAAAAGGAAAAAAAAATATGGGTCAAATTAAAATAGTTTGAGTAAAAGTAAGAATATCATGTTATCGTGGGTCCTAAAATAAGAACATAAGTTTCTTGAAAAGATTGTACGGCTCAGATTGAGTGTAAGAATTGTATCCAGATCATGTACTTTTTCCTCTTTACTTTAACTGATCGAATCTCATTTACAGATTGACAGGGAATTTGGTGACACTATTAATTCTGGTTAAATAAAGTTATAATATTATTGTTGTGGTAAGAAAAATATACTATTTCTTTAAATAAAATTTAATTTAATTTTAATAAATTGAATTATACATAATTAATTAAAATAAGTATTATTGAAACAAAATTTTAATTAGAAAAGCTTATCAAACCCTAACAGAAGATCAGAGACGGTTTCTCTGGACGACGTCGCTTTCTATCTAACTGTTCTGTGAAGAAGATGGGAATTGCTTCACTGCATTGACTCACTTCTGAATTGGTATGCACAAACTTTGTCTTGATGGAAAGAAACATGATGTGGACGATGGAGTCAAACCCAAAAATGTCTCATAGAATAATTTTTATAACTGTAATTATATAATAATGTTCAAAAGATAAAATATACTCACTAAACAAAATTAAAAATTAAATTAATAAATAAATTTAACTTTAGCCCCACTTGAGTTTCTTTATTTAATTTTGGGTGAGCGGTTATGTTTCCATTGATGAGATTTTTGCCTTCAAAATCTTTGTCTAGTTTCTATATATGCATTTATACTATGTTAAAGTAATGTAATTTTAAAATTAAATGATAAATAATATTGAAAAAATTAGATTAAAAGTTATGTTTTTAGTTGAAATATTATACTATTATTTTTAAATAAAATGATTGTACAATTATATATTTTATGAAATAATAAATTATTTTAATTTAGTAGAAGGTAATATTATATAATTAAAAATTATCAATTAATTATTTTAATATTAAAAATATTTAATAATATAAATAGAATTTTATAAACGCATGTTATTATCTAAATCATTTATCATCTCTCAAAACTCATTCTCTGGGTTTTCTCTTCCTTCTCTTAAAAATTTTAACTCTTGAGTCATATATTTGACGATTAGGAAGCACTTAAGTGGTTATGGTAGTGAGTTCTTCACTTCATCTATCAATTTTCCTTAACAAGTAAGTTACTTTGTACTCCATTTTCCTTTATTACTTTGTTTTGAGGAACATGTAACTTTATTCTGCCGCATATGTCGTTTGATTTTCTCTTCTTGTTTCTTGTCGATCATTGGTCCTAATAATTTACTTGGTCAAAAATCTTCTAGTATGTAGGTGCAATTGTGTTCTTTAAGTGGAAATAGGGATTGTTTGCTTCTTAGAGTCGTGTGAGCTTTCCACCAAGTAGGGAAGCTAATGATTTTCTTTATTTTCAAATTAAGAAGTATGAATTATGGTTGCTAGGTTGTAAGGTTGATGTTCAAATGATTTTGTTATAATTTGAAATGGTTGTTTAGTGATAATTATGTTTTGGTGAATGTGTTTAGCTAATTGATGAATGATGTCATGAATGATTGTGAATTGGTACTTGTATGATATTTTGAATGTTGTTATTTTGGAGTGTAAATTGTATAAAACTAATGTGGTATTGGGAAGCTGAGAATAGGTTGAGTTATAAGTTGATTTTTGGTCTAGAAGGGGGTTTTGATAGGCAAGAAGTTAAGGTAATGATCAAATGGGAGAAATTGAGTTCTTGGATATATTTTAGGGTCATTTAAAACTTGTCTAAACTTCTAGGTAATCAAAAATCTATTATTGAGTTGGTAAGTAGTCAATAAGTTGAGTTTTTGGTTCATTTTAGGTGTTTTAACAAGTTAAAATATAAAAGAATACGTTTATTTTAAAATTGAAGATTTGATGTCTGTTTTTGAGTCAATTGTGACTTGTTTAGATCCTTAGTTTCTAAATTCTAATCTATAAAGTGTAGAATTGGTTATAATGGTTTTTGAGTGGTCAGGTTGGTCTAGTGAATCTTGTTTCTAACCAAATGATCAATGTGGTACTCTATTTTCATCTATAAACATGTTTTCATATCAATCATAGTGTTAAAGAACCCAAATTGATCATTTGGATAGGTTCAAGGTGCACCAACATAAGAAAAATAGGTTGTTGTCATTTGGTATGACACTAAGCGGTCTGGTATGACACTAAGGGGTCCTGTGTGACGCTCAACACTGTTAAACCCGAGAGCCCCTGGGCTTTGAGACGTTGAGCGCCACTTTGGACTCTGAGCGCGACAAAGTTGGTGAACCCTCTGACTTATGTTGAGTAGTGTATTTGTGAATTGAGTGTCACTTGCCTACTATAGTTCTGGTGCTCCAGCGTTTTGGCACTTAGCGCCAGGATTCTAGCGTTGCGGGCCTTGTTTATATTTGAGTTTTTGTGTTCTTTTCTTTTATTTCTTATGGATGAAGAATATATTTATACTTTAAAGTTTGTTTGGTATAATATATGGAATGATATGAAGGTTTATGCATGGTTATGTATGTATTAAAGTATGGTTTAACAAGAGCTTCTAAGGTGAAATTCTAAATGGTTGTTTCAAGTATTATATGTATTAATGTAGGAGATTAGTCTTGGGAGTTATATTAACACTCTAATGGCCACCCATTATTAAGTAAAAAAAGGGTGTACGTGTGGTGAGATTAGCAAGAGGTCTTAGTCTAGGAGCTTTACCTTGACCTAAGATGCGGAGCGGATTAACGTTGTGAGTGTGGTAGAGTGAAATCTATTGATAATGACTCTATAGAACATTAGAATTCATAGCTTGAAATGTAATACATTTGCTTGTGTTTGTTTATTTTTCTTTTTCAATGATTACCTTATTAGTGTGACCAGAAAAAGACGCTATATTAAAATGGAACAAGCACTAGGAAGAGATGGTGCATAGGTATAGTTAGGTTTAGAACAGTTAGTTTATTTAGTTTATTTTGAAAGATCTTCTATAAATAGTTCTTCTTTAGAGTTTTGTATATAAAAATAGATTTATAGTTATTTTTGGATTGTGAAAATATTTTATATTCTTCTCTTGTCAACCATTCCTATTTTATTGATTTTATGGTGTTTCTTAAATGGTATTTTTAAACTATTTAAATAAGATATTTTATATATATATATATATATATATATATATATATATATATATCATTATAATATATATTAAAATTTGACAAATTTTAAAGCTTTATAATATTTAATCTTTTTAGTATTTAAAGTCTCAATTTAGATTTTGTAAATGTTTATTAGAAGATATTAATAAGGTATAGTAAAAATCTTAAATTTTAATTTGGGGGTATATATTTTTTTTTATCGACAGCATATAAATATATAAATTGTGGTATATAATTAAATTAACATTTTAAGTGATATTGAAGTATAAATAAAAAATTATAAAAACTTATAAATATGTGATCTCTTTTGTATATACAAAGTTTTTTGCATGGTATCTGTCATATTCATTGATCTTATAACTGTTGTAAAGATATTATTCTAGTCCTACACTTTAATATATGTATATATATCTTTAAACACAAATTTATCTTTAAAAATAAGTTAATTAGAACAAATATATTATCGACTATGTCTAATTTTTAGATCAATTGTGGAATGATGTTAAAATTTTCTCAATTTCTTTATGAATAACATCTTTATCTTATAAAATATTAAAATATTCAGCTTAATCATTATAAAAAATACATTTGTTAATTTTAAGATATAGAAATCACTTAAAAGCTCCTTAAATAATTTAATAGCAAATAAAAAAATAAATCTGAATAAATAACAAATTTGATTAGATAGACTTTACCTATAATTCTAATATGGTATTAAAACAGTAAAATTTAAATCTTATTTATTCTTAAAAATAATGTCATAATAGTATTAATGTATAAAAAAATAAAGGTGGAAATAAATGCATATCTATTTAAATTATAAAGAATTAAGAGAAATGTTGAAAGTGGGAAGAATCTGGAATAAGAAGAAGCAGATTTTGGTGGTGGCACCCACCCTATTAAAGTGGTGTGGGAATCAATATTATGAACTGTGGGCTGATTGAACCCATGTGTGCAGAGACAACCTATAATAAGTAGAAGACAACACTGTGCATTGTTTTTCAGCTTCACTTTTGCTTTCACTGTGCAATAAATAATAATATAATTCATTTTTATATGACAAAAAGAAAGAAAGAACAAACAAAAGGGATTACTAAAAGAAAAAGTAAGAAGGAAAAGAAAACAACATCGAATAAGACATTCATTTAATCATTTAGTATAAAAAAATAATTTAATATAATCAAATTTAACTAATTCAAAAAATATGCAATATTATTATTTCAAAATAAATATTCTTAAACTAATATAAATGTGAACATGATTTACAATACATATTATTAAAAGCAGTTGAAAATATACAATATTTGTTACTTGAAAATAAACACAACTAGTATATTTGACTGATGAGGAAACTAATGTTTAAATATCATATTGTTTATGCTATAAAAAAACTCATATTGTCCATATATAACCATCTATATAAATATAGGCAAAGGTTAAAATTTCCCTTTTAAGGATATTTTCTATTTAATGCCAATGGTGTAATAATAAATATTACATTTTATTTCTTTTTTATACAAAAGTTTTAATTTAATTATAATAGAATATAATGTTAGATGCTTTTATATTGTAAATAACTTTTGTGTTATCGTTTTATTACAAATTTGTACGTGATAAATTTGTTATTTTTATAATAATAGTTCAAAATTTGAATGAAATAATTTTATTGTTGGACAGTTAATTAAACTCTTAAGAATGTAAAACTACACCACTAATTAAAAAGTTAACAACTTAAATCAAGCAAATTAAATATATAAAAGCCTGCACACATGGAATCTGAATATGTTAATTTAGTTTTTTTAAATTTTTAATTAAACGCTATAATGTTATATGTTTAAAATGTATCACCTATATTACAGAAAAGTTGAAATTTTCTTATAGAAGTTGGTGTGACCTATGTTACATTGAATGCATACAATGTGTATGATGTTACCATAACTACGAGTCCCATGGGATTGAAAAGTTGGTAGTAGTAATAACTATTTTTCTCTTTTTCTTCTTGAAAATAAAAATTGATATAATTGATCATTCTTTTTACTTACAAATTGGAAGGTAAAAAGAAAGGGAAAAGGATAAAACATAATAAAAGATTAGGTCAAACAAATATCACTTTGCACTTTTGTGTAACCATGAAGTGTCTTTATCCTTTTTAACTCATGCAGGTAGGATGAAGGACCCCATCAGTTAGATATGTTAAAGTTTATAAAGAAAGAAAAGAAAAAGCAATTCTTGATTAAATTAAAAGGGACAATTTATATATATTCAATTTAGAGTCCATATTTGACCGTTTTATCAGTTGTCAAAATAAATTACCTTCAAAACTTTTATTAAAAATTATATATTTTTCTAAGTGATGCCACATCACATTACTCAATTATTTACGTGTCCCAACAAATTCAAAGAGTATATATGAATTGAAAGTAAAAAAAACATTATATAAATAACTGTATTAACTCATAATTTACGTGCATACAGTAATTAATTAATATATATATATATATATATATATATATATATATATCATAAAAAATATAGTTTTAAACTATAAATGCAACTATACACATTTAATATAATATATAAGTCGACAAAAGGAAAATATAAAAATTATTAGAGTCATCAAAATAACCATAAAT